>NC_141694.1:647977957-648577957 GCF_964263255.1 Lissotriton vulgaris | reverse complement strand
GCATCTGCTGTCTCAGATTTGTCCTCGAGGGCGCGCACGGCGCTGTGCACATCCCCTGCCTCCGATTCACAGCCTCTCTCAATCACACACAGCCACACTCACGCATGAACACACACACATACACCCACGCAGGCACAATGCATCGGGACACACAGCCACACATATACATACACACGCACAGCTACACACGCGCACACACACAGTTACACCCACACACACACACGCCCCACCCCCCCACTCACCGGTCTCTTCTTGCTTCCTCGCACCGTTATGCATTTCCTCCTCTCTACCGAGAACCGCATCACTCCTGGAATCCCTGCTTTCTTCTCCCGGAATCCCTGCTTGCTTGTGGGCTCCCTCTGCCTCCAAGGTGCCGCGCTCCGGACGACCTACGTCACCGCTACCCTGCTACAGAGGCGGGGAATCTGCCGGAACTTCGCAGGCTCCTGCCTATCGAAGTAGAGCCCGCCTCTCTCGCCTGCGTTCCACGCCTCGTTTGGAAGTACCCAGAGTTCGGACCTCCATCTTCGGCAACAATGGCTGCCGTAGTATCAAAGCCCTTACGAGTCCTGCTCCGTAAACAGCTCACTCTGCTTTTAGGTAATACTTGTTTTATGAGCAGTGGCTGTGGTTCCAGCTCCCCTGATTGTGTGCGGCTTGCGGACGTCAGTCAGTGTCAATCACTGCCTTCTGCTTTCGTCTGCAAATGCCGCTACCTGCAGGCCCTGCTCGTGCCCTCTGTGTGGTAGTCGCTCGACTGCCCTCCTACGCTTCGGACATATTCCTTCGTCGCTATTAGCATTTGGACAAGACAGGACAGAGCATCACACAGACAAACAGGCCCCTTTCATGTGCAAATCCGGCTCTGAATAGAGGATGGATGGGTAATTAAATAAACAGATAATTGCATACAGAATTACTGCATTTAAAGCCTGCCGTCTCTACTTTAAACGAGGGCGCCGGCTGGTTGCCCACTTTGTTCCCAAGCTTTAATTGAGCCAGGCGATGAAACGAAGAAAGAATGCCCTAGGGTGGTGCCACCCTTGCTGATACTCTCCAGAGCAATGCCCCACCCCTCCCCTTCCGAGAGCCTTAGCAGAGTCCCCGTAGAGTTGAGGGGTCGTTCTGCTGCACACTCTTCTCTGTGAAGCCTGCAAGCCACAGCTCTTAATATCGTTGGGGCCGACTCAGCCTCTCGACTTTCTGGAGTCGGCAAAATACGAACCACAGAACTGTCCGGTGATAGTCACACCTGTAATAGAACCTAATGAAAGCATTCAAAGTGATCTGACAGCCCAGCCGCATGATGATGCTACAAGTTTAGAGTCACAAAATTACTGAATTAAATAAATGGCAACATCCTAATCAATGCTTACTCACACATTTGTCCATGTTGCCAATTTATTGCTGAGTTATAAAACAAGCATTTTTTATTAAGGCGGTTTGTTTAAATGTTCACAGTTCTCTCCGATTTCTAAGCCGATCTTTCTGTAGGCAACAGGCTAAAGGGACCGAATCAGTGATGGCTGCCAAATTGCATGACATTTCGTGCAAGATGTAGCCACTGTATGTTTTATTTCAATTGTGGCCTGTCGTACCTGTGCTGCAGGTGGAATAAATACGAGGAGCCAGTCGTTGTGCCACACCTATTGTTTACTGGTTATTCGTTCTCTAGTACGGGTTTATCTACGGAGAAGGCTAGTCTTCACCCATGCTTCCCCTATTCTATACCTTGCTGGACTGCCCTTTCTTACACTCACTTCCTGTCTTTCCCCATACCCACACAGGAAGTGGTGTCCAGTGTCCAGCTGGCATCCCAAAGGTTCTAGTGTCCTCTATACTTGGCATCCCCTCCATCTTAGTGAAGAGTGATACATCTTTGACATGACACCACATAATTACACTGCACTCAATGCAACATACACTCCAAAAACCACTCAGTGCCACATAATTACACACCACATAATTACACTACTGAATGCAACACACACTCCAAACAATACCGCTCAGTGCCACATAATTATATGCTACATAATTACACTGCGCTCAACACAACATACACTCCAAATACCACTCAGTGCCACATACGCCACATAATTACACTATCCATCTATTGCATCACCACAGCGTCACTCAGCACCACCACTGCATCACTCGTCGCCACCACAACATCACAGCATTAATCTGTGCAACCATTCAACAACAACTGGTTCAAATATGTTCTCTCAATGCAATGTTTCAAGCTTTATTACAAATGTCACAAAAAGATGTTAATATTTCACATCTGTTCTTGGATTTTCGTCACAGTAAAATACACTGAACATAATCTTCACAAAAGGTTTTTTACAAAAGTTTAAGCTATTGCAATTATAAATTACAATAACTTTAATTTAATTATTAATTATTTAACATTTTTAAAGCAATTGTTATTTGTAATATCATTACAGCTAAGTCACGTAAATACAACACATATTGCATTACAAATGCTATAGGTGTCACATTTGCGAAAGTTAAAAGTATTGGCATTATAAATGACAAAGCTATTAATTTCGGTATTTTCAAAACCAACACATAAATAAAAAAATTGTCATTTACAATACAAATAGCTCAAACTTTCCTAATGCAAGACCTATTGCATTGCAAATGCGTGTTCTGTATCTGTAAAGAGAATCAGCAATGAGACAGCAGAAACATGGCGACTAATGCCTTCCAACTATTTCACCCAACCCCACCATCCACACCAGAAATCTTGGAATCATCCTGGATAACAATCATGACATGACGGACCATGTAAAAGTAGTGACCTCCACTTGTTCCTAGATTCGGAGGATGCTGCGAAAGATCTTCAATTGGGTACAGGTAGACGCCAGGAAGACAGTTACACAGGCCTCGATTACCAGAACGGACTACAGCAATGCATTCTACACAGGCATTTCAGAGAAGCTCCTGAACAGGCTTAAAAACATCCAAAACGCAGCTGCAAGGCACATTCTTAACCTAGTTTGCAACACCAATATTGTCCCACATCTCTGAGAAATTCCCTGACTCTCCATACACAAACGCACATAGTTCAAACTCCTTACACATACGTACAAAGCACAACACAACAAGGGCCCTGCCTACCTCAACAACCGCATACATTTCCACCAACCTCCCAGGTACCGCCGCTAAGCCAGACTCATTAGTACACATACCCCACAGCCACAAAGCATCAGCTGTAGGGTACTCCTTCTCCTACACCAACACCAAAGCATGGAACGACCTCCCATATCACATCAGGGCCTCCTCTTTACTTCTCGAGTTCCATAGGAAGCTGAAGACCTAGCTTTTTGAATATTCACTCCAAGGAGGCAGTTGCTGTGTTCACCTTCAAAGCGCGTAGATATCCTCACAGGTGATTAGAATACTATACAAAACACAACATAACGTAGCACACATAGTTCTCTGGATCTGTTTTAGTCCCCCATCACCCACCACTGAATACACTGATATAGCCACAGTGTTTACCACTTACTCCAAATCACTTCATGACCACCAAGAACTCCCACACTGTGAGCACCAACCCTAAAACGATATCCCGCTTGCAACCTTCACCCAAGAGGACAGCGTAGCTCTGGATGGTGTGATCACGAAGACAAAATCAAGAGGCAATCCACAGTCTCAAATCTGGTAGAATGTAGGAATCTGCCTTTGTATATGAAATTGCCACTAGGGGATAATTACCATGTATAGAGTTTGGAGGTTCCCCAAAAGTGTACAGGGCTCAATGTAAAACCTAAAGTGCTCTATTAGTGGTTGTGTGGGCGAGCAGCTGTAGGCCTAACACAGAGTGGGTCCAAGACATTTATTGCACAACAGTGATCAATAACTCTAGAAGGAGATACAGATCAATTTTAGAAAAATATACTTAGTATTTTATTTTAAGACCAAGATCTTCGTATTCGGGTAGGTACATTTTTAATTTAAAAACTTTTCACTTTGAAAAATCAACATTTAGAAACTTTTCAACACCGTCCACTGTTATCCAATAGGAAAAACAATATTGAGGTTAAACAGCTAAGTACTTAACTTACAATCTCAGTCTTCGGAGCCAAGATTAAGCACGGGACAGGTGAGCACCAAAACTCCATCACCAGCGGCACAGGGGTGGCCGGGTGCAGAGCTCAACATCGGAGTTTGGCCCAATGCTTTCCAATGGAGACAGGGGGTGTATGGAGCAACACTGCTTGCAAGTAAGTAGATCGAGCGCAGGGAACAAGCTTTGGGTGTTAAGTTAAATACAGGTGCCACAAAGCAGCACCAAACATCCACCACCAGCTGCACATAGGCAGCCGCGTGCAGGGTGCAATTTCGAGGTTTGGTGCCCAATGTTTTTCAATGAGGATTCTTCTTTCGGTAAAAGGCTGCAGGAGTCGCACTGGAGGTTGCAGGAGGAAGACCAACGACAGCAGAAGCAAGCAGAGGTGTATGTGGGTCGTAGGGGCACAGCCAGTTCAGCTCACCAAGGCCTAGGGGCTTTGGGTGCAGTGGTGCCTTTAGATATCAGTCTTCTTACAGGAGCAGGTCACGGTCAATGCGAGCCTCTCGATTCACCCAGCAGGTGCCGTAGTGAAGGTCCGACAATGCTGGACACTAGGTTAGGATCACTGGGGAGACTTTGCTTCCCAGGTGAGCCACTCAGACTTAGAACATGGGCATCGGGTGCAGAGTAGGCAAGGGACACGGATCTGCCACCTCTGCCCAGGATGTGCATTTTTCTGGTCCCAGAGAGCAGGGGCTCGCTACTCAGGGGTCCAGAAATCGGTCTGGTGGTGGCTGGCTACCTGCAGCCGGTCAGAGACCATACCAGAGTTGATAGGCTTTCAGGGGGCAACTCAGAGTACATGGTACCATAAATCCCACACTGGCATCAATGCGGATTTATTGTAAGGAGTAGCTTGGTACCAAACACTCCTGTGTTCAGTGAAGCCATCATGGTGCTGTGGAACTCGAGTTCCCAGCCCATGTACTCTCAATGGCTTCTCTTGCACCTACCATATTAGGAAAAAGAACCCCAATATTGTAAGGGCATATCTGTTCATGCAGATATGCCCTCACCTGTGGTAAAGTGCACCCTGTCTTAGGGTTGTGTTATGTTAAATTTTATTTATTCAGCGCACGTACGCCCGTGGGCTTCATGGCTTCAGGGCTTCATGGCGGTTGCGAGGCCTGCAAGAGAGGTGAATTACCAATGCCTTCAGGCAGTGTTAGCTGGCACGGCACCCAGGCAGGGTGCCATGCCGACTGTCCTTTTCCCTTTCGTAGGAGCATTCAAGCTGCAGTGACATGGTCCCAGTGAGGGGGTCCCAAGGGACCCCATTCAGTTCCCAGGTCCTAGGTACCCAGGGTACCATTTACTAGGGACTTATAGGGGTTAGAAGTACCAATTGGGAATGTTTTAGGAAGAAGCACTGGCACAGGGTACTTGTTTGGCAGGGACCCTCTGCACTACATATGAAACCACATCAAAACTAGGCAAAATGAGGAGGCAAACCATGCAAAAGAGGCCTTTTCAAACACAGGACACGTTTCCGGATGGGTTCCCTGTGAATTACCCCTGTAAATACTCCACCCAGCTAACTGGCCATCTGCTCCACCGCTACGGAGGCAGTGAAAGGGTAAGTTCCCCAGACATCAACTATTGCGGTCATACCTAAACTTGGTAGTCTTGGGGACCAGTGCGCCTGCTACAGGCCCATTTCCTTGATTAACACGGAGGCCAAGATATTTGCTAAGCTTTTAGCCAACAGAATCAGTACTGATTAAACTGGTCCATCAAGACCAATGCAGCTTTATGCCAGAATGTAGCACCAGACACTGCATCCTCTAGCTTCCACTAGTCATGGTCTGGAATCCGGACTTAGGTGACCCACTGGCCCTTCTCCTCCTGGACTTTGAAAAGGCCATTGATATAGTGGACTGGTACTTTCTGCCCAGGGTATTAGAAAGGATGGGACCCAGACTCTGTAAATGTATTGGTGTTCTATACTTTGAGTCGAAGATGCGGGTACTGGTTAAAAATTGTGTTGGGGAACACACAGTGTTGTTTAAATGCCCCTCACACACCTACAGGCCCCTTGGTGTCATGCTTCATCATCGGGGCCTTCGCACCCCTCTACGGGATGCGGCGTGCTACGACTCGCGGATACGCAGGAGCACTTGACGTGAACTATGTGTGGGGGTGTGTGTTTACAAAAGTGTGAGTGAGGTGAGGTGAAAAAGGTGAGTAGTTAAAAAATACCTGGCACGTGGGAGAAAAAAACTTTATTAAATCCCCGGCTGGTATTATTAAAATGAAAGTGCAGGGCGTGGTTTTAGAAAGATACGTGTTAGGGTATCAAACCACTGTGTTAAAAGTCAACATGTTTCGGAGGTCAAAGCCCCCTTCTTCAGGACAAGGGTTAATGCACTTACCCTCCCCTTACTCACATGTAAGATGTAAAAGTGAAAATAAAAATTACCACAATGTGTAATGTTCCTCACAATGTTAAATGTTAGTGAGTGTCGTTGCGCCCAATTGGCGTAAGAACCTGTGGAGACAAAATCATAGATAAACATACAAGTCTAAATGTCACAGGTTGAAGGAGAAGAATCAAGCTTCTCTGAAAAAACATCAGGTAAAACCCAAAAAATAATTGGAACCTGGAAAGGAAAAAGAAAAAGGACACTACAAACATATATACACGCAACACCAACATTACTCTATGCTCAGGTGTAAGGAGAGCACAACAGAAAGGAATACAAATCTTACTTAAAGTTCCCAAATACAGGACTTCATGAGCCTTTAGCGTATATTGGGGAATCCTTCCTTTCTAATCAGAAAACCTAAGAAATCAATATCAGGGGTTCAGTAGGAAAACTTTGTCATCAGAGCGCCACAAATACAGTGTAAATTGCTTCTCTCTGTGGTCTATAACTCACGGTTACTGCAACAGCTAATCGCCTGCCTTCCCTCAACGCGGCTCCGATGAAGTGAGCTACAAAGGAATCGAGGCCCTTATATATGATGTGCCTGTGGGTAATTAGCGAAGGTTAACTGAATAATGCAACCCGGTAAATGCCCAAATACGGAGAGAACCTCCGGGCGTCCGGTGATGCGCTAGCGCCCTCCGCTACTTTGTCGCGCATGCGCACCACCGCTCCGGAAAAACGCATGCGCGGCAGACGTGGCTGACGCGCATGCGTCAACGGAGACACTCCGCATAAACACGGAGCACTCGGTATTGCGTTTAAACGCCTGCAGATAAATGGCGCTTTGGATTAAATGCACCGGTGACATAGATGGAAATAAGGCAAGGCATTAAGGCAATTAGATGGCCAAGCAAAGTAAGCGACTAGTACAGCAGTGGTGAATCTAGTTACTTTACAGAGATATATTTGGATCTGTAATGAAATGGACTGCTTTTACGTATGGACTTAACACACAGTGATTCATTTAAGGAAAATTGTTGTGAATAGGGGAAACTCTTGGAACTTGATCCCTAAGGGGTACACCCTCAATCACAACTCGGTGATACATTTCCACACTAATGCAACAATCCATGTGAACCCAGCAAAAAACATTTGTTGTATGTAGCCACATGTGTACATCAACAAAATTATGATGGGTAGTCAGATCGAGTGTTTATCTGAGAAGGTTCCATGGAATGGAATCGTTCAGCCCAGTGGTATCCGTTCCCAACCGAAACACCCACCGTTGTTCTTTTTCTAGGAGACCTATCTCTGAGGGCAGTTGTTCAATTATTGTCCACTGTAGCTCATTCACACAGTGTTGTTCAATGTAATGAGTTGACATTTTAGTCGTTAGTCTCTTACACCTGATGTTGCTTTTGTGTTCATTTAACCTGACCCTAACAGGTCTGGTGGTCATTCCCACATATTCCTTTCCACATGGGCAGGTAATTAGATAGACTACATTCTTACTGTTGCAGTTCGTAAATGCACGTTGTTCCCATGTTGTCCCATTGGTGAAAGTTAGATTCTGGCTCTTTCGTGAGGTGGCAGTTATTACAGTTGCCGCACGGGTAGTGCCCATGTATGCCTTGTAACCTCGTCTGATCCTTGGTAGGAGGGGGTGGTCTAGTATGAACTAGTATATCTCTTAAGTTCCTACCCCTTCTGTGTGCAAAGAGAGGTTTCTCCAAAGTTAAACCCCCACTCGTTAGAGTGCGCCAATGTTTGTGGACCAATTTTGTCACTTGGTTGCTGACCGGGCTGTATGTGGTAACGCAAACCGTCCTGTTTGCGGCATCCTCCCTACGTGGATTGTCCTCCAGAAGGGCATCCCTGTTATTATTTCGTGCTCTGGTACAGGCTTTTTTGATCACAGTTTCCGGGTATTTCCTCTGTCTTAGTTTTGCACTAAGATCCTTGGCCTGAGTTTTGTATCTGGCCACATCAGTACAGTTCCGCCGAAGGCGTAGGAACTGTCCATAAGGAAGGCTTGAAACAAAGCAAATTTAACAAATTGAAAAAAGACAAAGACCGCTTTACCCCTGAGAGAGCCTACCCGTATACTCGAGCAGACTATGTCATGAAAGATAACCTGAGCGATACAGACAGTGTTAACTCAGATGGCAGTAACTCCAGTAACAAATCGGGAGGTTTTCAACAAAGAAAGCAGAGAGGCGGCTTTCGTCAACAAAGAGCCCAATTCCCGAGTCAAAGAGGTTGGCGTGGTTTTCAAGGACCTCAATTTAATCCTTATCAACCTCCTTTTCAATTCCCGCAATACCAGTTTCCCCCACCTCAAATGGGACAAATGTACCCCCAGTGGGTCCCAGACCAAACCAATGTACCCCAAAATCAACAACCTTTTTTATCCTGGGGCCAGGGATCCCGCAGAGGGCGGAACAAGAAGGGCAACAATGTGAATTGGCAGCCCACAGAGGAGTCAGACCCACGTATCGTGACAAGGAGTAGGGCAGCCAATCAGGCGTCAACCAGCCACAGGGGGACTTAGTTATAAACATAACCCCGTGGCCACTTACGGATCTGCAAAAGGAGGTATTGAATAAAGGCCTGGGTTATGTCCCTACCAATAGACCAGACATTTTCCTACTACATAAGGAAATGCAGGAGTTTATAAGAACTATAAAATTGCGGGCATTCTTCAAAGATAAGGATCTACCCACAGAGACTTCTGATACTGGTCTAAGACCCAAGTCAACATTTACTCCACTAGACAACCAGCTTCCTGTTGAAGTATTGGCTTTTGAAAAAGCCATGATGCAGGAATTGAAAGGTCTAGAAACCAGACAGAAGGTCTTTCAGAATATGAGCAGAACAGAGAATGAGGCCATCAAAGAATTGAGGATGAACAAAAACTTGGTTATAAAACCAGCAGATAAGGGTGGTGCAGTGGTTGTCCAAACAACCATAGCCTATGACAAGGAATGCAGGCGGCTCCTTTCTGATAACAGGAACTATCAGATACTGACGGAAGATCCCACTGAATCTTTGAGAGTCCAGATAGGTGGTATGGTGGAAGAGGCACTTACACATGACTGGATTACTAAAAAGGAGTCCGAATTCCTGACACAGAGGAACCCGCGCATTCCTTACTTTTATACCATTCCTAAGGTGCACAAGAACTTGGAGAACCCCCCTGGTCGCCCCATAGTTTCCGGAATCTCATCCATCCTGGAACCTTTATCCAAGTTTGCGGATGCTTTCTTGAGGCCACTTGTACAGGCTACTGACACCTATCTACGGGACACCAAAGCAGTACTACAACTGTTGAATAATCAAACCTTTGATCCTACTTCACAGATGTTGCTAAGCCTGGATGTGGAGAGCCTCTATACGAGTCTCCCCCACGACGAAACCATCCAAATCATTGAGGAGGTACTGCATTCTACGAATTGGGAATACCACACTCCACGGAATGTAGTGATGGAGTGCATTTCTCTGGCACTCACGAAAAACTTTCGAATATGAGGGCACTCTTTTCTGGCAGAAGCATGGGACCAGCATGGGCAGCACTTTTGCCCCGAGTCTGGCTGGACTGTATGTCCATCATTTGGAATCTACGAAAATCTTGCACCAAGACAATCCCCACAGGGCGAGGATTCGCACCTGGCGAAGGTACATTGATGATATCCTGGTCATCTGGGATGGAGATGCAACCATGATAACTGAATTAATCGACTGGCTTAACAATCAAAATGCCTTTTTGAAATTCACTCACCAGGCATCTAATACCAACATGGTTTTCCTAGATTTGAATATCTATTACGAAGCCGGCATGTTAAAAACGGAAACACATTTCAAACCTACGGCAAGGAACTGTCTCCTCAGATTTGACAGCTTTCATCCTCGTCATCTGAGAGAGAACCTTCCTTATGGACAGTTCCTACGCCTTCGGTGGAACTGTACTGATGTGGCCAGATACAAAACTCAGGCCAAGGATCTTAGTGCAAAACTAAGACAGAGGAAATACCCGGAAACTGTGATCAAAAAAGCCTGTACCAGAGCACGAAATAATAACAGGGATGCCCTTCTGGAGGACAATCCACGTAGGGAGGATGCCGCAAACAGGACGGTTTGCGTTACCACATACAGCCCGGTCAGCAACCAAGTGACAAAATTGGTCCACAAACATTGGCGCACTCTAACGAGTGGGGGTTTAACTTTGGAGAAACCTCTCTTTGCACACAGAAGGGGTAGGAACTTAAGAGATATACTAGTTCATACTAGACCACCCCCTCCTACCAAGGATCAGACGAGGTTACAAGGCATACATGGGCACTACCCGTGCGGCAACTGTAATAACTGCCACCTCACGAAAAAGAGCCAGAATCTAACTTTCACCAATGGGACAACATGGGAACAACGTGCATTTACGAACTGCAACAGTAAGAATGTAGTCTATCTAATTACCTGCCCATGTGGAAAGGAATATGTGGGAATGACCACCAGACCTGTTAGGGTCAGGTTAAATGAACACAAAAGCAACATCAGGTGTAAGAGACTAACGACTAAAATGTCAACTCATTACATTGAACAACAACACTGTGTGAATGAGCTACAGTGGACAATAATTGAACAACTGCCCTCAGAGATAGGTCTCCTAGAAAAAGAACAACGGTGGGTGTTTCGGTTGGGAACGGATACCACTGGGCTGAACGATTCCATTCCATGGAACCTTCTCAGATAAACACTCGATCTGACTACCCATCATAATTTTGTTGATGTACACATGTGGCTACATACAACAAATGTTTTTTGCTGGGTTCACATGGATTGTTGCATTAGTGTGGAAATGTATCACCGAGTTGTGATTGAGGGTGTACCCCTTAGGGATCAAGTTCCAAGAGTTTCCCCTATTCACAACAATTTTCCTTAAATGAATCACCGTGTGTTAAGTCCATACGTAAAAGCAGTCCATTTCATTACAGATCCAAATATATCTCTGTAAAGTAACTAGATTCACCACTGCTGTACTAGTCGCTTACTTTGCTTGGCCATCTAATTGCCTTAATGCCTTGCCTTATTTCCATCTATGTCACCGGTGCATTTAATCCAAAGCGCCATTTATCTGCAGGCGTTTAAACGCAATACCGAGTGCTCCGTGTTTATGCGGAGTGTCTCCGTTGGCGCATGCGCGTCAGCCACGTCTGCCGCGCATGCGTTTTTCCGGAGCGGTGGTGCGCATGCGCGACAAAGTAGCGGAGGGCGCTAGCGCATCACCGGACGCCCGGAGGTTCTCTCCGTATTTGGGCATTTACCGGGTTGCATTATTCAATTAACCTTCGCTAATTACCCACAGGCACATCATATATAAGGGCCTCGATTCCTTTGTAGCTCACTTCATCGGAGCCGCGTTGAGGGAAGGCAGGCGATTAGCTGTTGCAGTAACCGTGAGTTATAGACCACAGAGAGAAGCAATTTACACTGTATTTGTGGCGCTCTGATGACAAAGTTTTCCTACTGAACCCCTGATATTGATTTCTTAGGTTTTCTGATTAGAAAGGAAGGATTCCCTAATATACGCTAAAGGCTCATGAAGTCCTGTATTTGGGAACTTTAAGTAAGATTTGTATTCCTTTCTGTTGTGCTCTCCTTACACCTGAGCATAGAGTAATGTTGGTGTTGCGTGTATATATGTTTGTAGTGTCCTTTTTCTTTTTCCTTTCCAGGTTCCAATTATTTTTTGGGTTTTACCTGATGTTTTTTCAGAGAAGCTTGATTCTTCTCCTTCAACCTGTGACATTTAGACTTGTATGTTTATCTATGATTTTGTCTCCACAGGTTCTTACGCCAATTGGGCGCAACGACACTCACTAACATTTAACATTGTGAGGAACATTACACATTGTGGTAATTTTTATTTTCACTTTTACATCTTACATGTGAGTAAGGGGAGGGTAAGTGCATTAACCCTTGTCCTGAAGAAGGGGGCTTTGACCTCCGAAACATGTTGACTTTTAACACAGTGGTTTGATACCCTAACACGTATCTTTCTAAAACCACGCCCTGCACTTTCATTTTAATAATACCAGCCGGGGATTTAATAAAGTTTTTTTCTCCCACGTGCCAGGTATTTTTTAACTACTCACCTTTTTCACCTCACCTCACTCACACTTTTGTAAACACACACCCCCACACATAGTTCACGTCAAGTGCTCCTGCGTATCCGCGAGTCGTAGCACGCCGCATCCCGTAGAGGGGTGCGAAGGCCCCGATGATGAAGCATGACACCAAGGGGCCTGTTGGTGTGTGAGGGGCATTTAAACAACACTGTGTGTTCCCCATCACTCTAGGGATCACTATCACTTTGAGTGGATTCCACTTTGTTTATTCATATGACTCGGGAGACTGAATCCACTGACTCTCTCTCCCCCCTCCTGTTAAAATTTGTTTAAAAATTGTGTTGCACACCTTTCCTTATCTCCGGGGCACTAGGCAGGGTTGCCCTCTGTCACCCCTCCTTTTTACACTGGCACTGGAGCCTTTGGCCAGACAAATCTACATTGAAGCCCGAGTGGCAGGCCGGGAGTGGGCATGAAGTTCTGTGGACAGGATTGCTCTGTAAGCGGATGACATCCTGCTCCACCTCTCCCACACACCTGATCTCTGGACCCAGTGTATGAAAATACTACTAACAAGCATAGGCCCCCGGGTCACCTTGAGGATATCATTGCTAGGACCGATGAAAGGGAAAGACTGGGACGTAACATGGCAACCACCTATGCAGACATGTACCATTAGCTTTAAATACCTGGTGATTCACATCTAAGGAGACCCTGCCATTATCTGGGATCTCAACTCCTTAACCTAGAAAGTGAAAATAGACCAATGTTGGGAGGCACGGCCACTGCTGATTTTTTGGAAAATCACCATGGTTAAAAAGATGACTCTTTAGGTATCGCTTTGTCTTACAAAACATCCAGTTCCATATCCTGGGCCGTTGGTTCCAGAAACTGACATCTACACTACACTCTGTGTACTAGTATGGCCGACTTTCAGTTCTACTATAAAGCTATACAATTATTGGTTTTTAATGACTGGTTAACGTTTGGATGAGATGACCCTGCATATTTAAGAATTCTTTCCAAGGACTCTACCATCAGATGGGGGTTCTATATGATGACCCGATCCAAAGTGACCTCCCTGAGGTTACTAGAGTTGTCCTCCAGAGCTGGAGGAAGGGAACCCGCGGCACGGGATGGGTGGGGGGGCTTGGGGGACAAGGTTGAAGCGCCAGACCACACATTGCCCTACTACTAGGTTTTGCAAAATCGGATAGGATCAGCATTATGACCCTTTGGGATATCTGTGTGGATGACACGGGTCCCTCCATCCTAAACCTCCAGACGCACTGCCCCCTCTCAGTCACATCAATCCACAGGGACCTCCAGCCGCGACACACCCTCCAGCCTTATAAATCACACATCTCCACTCATCCTGAACAAAGCCTTCTCGAGGGCAAGATGTTGAGCAGACTGGGGAAGGGAGGGGGGTGTCCCAAATCTACTGCCTACTGGTTATAAACATCCCCAGCAGTTTTCAATCCCTGGGACAGAAGTGGGCGGGATGCCTTGGGTGGCTCAATGATACAGACTGAACCCTGGTGCGACTTGCCCCCAAGAAATAGCAATATCCTAGAGGATTAGGCTCTTACAACTTAACTACCTCCACACCACCAACCGCACTCCACTTCGGCAAGCAGGCATGATCCTGATCCCGGAATGTCCTCAATGTCCATGAAATTGAACGGATTCCTATTACGACTGGAAAAACCTACACATCCAGAGGCTGCACCCGTAAGCACTCCTGATATCGCGCAAATGGATAGACTACTGTGTCCCTACTAGGACGATGGACTATGCAGTACAATCTCTCATATGATGAAACTGAGTGACCAGCAGGTAACGAGGGATATTGGATGTAGGTGCACTTACATGTTCTATTTGTCTTTATTGTGCGGTTTGCAACCAAAACTCAAAATAGTTTCATAGAAAAACATAGCATACCACTTTGGCCCAAGCATAACTGAGGAAGGAGGAGGAAGTTTGTACAGATGGAATGGGTGTTTATAATAGAGGATATTTATGTGGACTTTGATAAAGAATGCCAAGAAGAACTTCTTTCCAAAAGTTCATCCTCATTGGATCTGGAACAAAATGAAAGTCTTAACATAGTTTTCATTATTTTGCAAGTCATTTGTTAATATTTTTTGTAATCACCTCTTTTAGTGCCATGCAAGGAACTCCAGGGGACAATTATACCCCCTTGTAAAGAGTACATCATAAAAATTGATTTGCTAGGATTTCTGGTGGGCTTCATAGATATACTCAGTCTCCAATAAGCCACTTAAACCAAGATTCATGTAAGTTAGTTGGCTCAGGAAGCTGATCTTCTGAAGAGGACTTCTACATATAGACAGCTGAATGTCATCTTTCTTCTTTTTGAGATCATCTTCAGTTCTGAATGTACAAATCAATATTATGTCTGCTCATTTTGTGCATATTTCTTTACATATTTCTGAAAGTACCTTTCCATCTTCTTAAATACCCTCTCGTTAAATGCTGAGCTTACTTCAAAAAGCCTTAGTGGCTGAGATAGGCCAGAACCAGGAAAGGGCTTTTTGAAGGATCTAAACATTTTTTAATGCTATGCGATGCGGAATGATCAAGTTTTGCTGTAGAATGGAACCAGGCATCACAGGTAATTCCATAGTAACTTGTTGCACACAAGTGCCGTTTCCACACAGTAATGGCCTTCAAAGTTTTTTTCCAACATACGCTTTGATTCTCTGAAAAAACTGAATGACATGCGGTTTCAAAAAGATGTGGCCAGAGAGGCGTTTGATTTCCAGGTTGAAGGTGCTCATCTGAGATAGACGCTAAACCATACCAACTACCTTCTGCATTTTGTGGAGCTGGTCCACCGTATCTTTATTACGTCTGGTGTGAAGGGAATAGCTTTTTTTTCAAATGTATTGGCTCTGGACTGGTCAGCACCTTTAAGTCTATTTTCGAGTTATATCATCTTTCATACACTCCGTGTTGGGTAGCGTTTTTGGAGTTCTCCCCCTTGCCTTGCTACTTGCGGTGGGAATTCTGAGTTTCATTTTTCTGCCTTTCAATGGACGTCCCAGTTCAACCCGGAATGGAGACGGCACTGGCTGTGCTACACTGCTTCAGCACACCTCAGCTTCGAGAACTGAATGAGCACTGGTTCTGGTCTTTCAGGCAGGTTTGGTTTCACTGCATACAACCTGTATTCCGCTGCATGCTCTGCAGCCATGATTGGTAGTGGATCTATGTCTCGGATCACCAATGGTTATGCCCCTGGCAACGAAAATGCTACTTACCAGTATGCATCTGTTCTTGGCATGTAGCGCTGCAGAGTTGTACACTTGGCATTAGATCGCCACCTGGTGTTGGGCTCGGATGATTGCATGTTGTCGTCTTGGAAGAAGTCTTTGTAGTCACGAGATAGGGGACTCCTCCCTTGGGCATGGGCATCAGGTCCATCCTTAGATTCTTTTTCGCCATGATGGGAAATTATGGCGTTATTAGAAGTAAAGAAAAAGATGTCCATGCGTGTGCATCTAAGTAATATAAAACTGGAACAGATACAGGTCCCGGGGAGGCGGGGGCGTGTACAACTCTTCAGCTCTACATGCCAAGAATAGATGCATACTGGTAAGTAGCATTTTCCGTTCGAGGCATATGAGCTGCAGATTGTACACTTAGCATCTATTGTGCAGCAGTGTCTCCCCTAGCGGTGGTCACCTGTATCCATTGCAGTAGTTTGAAAGAGTTTTAAGGACAGCTTGGCCTACTGCAGCTCGCTGCTTGGCTTGCACATCAACACAGTAGTGTTTAGTGAATGTGTGTTTTGTAGACCATGTTGCTTCCTTGCATATGTCCTCTAGGGGGATGTTTCCTAGCCAGATGCTCCTAGTTTGCGTGTGGAGTGCGCTCTAGGAGAACTGTTAATGTACGCTTTGCTTTTTGATAGCATATTTGTATACATTTTACAATTCACCTTGCAATCCCACCTTTAGAGATGGGGTTGACTTTATGAGGTGGAGAGAAAGACACAAACAGTTGTTTTGTTTTTCGAAAAGACTTAGTTCCATCTATATAGTAGAGAAGAGCTCTTTTAACATCTAGTGTGTATTAAGTTCTTTCTGCTACAGTCTGGGTTTTGGAAAAAACACAGGTAACTCTATAGATTGGTTTAAATGAAAAGGAGTTATGCCATTTGAAAGGAATTTTGATTAGTTCTTAAACCACTTTGTTACCATGTAGTTGTAAAAATGGTTCTTTTATTGTGAATGCTTGCATCTCACTTACTCTCCTGCGAGAGGTAATAGCAATAAGGAAAGCGGTTTTCCACGTGAGGAATTGCAGTTCACATTTATGTAAAGGTCAAAAGGGGGTCCCATGAGTCTTGTAAGAACAAAGTTTAGTTCCACACTGGAGAAGGTGGCAACCTGGGTGGGATGATTCTTTTTAATCCTTCCATAAATGCTTTAATTGCAGGCACTCTGAAAAGAGACAAATGTTGTCTGTTTTGTAAATATGCTGCAATTGCTGCAAGGTGCAGGCGAATGGATGAATATGCCAAGTTACACCTTTGTAAATGTAAAAGATAGCAAATGATATTCTGGATGGAAGCATCCAGGGGGTTCAATTTGGTTATTGTTGCAATAAATGGCAAATCTCTTCTATTTAGCAGCATAACAAGCTCTGGTAGTAGGTCTCCTGGCCTCTTTAATGACGTTCATACAGTCTGGTGGTAGGTTAAGATAGCCAATCTCTAAGACTTCAGGAGCCTGATCACAAGATTCAGTTGATTTGGGTCTGGATTTCCGATGTCTCCATGGTTCTGCGTTAGCAGGGATGGAGTCAGTCGTAACTTTCGGTGTGGAACTAGAGAGAGTTCTAGCAGTGTGGTGAACCACGGTTGGCGTGCCCATGTGGGAGCTACTAGGATTAGTTTGAGAGACTGTTGTTTGAGCTTGCGTACTACTAATGGTATTAGTGGTATTGGCAGAAAAGCGTACGCAAATCTGCCTGACCAGTTCATCCATATCACATTGCCCTTGGACAGCGGGTGTGGAAACCTGGCAGCGAACGTTCGGCATTTTGCGTTTTTGTTTGTGGCGAACCGATCTCTGTCTGGATGACCCCACTTGTGAAAGAATGGTTGAAGAACCTGGGGATGTAGTTCTCATTCATGAATTTGTTGTGTCTGCCGACTCAACAGATCTGCTATCTGATTGTGAACTCCTGGAAGGTGCTCTGCCAATAGATATAGGTTCTGTGGAATGGCCCATCTCCAAATGTTCTATGCGAGCTGGGCCAGTTGTAGAAAGTGTGTCGCCCCCTATTTTTGTATATAATACATGGCTGTCATGTTGTCCGTGCGGATTAAGACAGCTTTGTTCTGTACTTTTACTTGGAATGTCTTGAGTGCTAAGAATATTGCTAGCAGCTCTAGATGGTTGATATGGAACAATTTTTGTTGACTGTTCCATTTTCCTCGAGTTGTATGATGTAGGAGATGGGCTCCCCATCCTGTGAGGGATGAGTCTGCTGTGAGCACTAGTTGTGGAACAGGTTCAAGGAACGGCTGCCCTTTTGTCAAATTTTTGGTGTTCCACCACTGCAGAGAGCGATGTGTGCGGCTGTCTACCAACACCAGATCGGTTAGTTGACCTTGAGCCTGGTTCCACTGTTGTGCTAGACATTCTTGTAAAGGACGCATTTGCAGTCTTGCATATGGTACTATGAAGATGCAGGATGCCATCATGCCTTAGTCTCATGAACACTCTGGCTTGCAGAGATTGTTGTTTTTGAAAGGTTGTGACTAAGGCTTGAATGCTCTGTATCCTTGCTGAACTGGGATACACTAGAGATGTAGGCGTGTTTATTGTAGCCCCTAGATACTGATGTATATGAGAGGGTTGCAGGTGCGACTTGGTGTAGTTGATTGTGAACCCTAAGTCGTGCAATGTTTGAATTGTCTGATGTGTGTGTTGGACACACTTATTGAATGACTTGGCTTTTATGAGCCAATCGTCTAGATAAGGGAAGACATGTATTTGTTGTCTCCTGAGATGTCCTGCTGCTACTACTGCTAGGCACTTTGTGAATACTCGTGGTGCCGTTGTCACTCCAAATGGAAGGACTTTGAACTGATAATGTTGTCCTTCCAGTACAAACCTTAGATACTTTCTGTGAGCAGGATGTATAGGAATGTGGAAGTAGGCGTCCTTTAGGTCTAGTGTTGTAAGGAAATCGCCTTGTTGCAGCGGTGGGAGCACTTGTTGTAAAGTGATCATATGAAAATGATCTGATTGTATGTAATGATTGAGGGGCATGAGGTCAAGAATTGGTCTTAGTGTCCCGTCCTTCTTGGAAATTAGAAAATACAGCGAGTAAACCCCTGTTCCTTGTTCTTGTAAAGGAACTATTTGTATTGCGTCCTTTTGTAAAAGTGACAGAACTTCATGTTTGAGCAGAGTAAGGTGTTCTGTAGACATTGGACGCTGTCTGGGTGGT
This sequence comes from Lissotriton vulgaris, assembly GCF_964263255.1. Classification (NCBI taxonomy): domain Eukaryota; kingdom Metazoa; phylum Chordata; class Amphibia; order Caudata; family Salamandridae; genus Lissotriton; species Lissotriton vulgaris. The sequence continues at coordinate 648,558,893 of NC_141694.1, read as the reverse complement.
ACGTGTGGAGAGGTTGCCGTAAGTTCTAGGCAGGAGCCATACTGGATAATCTGTCTTACTCACTTGTCTGTTGTGATGGAGTTCCAGACAGGCAGGAATTGTGTTAATCTGCCGCCCACAGGAGTGGAATGCTGTTGGGGGAGCAGAGGGAAGTCACTATTTGTGGTAGAAGAGGCTTGATTATTGTTCTTACCCCAACCTCTTCCTTTGTTATTCCCTCTATATCCTCCTCTAGCCCCTTTCATGCTCATGACTAGCTCAGCTCGTCATGCAGCACAGTGCTCGTGTGCTCATGACGAGTTGAGCTCGTCATGACCACACCCGTTTTAATTGTGGTCCAGCACAGGAGGGGAATCCTGCACGCAGCTATGTGGCTAAAATATCCCTGGTTAGAGGATGTTTGTGTGTTAGATTTGAAGGATGTTGTATTGTCTGCACCAGTTTGTTTGGAGCCCCCTCTATAGAAGGAGCGACGAAAGGAACCTCTAGTTTGTGTGGACTGTAAAGCTCCCATAGATTTGGCAGTGTCTGTATCCTCCTTCATTTTTTCAAATGCTGTGTCTACTTCTGGTCCAAACAATTGGTTTTGATTAAATGGTTGATTTAAAATGGTAGTTTGCACTTCCTGTTTAAAACCTGAAATGTGTAGCCACGCATGTCCCCTAAGTACAACAGTAGTATTTACAGCTCTAGATGCAGTATCTGATACATCTAGTGCCCACTTGATTGAGGCATAAGAAATTAGCTTGCCTTCTTGTATAAGGTCATTTGCCTGCGCCTTATATTGGTCAGGTAGATGTTCTAGCAGTTTTTTTTAACGGATCATAAAGAGCCCTATTATATCGGGAAAGGAGGGCTTGTGTATTAGCTATACGCCATATGTTGGTAGCTTGCGCAGCGATTCTTTTGCCTGAAGCATCTATTACCTTGAATTCTTTGTCAGCTGGGGGTGCCTCACCTGAAGTTTGTGAGTTTGCCCTTTTCCTAGCATTTGACACAACTAGTGAATCTAATGGTAGTTGTCCTTTAATGTAGGTTGGATCTGCAGGTGCAGGCCTATATTTTTTTCTCAATTCTAGGGTTTAAGATCCTAGTAAGTACAGGATCTTTAAATATCTCTGGAGCATGTTTGATGACCCCTTTAATCACAGGAAGAATTTGAACAGATCTTTGCGATTGTTCAAATGTGTCTAATAGAAAATCTTCCTCTGCCTCATCAGAATGCATAGTGACCCCATGGTAAATGGCAGCTCTGTTCAACAGGTGACCAAAGCCAATGTTATCTTCTGGTGGAGTTGGTTTTGATGGGTATGACTGTGGGTTAGTAATATCTGGCACATCCTGTGGGTTTGGGTACTCCCAGTCTGTTTCATCTGTAGGGTATGGGAAAGGCTCATATGGGTCTATTCCATTCTTAAACTATACTCATCATTTTGAAGTGAGTGTGAAGTTAAAAGAGGAGAATGTGAAGGAGAGACCTGTGGTGAAGTATAGGTGAAGAAGGGTGCATAGGAGATTTGGCAGAGTCCTTCTTGGCAGGAACTACAGGAGTGGATTTTTCATCTGCCTTCCTCTTCTTGTGTAGTGGATACAGCACCTGTCTTTGGGTCAATGTAGATCTTTTGCAGAGGATCTGGCTGGAAAAGCTCTTCTCCTTGTGGGACCTTTGTCAGCGCCGATTTTGTCGGTACCGGACGAGGTAGCTGCTAGTCTTTAGCCTTAGGAGTTGTTACAGTGTCCTTTGGCGTAGTTTTCGGCACCGAAGGTGTTGTTTTCGGTGTCGTAGGCTGTTTCGAGGGCTTGGACGCGTCGGAATCGGGCCTTGTCTGTTTCGGCACCGAAGACTATGTCTTCGGAGTGGAAGCTGGTCTCGTCTGCTTCGAGGCGTCAGACGCTGGCTTCATACCCTTATCTTTAGAAGTCGACTGTTTCAGAGCCGAGACTTCTTTCAATTTCGGTGCAGAGGGAGCTGGTGGGATCGGCATATGCGGCTTGCTCGGAACCGAGCTACTGGAAGGCTTACTGACTTTCTTCGGAGCCGGGCTCGATGGCGGGGCTGTCAAAGTGGTTTTTCGGTCGCGACTGGGCCCTGGATGCAGAGTGTTGACCTTTGCCTTCGATCTTGGTGCTGTGTGTGGTGCAGTGGCAGTAGTACTCACGCGCTGACCCGATGGTATGGAGTCATCCGAGTCGGCTGCCTCTGATACGATTTGGAGTTAATCTTCGGGAACGAGCAGAACCTCTTCATCGAAGATATCCACCGGTTCCGGAGCTGATCTCTGCATGTCGTGTCGACGGGCACTCCGATCTCTGGTTTTCTTTGATCGAAAGGACGCGCAGGCTCTACAGCTGGATTTGTCGTGTTCTGGCGATAAGCACAGGTTGCAGACCTCGTGGTGGTCACTGCGTGGAAACTTTTCTCCACACCCGGGGCATCTCTTGAATGGCGTCCTTTCCATGAGGTGTAGGCCTCACGGCGTGTGTAGGCCCAACGGCCCGCGTCAACAACCGGAATCGAGCTGATGGGAGTCGAAACAATGTTAGTCGATATCGAAATTAGTTTGGAGAGTTTTAGGAAGTTTTTTGTGCTTCGAAATGATTGAAAAATCTATTTCTAGCCGGAGCGGAAAACTCATCCGAACCCAGTGGCGGAAAAAAACTATTTAAGGATGGAGTCGATGCCCATGCGCACTATCGTCCAGGGGAGGAGTCACCTATCTAGTGACTACAAAAGACTTCTTCCAAGACAACAACATGCAATCATCCAAGCCCAACACCAGGTGGTGATCTAATGCTAAGTGTACAATCTGCAGCTCATATGCCTCAAACTTGAAGTACTGATGGATCCCTTAAAAGCCCATGGGTATTGTTGGCCCCAGCATACTCCATTGCTGATGAACGTATTCTTCAAGCCACCCTGGGATGCTTTTGCTCCTAGTGAACTGGCTACATGCTCTACGATATGCTTATAGAATACAGTCCCTCCCTCAGCGGCTGCTGTGGGAACGGGATTGAGACATTTTTTCTCCATAAACCTGCTTGGAGGTGCGCCCCTGGGAACGTCGCCTGCCATTGCCAGCAACAGCAATGTCACATCTACCACTCGGAACACTTAAACAATTGGCTTTTCTGTGTAGTGGGAACTATTTGACAATATTTTTCTGCTTTTCTAGGCACCATGACTTTCTGAGATCTTGGAGATTTAAACAGAATAATGGCTTTTAAAGGATAGATTACTTTTAGATGATTTAAAAAATGGTTTGAGACCTTTTTTAGTTTAAATATCATTATGGCATGCTGCTTTTTAGGTCTCGCCTATCCCATTCCGCAAGGAATGGATAGGGGAGAATTATAGGGTTGGATCAGTAAAGCTAAACCAGGCGGCGTATTTAGACGAGTGCATGTGTCCGTGCACGCGCTTCCATCCGCCTGCCTGGCATCACTGCCACCAGCAGCTTCGCCCCGCCCCGCTCCGCCCCTGCTGCACGCGCTTTCCATCCGCCTGCCTCGCGCGTCCACATCAAAGCCATCTGTTGCTTCCCCAGCGTGCTCGGCCTCACTTCTCCACTTCTCCTCCTAATTACATCCCGGCTGTTCACACTTCTTCACAGCCGCGAGGCTGTGCTTCAAAGGGATCCGCTCCCCCGCCCCTAAAAGCTTCTTTCGGCGATGTCACCAGCAACATATATCTCAATGGAATAGCAATTTTTAAATAATACACAATACTTGTTTTGGTTTATTTTCATGGTTTTCCCCCAGTTTTGCTTCTGTAACTGTCATTTTTTATTTACAAGTACGCCTGTTTGTGGGTGTGCAGCTGCACACCTTTTGTCAGCACGGCATATGACGGGCTACATATTTGGCTTAAATCACCTAATCTCACGTGCTCTGACAGCCCCCAATTTTGCTTCTGTTACTGTAATGTTTTATTTACAATGAGCACTTATGTTTGCAAGTGTGCCACCTCGTGCCTTTTATCAACATGGTAGGTTCCGCGCTTTATGTTTCGTGTCAATCACCCAACTCCCCATGTCGTCCCCCACCATCTCCCACAAGTCACTGCTGCTCCATCACCCTGTAAATCTTTTTTTATCCTAATTATTTAACTGTTGAACATATCCACCACAATGTGCTTCTTCTCTTTGCAAGCACATACTACTCCATTCTTGTTAAGTTTTCTTTGATGTCATTTGTTTAACTTCAATTGTTAAGCATGTAATCAACAAAAGTATCAGCATGCACAAAACTGTGCTTGCGTACTGTGTCGCTTCAGGAAACCGCAGACATACTAGAGCCAGGCAAAATGTCCACAGCAACTTCAGTCTTAATTGTCAAATGGATTATTTGCCACTTTTATGTGCCCAGGCTCTGTTGCACTCATGACCTCGCTAATCAGCCTCTGTTTGTGTTTATTTTCTCTGTGGAAGTTTCTGAATAAGCTGCGCTTAGCACCCTCCTCCCACCCCCGTGATTTAACTCAACACCCCCACCATGCTTCGATGTCTTTACCACCTTCCTCCCTCATGTTTTAATTTTTAACATGCACTCTTATTCACTGCATGTCTCTGCAGTCCCTCTCCTTCACCTAAACTTTCTTACAACTGATATGCCTGCTGATATGTTGGCTGTTTTCGCAGTGCTTCTGCCTGTAGCCCCACAAGGTAGCATCAGCGTGACCAAAAACCACAGAGCAGTGCAGGACCTACAAACTTGACTGTTTTGTGCTTGTCGTGCGTGTTTGAGTAAGCATTTCTCCAGCTCTCTTTTTGTCTAGGTTTTGTTTGAAGCAGCTCCCTGCCTCTGTGTATGCATGCTGACTCCTCCCCCCCATTGTTTATCTGCAAATCTGCATGTGTGGCTCTTTGCATCTGTGTGTACGTGTCGGTATGTCTTGTGTTCTCTGCATTACCATTATGTTTCATTTGCACATCTCCTCATCCACGTGGCAGTCTGCAGATAGGTGTGCATGTTTGCCTCTGCAGGTCTGTGCGCATGTATGTCTCTGTGAACGTCTGTCCTCCAATAAGACTGCGTGTTTCTATCTTCCTTTTTTATTAAATACATGCTGAAGTCTTTGTGTGCATGTCTAGTTTCCCTTGTTTTTCTGCCCTTCTGCCCTCTGTTAGACTCGTTTTTGTGCCTTTCTGCCCTCGGAAAGCACCACATCATCACACAGCACCACCACAGCACCACCACAGCACCACTCGGAGAAGTGTGGCTCAATGATTAGAGCGGCAGACCCTGATGCAGAGGTCTAGCCCGGGACCAGGGTTCAATTCCCCGCCTCGGCGGGTCTTGGACTCAAAATTCCGCAGACCTGATAATTCTCGCCTCGGTGCCAATTCCAATCATGGAGTCCCACTCTGCAACTCTGGGCAATAGCTTGCTTAATCTCCACAACGGCCCCCACAACGCTAAGGATGCCTGGCCTCCACCTTGGTGGTGCCCAGGAGTGGACGCCTCACAGGGAAAGCCAGGATGGGTTCCACAGCGGTATTCGTACAAGCGCCTTGAGACCCTTGCCGGTGAGTAGTGCGCATACAAGTATCAATTTACATTTACATTTGTGAATAACAAAGATCCAGTTTCCGTACAAGTGCCCTGGGATGCTTTTAAGACTAGTCTCAGAGGGGAAGTGATGAGCTATGGTATTCATTATCAAAAGCAGGCCAAGTTAGATTTACAGGACCTGTATGAAAAACTGATCAGCGCGGAGGTAAAATTAACACAGGGGATTGCACATGGTAAAGATATTTCTGGGCTGGAATCTGACACTGCACGATGCCGGGCAAATATTAATACAATCTGGAATAAAGAGAATGCCAGGAAATATTGGACTTATAAAAGAGGGCCATGAGTATGGAGAGGGGGTAGGGTGAGGTCTCGCGCTGAGAATGCGGATGATAGAATCTCAGAGAATCTCTAGTCTTAGGGATAGCTCTGGTCTGGTCCCACTGGACTCTCGGGGAATTCTTGCCATCTTTCACCAGTTTTATACTGAGCTATATACTCAGCAGAAGAACCAGGGAGATGTGAATAACATTTTGGATATCGGGGAATGTATACAGTTAGACCGGGAGGAAGTGGAATGGCTTGACGGCGGTATTACTATGGAGGAATTAGAGGCGGCTGTTATGGGATTAGCTAGTGGAAAGACTGCTGGTCCAGATAAGCTTCCGTTGGAGTTATATAGAGTATTCGTTCCCGATCTTAAGGAGTTGTTGGAGACTATGTTCCGCTCAAAAGGGTCATGCACCTAAATCATGGGACAAAGCCACGGTTGTTGTTTTTCAAAAAGAAGGGGAAACCTCCCGAGATTCTGGGTTCATATCGACCAATTTCATTGCTCAATTGTGATAGTAAAATTTATTCCAAAATACTGGCTAATCGAATGGTTAAATTTATATCTCCTTTGGTATCTTAACACCAGCACAGTTTTATCCTCTCTCGAGGGACTGTGGACCATGTTAATAAAGTGGTGACATTATTTGATGTTGCACAGGCTAAAGGACAAGATCTGGGACTAATATTAAACGCAGAGAAAGCGTTTGATCGAGTTGCATGGGAATACTTATGAAACATCATGGGACAAGCAGGTTTCGGACAAGGTTTTATACAGGAACTACAGGTGCTATGTAATTCACCAACAGCTGGAATTTGTGTGGGGGCAAGGGTATCGAATCCCGTTGTAATAACTAAAGGCACGCGCCAGGGATGTCCCTGCTCTCCTTTATTATTTGCTGTTTTTTATAAATCCTTTTGTTAATCTGCTGGATAGGAGTCCTTAAGTGCGATCGTTTATTGTTCAGGGAATACAGCATTCCGTATTTGCTTATGCAGATGACATTGCGATTACAACCAGTGACCAATGCGGTTCATGACACTGCCAAGAGAAAAGGGGTGGTTGGTCAAAGCCAGATTTTACCTTTTACTACTATGCTTGTTTTCTGCTTAAAATGCGTGTATTGTTGACCAGGGAAGAGGTCAGGAATGTGACAGAAGCTCAATCAATCTTTCAAGTATTACTCGGCTCAGAAGTTAAAAATTGTTTGTTTATGGAGATTGATGGGAGCTACTATAAACGGACAAGTTTTAAGATTATGGAGGCCGCCTTCAAGATCTGGAAGGTTATTCGGTTAGAAATATCTTTGATGGGGATAACATATTATAGTCCCACTAATGCTGGACGAATTCTGCCCTCTATTTTTTGGGATCTGGTTGTCAGAAACTGGAGATGCAAAGGAATTGAGCAAATAGGTGATTTTTTCCGATGAGGAGGGGAGCTGTTTATCATTTTCAGACTTTAAGGCAATATGATGTACCCAGGACACAGTTTTTTAAGTTTCTTCAAATCTGGGATTTTTTAGGTAAGAAAAAGCTGGTAATAGTACGCCATAAATTGGTGGAATCAATTAAACGACAGGAGAGAATTGGGGCAGTATATAACATTTTGCTGTCACTAAAGGTAATGATTTGGAGAAAACCAACTTAAAATGGGCTAATGTGTTGGGCGCACAATCAGTGTCTTTAGAGAAGGTTATTAATATGGCCAAGAAACCTTTCTATCAGCTAATTTGAAAGCTCAGTTTTTTAAAACTTTATTTGATTCAAATTATACACCTGCAAAGATGTTGAAATGGGGTGGGAGGTATGATGTCAAGTGTTTTTGCTGTGGGAACGATAATGCAGATTCTTTACATTTTTTTTAACTTGTAGTAAGTTGTCTATATATATATATTAATAATATTGAAAAGTTCTTGTCGGTTATAATTTTGATGCCTATTTGCATTACTGCAGCTGTGATGATAGGTACTGGATCTGAGCTAGAGCCAGGTAAACCAATGTATAAACATCGTTATCTATTGTTTTTGGCGGTAACTGTTGCCTGGCTGTGTATTGCTTCAGACTGGCTGCAATCTGATGCTCCTGTTTTTGAAGTTTGGCTTGCCAGAATGTATAATATAGAATATAGTTTGTTTTCTGCTAAAGGTTGAAGGAAACGCAAGATGGGCATTTATATTTGGGGTGCTTTTCATGAGTATATGATTTTTGATAAAATCTGATGCTGTGAATAATAAATTAAATAAAAATGAAAAAAAGAGACTTTACCACACAGTGGTCTGACACCTCCGTGAGGAGTGTCCAGTTTGTGACCAAGTCAGGGCCCTACATTCTCTCCCGCCAGGTAATAGGGTTGGATCGTCCCTTGGAGAGATTCTTAGCTTCACACCTACCACCCTAGGTAGACACAGAGTAGGGTTTGAATTAGTAGGAGTACACCGGATTACTACCTTGTTTTCTATACCTGCATATATACACTGTTTCAGCACCATGATAGATTATAATATCTACTATTTACTCTTTTGGTGCTTGTAATCACTTTCTTTTGCTTCGGTGTACTGATTATCGCAGCACATGTATGTTATACAAGAGTAATATTGGTTCGATAAATATACTGAAAACATCCCAATGTGTATTCTCTGTATATTTATTAGACAACAAAATAGCACGAGTGACTGAGCGAGAGATTCTTATCTGTTACCACGATCCCGGAGGGGTCAGTGTTATGTTCAGTGGTTGCCAGAAACTATTTGCATCTTGGTAGGGCTAGGCAGGCTTATGGTGGCACTGTGAGATAGCTGGTCTCTAGACCAACATATCCTGCAGGGGTTCTCAGAATCAGTCTAGGCACCTTACCCAAAGTTTGTCTTCCAACAAATCCTATGGGTTAAATGGACCTACACAACACATCCTTAAGTCGGTCACTTCCTTCCTCACAGGACACACGCCTTCTTTCACCTCCAAACCCAAGGACATCATATCGACTTATCCAAATGATCATCCCTCAGACCCATCCTGTTCAACACCGTAATTCCCCGCTTCCCCCACAAACGTGGTCAGAAGCCACAGCGTCAACAATCTCCCACGCAGACGATACTCATCTCTTGCTCACTGAGGAACCCTCCAACACCAAACTCAACTTTTGCAACGCCATGACCAACGCAGCAACAACTGGATAAAAGACAACTGCCTCAAACTCAACTCCGACAAGACGGAAGTACTGATCTTTAGAAAGAACACCTGGCGGCAAGCAGAACTCTGACCAACACCCACGCTGACCGACCATGCACGCAGCCTATGCATCATCAGACAGCTAACGGTCAATGAAATGACAAGTCAATGTAGTCACTTCCGTCAGCTTCCGCATGCTCTGCAGAATCTTCAGATGGATCCCAGTCAACACGCGAAGAACGTTGCATAAGATCACTATTGTGTTTATTAATCTTCTCTTTTCAGTTTCCTGGATGGTGTCTCTGAAAGTGAACCATGGCACCCTTGTCCAAAGGTTTGTGGTATGGATTACTGTAGAGTTGCTTCTCTGAATATTGAATTCAGAGGTTTAAGAAACTGCCAGCTTCTTTCCTAGTCAACAGTAAACTGAATATCATTGATCCGCTTATTTAGCCAGAAGTGTATTTTCGGTCCATTTATGTACCCAGTTGTGAAATTCTAGAAGCTCACCAGTTGAGCTTTTCAAAGTCACGAAGATATCGTCTACGCACCTTTTCAATTGTAAAATTTTAGTTTGGAATAGATTATTTTTATATATCCATTTTGATTCAAACTCTAATTACAAGATTCACTATTTCTACTGTGAAACAGAAGACTTTTCAGTGGTTCGAGGGTGAAATCGGATCACCGACCAAAAAGCCTAATATCAATCACACAGCTTCTAAAAATGCTTAAATGAAGAGAAAGTGAAAAACACATCAAATTCCAATGTCGGAGGTTACCAGTGTAGGAGAAGAGTATCTAGACAGGTGTTTCTAGAACTGAATGGCACTGGCATACTGATTTGATGATAAGACCAACAGATAAGAACCATAACTGTGTAGACAGGAAATGGAGAAGTAGGTAAGGGAGAAAAATAACTGCATAACTGGAGAAAAGCTAGGACTCAGAAAATGGGAAAAGTTGATCCTGCAGAAATAATACTGAAAGGGATGTGAATTCAACAATTATTTAGTTCTTTCAATTTGTCCAGGAGTTGACAAATATGTGTACCTAATATAATCAATAATTTGTTGCGAGTTTTGGGAAAAATAAATCTGCCTGCTAGCAAAATGCCAATGTTTTTCAAATCTTTATTACATATTCTACACTTAAAACACAATGGTACATATTCACAGAGGTATAGTAGTACTCCTGTAAGATATTTTGCTTTGTTTTAGTAAACTAGCCCTAAAACATCTCGAATGTAATGTAATGTAATGTAATGTATGTGGTCTTGTAAAGCGCACTGCTGCCCTGAGGCGTCATGGCGCTGTAGACCGCTGGGGAACCCGTCCTGGCTATCCCTGTGAGATGGTCCCTACTGGGTATCTCCAAGGTGAAACCAGGCATCCCCGGCGAATGTGGGGGGCGTTGTAGAGATGAGGCAAGCTAATGCCCAGAGTTGCCGAGTGTGATCCCTGGTTAGAGTAGGCACCGAGGCGAGAATTATCGAGTCCGCTGACCCTGGTCCACGGCCCTGCCGCATCGGGAATTGAACCCTGGTCCCGGGCCGTTCTCTGCTTCCGGGTCTGCCACCTCTAACCAGTGAGCCACACCACTCCAAAATGAGAAATTTATTCACATAGGACAGACAGTACCTACGTTGTACTTTTACTGATAGGGATTTGGCTATTTTGGGGTAAATACACAAAAGAATTTCCGAGAATATAGAAGTCAACTCTTTTAGCACTATTTTCAGGAATCATACGTTTTTGTCACTCAGCACCTTTGCTTGAAGCTGGCAAAGGGGTATGTGCATGGTTGTGCAGGGACATACGGTCAGAAAACATTAGAATACATTCTCAGTTTGACAACTCGCCATGTAAAACTACAAAATTAAGTTACCTTGCTGTCTGTTTGATCTCCCAATTGAACTTTCAGGATTTCAGGAGACTTGATGCGTCCAGTGACTGCTGATATATACTCCACTAGAGAAGTCTTTCCACATCCAATTGGTCCTTCTAGAAGAACAGCTTTCTGGAAGGAGACTGCCAAGGCAAGGCTCTGCAAGTTTCTGCAGGTAGACTCCACTAGCACAAGGCCGCTACTACAGTCCTGCAGGGTTGAAGGATAAGCAGTTTAGCTATTCATGGTTACAAGACAATCATATTTTTAGTAAACAGAAAGATTCAACCACTTCACAATCCAACAAAATACTGGCAGTGGAGAAACTGTAAAGTTCCATCTAAAACAAGCAGTTTCCAACACTTATAATCACCAGTATAACCACCAGTATAACCTCAAACCAATATGACGAGTAGTGCAAAACGGCAGTCTCTGCATGTTCCTAGAACGGACCACTGACTAAGTAAAGAACAATTTCACTCTTCATACATAGGAAGATATGAATGCTTCCAAATTCCAATGCTCACAACTCATACATTTCTTTATTTTAAACGGGTTGTAACCATGCCACTCTACAGATAACACTTCGCTCAATAGTCCTTAATGCAGGTCTTTTTATGGTTTGGCTTGACAGTGCAGGTTTTGCAAGACACATGTGAGCATCACTACAGAGTGGCTTTGGCTCCACTCACATGTTGGGGTCCAGGAGTAAATGTTTTCACTGGGTAGAAGTGTTGTGCTTCCACAAAAAAGAAGGGGCTTGCCCCCCATGCAGCTGTAATCATTTTGTTTACTTATCCAGCTGCCTAAGCCTGAACTTTCAGGGGTGCACACAACCACATTCCTTTAAAGCCAGACCTATTGGCATTGCCAATTTGCCTTAGGCTGTGCTTCAAGTCTGTACAGCTCCAGCCAGCAAACAAGTTTCATCACAATCATACATTTAGAAATAAATGTGTACATGAACGAGAGCCAGTAGTATTCTTCAGGAATGTGATCATATTCAAGAATGTCCCATGCACCATGTCGTGGAAAACAAGTGTAGTATCATTGAGTTCTCCTTGATACTACAATTGTATTGCTCAACATAGCAAACACCGTGGACACCACAAGCACGAGAGAAGCAGTGAGACACTCGAATAAGATACGATTTCTGAGGAATACCGGTGTTTTTTTTCACTGGCTCAGAAATATGGACTACAGCGGTATCCAAGACTTCACTATAATAGAAAATGTATAAATCCAAGTAAATATGGAAAACGTTATATTACTAGAACTTTGAGCCCTGACAAAGTCAAAGACTAAACGGAATTAAGTACTACTTATAGACCTATTATCTAAAGAATGGGGTGCTAACAACCCAGTTAAAATAACTTCGCAGAATTTTGTTTCCAACCTGGAAAGCAGGCGAGTGACTGCTCTCCCCACCTGCTAAGCACCTGAGGAAACTTACTCAACTGGAGTATTTACGTGTAATGGATAGTTACATATACAGACTAGAGGTGTGCTCCAGACTAGAGGTGTGCGCCAACATTTCTCTTGCCATCCTATTTATTTTCCATATCTTTCTTTTACCAGACTCAACCCATTGTTGAAGAGTAGTGCATGACCTGGCACAGCAATTGCACAGAGGATTACACTTTTGTCATTTCTAAATGCAACCTATCACAGGAAGGATAGATTTCAGTGAACAATTCAAGTCTATCATTTACAGCAACGACCTGCATAGTGTGCGACCCAACTAAAAAGTCCCAATTTTGTTATTCAGTTAAATATGGAGCATGGGTGAAAATACCCATCAATTGGTCTCAACAAATTTGGCAAACATGTACATGGTTTTCAAAACAAGTACATTCAATTAATAAAAATACATAAATTTTTCCTTTGATGAGAATTCCAATGTTTCCTATGACAACAATTAGTCACAAAATGAAGACAGACAATCATGCTCGCTGTAGAAGCCCCCGTGTAACAGAACACCAAATAATTTGTACCTCAGCGCTTTACAACTAACAGTCCACTGACCCATAGAAAACATCTGAAGCCCGCAAGTTGTAAGAAAACAGAATGCAACTTAGGAAGGAAATATTAACCATCATTAGAAAATTCTATTAAATCAGACCCTCAAGGATTTCGCGATTTGCAAAATAATCGCGAGATCGTCACTTTTGTAAAAAGGCAGCGCTTTTTACAAAAGTGCCCGCAAAATCAGGGCTTGGCGTCTGGGAGGCAGAAAACTGCAGCAGTCCTTTCCTGTAGGAAGAGTAGAGAAAGAAATTTTGGAAACTAAATCGCCTGCAGGTCTGTTGAGGAATTCCTTCATTGTTGTTATAGTTTAAACTGTCCATGGAACTGATGAAAACATTCTTGTAATGTATGCAGAGAGGCGGGCTGTCACATTTCCCCTCTGACCGTATAAATCTCCTCTCTTGCATTTCTCTAATGATGGCTTGCGTGCACCACACAAGATGCAAGACTCGCCCTTTTTACAGGTGGTTTAATATTATTTACGCTTTATAGATGGGGAAAGCTTCAGTTCACGGTGCTACGCTCTGCCTGCTTCAGGAGAGCGGCTGCCAGATGCCAGATTTTTTTATGTCTAATGTTTCATGCAGTTTAATCAAGATCTTGTTTGTCCAGCTTGGCCCTCCAAGAGCGGAGACTCGTCCCTCTCTGTCTTTTATTTCGCAGAGTGGGTGGGAGGACTCTGCGACGTTACATGTACATGACACTGAAACATATTTGGCAGCTTGGAGAGGTATGGGAAAATACTAGCCTTTCATAGTACTGAGTCATCATATCCATAACACCCTGTGTTCCTGGGTTTACATTTAGAACGTTCCAGGTCTAATTTTTACTCGCCAGGTCACCACATTGCAGTAGACACACACTGCACAGCCTGACTAGCAACCTCCACAGAGAGGCCCAGCATAGAATGAGTATGAAGCCCAGAATAGCATACATCTCTGTGTAAGTCTCACTCACTGGCGGGTAGTGGGAGAGGCTCCCATTGCTTTGGTGGTTGTGAGTTCCAGTGTACTTAATTTTTCAGCAGCACCAGATCCAGAGTCTAAATGAGCTCAAGCGCCTAGAGGGCAGAGAGGTTACATATGGGCTTTGTACAGGACAAAGCACTCTCATGTCTACCTAGAGTAAAGCCTGTCACCACCAGCTGCCATTAACCACAGAGTATTGTATTATGCAGCCGCCTGGAAATGCAATACAACGGACGGGAAACAAAAGTACACAGCTTGTTATCTCTTTACAGGTACTCGAGAGGCATGTTTTTGACTTTGTTCAGTCCCTTTATGTAAGTAAGTACATGCACTGTAAGAATGTCCAATGTGTTGATCTGTATTTACAAAAATAATTTAAATAGTACTATTTTATTTCTTAATAGAGCTACTCATCCCAATGCAGGGTGTCAGAGCACTTTACAGAACATACACATTAGTTTATCGATCTCAATTTGGTCTTTTATTAACTGAATAAGATTTTCTACCTCTTTTGGCTCCCTCAAGTTGTGCATTTTATTTCGCCACATTATTCTTAATGAAGCAGGGAATAATGCTTTTACTAAAAAGTCTAAGCTGAAAACAAGAAACTGAAAAACACAAAATACATATTCATATATATTCATATATGTATAAACATATAATGGGACAGATTACTAGCAGTTTGAAGATTCACTGAGAAGCGTTGACTGCAAATTAGAACAAAAGATAAATACCTGGAGAATCGGAGCACGAACTCGGGTGTAATAACACCTGAAAGAAGAAAAAAGGGAGGCTTCCCCAGGGAGGGAACCCCAAGTAACACTCAAACACAAAAATGCATTCCTGTAAATACACACGGGTGGGGAGCAAGGTAGGGAAAAAAAAAGAAAAAAAATCCTCAAAATTGGAATACAAAAGGAATAGTAAGGGAGTTATTATCTGCCTCAATCGAAACAACAACTTAAGATGACAAAAGAAAAATCAATAAAAATTCTAACATGGAATGTTAATGGGCTTAGAACCCCCTCAAGAAGAAGAAGGATTGTGGAATATTTGAAAGAAAATGATAGTGAAATTATTATCCTTCAAGAAACACATCTAATAAACGCAGAGTGGACTAAAATGGTAAAAAACCATCACTGGATTGGAGCAAGTGTACATACAACACAAGAGTGCAATATAAAGGGGGTGGCAATCATCATAAAGAAATCCCTGAACGCAAAAATAGAATCTACAGAAGTGGATAGTAATGGTAGATGGGCAATTGCTAAAGTTAGAATCGAGGACCGCATCCTCACAATTGTGGGATATTATGGACCAAACAGGGATGATCCAACGCCCCTTAAAAAACTGTATTCTGAACTTTTAACATTTCCAACTCCGATCGTCATGGGAGGAGATTTCAATATTATTGAGGATCCTAAAACTGACAGAATGCCTCCAACAAAACAATGGAATTTACCAAAAATGAGGGAATGGCTAGGAATCTACAAGAAGGACCTAATATTGGAAGACATGTGGAAGCTAAAAGGGGTAAAAAATTATCCATTCACCTACCACAATAAGAAATTAGGACACAAATCCAGAATAGACTTCTTCCTAATGAATAAATTTTTGAGAGCGAATGTTAAAAGCATTGAACATCTACCTGCGCACTTATCGGACCATTCTGCGGTACAATTAATCATAACACTTCCACAACCTCATATGCCCAACAGGTGGACAGTTGACCGATCAATCCTCAGAGATGAACAAAGTGTAGAGCAACTTATAACAACTTCCATTCATTACTTTGAAGATAACGCTGTCGGAACTTCTAAAAGAGTAATGTGGGATGCCTATAAAGCGGTAATAAGAGGTAAACTGCTCAGTTTGGGAGCATACAAACATAAAACAAGAAAACTGGATATCAAGAAGTTGGAACTGGAAATTAAAGAAGCAGAACTACAATTAGAGTGTGACACAACTCAAGAATCAAGGACAAATTTAGAAGAAAAGCATCGTAAGTTAAAAGAGAACTTGACGGATTACCTGGAGAACATAGTCAAAGAAAAATGGGAGAACAGCAAATTAGCAAATTATGAATACGGAGAAGGTTGCGGGAAGATGCTAGCCTGGAAAATGAAATCTGATCAGACTAGAAATAACATATTAAGCATTTATACCCAAGACCAATCATCCACCTGCTCAGATGACATTTCAATAAGGCAAGAATTCTCTAACTTTTTTACCACAATATATAAAGAAGATATAAATCCAGCAGATGAAGACATCAAGAACTATCTTGAGAATGTCCCCCTTCCAAGCCTGACGGAGGAAGATGCGAATCTCTTGAATGCTGAAATAACACCAGAAGAAATAAGAATTGCCATAGGTAACCTAAAGAGAGGAAAAGCTGCGGGTCCAGATGCGCTGCCCAATGAATTTTATATTGCATTAAAAGAAACCTTAATTGAACACCTAACAGAAATAATGAATAAGACCTATCTGGGACATGAAACGATACCTGAATCATGGAATGATGCGACGATTACCATCTTACTAAAACCAGGAAAAAATCCGAAGAATTGCGCATCGTACAGACCAATATCACTTCTCAACTGTGACTACAAGCTGTATATGAATGTAATAGCTAAAAGACTATCAAAGGTTATGGCTAAATTAATTAACCCAGATCAAAAGGGTTTCATAAAAGGCAGACAAATCCAGGAAACTACGCATGAACTAGTGGCGTCAATTGATGCAGCTGTCTGCGAAAAACTACCTCTAACGATTGTCACATACGATGCTGCTAAAGCTTTTGACCGTGTCAACTGGGCCTTTCTAAATAAAATCATAGAAAAAAACAAATTAGGGAGCAACTTTAGTCACATGGTAAAAGAAATCTATACAAACCCAAGAGCAAGGATAGTAGTTAACGGAAACCTCACGAATAACATTAAGATTCAGAGAGGCACAAGGCAAGGTTGCCCCTTGTCTCCGCTACTTTTTAATTTATATATCGAGCCCCTGGCCTGTACTATCAGAAATCATCCACTCATTACACCTTTCAAATATCAAAACTGGTCCAAGAAAGTAGCCCTCTACGCTGATGATCTTATGTTGTTTACTGATAATTATAATTTATCTAAACCAGCGATAGAGGAGGTAATGAACAATTTCAGCAAGGTTTCAGGTTACCTGATAAATACTGACAAAACAGAGGCAATGAGCTGGAATACTAACTTAAACTTACCTCTTTTAAAGGATAAAATAAAATATTTAGGCATCACTATAACAAAAGACCTTGGAAAAATATCAGAAACAAACCTAAACATAACGGTGAAAGAAATGAGAAAACTTCTCAAAATTTGGTCAGGTCTGCCACTAAGTTTTTTAGGCAAATCTAATGCAATAAAGATGTCAATTATTCCCAAATTCACATATCTCTTTAATAACATTCCGTTAGAATTTAAAAAAGAATCTCTAAAAAAGATACAAGGAGAAATATCTAGTTTCATTTGGTCAGCAAAAAGTATAAGAATCTCATGGAACAAACTCAGGAGGAAGAAGGAACAAGGAGGAATAGCAAGCCCAGACATATACGAATACTATAGATCCTTCCAATTTAAGAATTTCAGAGCCTTGTTAAAGGTACACCACGCCTATCCAATTTACTTACAACATTTAACAAACGGTGAAGATTATTTCCTCTTTAAATATGGTCACCCAAAATTCTTCAAAAAAGTAAAACTGAAGGTTTTGAAGAACGCTGTTAAGCTTTGGAATCAGATAAGAATTGCCACAAAGATTCCTTACTATAGTAGCATGGCTCCAATATGGGACTCGCCAGGCACCCCAGAATGCTTAAGGGATTTACTATCAACCCCACTCAGACAATATGGGATTGAAAAATGGGGTCAACTCCTGGTTGAAAATGCTCTAATATCCTGGGAACATCTACAAACAATAACAGAACGAAAAGTATCAAAGTTTAAATATTATCAGTTATGCAGTTGGGTAAATACCCTCCCGAAAGGAGCAACTGATCCGAATAATGTGGAATCAGAAATGACGAAAGAGATGGTATTAAAGAAATAAGTCTCAAAATGGTATTGGACTCTTATCGAATCTGGCGAAGAAAATTTTACTATACCTGAAAAGATATGGAGGAAAGATCTACCAAACGAAGCCTTAGATCTAAATCAAATTTGGAAAAAATCAGCAGAGAAATGCTGGCAGTGTGTAAAGCCCGCAGCCCTAAAAAGAAACCATCTTTTCTCTATACATAGAGCCTATTGGACACCCAAAAGATTGTCGAAATTTAAAGGCTCGACAGTAAAATCATGCGGCAAATGTGGCGAAGAAAAAGTGGATGATATCCATATGTTTGGCAACTGCCCAGCTCTCACACAATACTGGCAAGAGATTGGTAAGACACTAACTGCAGTACTGGCATCACCTATAACCGTGAGTACTCTCTTAATTATTTTTGGGATCCATTGCACAACTCAATCAAACCCGATTAGGTTAAGTAAACAGCAAGAAAATTTATTGTTCATCATGATCTTGTTAGCACGCAGAGAGATTTGTATTAACTGGATAAAATCGGTCCCACCAACCCATGAAAATTGGTTAAATGCTGTAATAAGAACCAGCAGATTGGATAGAAGAGGGAAACAATCGAAAAGAATGAAGTATTGGGAGATCTGGGAAAATTATATCATCTCCAGATGAGATTTTAGAACCCTCCTTGTCCTGAAGCTTCTTAGGCCCTTTGTTCTTTTGCTTTTCTTTTTTCTTTTTTCTTTTTTTCTTTTTTGGATTCCAATGATTAAGCGGAGTAATAATTCCAGGTATGACGTGATGTCTGCCAAACAGCCCAAGGGCCAGATAGTCTAAGTAATAAAGGAATTATTGAGCAAGAAAAAGGTGTACGGAAGGGAAAAGTCCGAAAAGAGCTAAGACAATAGAAACTCCCCTTGTATCCTTCGATAGACGAGTAGGGGCAGTATGTTGGAACAACCGCTCAAATACGGCCAAACTCCCAAACACCTCCTTTTCTGCATAAACCGCAATATGAGGAAAAAAAAAAAAAAAAAAAAAAGAACATACACATTAGACATTGATAATAAATCATGTGTGTAAATCAATGTACAAGATGTGTTACACGAGTCAGTGAGGGGTACATGGTACAGGAGTCACATGTCCTTCACAGCTCCCTGTGATATATATTAAAAGGATTATAATTTATGAACTGCAATTAACAAAAGGATCTTTGTGTTCAAAGCAGGAACTTACTTACCTAGCTACATAAAATAATCTCTCACCTGCATGTTATCGGATGTGCTTTGTAGGAGACACATTAACTTTCTATACCACTTTGATGCAAATCTGGGACTTCACAAAACTCCGATCTCTCCAACAAATGCTGTAACCTCCAGAGTTCTCACCATTATTAGTTCTTGTGATGTACTGGGCACCTATGTAGCAGATGCCTTAACCCCACAAAATATTTTAAAATCCAGACTTTTCAACCAATTGAGCATAAGAGATTTACTCTCCAATGAAATGTCAAATAAAGGAGAGAGAAAAACAGGGTGTGAACCAAGTCAAAAATCTAGGTCCAGTATCTGCTTCCTAATCTTCCAATGTCCTCTGCAACACAGAAATGGCGCAGCAGATAATCATTAAAAAAGACCACAATATTGCCAATTCTTAACTAACACTCATGTGGTCTAGAATCAATAGCATCAACCATACATTATATTGTAGACAAATTTCTACATCACAGGCCAAACATCAAGGAGGACAAATCGAAAACAGAAACCTGTGAAAAGAAAGCAATAGAAGCAGAAAGAATACATGTGAAATATAAAAAGGTAGGCAGGCGTAGAAAAATCAACTCGCCCCCTCGCTATGGCGAGTCAGATTTTACCAGGTCGAGCTATTTTTAGCACCGGTTCTGGCGAGTAAACTTAAGCTGGAAAGAACAGGTATTCTGTTCATTCAGAAAGTGAATGGGAAATAAAGACGCCTTTAAATCTCGGCTTCTCCCTTGCCATCTGTGTCTTCGACCCGGACCTAAAGCAGGCACTGCAGTTGCCACTTCGATGGTTGATTGGCAGAGGTTGTAAACGTGATGTAGATCCTTCTGACCAAACTTATCGTGGCAATTCAGGCAAAACCGGAACGGTGTGTTCTACATCAATGGTAACAGGAAGCCCCATGTCCAGGCATTCTCAAACCATTGAGGAAACCTCCCTTCATGCTAAGTATCTCCCCGGTACCTCTTATTCGATGATGTTCCGAATTTCATCAACGAACATCTTCTGAACTTTTCTTCTTTTACGACTAGGAGAGCCTGCAGCAAAGCATCCAGACCCAATGCCAGAAAAATAGAATCTGAATATGGCGACCAAGAGTCGGAGCTTTTCGAGGAGGGCATACAACGTTAAAGGAAGCACCAAATAGGGGAGATCCAATGACTCACAACATCAGGACAAATCAAAAGTTGAAGGACTGCAAAAACGTGGAGAATTCCAGACCCAACCACTAGATGGCGGAATAAGACAGCATGTGAATCTGGAAAAGATTCATGCTGCAAAAAAGTAGTTATCCCAAACAAAAGTGGAAAATAAAATCCTCTTAGTAATGCAACATTGAGTTACAGAAAATAGGATTTCTAATTAACATACGTTATTTGTTGCCATCTTTGTTTAAATAAAATGCAAATTGCATATGGTCAAAATGACAAAAGCAGCTGCTACGATATACAAAAGGATAAATACAGACGCAGTTAGACATTCCTACAACTAGGTTTACCAACTTCATAGATGGGTGGAAAAGATCAAGGCTAAGCCTCAAGCAAAGTCTACTGAAAATTAAGGAGGGGAGCCGAGAGGCCTGGCTACATTGTATACTGTAGGGTAGCTCCGCTCAGATGTATGTGTGAATGGTCTAGGGTTAAGACCGAATCGCAGTGATGCTTCTTGGACTACAGACCAGACTTGGTAGGAATTCCAGTGGATAAGACAAAGGGATACAGAAGATACACAGTCTCTGGATCGGTGGTCCTGAACGCAAAGCTGAATGTCTGAAATGAGATAAGCATCAGAGAAGGGTTTACGACCTATCCTGGCCCCTTCAAGCCACTCTTTCGGAATACAGATGTTTCACCAGAGATGGGGAGAGAGGAATTCCACATGCGGGAACCAAGCAGGTATGACAAGCTTGCAGATTCTAACGGCAGGTCAGTGGAAAAGGTGAATAGGAGGTGGAAAGACATTGGGCCCTCAATCAAAGAGGGTGCAGTCAAAGAGGGAGCAACCAGGGAGGCAGCGGAGATAGGGAAATTCATGAAGACACGGACAGATGATAGATATTAAAGCCAGCCTATGAGATATCGAGGTGGAGTTTTATGGAATTCTAGGACAGAGAATTCAGTATCACCCTAAGATTGCACAGACATTCTCCACAACTTAATTAAGGGGATAGTAAAAATAGACTGGATCAAATTGAGCCTGAAACTGCTGAGGTTATGGAAGATGGATTACAAACATCATACAAAGTCTGTGCAAGGAAACAGGAACATTACTGCATATCCTATGGCACTGCAATAGAATCAGAAGCTTTTGCGAAGCAGTACTCGTACACATACATCAAATTATGGGCTTTAAAGTACTGCCCTCAGTTCAAGCGCTTTATGGAGTGGACTACTAGGAAGAAATGGGGATTGGATCAAAGAAGGTATTCACCCAACTATTTGTAGCAAAACAGACGATATTGCAATGGTCATCAAACTTTTTAATGCTGCAACCCCCTGTAAAAAAAAGAAATCCTCAGGCCCCCTCAATTTTTTCACACTCATGCTGCTAAATTGCTAATGTTTAAATCAGTCTAAACATATTTAAACATGGCAGTTCAGCTCGGTTACCCTTTTTCACACCTACGCCAAGTCAAGATATACATGACAAAAGTTGTTAATGATGGGGGCTATTACAAAGTGGCTTACTGCCGCTCATGTTTTTAACACTCAAAACAAAGTATTATGCTTCTCTTGGACAGAAACTGGCATCCCCCTGAGAGAATGTAAGGCCCTGCAAAGGGAGAAAGGGAGAGGGGGGGTCTAAAGTTTGAATACCTCTGCAACATTGGATAAATGGGCAATACTGGTCAGGGGCAGCCTTAGGCATGTACAAGCAGTGCACTTGCACAGGACCACCAAACCTCAGGGGCCACCACGCCAAGTATATATCCTTAATATAATAATCCTCTGAGGATGGATACTTTATTATTAAGGGGCATTTATAGAGCACCTGGTTACGCAGAATGCGTGTCCCCGCGCTGATATTATTTGCATATTTGCATGGCGGCCCCTGGCTGGGATTTGGCGACCTCCGGCTCTGTTCCACTTCCAAACACCCTGACCACCCCCCCCCCCCTCCCCCCTCTCTTCGATGGCCTCCGCAAACCGGCCCGCCCGGACCCACTCTTCCGGTGCCCCCTACCTAAGCTCCCTGCCCAGGGACGCCTATAGCCGAACCTGTACTGGTCTCCCAAATGGAACAATTAGTATCACCAACAAATTGGGAAAGTAAGAGGAGTCTCTAAAGCTTAGGGATATAGAAGGAGAATTTAGCAAATAGAGTGAACTGCTGGACTTTTTTAGAGATTACTTTTAATTGCTTTCATGCCCAAGGACACTTTCATACATTCAAGATAATCCCTAATTATGAGGGCCAGCAAGCAAATTTATTAACACTGGGGTAGATATCCCATAGTGCTTCGGAAGGCACATTTGCTCCCTACATGTTTACAATACTTTTCATTCGAATGGCTTTCTCAATGTGGCAGATCTCAGGTGTGCGGAGGCTCAGGGAAAGTTGTTTAACTTTGATAGTAAAAACTCTGTTACCAATATTGGAGAAAAATGTATTGCATCACAGATATCCATACAAAGTAGGACGAAACGCATTAGGGTAATTTTGACAGTCTAAACACTATTACCATGGGTTTAGAAAAGAGGTGGAAGAAAACTACAGATAGAACTCTGTCGACATTGAACCAGTTTTGTGAAAAACTGAGAATGTCTAGGGTGGATTATCAATCATGTTTATTTTATTTACACAATTAAAAAGCTTTTGAAATTTGCAAGCAACTGACGACATTGTTAGAGTGCAAGAAAAAACAGCAACTTAGACAAGGTAATCAGGTCCTTCTTCAATGTCTTAACCTACCTGATCCTTTGGCGACATTCCTTGCTTTGGAAGCACAACTCCACACACTGCTACTACCTTCTCAGACAGATCTCCAGAGACAATCTGGCCTTGTGTGTACTGCAGACCTTTCTCTCTTTGCCAGACCAGTGTGTCTGGATTGGCCAAAACAAGAGCCTTCTCCACATTCTGCATTTGCATCTCTTCTAGTGTCCTAGCAAAACATCAGTAAAACTGTTATCTTGATGCAAGAGAACAAGTTTAATTAATCATATATATATATATATATATATATATATATATATATATATATATATATATATATATATATATACACACACACACACACATTATCAATTTTTTTTACACTTACTTCAGCCTGAAATTGATCAGTTCCTCTTGGCTCAATATTTTCTTCAGAAAAGTTTTTTTATGTCCATCACTCATACATGTTACCAAAGCCAAACAATTGGCAGTATACCTGAAAAAGAAAGACACTTTTGTGATCAAGATGTTAGCACCTTTACAGAGTGCTGATTAAGTGCTTTAGAGGGCGAGCAATTAAGTAAGGGAGCACCTGATCAAAGAGCTGAGCTAAACAACCAAGGCAGAGCAGAACAAGCATTGGAAATGCAATAGGTCTCGCATTAGAAAAGTTGGAGCTATTGATTTTGTAAATGACAATTTTTTTTATGCGTTTGTCTTGAAAATAGCAAAATTAATAGCTTTGTCATTTACAATGCCAATACTTTTAACTTTTTCAAATGTGACACCTATAGCATTTGTAATGCAACATGTTTTGTATGTACGTGATGTACATGAGGAAAAACTCAAGCAACCCCAGGTGGGTGACTAGGAACCAACTGGCTACAAAAGGCCTGAAAGAACACATGGCAGAGGTACACATGACTGGATAAAAAAGTCAGAGACTCGCAGTTTAGCAGCCTCGAGTTTCAAGTCTAATGAACGCGTGGCGTTCAGCTCTGTGCTTAATGAATGCGTGGTGCTGACGACAGTAAGATGCCCAATTTTTAGTGTATTTATTTTTTACAATGGCAGCACGAATAGCTTGTAAGGTATTACCTTACAATAATACAGAAGTGTTTGGCAGCGTCCAAACAGCAGCCTCCTGCTTCGCGCCTAATGAACGCATGGCCTTTAATATATCCTAAGAAAATAAATGCTAAAACGCTTGTTACATATGGCACTGTAGAATCACGTATTTTAATGCAGAAAAAATAGAACAAAAATCTGAAAGCATGGCGCCAATAAGACGGCTGCTCACGGATGACCACCATGGTAGTGGACAAATAACAACCTTGCTTATTAATAATGCACGAGCAGCTTTGGTTTATCCGAGACTCTAAAAGTATCCGATTGCAGACGAGGAGCCCTTAACGCCGGGGTCCCGGAGCCCCTCCGGGTTCTCATAATAATCAGCCACCGATCAAAGCAGCGCCTGGGCGGAAAACAAAGAGAACCCCCCGCGTGGAGACCTCCAAGCGCCTTTCATTTCAAGCAATGCCTGCTGCAGGGGTGGGCCCGTTGCGAACAGCATGGCGGAATTAATTCAATTCAATGGTGTGGCCAACAGTGATGGGGAGGGGCGGGGAGGGGGCGAAGGGTGCAAGGGTAAATATGGACATGGAGGGGGTCGGATGAGGGAAAAGAAGAGAGGATATTGAAGGCAGGGACGAATGACAAGTTTAGAAGAGAGGAAACGAGAAGGGAGGGCTGAAGTGAGGGGGAGGAGGAAGGGGATGAAAGGATGCTGAAAGGCGGAGTAGGAGGAGAGGTTACGAAAAGAATGAAGGAAAAGAGGTCAAGCAAAGGCATGAAGCAACTGAAACACAGAGGGAAGGCAGAGAAGGGGAGGGGGGTGGACAAATGCGACACAGCGGGGAGGGGGCGGAGCGGGTAAGAAAAAAAAAAGACGGAGAGAAGGGGAGGGGGGAGGAGAAATGCGACAATTTTTTTTTGTTGTACTTTATATTTGCCTGGCTATATACATATATACAAGCATGTACTCCGTTAGGTAGTCATGGCTGTGGAGAGGTCAGTAGCACGTCAGGCATCGGCAAACTGGTCGGTCAGATTGGGGAATTAAAACAAGTTAAAACGGTGAGCCACCGTTATCAAAGTAAATGCGCGCATGGTGTACTGCAAATGAAAACAAGCAGCTCAATAGGAGTGGTGGGGGCGGGCACAGAGAGACAAGGGGGGAGTGGTGCAGGGGGAGGCACTGCAGCTTCCGCCCTGTACGCTCCCACAAACGTGGAGACCTCCAAGCGCCTTTCATTTCAGGCAATGCCTGCTGCAGGGGTGGGCCCGTTGCGAACAGCATGGCGGAATTAATTCAATTCAATGGTGTGGCCAACAGTGATGGGGAGGGGCAGAGAGGGAAGGGGAGGGGGCGAAGGGGGCAAGGGTAAATATGGACATGGAGGGGGTCGGATGAGGGAAAGAAGAGAGGATATTGAAGGCAGGGACGAATGACGAGTTTAGAAGAGAGAGGAAACGAGAAGGGAGGGCTGAAGTGAGGGGGAGGAAGAAGGGGATGAAAGGATGCTGAAAGGCGGAGTAGGAGGAGAGGTTACGAAAAGAATGAAGGAAAAGAGGTCAAGCAAAGGCATGAAGTAACTGAAGGACAGAGGGAAGGCAGAGAAGGGGAGGGGGGAGGACAAATGCGACACGGCGGGGAGGGGGCGGAGCTGGTAAAAAAAAAAGACGCAGGGGAGGAGAAATGCGACAAATGTTTCTTTTGTTGTACTTTATATTTGGCTGGCTATATACAAGCATGTACTCCGTTAGGTAGGCATGGCTGTGGAGAGGTCAGTAGCACGTCAGGCATCGGCAAACTTTTCGGTCAGATTGGGGAATTAAAACAAGTTAAAACGGTGAGCCACTGTTATCAAAGTAAATGCGCGCATGGTGTACTGCAAATGAAAACAAGCAGCTCAATAGGAGTGGTGGGGGCGGGCACAGAGAGACAAGGGGGGAGTGGTGCAGGGGACACAAGGAGGCACTGCAGCTTCCGTCCTGCACGCTCCCACAAGCAAAACGAGCCAAGACGGAGGGCATTGCTGTGGGGAGGGGGGGAGGAGAAATGCGACATGGCAGGCAGGGGAGGGGGTGGAGCGGGGGTGTGGGAGGAGTGCGGCTGAGGGAACAGACGGTGATTTGGTGCGCATTGACCTAAAACCGCACGGGCACAGCACCAAATCGCCAGTTGGGTAAAGTCTGTTTAAAGCCCTATAGTCTCGCTCTGCTCAATGCGCATGCGCATTGAGAGGCGAGACCTAAAAATTTTACTATCTACAGTGATTGAGTTACATGCCTGTAACACTGCTAATGATGCGCAGACAACTTTCATACAGTAACGTTTCATTTCCATCTTATTACACCTTCTGGCGGTATTTCAAGGAACATTCTTCCAATAACTAAAGATACAACTATTTTACCCAATCTACTTTATTGTCGCAATATTACACTAACTGTATTACAGGTCTTGGGACTCACCAGATCCCTTGTAGAGAGGCATCACCTTGATAAAATATCACATAGTCTTATCTTTACCGTTTATTCCTCAAAAAAAACACTAGGTTTTCTTTAAGTTGTAAAGAAAAGCAATATAATAGGAAAGGCGACATGATCAATGTATCTGGTCATCTTAAGATGAAAGTGTAGCATCTCACCTTTGCAAGACAGACCCACTGCAGAAAATAAAAAGGGGAATAAAACTGAAGAGGAAATCAGAAGTAACCCAACACAGAACCCCTAAATGATTATAAACCTTTCTTTTTAATGTAAAACATACAACTAAGCCTAGGTAAATGTTTATCCCATTTAAAGGTGATATACAATTGTATTCCATTAGAACCCCTTTTACTCAGCTGAGTGATGAGAAGGGAGAGGGAATCCTAATTAGAAGTCATGGTTATTCTCTCTAAATCAATAAACAGTAGAGCAACTCCACAAGTGCATTATCCGTGGAAAGAGTACTGCATGAAAATCCTGAAATAAGCACAAAAAAACTACACCCGTTCATTACATGCCAACATGTGGAAACGTTTCTGTGCATGGTGCCTTCAGAGACAGGAAGAGATTATCTTATTTTCTTTGCTTACCAAACTCTGGCATTAAGTTCTTTCATTAAACTACATTTAGCGTTCACCACTGCTTAAAGGAAAAGTCCCTGTAACACCTTTTTCACTGTCGCAGTGATTAGGGTTTTCTAAAAGCGCTGAGAAAAGCCCCCTTCCACCCCAAATCAGTAGGTCTTGCTCCCTTTGTGAACTTAAAATTGACTTTTTCAAACTAATGGGTCCCCTCCAGAACTCATGCATGAGGCAGAGCTGAATATTTTTCATCAAAAGTTGCTTTTCTTGAGGCTAGAACATCGGCCAGAAGGGTGACTCTTCGTTCTGGAACCATATTTGGTTTTCTCCTGTAGCAAAGTGTCCTTAAGATCCAATTTCAGATTTTCCTATAGATCAATCTCACAATTTTATTACTTCATACTCTCGAAGTGGAAAGGGTGCTGAAATAAAAATTGGATAAAACCAAAACCTTTAGACAGATCAAAAAACTTGTATGTTATGATGTGGTCCATATGGGACGGGCATTTATCAAAACACATCACAGCTAAAAAGACTGTTTCCTGTATAATTGCTTGTTATCAAATGGCTGAGTCCCTTTCGAACAAGTCTACGGCTCATTCAACACGTGGGGAAGCAGCTACTGCTTATTGATGTGAAATGTTCCAATTTCATATTTTTGCAAAAGCACCAGTCTGGAGATTTGTGCATACATTAACCTGACCTTATTGCATTGAATCGGACTACAGAACAAATGCTCTGATAAAGAAAACCCATTGCATCATGTATTTGCTTAGAAACAAACCCTACACTGGTGTTCTACTCTATTCTGTTTATGAACATCAGAGAGAATTCCATGACGCAGAAGGAAAAGTTAAATTACCTGTCATCTTATTTCTATGTTAGGAGTATTGTCTCCCACTCTATAAACAATGCTCCTACCTCTCCATTATTCACAGGCTTTAGCAAATTCTCTAAAAGGCAGTGATCATCCCAATGTATTTTTTCAAGCAAACTGCACCACATGATGGTAAGGCTGGTCGCCGCTAGAATACCTTTAAGGTGCAGTCAATTAGCACTTGCGACAAGTCGAGGGGACGGACGGTTGAGGCTGTGGTCAACAGCAATGTAACGTGTTGCAGTAACATGGTACACCATACACCAACACACGTTAATCGCAAGGTGGCTATAATCACACTTCCTGGTTAGCAAATGGATAGTAATTCTGATGAAAACCAGCTATCAATTTATTTGCCAGGTTATCCAAAATGTACCAGTTTGCCTAATGACTTCTACTATCATTGATGAGCTACATTTATAATTAGGGATGTGAAGTCCATGGTAATATACATCACTGGCATTAGGAATGACCTATCCTTTAACTGTTTTTTTTTGTTTAAGTTTAAGCCTACCTTTAGTCTGTCCCAGTACATTTGGGCAGCTCTTTCATCAGGGGCATAATAGTGTCCAATAACAATCACTTAAATACATAATCCTCACAGACTCAAAGGGTTGTTAACGCAACATCAGTCCGAAGTGTATCAGCATCTAGTGACATTAAGAGATTTCAGCACTGCCAAATGTATCTTTAGTACAACTTACCATCGCACCAAGGTGTCGTGACTCCTCAGCAGTGGCACACACACACTCCAGTCCCATATCTCACTGAAAAAGTTGCGGTCATGCTGCAGGAACCTGTAGGCAGCCTCCATCAAGTCACGGAGCTTCATCCTCTTGCGGCCATAACGTACTGTGCTTGCGTCAGAACTCTCCAGGAAAAGCCTTTGGAACACCGGCAAACTCCCTTTAAAATAGCGCAGGGCAAACCTTTCACAGAGGAAACAAGAAACAGGTATATTACGCATATTTTATATAGCACAGCAGTTATCTATTTCACCTTTTTGCAATGTTGTGGGTCTCAGGAGAAGGCTATATGGGCACAATTGGCTTTCAGTTTGAATAAAAAACAATGCTGCAAGTGCATACTCTATGGCTCTACTGGTTAGTAGGCACATCAATCTGAGGAGGACCAAGGAGCACACAGGGAATATATGGGTGAAGAGTGTTAGTATGTGGGCGGTTAAACATGTTCCCAAAAACATTATGCAGGCAACCCTCCAACCTGCTGGAAACCGGTTTAACCAATACAATACTATTGAAAAGTGACTGATAAATCACCTCTTGCATAAAGACACAAGGGAGAGCGGCCCTGACCTAAGAACATCCATGATGAGTAAAAGACACAATGAATGATGTACATCTTCATTTTAAGCAGACCTGCCCTAATGATCTGTTTTATATAGTACTACAACCCACACTTCTGCCACTAAGCACTGCTGGTGGTAGATTTTGCCATTCCCCAATTTACATAACTTAATTTACTATGGGAATAGAGTCTACACTGATGAGATGTAAGCTCATAACAGCTGGCACAATGCATTTTGTTAGCAGTGAACGTTCAGTTCAGATCATTGTGTCATCCTTTTTGTTAATCGTTCACGCCTCCAATTTTTATTCAGTCGTCATTCATTCATGATTTTTATCCTCAGTTCAGGGCACAAGGCAATGGTCAAGGGGGTGTAAATGATACCTAACGTTTGCAAATTATTCCGCTGAAGTCCAAGTGCAAATTTCAAACACAAAGGCAGATGTGAGAAATGTCCTGGAAGCTCGTGTTGTATATCCAGATGTTAGGAATACATTATACATGGTGTTTATATGAGCAAGAAGAATGTTGGCCTTGATCACAAGAGCCCCCTTGGAAAATTAATCAAAGCTGAAAAAACATTCACAACAACTTCAACACTACAACTAAGAGCCAGAAGTTTGGCCCGAAGTAAGGTTACTCTAAAACGGATCCAAGGTAATTAGGTTGGCCTCAATAACCAGCCACACCATCATTAGGGAAACATACTTTAAGGGAGTTATTCACAGATTGCCAACAGACCTGTACAGCCAATAAAAGTGTATCATAGAGAATGTGTGATTAGGAGACTTGGGGGAGGGGGGGGGGGGGAATGCAAACATTCAATAATTAAGATTTTTAGTGGTCTCCATTGACTGAGATTGCTTTTACATATCATGAGACGGTTCTCTGGTTGAACCTTTATATTGTACTTGGATTAATTGTACACGCCATTGACTGTGGTGAAGGTGAGATGCAAGCTATCAAGAAAGGGGATTGTTATGCATATTGTATTATCTGTGAAATTTCAATAAAATTGTGTTAAAAAAAAAAAGGATTGTGTGCTGGAGAAGGAACTGAAAGGAAGAGCGCCTGAGTGAGTGCATGTGCTTCTGTCTGATAGCGGTAAAACACACAAACATAACCCTGCAAAATATAGTCTAACAATGCAGATAACAGAAATAAAACAAAAAGCCACTCACGGAAGCACATCTGGATGGCTGGTGATCAGCTTGCCCATTGCAACACACAGTCTCTCGTGCAGGTCATGATTGATCTGGCCAGCTCCTTTAATGGCAACAGCATTTCTCTCTAGCAAATCGAGAAGCAATGGGCGAAGTTGACGGCTAATCAGCAAGGTGCATTCTTTGTCCAGCAACAGCTGTGCTAAGGAACTAAGGATGGCCTGGCGGTCCTGCGGACTCCATACCTGAAAAAGTAAATCACACATTAACATGAATCTCATACTATCCAAAAAACATTAAATCTGCATACATCCTGTAGGAAAGTGCCCCTTTTTGATGCAATTTTGACAGAAGTGCTGTGGGCTCCAGCTATACAGATCCCCAGTGCCATTTCTTTCCCTAAAACTGCACAATTGTTCCTTCAATTGGTAATACATTTAGCACCCCTGTAAGTCCCTAGTAAATGATACCCCTGGTAATGGGACATGGGTACTAAAGAGGGTCCCTAAAGGCTGCAGCAGGTATTGTTCCACCCTAAGGGACCCCTCAGCACACTCATGCAGACAGCCATTGCACGCAGTATGACATGGCACAGAGAAGCGAAAACACGACATGGCACACCTCCTGGGTACCATGCCCGAAGACACTGCAAGCAATCAATATATTTAAGTCACTCCTACAGCAGGCCTCACAGCCCCAATGCAGGGTGCATAATATTGCATGTGAAGACATATCTGCATGAGCAGATATGCCACTGTGCTGTCCAAGTAGGATCTTGGACATTACCAGTGAGCAGGGAAGCCACTTTGAGTGTATGTACTGGGCACTGGTGATTACGAGTTCCACAGCTATGAGATGGCTTCACTAAAACCAAAGATGTTTGGTATCAAACATCTCGTAATAATAAACCCACACTTGATTTCAGTGATGGATTTGTTAACATATGTACCCAGAGGTACCCTCTGAAACCTACTACGAGTGTCCAGTCCAGCTTGCCACCGCAGACCTCTTTGTGACCCCCTAGGAGGTGAAAGCCCTGCTCTTGGAGGTCAGGAACAATGCCCGATTGGTGGAGGTGTAAAACACCACCTAACATGGTGGCTAGTAGTAAGCATATATAGGCCGGAGGCTTCAACACCACGCCGCCTTTGATATGCAACCCCGTCATCACCCAGACCTCGGAGATGCCACCACCTGCCCGAGGCCCATTTGGTACCAAGACAGGCAGAAAATTAGAACGAGAAGTAGGCATGGAGCACACCCAGAACAGCTTAACCCCTAAGGTGACTTGCCTGAAGCACCACACTCTAGGAATATTCCATCATCTTGGTAATAACAGAATTTACTAAATTGAGACATGGTTATGTCCACGTCCCAGAGGAAGTGGTCATATAGTGGGCATAGTGATACCAAAAGTACATACCCCATCAGCTACGACTCTCCACTCCCCTAACTCCTCAAAATGTAGTATTTAGGTGACTCCCTGTATCCAGAACTTCAAATTCCAATGACTGAAAAAAATAGGACATTGAAGAACCGAACCTCTGAGAACTAAAGATTACTCTGGACGTTTGGCACCAAACCCTGCTCACCGCACCTAGTCTTGAGAATTGCAAAGACCCGGCTCGTCGCGCAGCTGTGCATCCTCCACAAACCCCAGAGGATTGCTATAGCAATACTCTGTCCACTCAAAGGATCACTGGACTCTTTACACAGCATACCTCTTTTTGGTACACTATATAAAGAGCCAGCTTCCTACACATCCCTGCTGACTGCCCAGTGTTACTTCATACGTAACAGTACATACTCACAGTACACCTACAGCACCTATACACAAATCTTTGTCAAAAGTAATTGTAAGCAGTAATAAGGCAGTTCATTGTAGGTTCTTGAAATATGGCAAATCTCATTTACAGCTTGACATGGATAAGCCCACTGAATTGTGGCCAATATTTGCATTCTTCACTGTTTGCTGGCTTACTTTTTAAAGTTCAACAGAGAGAAGAAAACAAGTTACTTACCTGTAACTTCAGTTATCCAGTATTGGTATCTTTCATAGATTCACATGCCTGAATCATTCCCCGTCGTCAAGGCGGGAGTCCCACGGTAAATAAAAAAGCAGTGCCAAAAGCACTTTGTAGTAGTAGGCCCTAGAAAAGGCCTGAGGCCTAGATTATAGTAGCCTATCTACATCATTATGCTAAAAAGACCAAAGTCTTTGCTCCAACCAATCAGCTTGCAGCACCCTCTAGAACCTTCCCTGCAGAGCCAGCTGTAAATCAATATTCAACCGAGGGGAGGTTCCCTATCAGCTGAAGCCGATTTTCCAAGAAATCGCTGTGGCTTTTTGGAACTGGTGGAAGTAGCCATGCCTGTATTTGGACTGCATAGGCTATGTCTAAATATGGTTACGATTTCTATGCCTATATAAGGGCAATGTGAATTATACCTATATAAGAGCATGAATCGGTAAAATTACACTTGGGTCCTAAAACGCTATACAACACCCACTCCACTTTATTATGTTCGACATTACTAAATTCTAAGCATTTAAAACATATCTAAAGCATGTGCTTACAATCCCACTCAAAAATACATAAAATGCATTCGAAATGGTTGCACTGAAAAATGAGCATTTGTGCTGTACGCATTTTAAAAGCAATGTTTTTATTCAATGCATATAGTATGACATTGGAAATGCTATCCGAATGAATTATGAAATTACATTTATGAAATGGCTCTTAATTACAGGAGAAAAAAAAATTCGAGACCATTCCACAGCAGAAAATATAAAATGTTTTGGTTCTGGACAAGGTCAGATATTGTCTCTTGGAAGTATTCAAAGAATTCTTGTACTCTAATAATAGTTCTACTTTAAGCAGATTACTTTGTGCCAAAAAAAGTTGAATTTTGGAAGAAAGTCAAATCAAATCGTAGAAAAATATAGTTCCAAAGTTAGAAGTGTTCTTTTGAAAAGCGAAGGTTGAATACAGAGTTAATAGAATGCTGTGTGGTACTTTCAAAAGTCATTCTCGTTAGGAGAAAACAAAATCTTCTAAGCTGGCAAAAAATCGTCTACCACAGTAGGTGAAAGTTGGACTACTTCGTTAAAATGTGAAGCATCGCCGTCGGCGTCAGCCGCATTAGCAATGTTCACAGGAGATGAAGATTGTACCAGTGTGTCTGTCGATCCACGTATCTCACCGTCAGCAGTTTGCGTCTGTGAGACCTCAATGAATGCCGTCATCAGGATTGATAGCCGGTGGGGACAACACAATGCATGAGCCGTTACCGAACCAAGCAAAGTATCAACATCCGTGGGCAGTGCTGATGGAAGTGTCAGACAGCTGTCCAGCACTAATTTTTCTACACATACCAGGCATCGTAGAACAGGTAAGATGCAATCTTGCCAGATTGGTCTGAACGATAGGAACCACATGGTATTCAGATCTCTTAAACGAGCCAGTCTAAAAATCTGTACGATACGCTCAGGACACTTCATTGCCAGGAGAGTGCTCTTTATGGAAATCTGTGTGTCGTTGGTGACTGGACTTGCCCATCGGAGTAAAAGGAACAAAAATAGTATTTCTGCTACGAGTCCCAAAATGAGAGGCAGGACGCCTAAACCTGAAGTTTGGAAAAATGCCTAGGATTGCTTCAGAGGGTGCTAACAGTCCAGAAAAAACTGCCTTAAATACATGTACAATACAACTGGTATCAGACATGTTTAAGATACGACCTAACATTTCTGCGAAATGTATGGGGCAGTTTGTTGATAATAGGGCATGTATCTCTGCAGAGGGCCTTGCAACCTGCATATCATCTGTCTCTTTGGACGAGGTCAGTGTCAGTTTTTTGTAAAAGAATGGCTTTCATTCTGCTTATAGTATCAATTCGTATAGAAGAGCTGTTCAGTGAAGGCCATAATGGCGACTCCCCGTCTGTCTTAGTTTTAAGAAACAATACTTGCATACAACAAGTGACTCTGGCTGACACAGTTACGTGATCGGCTTTTCCTGGCAACATGCCACACCAGCTATGATCATTCAACATAATGTAGCTTCCATTCGAAAGCTGCCTAAAAATTAGATCTATCACTTCAGCTGGAGAACCTTGCAGGTGGCAGGATAAGTTGGTAGAAGAATCGCAGGCTCCTTGTAAGTTAATACCCGGACATAAAAGTGTACCGCTTAGTGCGCATTTGCAGTTTGTACCACTAAGAAATACTTCTTTTCCCCCACTCCAACATCTGTGTGTAAGGTAAATCCCAGGTTAACTTGATGTATTCTTTACTCAACCTTTCATACAGGCCCGCTGGTATGTGTTTCAAGCAATACTGAAACTGGAAAATCGTCACTGCTATGTATTATCCACTCTATGGCTGGTTTCTCAGAAATGGTCAATGGTGATCTTTCCAGTTTTTCTATGCTCAGTACCGTATAGTCTGCTCCCCTCTGTGCCAAAGAGATTTGTTTATCTGTAAGGTTAAATCCAGAAAACAATGACGTGGTGTTGATTAGACACCAAGGCACATAGCCTGAACGAAGATTTTTTTGTAACGTCCAGCCTAGCAGCATTATAGAACGTAATTGAGACTGTCCATGTTGTAACATGAACAAGTCCTGTTCCATTATGTCTATGGCAGAGGATACAATACTGTCCAAAGAATAAATACTGGATGACAAAGTCGTTAACCCATTGTCAACTAGAGAGAGAGATTTCTGTAAATTAATACGATCAATTTCTCGTATTCGTTCTGCAGTTTCCATAAGCGTGATTTTCCATGCTTCATTATAAGCAGCATAGATACCCGCGTATATGAAACGTTTATGACTAGGTTTAGGAGGCCCTTGTAAGAAGTCCCTAAAATCAACGCCATCTTTAAGTAAAGTTAAGTGTTGTCTTATATCTGGTAGTGTGGATTTTTGTAGCCACTCAAGGCATAGTTTTACCACACTGTATGTTGTTACTATCCCTGGATGTTGTCTCTGGACATATCTTGGATCTGGCCTAGTGAATGTGAACCCTTGTGTCTTATTCAGGAACTTATCTTGACAGTTGTTTGAGTCTGTGGGCCAGATTAACCATTTTTTCCAATCAGGATTAGTTCTGTTTTTAAGTAAAATAGTTTTTACGTCGACCACCCCCTCTGAAGTGTTTTTGCTATCAGGTGTAGGTGTGGGTATGGACGGTTTGTTTAAATGTTTTATCTTAGCGAAGCCAAGACAAGAGATCAGTTGAACAGTGTCATTTAAAAACATTATTTGTTTAGCGATGATGCAGGTTCTAAATAGAGCTTCTAGTCCCTGCACATGCCTGTCTTTTGTGCCCCAGACAGTTTGTCTCAATGTTGTCTTTCCAAAAGTCAAAGCCTAATGTGGACAACTGAGGATAAAAGGCTGCAGAATAAATTTTCTTAGTATTAGTCAACATACTTTTCATTCCTGTTCTGTTCACATGTTTCTGGATTTGAGACATTAAAACCTGAGAAGTATGGACATTTTTCATACAATGTTTTAGAGCTACCCTGTGGTGGCGTTATACAATGTTCCCATTGGTTATAAGTATAAACATTTCTAGGGTTTGCAGATTTGTGCAAATAATGATGACCATAGTGATTAAAACAGTAATTTGTTCATAATCTGATGAACCTTCTAAGTATTCATGTTTTGTAAATTTTGCAGACATCTCTAAGTCTGACATCATATTATTAACAGTTTGTAGGTGGTGGCAATAGGGTGGGGGGGGGTTCTTTCTTCTATGGTTTCACCCCTAGGTTGTCTGTTTACACGGGGTATGTGCCCCACTCTCTAGTCTTGGCAATAGGGGCATGGGAGTTAAAGGAATGCACTAACTGGACGGGGAGATCCGTGGAGGCAGGAGCTTGATCCATCTCGGGGTCCATTGGTCCTCAAGCCTCTTTTCAGGGTAAGGGTATGGGAGGGGCAGGGTTTCGGCTGAAGCCCTGTACAGGTGGAGTAGGTGGGGGGGGGGGGGGGTGGGGGGGAATGTAGAATAAAACAATCCATGAGAGTTTAAGAGTCAAAAAAAGAGAAGTGTACACATTTAAATCATATAGCCTTCGATCTGTCAAAAATATCTATCTATGATTGGGTATAGGAAATGTCCTTCGGAATTGCAGATTTGTTCCCTTAATGTATGTGGGCTGAATAATTATGGGAAGAGACAACGGGTGGCTGCAGAGCTGCGGGTGATTCAGCCAGATTTCGTCTGCATACAAGAAACTCACATCCCATGGAGTAAACGCAACCTGTTAGCCGAGCTTGGATATTCAGTGTTCATAAGCACACAACAATCTACCACAAACCAAGGAGTAGCAGTACCGGCTAAAAGCACAGTGCAGGGGACGGGAAGAGCTTTAGCAGATAAACAAGGGCGGTGGGTCATTATTGAATGTACAGTAAGGAATGTCAGATCTACTGTATGTTCAGTATATGGCTCTAATTTGGATGAATCAGCAGTGTTAGAAAGGTTGAATGTCAAATTAGCATCATGGCCGACCCCGCTAATTCTGTGTGGTGCCTTTAATATAGATTTGGAGCCCCAGGATTTACAGTCAGACATTAAAAATTACACACGTAGGAAGCCCAAAGTGTTTAAGGCCCTCCAGCATTTGGTGGTGGATCATGGGTTGGCAAATGCTTGGACTACTTTTTAAGGTCCTGATCCAGGCTATACGTTTTATTCACACCCAAATCAAAAATTAATTAGGTTAGATTCTTTTTTTGTTCGAACAGTGTTATTGGCAGCAGCTAAAATACAAGTCTTCCCTCAGATTACAGCGGATCATGGCCCCTTAATACTTGATATACAGGTAATTAATGCAGGACCGAAGGCTAGATCCTTCACATTTGAAAGGAAATTTTTGCTGGATAAGATATTCATTGTGCATATGAAAGAGTGGGTTAGGCAGTTTTTACTCAATCGTAATTCTACCACATGGGGCTATATATGGGAAGCTGTAAAGGCTTGGTTCAGGGGAGAGACCCTTAGTTTTAGGCTACATAAGCAGAGGCAGCTGAAGATGGAGGTGCAGGAATTGTATTCAAAACTTACAATAGCTGAAGAGACGATCAAGCAGGGAATACAAGCAAAAGCGGATATTACATTATTGCAAATTGAGGTTGCACGCTGTAAAGCTAAAATTAACCTGCAGTGGAGTAAATCAATAGCCAAACACACTCTTAATAAAGAACAAAGCTATGAATATGGTGAAGCAGCACAGCGCTGCCTGGCGCAAAGTTACGCTCAAGGGTAGTGGGACAAAGAATTAAGGACATGTTAGATAAATATGGTAATGTGGTACATACGGCTGATGAGATCCTTAGTGTTTTTCATGATTTTTTCGAGGAATTATACACCGGAGATGGTTCAGCTGCACAGGCAAGTGAGAGCTTGCTACAGAATATTAATTTTGAAATATTATGTCAACAGGATGTAGATATGCTAGAGGCACCAATAATTATGGAGCAGCTCGAGTAAGCCATTAACAGTCTTGCGAATGGTAAAGCAGTGGGACCCGATAGACTTCCACTCGAAGTATATCAAACTTTTTTTCAAGAGATAAAGGATGATATGTTGATAACATTTCAGCAAGCACAGTTAGAGGCACCTCCGCTATCATGGGGTGAAGCATGCATAATCGTTTTTAAGAAAAATGATAAGCAACCCGATCTCCCGGGTTCCTATCGACCCATGTCATTGTTGAATTGTGATGGCAAAACGTATGCCAAAATACTTGCGACCAGGGTGGCGAAAATGATCTCTCCCCTGGTGTCAATTCGGCAACACATGTTTATGCCCAGGAGGAGTACTGTTAACCATATTAATAGTGTGATAACTCTACTAGATGCTGCTAACACTCAGGGTAATACATTTAGTTTGATTCTTTTAGACGCGGAAAAGGCGTTCGACCGGGTCGCGTGGGATTTTTTTATGGGTAGTTTTACGACGGTTTGGCTTTCATCTCAGTTTTGTGAAAGTGATACAGGTTTTATACTGAACTCCTACCGCTAAAGTCTGTAAAATGGGCTTAGTATCTGAACCTGTTTACATCACCAGAGGTACAAGACAGGGGTGTCCGTGCTCCCCTTTGTTGTTATCATTGTATATTAATTCCATTTTAGGTCTTGCCTACACAGCGAGCAAGCACTGATTTGGCGTGACCTTTTGGAATCACTCTGTACTTTTTGGGAAACTTGTGCATGCACTGCACTGTTTCCAATTGGCCCTGTTGCATGTACAGTGTTTACCTTGCAGGAGCGAGCAGCTGCGCCATCTGTTTGCATTATCGCGCCCGCCGCTGGTCGCTCCTGTAAGGTAAACGCTGTAGATGGACCACTGGCCGCGATTGTCTTTCAGCGCTTGTCTAATAGGCCATTAACGCTTGTTTTCTTTTCTCAACGCTCCTCAGCGCCCTACAACAATACTATATGCTGCATCCACACAGGGACAAATAAACACCCCTACTTTCGTGGGCCCATCTGCTTCCTTACACCTCCCCTGTGACATGCACCAACTTTGCAGCGCAATGCTATCCTAAATCGCAGTGCAGCAGCGCCACAAAGAAACAAATATTGATGTCACATTTACCAGAGTCATGAAGTCCATTTGTAAGAGTGAAACTTTCAAAATCGAAATAATTATCCGGTCTCAGAATTTCTTTCTTGGACAGTAACACTAAGTGAACTTATCGCCATGCCATCTTAATTATTATCAAGTTTAGAAGTAGTGATTGTTTCTCAAAACAACTTCAGGAAAATATTATTTCAATTGTAACTGTACAATATTGAAGTTGTAAATTTTTCTTGAAGGTCTGACAATACAGTGTCTGTGTCTAAATTATTTTGTGCCAGGTAGCATATTGTAGGCACTCCTGCACAAGATGGCGATCAGGGGCTCTCAGTAGAAGTCCCTTTATTGGGACAATTACTCGCCAATGCGATCTCCGAAGTGCCTCCTGATCTGCCAGATGCTGAACCGGTCTTTCTCTGCAGTTCCTGCACTGAAATACCGGAACAATTCCTGTTGATTCTATACGCACTCAGGTGGCCTAGGAGCTCCTTTCTTGAAAGGGGGACAGATCATTGACCTCTTACATGTAACTGTCATCATTTATTTTGATCTACCTGGGATGCGAGACTAAAAGCCCACTCAAACTTGAAAGATCATGTGAGCTACTCACCTCGAGTGCTACAAGTAGTAGTAAACAATGTAATATCGAATGGTTTGTCATTGCTAAATAAGGAGTAGTCTCTTCGACCAGGTGTCATGTACGGATGCACCCTTGACTTTAAGATGCCTAGCAGTAGCACTCAAAACTAGTGTAAAAGGAAACATGAAAATTACAACGGAATAAATGAGATGCTGCAACCCCTGTATAAAAATCCGCGTCTAAATTTCTTTTTTATGTATAGAGGTGGACGAGTCCACACATTAACAAGGAGAACCGAGCCAATGGCCTGGTTTGGCTTTAAGAGTCTGTGGCCGAGCCTAGAGAATGTTTGCCATGAAATCTTAAAACAAACATCACATAAAATGTGCTAAAGTATCTTCAAAGTTAAAACAAGATGTATTTCTTTAACATGCAGAAGCTTAGACTTTAATATGTCACATTACAACACTGCACTGTATTTATTAAAGGTGACAGTTTTTAACATGAAATTAGATCCATTCCCACCCGACTTGACAATTATGGCACCATGCCTTCAAATCTGTATGAAGATGTAGTAAAATGGTTAAACAGCTAGGTGCAGTACTTGTCGAGTGGTTTGACTCATGAATTCGCTCCCTGTTAATTTAAATAATAGTTTGGGGTAGCAGGGCAAGTAAGATTTATTACTAGGTCTTGCTCTTTGCGAAAAGCTGGTTGGCGCTGTGGTGTACTGCTTTTCACAAGTTATTGTTGATTATCCCCACAGTTCCACACCACACAATTCAACTCCACACATTTCCAATCCAGACCACATGATTCAAAACCATACCAAATCATTCAACTCAACACAATTGCACAACACTCCATATACATCCAATCCACACTACAAAATTCAACAGCACACCACATAATTAACCACTTGGATGCTATTGCTCCTCTGGCTCTTCCATGTAATTTCCATTGAAATCAATGGAAACTCCATGACGAGCTGAGCTCGTCATGAGCGTCGAAGGGGTTAAACTGCACTACATACCACTCCAAAAGACAAAATACCATTACATATAATTAAACTATATAACACACAATGCCACTCCACCTAATTTCAGTACACTCAATACCACACAATTACTATCCACATATTTTCACTGCACATCATGCCACATAATTCCACTACACAAATCCACCCCACACAATTCAATGTTACAACATACGCTCCATAACACACAGGTAAAAACAATGTTATTTACAACGCCAACACCTGCTACTCAAGCAAATGGGAAATCTATTGCATTTCCAATGCTTGTTTAATAGGCTCGTTCAGTTGGTTAAATGTAACATAACAAACATGCTTAACACTTTTTTACTATAACTTTTCAACATGCTGTACAGCAGCCTCACTGCCTTACAACATAGCTTAAAGACATTGGCAAAATCAATAACTGACTAAACACGTATTAGATCCAAAAGGCGAGACCTATTGGCTATGCCAATGCTCGTTAATCATGATAGAGCATAGTTTGAGGATTGAATCCGTTATTTGTAGACAAGGGCAGTATCGGGTTCTTGAGTATGCAGACGATATAGCTGTGGTAACATCTAACCCTAGAACTGCTATGTCTGAGATAGAACAGCTAGCTCACAGATATGGCTCGGTTTCGGGGTATAAAAACTTAATGTGTCTAAAAAAACAGATCTTGTGCATGAATCAAGACTGCAGCAATGATCCTAGGGTAATGGACGAGGTATCATATCTGGGTATTAAATTAAGGACATGCTTAAAGGCATTAGTGGAGGTTAATTGGGGGTCTATTTCAATGACAGTCAAACAACAACTAGATTGTTTTGAATGTTTACACTGGTCGGGCGCAGTAAAATTCTTAAAATTATGATTTTACCTCTGGTTTTATATTATTTTAGATCAGTCCCATTAGAACTCACCCGCCTTCAGCTGCAATCACTTCAGTCAATCTGTGCTAGATTTTTATGGGCCCAAGGGAAATCCCGAAGAGCAATGCGCTTAATTACGCTACCCCAGGAGAAGGGTGGGTGGGTGGGCAGTTTTGGATTTTACGCTGTATTATTATTCTTAAGAATATGCTAATTTTATTAACAGGAGAAGAGGTCTCTAATTCTGCTGAATTACCATCCATCTATCAAATGCTGTTGGGTGCTGATGTGAAGAGCCGACTATTTGTGATGTTGGAATTCAGTTATTTTTTTTTTAAAACTCAGTTCTAGGTGTTAAGCGCCGCTTATAAGGTTTGGAAGGTTATCCGGAAATATTATCAAATGTAAATGTAAATGTATTTGAGCTTATATAGCGCACAGCTACCCGCAGTGGGTTTCCCGGCGCTTGCTTAGGGAACCCGTCCTGGTATTCCCCTGTGAGATAGCCCCGGCAGGGTATCCACAAGGTGAAAGCCAGGCATCCCGCCGCCAGGGGCCGTTGTGGAGATTAAGCAAGCTATTGCCCAGAGTCGCAGAGTGTGAACCCTTGAGTCGAGAAGGCACCGGAGCGAGAATTATCGAGTCCGTGGAATTTTTAGCCCAAGACCCGCCGAGGCGGGGAATTGAACCCTGGTCCAGGGCCGATCTCAGCTTCCGGGTCTGCCGCCTCTAACCCCTGAGCCACACTTCTCCACTTCTCCACAAATTGTCTCGTATTACACTTAAACGTCCGCCTCGGGTTTACTCCCGGCAATCTTTTGGGATAAAACTATGTACAGCTGGAGAAGAAAAGGGATCCTGCATGTAGGTGATTTATATACTAATGGGAGTTTGGCATCATATGCTACGTTAGCAGATAAATATCAGTTGCCTAAGACTGATTTTTTTTAAGTTTCTGCAAATGTGCAACTTTTTATGTGAAAAGCGGCAGATACTAGGGCCAAATCCTGTTGTAGAGGCTATTAGAAAAAACTCCTGCATTGGGACCTTATACAATATCTTGCCTGATACTCAGAATGAGGATTTAGAGGCCCAAAATCTCAAATGAGACAACAGGATAGGATGCCAGGGCACTAGTGTTGAGCAATCTATTGATGTGGATGGGACGATTTTATCGGCTAATCTACAGTCACAGCTCTATAAAACGGTGTGTAATCTGTACCATACCCATGCTAAAATCGGGAGGGGCTAACAATGGAAAGTGTTTTCGGTGTGGGGTAGATGCAGCCGATATTGTACACATTTTATACATGTGGGTGCTTGTCCAACCTTGTGAAGCATATTGAGAAATTCCTCGGGAAAAAAAGCTGGGGCACTCAAATATCTCAGCCTCTGCCATGCTTTTAGGGATGGAGGTGAACGTGCAGGTGGGGCACACAACCTACATGCTTCGCTGCATTATCTTCCTGGCGACTGCGGTAGCTAGGCTCTGTATTGCTTTTATGTGGCTTCATAGGATGCCCTTACCTTTGAGCTGTGGAAAGCTAGATTTTATACCATTTTGAATCTTGAATACAGTTTGTATGCTCTCAACGGCTCTGGTAGGAGAAAGTTGGGTATGCAGATATGGGGCCCCATGGTTGCACATATGAAGGCAGGGGTGTGGAATTTATTAAAATATCTACTTGTCCATGGGGCAGGTTGCTTCATAAATCCACTTGTCATGTAACAAAATCCACTTGTCTCTTAGGTGCCATGTAGTGCAGCTACAAATTATGGCAGCAATCTCAATATATAAGAGCGCTGATATACCCTCTCTGATTATGCAAGGGTGCATACCATAGTAGTGTTTAAATACTTGCAATCCCCTTATGTTTCTACGTTTCAGTAGATCTACATATGGGGCTGAAAGTAGTGGTAATCAATAGTTCCAGGGTTAGAATGCCCTTTTGACTCTATGCAAACCTATTAACTTGCATGTTTTAAGGGTTTTCAACAACTTTTCTCTAAACCTTTCCCATACTGAGAAATGTTGGAAATTTACTCCTGACAATAGCAGACGTAAACCTACTTCCAGGGTTGGGAAAAAAGTGGTTGGTGGGAAAGTGAACTTGCAAACATGCAGATTTTCGCAGGACCAAATCTACACATGCACATTTGCTCATGCTAAAATGCAGTTCAAAATATTTTCTAGTAGTACTATTTCTTGTCCTACTTCTGTACTTTTTGGGGAATTCACGAAAACTGTATAGCTGTACTTAATGCAAGGACATATACCATGGGTGCACTTTTGAGAATTTCTTGAATGATTGGGCCCCTCATTTGGTCTGGTGTTGACCATGATCTTTTGTGTTTATTAAAATTCTGTCTCTCTCCCTCTGTATCTACTGACTTCACTGCGTGCAACAGCATTCTGCTCTTAAACAAGGAGCAGATCAGCACACAAAGTAGTTTTATTCAGTGCCAGTAACTACTGTGGCAGTGTGCGCTTTTTAAGACCAAAATGTTTTGCTTTTGCCAATGTTTGTTATAATGGTGAAGGGCCAGCAGCTCCCATACCAATAAGGTTTTACAAAAACCATGCCAAAACAATTCACATATTGACAAAACTAAAAAGCTGACCACCAATTTCAGAGCTACTGGCTTTGCTAATGCTTGTTTATTTTTGTTTCCAATAATCTTATTATCCGGTTGACCGCAGCTGGAATTCCGCCGCAGTGCGGGTGATTTATGACTGGGCGTGGTAAGGACGGCCCCCTCCACACACGCCCACTGTGACGTCGGACGGGAACCGTCCGACGCACGCAAAGGGTTAAACTGGTTACACTGATTTTCCATTATGAATACTTTTGGGAAATAGTAGCATACATCCACTCATGATGCTG
Source organism: Lissotriton vulgaris (assembly GCF_964263255.1). Taxonomy (NCBI): domain Eukaryota; kingdom Metazoa; phylum Chordata; class Amphibia; order Caudata; family Salamandridae; genus Lissotriton; species Lissotriton vulgaris. The sequence continues at coordinate 648,514,388 of NC_141694.1, read as the reverse complement.
CAAAGAAATGGTACCTGCAATTTTACAGTAGTTTAGCAAAATGTTTTCTTTTCCAGCTGTCATTTTTTTTAAAGAACATTTTATTTTGAAAGCAAAGAAACATCAATCTTGCTTTCAAGCTTCTTCAAATATTTGCATCAAATGAGAGAGCATTCTGGGAGCATTATACATAGCCTCATATTGCTAAACTTTGAAAACGGGTGTACACATTTTTATACTGGAACCACTGTCAAAAGTGCAGTCAGGGCTTACAACCATATATTACCTTAACTGCAGACCGTGCCCTTCCCTAATCCATAAGGTGGTATTGCAAACTTGCAGCCAAAGGGTTTGTGCTGCTGGGGATGGTCCTACCTGTCCCAAGGACAAAATACACATGAACACTTGTTGCCCTTGACCCCAAACAATGTGTCTTGGGCGTTGGGGTAAATGAATTCCACATCCCTGTGACTGGCACACTTAGATTCAACAAATAACTTATCTTTCTCCACTTGACGCTTAGCCCCCTGATCCTTACGCTCATTGACCATACCAACAACACTTTTCTCAGGTTTAAGCTCTCTTGAAGCCTTCTGAGAAAGTTCAATACTTTTTATAATTGTAATAGTTTCTTGCAAAGACGGATTTTTTAGAGTCAAAAGTTTTTCTTTAACTTTTTTGTCTCTACAGGGAACAATAATCTGATCTCTAATTAACTGAAGTAAAATGTTCAAATTCACATTCAGAAGCTAAAATACGCAAAGCAGCAACATAAGATACAATACTCTGTGTCTTGCTCTCTTGTCTAGCTACAATCAAACTGCCTTCAACATCAAACTGTTTCTCTAACATTTTTACCGCTTGATCAAATTCATTTAACTCATCTTTTCCTTCCACTAGATCAAGGGGCGGCAAATGCTCCACAGCAGCTTGACCCTCAAAACCTAAATTGTGTTCTAAAATAAATCTTTTGTGTTCAGCACTAAACAGTGTCCCCCCTCAAGGCACCTAAATATTTAATAAATGAACCTAAACCACACATTCCACCTGACTGGTGGATCACTTGGAATCTGTAACAAGAATTTACAATGCAATAGGTCTCGCAGCATTAAAGTTTGAGTTACTGGCATTGTAAATAACAATGCTTTGCATAAATTTCTTTATTTTTTATTTGCAATTGGTATATAAACATGGTTTGTGAATGGTATTTTTCATTGTGAGGTCACAAGTTTCCTGCTTCACCACTCCCTAGAATTAAAGAAAAGTTGTGCAACCCTTTGTAGGTGGGACGGGTATTTCTATAGTCAAATGATCAGGTCATCATGGAGGGTACAAGAAAAAAGAGCAGAGAGAGAGCAGAGGTGGAAGCGAGCTAACGGTGAGGTTGTACAAGAGGACTGAGACACTGCGACAGATCTAGGACAGGGTCAGTTTTGCTTGACGAGTGATGCGCTGACCCCACTTGCCTTTCAGAGGCAGTTGCGTGTACCACAGTGTAACCATGTATGCGCAAGCTACTTTTCACCTGGCAGTGCATACAAAGTATTTCACTTCGGCACACAAACTTGTTCCATTGCCAAACCTCCTCAGCGTCCTTCAAATAATCAGGGTTTAGTGGGTCCTCGGGCTTCTGTACCCTGGTGCCATTGCACCTACCACACTAAATCAAGCTACACCCCTGGTGCTGCTGTGATAGGGGTAGGCATTTTGCGGCATCATTGTTCACGCAAGAAACACGACCCAGCTAAGCTATATCACTCACTCCTGCACAGTAAGCACTTGGAGTATGCTCGGCACACTCCCACCCCCTCCCCTTCCGTCTTCTTCACCTCCTCCCCACCACCACCCTCATCACTTCTGCTCCAAAACTTTTCAGTACTCACTTTGGCTCAGGGAAGGTGGTGAGAGGCAGCTGGTAGACCTGGTGGCAGAGGGATGTGTGCCACCGAGGCGAAGAGCAGAGGTTGGCACCTAGCTCTGGCAGGGCACTCCCCCCCGCGCTGGGAGGCACAGTGGTCTGCTCCAGGGATTTACGACCCTCCTCTCCCTGCAGCGCTCCCACCCTGGGAAAATGACAAGCAACAGATGGGGGAATCCCCCCCTACATACCAGTAAGGACCCCTGCTGGACCCAGGAGGAGGGGGCCTTCCGCGATGTCTCGAGGACAGTATTCCACCCGAGCATCCCTCACCCTTCCTCACAATTCAAGGGTTTAGAGTTGAGGGGGCCTCTGATTTGCTTCCTGCAGATGACCATCCTACATTACATGCCTGTCTGGACCCTGCCAGTTGTACCCAGTCTCCCAACCACTGCCAACAGGAGGCGCTGGGCACTTGTGTGAGGAGAAGCAGGTGTCTGGGTCAAGAGTGCCTGCATATGGGATGCAGAAGTCCTGTCCGTTAGTGCGCGTGCAGCAGTCAGGCCGGAGCTCGCGCAGATGACTGACTGGCAGCACCGGAGCTCGCAGCAAAGTTCGCACTGAGCCGGTGGCCGCAGCAAGGCGCACGTGCTGGCCTCCGCGGACCAGGACAACGGGCCCCAGCATGGAGCAGAGGGGCTGCCGCGCGCGCTGGGCCGTCCTTTGCACAGAGTGTGTCCATAGCGCCGTGGACTACTACCCCCGGTTCTCGCCCTTCTTCCTCTGCACCCACCACGAGGAGCTGCAGGGCAACTGGAGGAGGGAGAGGTGCTCATCTCCCTGCAATTCGCGGGGAACCCCGCCTACTACGTACCTGGACAAGAATACCATGGTAGGTAAAGCATGGGGCGCACAGCACGCCGAACCCACAATAAAGTTTTGCAGAAAGGAACCTGGGGCCGGCGCGAGGCGCTCAGGGAGCGCTGGTTTGAAAGTGAAAGCGCACGTTGTGCAGAATGCGCAAGCCATATGTGTGCCCGCTGTCTGGGCAAGTGCACATCTGAAAGTGAGCATGCACATCTGCTACCACGTCGTGCTGCGTTGGAGGAGCTGGAGTACCGCGCCGGAGCACCAGGTAATTTTGCACGTTTCCTGAGGTGGGGGGGCTGGCTTGGGCGGCGGAGGGGGGCTGGCTTGGGCGGCGGAGGGGGGCTGGCTTGGGCGGCGGAGGGGGGCTGGCTTGGTCGGAGCCAGTTTTAGTGGCGCAATGAAAATGCCATTGTGCAGGCTTGCAAGGGAGACCGGCACATCGCGTACATGCCTGTAGTGGGGTGGTAGGGGATGTGTGCGCGTATGTCTGTGTGTGCCTGTCTGTGTGTGTCTGTGCGGGCAGCATGCCGGAATTGGAGCGCGCGACCGGATCCGATTCCGGCAGGCTGCGTGCGCGTGCCAGTCTCTTGTCCTCTCCTCTTTAGTGCTTGAAAGCAGAAACGATCAAAATAAGCCTCGCTTTGCGACAGCAGGGCTTTGCCCTGCAATCGCAGGCACGAGACCTAAAAAGGGAGGCGGAGGTTGAACATTTAGCATTTTTTCCACAAAAAACTTTTAAATGTGTATCAGTATTGTGGTGGAATAATCAACAATTCGTTTCAGACTACAAACAGGTACCTGAAAGAAAACAGAACAATTTAAATACACACAAAAGTGTAGAAACAGCAACCACTGAAATTTTACACGAATAAGCACACTTCTGTACTGCGCCACAGAAATTACAAATAGAGTAATGCAAATTTTTCGTGAAACAAACAAAAACACCCCCCGTAGTAAAGTTAAAAAAAATAAAAAATAAATACTAAACAATGCTTAGCATAACAGTCAGGTACTACGGATGAAACTCAATGTTTGTCTACGTTCTGTTTCCCTGAATCCTAAAACATTCTGTATCTAGTGCAAATGTTTTCTTTTTTTTCTTTTTAATTATAGACATTTTAGTGTACACAATATACAATTTTAAAATCGATCAAAAGACATTTGTTGGTCCATGTAAGGTAAGAATCCCCCGGTTCTGGTACTATTCTTTGTTGAGTTCCGGAGAGCCCTGTGCCGCAAAGTCAACCATCCTATTACCCTATTCTAAGCAGGGTACCGGGTTACATTTCAGCGCATGAACATGTGCCAGAAGGTACTTTATTAGTAGGCAGTTCAAACGAGTGTCTGTTGGATTTAGAGTAGCCATAATCAACCGATCTGCACGTTCTATGCCTCGATCATTCATGGCTTTTTTTAGGAAGATGGCTCGAGCATGGGCTAAGTTCGGGCAGATACAAACAAGATGTATTAAGTCCTCCTTACTGCTCCCACATAGTCTACAAAATTTGGGTCCATCATGAACCCAGATTGGCTGATCCATGGTGGATGGGAATTTTCCCAGTCGTAGTGCCATTAGCTGTTGTTTTCTGTGGACCGGGAATGTGATAGTTAGATATGGAGCTGCAGTGAGTGTTTTATATTTGGATATAACCATCCAGGCGTGTTTTTTTGTGCTGAAGGTGGTTTTGTCAGTTAAAAGTGAGTGGAATTACGCTGACTTATTTATGACTTGCTTGAGGTAAGGCAGATTGGTTTCCCAGAGGTTTCTTGTGCAGGTGTCTGTTAAGGCTTTGTCGAGAAATTGATTGTATGGGGACTTTGCATTACAGTCTTGACTTCTAAACCTGAAGAAATACGAAATCCCAGTGCTCTGGAATGGTGCAATTTGTTGTGGAAATCTTCCCGTCACTTTAAAGTAGATAATCCGAAGCGCTATGAACAATGGATTAATCTCGGTCACCATTATGAAAAAATAAATCACGAAAACCTCCGGAGTACGTTGATTGAGGCTGTGACTTTCTGTGAGACAAATAACTATGGCAACGCTTGGGCAGATATCGCAACAGGAGGAGGAGTGGTCGCCATCAGAGCGTGTAGCTAAAGTTACGAGCTGTCACCACTAGAGCGCATAGCTAAAGAACATAACCTGCGTCGACGGAATTTCAGGAATAAAGCACGTCCGCATGCATTCTGCTGAACGGCAGTACATGTTACAGAATTTCCGGTAGACAGGAATAACGGGCATCCAACACACACGCTGGAAAATGGAAAGAAGCGAAGATTCCAGGCAATCACCACTGTTGCAGCAGACTAGTAAATCAACATAATGTGATCAGCAGGTTTGCAGAACAGAGCTCACGGTGCCCAACAAACGACAGCGCAGCAGGGCACCAACAGGAAAACACAGCCAAAGAAAACTCACTATCTGAGCACAAGCACAGCCAACTCGCAAAGGATAACGTTAATGTTGAAGACTCACTATATGAAACACCACTGCGAGGGGGAGATCCAATGCACGAGCTCTGTAACAACTTAAAGGCAGTATCCGCTGAATAATCTAGTTGTCCAATCTCCAGATGAGCCTTCATATGGTACACGTGACAGCAGTAGAACATCAAAACCGATAGGTGGTAAAAAGTGACAAAGAAGTAAGAGTCAAATCCACAAATGAGATCCAGGGTGCAGTATTGAGAATAAAGATCCCAAAGAGAACAACTGCGAACCATAGGATACAGGAAACAACAAGAAGAGCTGCAGCACACGTGGGTGGAGAGAGGGATGGAGCAACTCGTCGCCAATTTAGTAATGATCACATTGAGGCAGGTAAGTGTGGAAACACTAGGTATAATGTCTGTCTATCTCCACAGCTTCCAGAGAACACAGTAATTTTATGGCAAGACCGGAGGCTCCTATTATGCATTCTAATCTTCCATTTATTAGAATAGCAGCCGAAGAAGTGAAGAACCACAGTTCCCAGAGGGCCAGGCGACAACTGGGCCAAGGGAACGAGAAAAAACGATAGTATAGTAACCAATCACCAATAAGTAAACAGATAAGAGACCACACTGACTGCGCAGCTTCCTCTTTTCTTGCTGCTCGCAGTCAGATAAGTGCTCTCTTATCTTTGCTCACAGTTTACATGCCTTTGTGGTTTATTTGGTGTTATTTAATGTTAATATCGCGCTTCGGAGTTTCTCTTTAGCGCTGCAGCGCGCCTGACTTTCGCGCTTTCCGCGCTTTTCCATTGACTGCGCACGGTCTTTCAGCTGTTTCCCCCCACCCACCCCCCCAGTCTTACTGCCGGTGGTTTCGTCCGGCGCTGCTCCCTCGCGCTGCTTCGCGCTTCCTTTAGCCCTAGTGACAGGCTTTCCTCGGCGCTCGTCGGAGCCCTGCCTTCATTCTGCTTGGCGTGCTCCTTCTGCCGGTTCTCTCTTTCCTCAGCCTTCGCTTTGCTTGGCCCGCCCCGTACACGCCCAGTGCTCTCCCTGATTTATCTAACCCTCGCCTGCCACCTTTTTTGTTTAATGCTTGGCTCTCATGGAACGCGATAGTTCCTCAGAGGTTCGTTTGGACCTTCAGGACGCCTACCTACGGTTCCTATTCATCAGTCCCATTGGAAGTTTCATCAGTTTCAGTGGTCAGGAGTGACCTATTGTTTCACGTCTCTTCCCTTTGGTCTTTCTTCCGCACCATGGTGCTTCACAAAACTCTTGAAGCCAGAGGTGGACTTTCTTCGCTCTCTCGGAATCAGACTTATCATCTACCTGGACGATATTCTGATCCTGAATTCCGACAGATTCTCTCTTCTGTCCGATCTTCGAACGACTCAGTCTCTTCTCCTGGAACTGGGTTCTCTCGTCAATACAGAGAAGTCATCCTTGACTCCGTCTCAGAACACGGAGTTCCTGGGGTTCCTTGTGGACTCAGTGGCCGCTTCCCTCCGCCTGCCCCTCTCCAAGGTTTCCAGAATCAAAGCGGAGATTGCTTCTGTCCTCCAGTCGTCCCTTTTGTCCCTCAAGTCTCTGGCAAGAATCGTTGGCCTTCTTTCCTCCTCCATTCAGGCCATATTTCCAGGCCCTCTCCACTACCGCACTCTTCAGCGCCTAAAAATCAGGCATCTTCGCCAGGGCCTTGCCTACGCAGATCTCGTTGCCCTAGATCCCGAGTCCCGCACCGAGCTTCAATGGTGGATAGACCATTTAGATGCGTGGAACGGGCACACTATTTTCGCCACTGCCCCAGATCTTGTATTAGAATCCGATACAAGCCTGTCGGGTAGGGGCACCCGATGTGATCCAATCTCGACTCGAGGTAAATGGTCGTCAGATGAGTCCAAATTGCACATCAACTGTGTAGAGATGCTTGCAGGTTCCTTTGCGATCCAAAGCCTTTCCAAAGACAGAATCCGTTGCTCCATCCTACTTCGCAAGGACAATGTTTCTGCGGTTCGCTATATCAATCATCTTGACGGGACCAAGTCCAAGCCTCTGGCGGATTTAGCGAAAAGTCTGTGGGAATTCTGCCTAGCACATCATTTCTCCCCAACAGCAGAATACCTTCCAGGGAATCTCAACTCAGTAGCGGATTGGCACTCAAGGTTCCTCCACGATTCCAGCGATTGGAAGCTTTGTCCCTCCGTTTTCCATTCTCTTTCTCACAAATGGGGTCCCTTCTCTATAGATCTCTTTGCTTCCCGTCTCAACTGTCAATTGCCCCAGTTCTTCAGTTGGCGGCCGGACCCTCTGGCCCTAGCGACGGATGCATTCCTTCAGGACTGGTCTCGTCACCTCAGTTATGCTTTCTCCCCTTTTCTTATGATCAACAGGGTACTGTCTCAAGTTTGCCGCCAGTCCACTTCTCTGGTGTTAGTTGCTCCTTTTTGGCAAGCTCAAATTTGGTTCACCTCCCTGTTGGAGATGGCGACAGATTTCCCTGTTCTCCTCCCCTCTTTTGACGATCTTCTCGTCAACCCCCAGGGCCTTCGCCACAATCTCATTCTGGACAACTCTTTGACCTTGTCGGCCTGGAAAGTTTCCGGCCTCCCCGGTCTAATGTCCTCCTTTCGCAAGAGGCTGCTCTCTTCATCAACCAGGCCTGGGCTCCTGGAACCTCTAAAGCATACAAATCCGCCTGGTCTCTTTGGGCAAGCTGGCGTTTGGAAAGGAATATCGATCCCCTTTCAGCCCCTCTAAATGTTATTATCAATTTTTGGGCTTCTGAGGCCAGTGCCAGTAAGGCCTATCGTACCATTAACCTTTATCGCTCTGCGATTTCCTCAACCATGCTCAGATTAATGGCAAACCTGTTGGCGCACATCCTCTGATCTGTTGTCTCCTCAAGGGTGTTCGATGTTCTAAACCACCGTTGGCTAAGTATACCTTTTTGTGGGACGTTTCCGTAGTTCTTAAACTGTTCATGAATTGGCCTGTCAACTCTGACTTATCTCTCAAAATGTTATCTGCCTAACTAACTATGTTACTATGTTTGATTTCTATTAAAAGAGTTTCCGATGTTAGAGCTTTAGATGTTTCTTCCCGACAATTTTCTCCTACAGGTGTTGTGTTCCAGATTCGCAGAAGAACTAAGACTAATTTGGATTCTGTGTTTTATCCCTATTTTCCTGACCAGCCACAGCTTTGTGTGGGACAGTGCTTGAAAGTGTATGAACAAAAGACCGCTAATCTCAGAGAGTCCTCTTCTTCCCAACTGCTTATTTCCTTCCGCAAACCCCATCTCCCCGTCTCTTCCCCTACCCTCGCCAGGTGGGTTCGTTGGGTCATGTCTCTTGCAGGTATTGACTTCTCCGTTTTCGGAGCGCATTCGGCCAGGGGAGCCATGGCCTCTAAGGCCTTTTGGTCCAGCTCCGGCTTAGAGGACAGCCTTAGATCAGCAGATTGGTCCAATGACAGTGTTTTCCACATGTTTTATTGTAAGCCTATTCATTCTGTTGCTTCTGATGTTATTAATATGCTTTGAACTAGCATAATAGGAGCCTCCAGTCTTGCCATAAAATGTAGATTTTCCTAGTTATGACGTTAAGTCTTAATTTTATTAAAGACACGGAGGCGAGTATTATCCCACCGCTACACTACTAATCTGTGTTCTCCCTCCCTGCAGCGAATCCGGCCTTGCCACCTGCCTCATCATAGGAGGTCTTCTCTCCATAGACTTCGTGCTTCACCCCCATGGACTTCTTCGACTCTCCCGGCTACGTCTACAGCTGCTCACGTTGGACTTTGTCATTTGCTCCCTGTGGTTCAAGATATCTGCTCCCGGACTTTGGCTTTTTCTATTGTTATGGCTATTTTTCCTTTGTTCTCTAATGTTATCTGACCAGCTCGTCGGCGAAAAGAGGAAGCTGCGCAGTCAGTGTGGTCTCTTATCTGTTTACTTAGTGGTTACTGTACTATCGTTTTTTCTCGTTCCCATGGACCAGTTGTCGCCTGGCCCTCTGGGAACTGTGGTTCTTCGCTTATTTGTCTGCTATTATAATAAATGCAAGATTAGAATGCATAATACTCGCCTCCGTGTCTTTAATAAAATTAAGACTTTCCGTCATAATAACTAGGAAAATCTACACTGTCCCCCAGTGTTCAAAAATACACATTCCATTACCATGACAGTGAAATAGGGCCTTGCATCACAAGAATACAATGAAAGGAATAGAGAGACTACTACAACATCCCTGTCTGCTTTAAGCAACTTAGAGAGTGGAGAGAGGAGTCTTTAGCAACACGAGAAGTGCTCCACCAGTTCCCATTGGACAATTTCACAGCATTCTTGTGCATTTACACAATTTGCTGTCCGAGTTAGCACAGCCAAGGGACAAGCAGCAACTGCCACCAAGAGAATATTTGTGGCAAGACACTTATCAACATTCCAGGTGACATCTTTACAAAGATTTTGCAGCATCACCACACAGGTCTCCCAAAAACCACATAATTTATCACTCAAATATCAACTTTAAAAACATTTTAGAAATTCAACCATTCTTCTCCAAACATCAGCTTAGCTTATAAGTTCTGAAAAGAACCACATTTTCGTCTCCAAGACACACGTCTGTTTTGGTACACATGTATTATTTCAGTCTAACAAAAGCTTCGAATTTAGCGGTCTCGATAGCACACAGGAGAGCTACTTACAAGTAGCTCACAAGCTACTCACTCGTTGGAGAAGAAGATCGAATATCTCAAGTACTGCATGACAGGAATCTTGCCTAAAGGAGAATACCAAATAATGGTACCCATTTCTAAGAAAAGGAGGGTTTTACCGCTGCAGTAAAAAGTGTAACACGGGTTTTTATGCCGTTCACATACTTGTCTTTTTATTCATTCAACTGACGTGATATCGCTACAATTCAGTGACACCTAGAGAGTAACTGGCAAAATAATAATCATTTGACAGTTTCCCCGCATTGGAGAATCGGTTTAACACGAGATGCAAAATAAGCATGGCATAAGGTCTTTTTGAAAGGATCTCTTTGAAAGGGAAAGCGTTTGCAAACAAACAAAAAACACTTTAGTTGTAATGTGAATAGAGACGCATCACAGGTTTCTTGCTGATTAGTGACAGATACAGGGACTCCTCTCACATTTGTTTTTAGTGCATATCGGGGGTCCTGCTTCTGCTGCTCTTTACTGTGCACCAGCAGGTGTGCTGCCCGCTCACTGCGAGTCAATGCCTACTGCAAATATTGTAGCAGATGTGCAAGAAATATTTTAAGAGTTACCGCATACAGCTATTAAAAATAGCACAGGGCACCAGATACTGGAGCCCGCCATCCTTGGGAATCGCACGTAGCAGGTCTATCTACATGGGCGACAGGGTAGAGTGACACTGACCTGCTTGGACAGAAAGTCCCGGAGCTCGGTGCTGCTCTTCTCGTTCCTTGCCGCTATCAGCTGGAGAGAGTCCAAGCTGAGCTGCAGGTTCTCCATGGTACCAGCAAAAAGGCCACTCCAGACCGGGTGCCACTGTGCACCTCCCTCGGCGCACACACAGCACAACACAGCAGCTAGCTGAACTGCCCCGCCACACGTGGGGAAGAACAGCCTACTGGGGAGAGAGCGCTTCCGGAGCGTCGCGTCACTGCGAGGAAAGTCCTGATAGGAGGATCCGAATGAGATGCTGCGGATGAAATAGGAAAATACGTGGCCATCTTAAAGAGCATATACTTCATCGTATTATCAAATTTTTCCTTCTTCGCTCGGCAATAACATAGATCTACATAATTGGCAACATAAAAGCATAGTCTAGGAGCATACTTAAACATTATTTTCTCTTCCTATTTTACTGTACTTTATGTGTGCAATTTCACTATTTATGATTAAATTAGCTCACCAATAAATGTACGTGGCAGTTTGTACAAGAAAATAACATTTTGTAGTATTTCAGATCTATACAGGTTTTATTACAGCGGTCCCTGCCCAATCTGAACAGAATAGAATACGATTTTAAAATGGCTGCCACGTTTGCGTAATAACTGTGCAGTGTACCCAATACGGCCTGTGGCTTTATTATTTACTGCTTTCTGACCATGAAAGAAAAGTACTAGACAGTCCGGCTCCGATGCCGTTTCTTGGATTTTTTCCACTGTTGATCTCACAGTTCTTCAAAGACCATGGAATGCATGTTTTCTTGTTCTTTCTGGTTTTTATAGTATGCATGCAAATGCCAGTCCACCCTATTCAGGCGGAATTTCGGCGTTTTCCCGCGTAGAAAGTCCCCTTCTTCACAGTGCATGTCAATCAGGTTAATCTGATTCTTTCTTTTTTTTACCCCGAAATTTCATATTTTCTGTCCCACATGTTGCCATGTATACATCGATCTTCCAGCAAAGGGAACATTGTTTAGCCGAGCGTAGATTTTCACTGCATGTGTCCAGCAATATCAGAGTATTATTTCTCGCCATGACAAAGGTACCGCTGTGCCTTGGAAAGCTTGCAATTATAACGACGATTTCGGATTACTGTTATCTGTCAACTTTTGCTTTCTTCCTAATGCTCTGAGTTTTCAACTTTCTCTCGATAAAAAACATTCTCCCTTAACTACATTACAGTTGTGAATCCATACACATTTCTCATGCCCCATTCAAATCTTCCTGGTTGATGTTTTCAGATTTTTGCAGATAGCGTTAACTATTGTTATTTTTGTTTTTCCTTATGCATCTAGAGAGAAACGATCCTCGATTGGTACTTTATTCCTTTGGCTCAAATATAATGAAACAATGCAGTCACCACAGTTCGATTTATTTCTTGAATCTTTCATGCTCGTTATAGCAATTTCGTAAAAATAATACTTCAGCCTAGCCAGGCTGTAAGGTTTTGAGGCTGCACTACATACACCCTCAATTACAGTACACTAAATAACAACATGTATAACACTTGAATACACATTGAAACTGCCCCGCCCCCGTCATTCTTTGTTCAACGTGAACCTTTGTGATTCAATTCTAAGACAGGACCAGAAGCTCCGAGTATGCTTCTCTTATCTTTACTCCAAAAAATATAGCAGCCAATTAAAATGCATTAAACTTGAAACAACTTAACCCATGATCATCCTGTGCACATGCTCCAGTCACGATGAAGCTAGCCCTTTAAACAAGCATTTACAATGCAACGGTTTCGCCTTTGGAAAAGTTAGAGCTATTGGCATTGTAAATGACAACATTTGTATTTATGTGTTGGTTTTGAAAACAGATAAAGAAATGGCATTGTCATTTACATTGGCAATAGCTCAAACTTGCGTAAATGCAATGGCTTGTAAAACTGGAGTTGCATATACACTTACAGCCTCAAAATTGATAAAACAATGCCACATATTTGCACAACATAATCATGTTATAGGGTTTACAATTGAAAAGACTTGGAGCATTGGGCAGACCGTTTTAAGAATGGTTAAAATATCTTCTGAAACAGAATCCTACTTGGTGTCCAGCTCTGTCTTTGGTCTCAGGCTGTAAGGCTGCCCTGGTCGTTTGATTTTGCCCACGTCGTTCCCATTAAATGGCTGTACCATCACCTTTCTCCGAAGAAGACCCTTCTGTTCATCCCGATAAGCCTCTCTCTTAAAGCTGGAGGGCATTACTGACCAGCAGATGCCTGTGTCCCCCGGCACAAATCATACAGGGGAGATAATGTGGCGTAACAGCCAGAGCTGCTAAACTCCGGGTTCCTGGCCAGTCCTAGCCCGACATTTTCACGTAGTGCCCCCGCACCCCCAAAGCTGCTGCCTTACCCCCCCCTACTACCTTGAGATTTAAATCTGTGATTTGCTGCTTGCAGATAGATTTGTGCAGCACGTGCATTGTTCCACTCAGCTTCATAACCCACGATTTTACGTGCACATCTCCAGGTAAGCTGTTTCCTTCCAGCAAGGATTTCCCAGGCTTGGTGAATTTGTATGCTCAACTGAAGCCAGAATCCGAGGCTAGCCCAAGGGCAAGCAGAGTGCCCTGAATTAGTGGCGTGCCAGCCAGCACCCAGCAGAGTGCCCTCCGGCTCCTGGCCGAGGTGCCAACAATCTCCCCCGGACCAAAGATCGACAGGAAAAACGGGCCCGACCCCCGAGGCCACCACCCCCACCCCACAGCAATCCCCTGCAGCAGGTAGAAATATTTCACAGGTCACAGGACACTCCGTGGGAAAGGTCAGCCCTTAATTTGAATAATGTATTAATCTTGGAGGGCCTCTTGGCTTTCTATCAATCGGAATGATTTAAAAAAGGCCTTGGGCAGAAACAGAGGGGGAGGTGAGGGGGGGGCGATACAGAGGAGGGAATTCCGAAAGAGAGGGCAAAGCTGAAGACCAAGCACATTAGGGATACAAGTGTAGTGTCTCACGCACAAGAAATAGCACTGATAGAAAAGAGGGGCGACCGGAGACCGCTTAAATTGCTCGGAGCGGGCAGTGGAAGGGCACGCAAGGGAAGGACAGACTAGACAGGCCTACACAGACACAGCTACTCGGATGCCGGGGAAACCTTCATCCTGCTAAGAGGAATTCTCTCTCACCGGCGCTGACCATTGAAAAAAATAGCCTCCTTTTACCTAAAAATAAATTGAAATATCCTTTGCTTCTGCATCACACTGCATGTAACTCTGGATCATGCAGGGTTATGCAAGCCAGTTTTTCCAGCAGAGACGCATATTTAATTTGCATACTGTAGCCATCTGAGCACGCAGTCTGAATAATTAAACACATGTAAGCATTTCCCGGATCAGATACCGAGCTTTTAAAACCTACCAAAATGTTCGCACCGTAAATGCTCACACCGTGTGCCTTTGATCACTTCTTATTGTAATGCAAAAGTAAATTTAGAATCTTATTTTAGACAAGGAAAGACACGGACAGCGGGAGGGGGGGCAGGAAAGGCACGGACAGCGGGAGGGGGGGCGGGAAAGGCACGGACAGCGGGAGGGGGGGGCGGGAACGGCAAGAAAGGCAAAGCAGAAGGCAAGAAAAAGCACTCACCTGGACTTCTTCCGGCGGCGGTCGGCCTGCAATGACCAAAACAAACCCCCCCCCCAAAAAAAAATAGGAACCGCCCACCGCCGCAATGACGTGCTAAAAGGGGCTAGATGAGAAAAAATCGCCGGAACGCCCACGAGTCGCCTCGCAGAGTGACGGACGCCTCTCTCTTCCAATGGCTAGCCTCCATTTATGGAGCTAGCCAATGGAAGACCGAGGCGGGACAAAGCCCACCTACTGCAAAACAAAAGATTTCACCTGCGCGAAACGCTGCTTGTGCCGCTTTCGACAGGCGAAACCTAAAAAGTACTGGAACTGTCATCTTGATCCCTCTTTCTTGCTGCTGCGCAGTCAGTTAAGTGCCTATTTTGTTTCCTATGATAGTTCTATGTTATTAATGTGTATATTGAACTTCTGACTCTTGTCTCCATCACTGAATTTCGGTTTTGGCTGTATATCAGCCGGGTCAAAAGAATACAATAGCCGATTGGCATTCTCTGTACCTTAGGGATGACACCAGTTGGAAGCTTCTCCCAATGACTTTTAGATCCCTCAATACCCTCTGGAGTACTTGCTAGGTAGACCTCTTTGTGTCTCGTCTCAATTGTTAACTTTCAATTTTCTTCAGTTGGTGCCCAGATCCAATGGCGCAGGCGACGGAAGCCTTTCTCCAGGACTGGCCGCAAGTTCGAGGTTATGTGTTTCCCCCATTCATTATCATGCCTAGAGTCCTTTCTCAAGTCCAGAGGCAGAAAGCTGTGATCATTCTGGTAACTCCGATGTGGAGGTGCAATCTTGATTACCGGTTCTGTTGGAAATAGTGTATGCCTGTCTGGTCAAGCTAGCTCAGCTTCAGATTCTGTTATATGACCCTGTGGTTTAACCTCATCCTTTGAGCCTATCCAAACAACTCAATCTGATAGCTTTGAAGGTTTCAGGAAGAGATGAAACATGTCAGGAATTTAGCAACAAGCTAGATGCTATATCGAGCAGGCTTGGTCAGCTAATACCCATAAACATTTTGCTTCAGCATGGCACAGAAGGGTTAGCTGGTGTAACAAATGGGGTGCGGAGAACTTCCTTGGCAGATTCAGGTCTGACTTATAGATCAGTAAATCATTTTCGGTCTGCAATTTCCTCAGGTCATTGCCCGGTTTTAAGCAAGCCTATTGGCGAACATTCAGTTGTGATTACAACATGACGCAGACACTGGAAGCAGGTTTGAAAGGTTTATTCATGACAAACACAGCACCAGTATACCGCCTCTTCAGCCAGCAGCCGCTCAACTGAACTCGGGCGAGCGCCCCCAACCGAATCGATTCCTGGCATACCAACATTCCACCGTGGCGCGAGGAGCGCATCCACGGTGTCAACAAGGTTATAACACATTCTTTGGTGTGTAAGCAAATGCGGGGCATTAAACTGGCAAAGCCCCTTGCCCAAATTGTTCGATTTTATGAGATGACAACACAGTTCTTAGGTTTTTGAAACGTTTGCCAGATAATCCTGCATTATCCCATAAGCAGCTAAACTTAATATCTTGTTATGTTTAATCTCCTGTAACAGGGTATCATATGTTCATGCTCTGGATCTTTCATATAGAATATTTTCTCTGGATGGAGTTTCTTTTTTCCATTGTTAAGCACACTAAATCCATTCCAGATCTGTGTCTTACCCAGCTTTCTCCAGTAATTCAAAATTATGTGTTGTAAGCTGCCTGAAAGAGTATAAGGCTTGTACTAGGGAGTTTAGACAAGATCATGGGGGACAAGTATTAATTGCATTGCAGAAATCGTTCAAGCAAATGTCGGCTGCAACGCTGGCTAGGTGGGTGCACTGGCTTCTATACGAAGCTGGTATTGATATTTTTAAGTTTGGCACCAATTCCACTAAGGAAGTTACAACCTCCAAATCCTTTGCTTTGGGTTCCTGTTTGGAAGACATTATTGGTCTCCGGAGTCTACTTTCAAAGCCTTTTATTACAAGCCTATTGTGGATGTGACTTCATTGGTGGAATCACAACATTAAACAAGTATAATTGGAACCTCCAGTTCTAACATGGAATAAGAAAAATTCTTGCTTACACTACAAGAATTTTCAATTCTATTAAGGACACAGAGGCGAGGATTATCTGACCCGGCTCTATATACATTAACATGATTGTACTGTTGAACAATGTTATTATAATATTGTATATGCCAAAATTGTTGGTTTACCCACGCTGTTATATTGAATTATGATCATGTATTGATCATAGTAGGACAGAGTTTATGACTTACCATATCTGTTCTTCAGGAAATTATCAGAAACAAGGCTAAGAAGCCAGTGGACGCAGTGGTCACCATTTTAAGGAAGGGCCTGGAGGCTCCTCTCCCGTTCTACTATGTGGGCTCACAACATCAAGCAGGATTTGTTTGGCCCATCGTTCTGGGCTTGGGCAAAGACTGACTTGTTCATTGTTAAAATGTTGGTTTCTTGGTTCGAACTCTTGACTTAGTTGTATTACTTCCAGTGGTTATGCCTGTTTGCATATTGGTTGTATGGAGCAAAGAAATAGGAATCAAGATGCCGGTTCCAGTACTTAAAGAACTAGCTTCATCGCAAATGGAGCATGTGATGGTCGCCATGTCATGGATGTTAATTGGAAATGTAGTTTTAAGTTTACTGTATTTTAATTGGCTGTTGCATTTTTTGCAGTAAAATAAGAGAAGCATAATCTTCGCTTTCGTGTCCTGAATTGAATTGAAAATTCTTGTTTCATAGGTTAGAATTTTTTTAGTGTCCCCACAATTTCATATACATTGTACAATCAGCCCCCTTACAGTTTGACTTTTTTCTATAAATACATGTACATGATGTAGGATCTACAAGAAAAACAAGATAAAAGGTCAAGGCACCTTAGACCTGCGCAGGTATTTTTTAGTCGTTCTAGTTAGTGTGAATCTTCAGTGGTAGTGCGCGAGCTGGGAACCAGACCTTTTTAGCTCCCTTGATGTTTTGGAAAACCAAAATTAATACCAAATTCAAAAAAGGCTCAGCACATACCCATATATTCAAGATATCAAGAATGATATGATACATTCCATATTTTTCAAATGGGAAACAGTATCAGTTACAAACACAATGAATAAACTCCCAAAGAAAATCAAATTGCTGGAGACTTCTTTTTATGAAATATTTTTACTTCTTTCTTTATTTTGATAGATGATATTTCCATTCAATTATTAAAAACATGATACATTATCATAGCCGACGCGGCACGCTTCGTCTCCACAAGACTTCTTCAAGGCTTTTTTCGTAGTCTTTTTTTTTCTTTCGTACTTTCAATTAAGTCAGTGAATATTCCAAATTTGTATTGCTTGTTCCTATCACTGGTTAGATCGTGCTTGCCATATAAACGGAAAGAGAAGGTCTCCCCAACTGATGTAATTCTGCCTAAATTATTATATGTAGAGCGAGGCGTTCGGTCCAGTGTCTGTGTTTGTAGGAATACAGGCAAGACCATACTTGCCTGTATTCCTACAAACATGGACAGACTACGAAAAAAGCCTTGAAGAAGTCTCGTGGAGAAGAAATGCGTCGCGTCTTCCTCCTATTTTCTCCTGACCTGTCTTTGTTGGTTTTAGAACTCTGGGCACTTTACCACTGCTATTCAGCGCTAAAGTGTATATGCTCTCTATGTAAATTGTATTATGGATGATTGTTTCCATGATTGGCATATTTGATTTACTGGTAAGCCCATAGTAAAGTGCACTGAGTGTGCCAAGACCTCTTATTTATTTATTTAGCATACTTATAGAGCGCAGACCTGTCACCCAGAGGGCATCCTGGCGCTTTGATCAGAGAACCCCCACACTAAACAGCACAGACGCACAACCATTACTTGGGAAAGAGATAGGTCTTTAAAGCCTTCCGGAATGGAAGATAGTCCTGGTGGCTCCTAAGAGTGAGTGGGAGTGAATTCCACAATTTGGCTGCCGCCACTCTGAATGAGCGGCCGCCCATCCTCACTCTTTGAAACCTAGGCACCACCAAAAGGTGAGCCGATGACGACCGCAAAAGACGTGGGGCAGAATACCATGAAAACATGTTTTGTAACGGAATAGGGCCTAGGAGGTGAACCGCTCTAAACACCAAACAGGCCGCTTTAAATTGGACCCGTAGATCTACCGGAAGCCAGTGTAGATCGCGGAGCGCAAGAGTAGAAGAGCTGGATCTGGGTCGTGAGAGGGCCAGTTTAGCCGCCATATTCTGCACCCTCTGCAGCTTCCCTATCAAGTTTTTTGGGGCCCCCAGGAGAAGACCATTACAGTAATCAAGCCGGCTTAAAATAGTCCCACGGACTATTTCCGGCCTGGACTGGGCGGGGAGCAAAGGCAAAACTCTGCGTAGCATACGGAGCAGCATCATACATGTTCCCGTGGTTTTATTGACATGTAGGTCTAATTGTAAGTTAGGGCCAAACATGACCCCTAAATTACGGGCTGACTCCGATGCCAACACTGGTTCAGAAAAGGTGCTAGGCCAGAAATCAGTGGGTAGAGGCCGCGGGATCCGATCAGTGGAACAGTGGAGCACCTCCGTCTTCGCACTATTAAATTGCAAAGAGTTTGCTCGAAGCCAGTCCGCTGTAGCTGCCATACAGCGATGGAAGGTACTCAGCGAAATCGCATTGTTCCCTTCTAAGGAAAACACCAGCTGAGTGTCATCGGCATAATTAAATGCCGAGACCCCAAAAGATTTTATTAGCTGGATAAGTGGACGAAGGTACAGGTTGAACAATATCGGGCTGATGGCCGAGCCCTGTGGCACCCCCTGTCCAATTTTCCTTGGCTCCGAGCTGAAAGGTGGAAGTGACACCAGCTGTTGCCTGCCCTCCAGATATGAAATCAGCCAATCTCTGGCCCCCTCGCAGA
Organism: Lissotriton vulgaris; assembly: GCF_964263255.1. Classification (NCBI taxonomy): domain Eukaryota; kingdom Metazoa; phylum Chordata; class Amphibia; order Caudata; family Salamandridae; genus Lissotriton; species Lissotriton vulgaris. Next base: position 648,495,297 of record NC_141694.1, on the reverse strand, counting down.
TCCCGCACTCTTCCAGCCTCCGAACCAGGGTCCGATGGCAGACCGTGTCGAACGCGGCCGACATGTCGAGCAGCACCAAGAAGGCTGCCCGACCACTGTCGACACGCGAACGCAGGTTGTCCAGCACGGTCACAAGTGCGGTCTCCGTCCCATGACCAGGTCGGAAGCCAAACTGGTCCTCATCGAACCACCCAATATGTTCCAGGTAGCCGGAGAGAGAGCGAGTTACCCACTTCTCTAAGATCTTAATGGGAAAGGGAAGTAAGGAGATCGGCCTATAGTTGGAGAGGCCGGCTGGATCCAAGGTTGGCTTTTTTAGCAGAGGCGACACCACTGCTAGCTTCCAGCAATCTGGGACAGATGCCGATTTCAAAGATTGCAGACAGATTGAGAACAAAGGTGGGAACAGTTCTTCATGAAAAGTTTTCCAAAATTTGGGGGGCAGTGGGTCGAGCGGGGAACCAGATGATACCATGAAGGCCGTTTTACAAAATTCTTCAAAGGACGGAAGGGGGAAAAAGTTCAACCGTGATGGACTGGGTGAGGTTCTCAAGTCCCCCGACCCAGATGCCAAGACGGCCGTCTGGGGTCGACTGGGTGAGCAGCCCGGAGCTCCCAGATCAGAGACTCCAATATGCGTCTGGGGTCGACTGGACTGCTCCCCCGGAGCTCCCACACCAACCGGCTGGGGTCGACTGGGTGAGCTGCCCGGAGCTCCCAGATCAGAGACTCCAATGTGCGTCTGGGGTCGGCTGGACTGCTCCCCCGGAGCTCCCACACCAACCGGCTGGGGTCGACTGGGTGAGCTGCCCGGAGCTCCCAGATCGAAGGCGCCCGTGACCATCTGGGGTCGACTGGGCTGCTCCCCCGGAGCTCCCATACCAACCGGCTGGGGTCGACTGGGTGAGCTGCCCGGAGCTCCCAGATCGAAGGCACCCATGACCATCTGGGGTCGACTGGGCTGCTCCCCCGGAGCTCCCATGCCAACCGGCTGGGGTCGACTGGGTGAGCTGCCCTGGGTTCCACACCCCCTGTCCGCGAGGCTAGCAGGGCAAACCTCCTCAGTTGCAGGGAGTGTTAGGCCAGCCAGGATGGCAGGTCATACAACCTCTAGATGGTTGTATGACGTTAAAAGCATTCCGTAGCAATGCATGCCCTCATCACGCATGCGTTACAACGCGAATGCCATTACCACGCATAATCTTTACCACGAATATGCCTTTACCATTGCATACCTTTCAAGCGGGATAGAGGTACGGAAAACGGCAGACACGGTGACCGCACCTCCCAGCTGTGTACCCTTTATGTAAAGATTTTCGACAATCAATCGGGTTGGGTGTGCATAAACTGCTCCAGCACCTGTCATTGTTTGGTGCTAACTGCAAGGAAGAGATATGCTAAACCAAAGAAATGGCGTGATGCACCACCGGTTTGTGTAGAAAGAGGTATGTTCAAATAAGTCTTATAGTCTTAGGTAAGTTGTTTGGTACAGTCCTTTATTGCAAAGAAATCCAAATAAAGGAAATTGTCAGGCAACCCGTTTTGTTCATAACAATGAACAGTGTATTTCGTTATTCACCACTACAAGACTATCTGTCCTGTAGGAAACATCTTATAAGCATAACTTACCAGTGGGACAAGATAGAAACATCGAGTTTAGTAGGCCTGGGCTCAGAGTGTAAACAGACATCTTTTAGTAAAGATTATTTTTATATTGTGGGTTTGAAAATACCACTATTAAAAAGTGGGTATTTTCCTGCTTAGCCATCCTGTGTGCCTGTCCTTGTTTGTATATTGACTGTCTGTCTTTGGAGTGACAGGGGATTGGGATGTGCATTCTCTCAGATGACCACTGGGGAGGGGGGTTGATGTGTGTCCTAACTTTCCTGCATGAGTCAGGTCTGGGCTGAATAGACCTGGGCTGCATTCAGAGTAGTGGGAGAAGTTTTCACTAGCACCTGAAAAGGTCTAGTCATTCAGAGTGGTGGGAGGCGATTTCCCTTGCACCTGAATACGCCCTGTCTGCCTTGGACAATGCTGTCTCCACCTCCTGCCAGGAAGCTACACCGCAGAGGACAGAACTGGTTTGGACTAAGCACAGACACTCTCTGCCTGAGAGAACAAAGGGTATTTGAGCATAAATATTGGGGCCCAGACCCCAGAACTTTAGAACTCGCTGGAATCAAGGAACATGCAAAGAAGAAGAGCAGGAACAGCTGCCAGGAGGAGTACTGCCCCTTTGCTGTTTTGTTGCTTTGTTGGGTTGGCCTGCAGTTGCTGCTTCTGCCTTGTTCAGTGAAAGGACTGGACTGAACTTTCTTTACTTGTGCTGGGTATCTCCAAGGGCTTGAAGTAGAGCGTGCCTACTGTTTTGAAGTCTCAGGGGCGGCAAAGACTTCAGCAACCTCTGGGTACCACTGTTTCAGTTGCCACATAGAAGCGAAAAGCAACATACTCAGTCGCTGCCTCTATGTCCTGACGCAGAAAAGGGGGTGGTGATGAACAGAGTGTCTGAATTAAGCAGACCACTCTTACCCAGTCCCAGATGGTGCAGTCTCACTGCACCATCAGGATTCAAGCAAGCCGGGCCGAAGAAGGCTGAAATGCCAGAAACCGGTCCCCGGTAGCTTGTCTCCTTTCTGGTGAAGAATTGGCTTGGTAGTTTAGTCTGCCCTGTTCCCATGATGCACTGGGCCAGGGACAGACTGATTTGCATATAGCCAGGTTCTGAGCTGGGATGGTGCAGTGAGATAAATAACGGTGATGGATCAAGCCCTGATCTTTGGACTGGGTAAGAGTGGTCTGCTTAATTCAGACACTCTGTTCATCACCACCCCCTTTTCTGAATCGTTTTTGGCCACTATAGGTGTGGCAGGGTATACTCAGACATGAGTCCCTTTCTCACTGCACCATCAGGATTCAAGCAAGCCGGGCCGAAGAAGGCTGAAATGCCAGAAACCGGTCCCCGGTAGCTTGTCTCCTTTCTGGTGAAGAATTGGCTTGGTAGTTTAGTCTGCCCTGTTCCCATGATGCACTGGGCCAGGGACAGACTGATTTGCATATAGCCAGGTTCTGAGCTGGGATGGTGCAGTGAGATAAATAACGGTGATGGATCAAGCCCTGATCTTTGGACTGGGTAAGAGTGGTCTGCTTAATTCAGACACTCTGTTCATCACCACCCCCTTTTCTGAATCTATGTCCTGACGGCACCACAGAAGGCACCGTCTGCATCTCGCACCGCAACCCTGGTCTTACTGACGACGACCGCCGCCACTGAGCAGCTGCTTGCACAGTGACTTGTGGGCACCGCACTCTGCACTGCCTCGCTTCACTTCACCACCCTGGCCTCACCGACGCAGTCGCTGCTGCTGACTTCAAGACCCCTGACTACATTATGGCTATGGGCACTGCTCGTAAGTTTCATGCAGCACCGTCTCATCCCACACAGCCGTTTGGGCCGACTGATGCTAGCTCCCGTTAACCGGCTCTGTCACTTACACCGCAACCTGCCAGCACCGCATCAAGCACCGCCTCGCCCTGCAACGTAAGCCTTGGTCTCACCAATGCCATCTGGAAGATTGTCACCAAGACGCTGCCTGTACCGCATCGTGAGGGCACCGGACACTGCACTGCTTCCATTTTGCAAAGCAACGTCGACGGTTGCCTTGACCGGCTCGCATCAACGTACCAGCCGCAATGAAACAGGTACTGTTACCGAGTCTTGTCCACGCTTTCGCTGGCCTGTACCAACACGGTCGACTGGAACTGTTAAACTCAGTCGTTTTCAGCATCAAAGTAGCTCCGGATGGAGCTACCGACTCTTACAAACTGTGTTTTTGAGGTATTTCTGCAATTTTAATGTAATCTTGAAACTGATATATTTTTAAGTACTGTATGTTGGATTCCTATCATTTTGGTCTTGATTTGGATATATCAAATTATTGGATATTTTTCTAAACGGGTTTGGTGTCCTTTCGTAGTGCTTTCACTTTATTACTGTTGGTTATGTGCAAATGCCTCTGAAATAAGCCTGACTGCTCGTGCCAAGCTACCAAGGGGGTGAGCAGGGGTTATTTTAGGAGTGTAACTCCCTTGTCCAGACTAGGAAGAAGGGTCCCTTCTTGGAGAAAAAGGTACCTACCTGTGCCAACTAGAGACCCCCATTTCTAACAGCTAGTATTTGTGTCCCCATGCTGCGTAAGGGCATCTGCCTTTCATGCACAACACTTCTAATACGTATGCACATGAAGTCAAATTTGTTTTTGTTATTTAATAATAATTGATACCTTGTCAATACAATTTAATTTACACACTGTTTCCTCAATCAAGGGCATTGGTATAACTAAAAGGAATGCAGATTTTCAACATTTGGTAATGAGTAGAAAATTATGATTTTAATAAAGGCACGGAGGCTAATATTATGCACTATACCTTTATTACCACTCAGGCAGCAGCAACAAAGAAACATAGAATTAGAACCCAGAACACATTCTAGAACTCTGAACATGTATAATCTCATAGAACCTGCAGCCATCTTCCTCTTTTGGACGCTGCGAACATTAAAAAACCAAAGTCTCTTATCTTGAACCAAGCAAATCTTCTTAAAGGAAAACACTCCCACAATTCTTCACCTTCTCAAGGAGTAGTTTCTTCTCTTTAACCTAAACAGAAAAAACAAAAAATCAAAGAAACCATCAAAACATGGGAGGGAAAAGCGGAGGGATAATATTAGCCTCCGTGCCTTTATTAAAATCATGATTTTCTACTCATTACCAAATGTTGAAAATCTGCATTTTACATCAAGGCCCGGAGGCCAATATTATGCATGTTCAAAGTTCATCAATAACACTATTCAAAACATTCTCCACTGGTTTAAAATAAAATCTCTTAAAAGTGGATTCACAACTCCAATCCGCTGCTTTCATTAACCCACTTATACTAAAACCTCTCATAAAAGCCTTACTTGCCATAGCACCCCTCACTGAATGAGCACCAAACACACTAGTATCAATCCCAGCCTTAAACATAACCTCTCTCACCCACCTAGCCAAAGTAGCAGACGAGACACCCTTAAAAGGCTTCCTTAAAGAAATCAACAACTGAGAACAACCAGAAGGTCTCAAACCAAACGTCCTTTTCTCATATTCTTTTAAACAACTGACCACACATAACCTCTTATTCTCATTAAACTGAGGATAAAAAACAGTCCTTGTCATAGTCTTCGTCCTCTTACGTAACTCAAAACACACACCCTCCGCTTGAAAAAACCTAGAATCAATCTCTAAAGCTCTAATATCTTAAACCCTTTTACAAGAGACCAAACACAGTAAACAAGCAAGTTTCCACGTCAAAAACTTAACCTCCATCAACTCATTCTCACCCCAACTCTCTAACTCCTTTAGAACCAAAGATACATCCCAAAGAAAAACATATTTCGCCTTAGGAGGTAAAACTAACCTCACACTCTTAACCAACCTCCTAACCAGAGCATGCTGCCCAATAGTAAGGCCATCAACCAAAACATGACCTGCCGAAATAGCGGACCTACTAATATTCACAGAATTATATGACAAGCCTTTTTCAAAGGAAGAGGTCAAAAAATTCACAACATCTACCACAGAAGCTGATAAGGGATCCAAATCCCTCTCAAAACACCAACCAGCCCATCTTCTCCAAGCCGACCTATACACTTTTGTTGTCCCTCTAGACCAAGGCTTAGTGATGAGACTCTCAGCCTCCTCCGATAATCCATGCACTTGCCAAACTCTCCTGAAATCAACCAAGCCATTAACCTTAGCTGACCGTTTGCCACCAAGTCGTGAACATTCCCCAAAGGATCCAGAATAATTTCCTCCAGATCCGGAAGCAACACCGGATCCTCTACCAGCAACTCCATCACATCTGGAAACCACACTTGGGACCTCCAAAAAGGAGTTATCAACAATAACTCTGCCTTTTCCCTCCTGACTTTCATTATCACTCTCTGAATCAGAGAGAATGGGGGAAAAGCATAATTCCTTCCTAGATTCCAAACCTGCAGAAAAGCATCTAACCCTTTCGCCTCCGGATCCGGTTTCCAACTGTAAAACCGATCTATCTGACAATTCAACCTGTCCGCAAACAAATCTATCCGAAACGGACCCCATTTCCTTTCCAAACTCTTGAAAACGTCCCTGTTCAATTTCCAATTGCTTACATCCCTCATATACCTTGAAAACCAATCCGCTTCTACGTTGCTCAGACCTGGAATATACTGAGCTTGAACAACCACCTCCTTCTCCAGACAAAAATTCCAAAAATCCTTTGCCAGATTTGCCAGACCCCTTGAACGAGGACCGCCCAATTTGTTCACATATCTCACTGCTGACAGATTGTCCATCTTTAGAAGAACACAACACTTCAAACGGTTCTTCATAAAACTCTTCACTGCAAATGACCCCGCCAGCAGTTCCAGACAATTTATATGCATCTGAGACTCCTCCATCGACCATCTCCCCCCTGTTGACACCGATCCGCATCTTGCACCCCAACCATGAAGACTCGCATCCGACTCTATCTCCACTTCCGGAACCTCTCCAAAGATTGCCCTGCCATTCCATGCATCTAAATTCATCAACCACCAATCCAACTCCTCTCTGGATTCCTGATTTAACCACAATCTCTGAGAATACCTTGCCCCCTTCCTCAGATGAAAACCTTTCAATCTCTGCAAAGCTCTGTAATGAAGAGGAGCTGGAAATATTGCTTGAATCGATGCAGACAACAGACCCAATAGACGAGCTAACTATCTCAAAGTAATCCAATCCGACTGCAAAACTCTTCTCACCTCCTTCTTGATAGTCTTTACCTTCAACATTGGTAATTTCAACACACATTCCAATGTCTGAATCTGAAAACCTAAAAATTGAATCTCCTGCTGGGGAACCACACAAGACTTCTCTCTGTTCACCAGGAAACCTAAGTCCTCCAATACCCTGATTGCAAAGTCTGTCTGTTCCCTCGCAAGCTCCTTTCCCTCTGCTAAAATCAGAAAATCGTCCAAGTACACAATCAGTCGAATTCCTCTCGACCTCAACCAAGCTGCCACAGGACGCATTACCTTCGTGAAACACCAAGGAGCCGACGTCAGACCAAATGGGAGACTCTTGAACCTCCACAACTTCCCTTTCCATCTGAACTGCAAATAATCCCTTTGTTCCCTGCACATAGGAATTGTCAAATAAGCATCCTTTAGATCCAACCTCGTCAACCAATCTCCCTTCCTTAAAAGATCCCTCAACATGTGGATCCCCTCCATTTTGAAATGATTGTACACAACCCAATCGTTCAATTCTTTCAGATTTATCACTGGACGCATCTTCTTGTCCTTCTTCTCCACCAAAAATATATTGCTTATAAATCCTCCTTTTACCACACCTGCTTCCTCTATAGCCCCTTTCTCTAAGAGAGCATCTATTTCTTTTGTCACCAAATCTTCCATCTCTCCTGAAAACCGTAAGATTTCCGGGACCCACTTTTGAACAGGAATTTCTGCAAAATCTATCTTGTAACCAGCAACAGTTTCCAAAACCCATGGATCCCTTGTTATTTCCTCCCATCTCGAAACAAAAAGGGCTAGTCTGCCGCCCAACTTTATTCGGATAGAAGTAGGGTCTTGTAAATTGCTTACCTGAGGCCCCTCTAGATCTCCGCTCTGAGCGCATGCCTCTTCCTCTGCCCCTCTGTCTCTGGGGGAAAACATTTCCTTGTCCACCTCTGGATCCATAAAAGCCTGATCCATAATTAGAATAGAAGGGTCTTCCTCTGCCAAAGTTACCTCTCGACATTCCTTGACCACGGCCGGGAAAGCGACCCCTCATTCTCCCGGCCACTCCAAAAACACGTCTAATATCTTTCTGCGCTTTCTCTAGCGAACTGAAAGTATTAACATAGCGGGACATGTCTTTCACGAAATCGTCCCCAAAGAGTAAACCTTCTGATTTCTCTCCTGGCTCCTTTGTAGCCAAATCAACCAATTTTGGATCTACTTTAAAAAGGATCGACTTCCTTCTTTCAATATTCAAAGAAGTATTAGCGTTCCCCAAAAGGCAAATAGCCCTTTGAATCCATTGACGTAATTCTACCACGTCAATACCAACATTATGGGTATGCGCCTCTTCGCATATATCAAAAATCTTAGTCAGAGGGCCAAGAATGTCCAACAATCTGTCTTGGCACCCTTTTAATCCTTTTTCCAACCCTCTTCTAGGGTCCTTCCCTGTTTTGTTTATAAAAGCTAGCATCCTCTGATCTAGCTCCGGTGTATATGCCACCTTACTATCCAGACATGGTCTTGGACACTCGCTACGCATACTTGTCCTCACCTCCTTTGGAATCTCCCTCCTAATCCAATAGCGAACATACTTCGCAACATGATCTACAGGAGTCCATTGGGGTGATAATGGATGTTGAATCAACAAAGGGTCAAAGATCTCTTCACCCTGAGGGTCAAATATTTCATTTTCCTCCATTTTAATTTCTTTCTCAATTACTTTCCTCTTCTTCTGAGGAACCTCCTCATAATCAGATTCCTCTAAATTTGAGCTGCAAGTTAACTCTACATCTCCACTTGAGCTCGAATCACACTCAACCACCGTGTGTTTTAATTTCTGCGCCCTTTTCGCGCTCTTTCTCGCCTTTATAGCGTCCTCTCTTTGAACCTTATGTTCATTTCTTTTTTATTACCATCCAAACTTTTCCTCTTTTGACCCTTTTTTTCTTGGCCAGAAGTACCAATGCCCATCTCTAACTCCTCTGTTGTCCAAAAATTCTCCTCATCACCAACTCTCTGTTTTCTCTGTACACTTTTCTCTAATGTACTTTCTATCTTTTTGTCTATTGACGCTGCCATCTCACCAAACATCTTTTCCATGTACACCTTCATTCTCTCCTCAAAATTTCCTTCTGACCCTTCCATATTTTTTTTTTTTGTATCCTATAAAAGTCTCAACTAAACTGAACCCACTGTCAACTAAACTGAACCCACTGTCAAAGTGAATAATCCGCTTTACACGTTTCCTCAAGCCAATAAACTAAATTTAACCTCTCCTGTCATCGACTCCCGACAACTGACAGGAAAAACAAACCGACAACAGAGCCCTCGATAAACATGCAAAACCCAAAATATGGACGCCCGAAACTCAACTAATTCCTATTATAATTTCCCAATCTCACAAAATGGCCGCCACACGTAACGTAAGTACGGCGGCCCTACCAGATCAAAAACTATTACGTATGCTGGTGACTCTTACAGCCACGCACACAGTCCTGCGCACGCTCGCGCTCTCACTCGGCGCACACTATCCTGGGTAAGCTCGCGCTCACACACGGCCTGAATTCCACTCGCAAGCCAACGCGCACAACCAACTGTCATCATCCGATGCCAACTAACCGTCAAGGACGACAGACGGTAAAATAAACATCCTGATTTCCCTTTATACAAATTCCTACTACAGCGCTTTACAAACTCTGCCAATTACCCCAGTACAACGATCAATAGATCTCTTTCCTAATCATCTTAATTTAAATAAAAGACAAATTACATTTCAAGATCGTTACACTTAAAGATATCTATTCTAAATTACTTAAGCTTTATCTATTCTAAATTACTTAAGCTTTGTCTATGTATAAGATTATAAAAACATTGATTTATAATTCAAATTAACAATTAATCCAAGCCAAAACAAAAAACGACTTATCTCATGCCTGAGCAGCAACAAAAGAGGAAGATGGCTGCAGGTTCTATGAGATGATACATGATCAGAGTTCTAGAATGTGTTCTGGGTTCTAATTCTATGTTTCTTTGTTGCTGCTGCCTGAGTGGTAATAAAGGTATAGTGCATAATATTGGCCTCCGGGCCTTGATGTAAAATCACAGTGGTATTTCAAGGTCGAAGACTCTTGATATGCTGACTTTTACTTAAGAATATGACTACACCATTAGACTTGAAGCAGTATTACACATTTTTTCCAGTTGATAAACTACGTCAATGTATTGCCCAAAGGAAAAGCAACTTCCAAACTCTGAAGAAAATTCTCACGTAACACATCTTTAAGAGACAATGTAATTTGTTAGACATGGTGGTTATCGTATAGTTTATACTCCATGTCATAACAAGCTTTGGTAAAGCCAGTAGGTCTCACCTTTATGATGCACATGCCATGCTTTTGACGTTGCACTGTTTGTAAAGTATTGTTTAAGAACTTTAGGTGGAAAGGCTTTTCATATGTTAGGGTATCTCAAATCTGTACTTTGAATTCCGTGTTTTCAATCTTTATAAATGGCGTGGTTAATTTTTCAAATATTTTTCACTCCGAAAACTCTGAACAGATTTAAAAAAAAAGAATAAGGGCGTGTCCAAATGTAGTGGGAAATACTTGCCGGGGCCTAATTTACTTTCCCCAGTATTCAGCAATGTGGTCCTATGTGGTATCAAAAGGAAAGATTTATGTGCAGCAGATGGCCCTTCTCCAGCACCAGAAAAGCTTTTCTATCCCAAAGCTTGTGTTTCTATGTAATATGTGGAATGTAGGAGAGAAAAGAAAAACAGACATTGAAGTCTGTTTTAAGTCATACCCCAGCAAAATAATCGTGTTGCTGTGCTTTCACAGAGAACCTGGAAGGGGTGGGGATTAACACCCCACCGGGAGGGTGGGTATCTGAGTGGGAAAGCAGCACCCAAGAGAGAGAACTAGAAAACATGCACTCTCATGGAGCACTACATGCAAAAAAAGGAAAAACAGATCCCTAAATATGAGCAGTGGAAGGATACAAGATGGCCAATCAAAGGGATCGTAAATTAGTTATGCTCCAGGGGAGAAAGAAACACAAGCAGAAAAAGGCAAGCCATTGAATATAAAGAAAGCCGATGAGAGTGTCATTAAATCCAATCACAGCTCAGCAGTGGGTGCTCTCAGTTAAGCTCCACCTAAAAAACATTTATTTGAAATATTGAGAGGGACACTATAGTGGTAGAGGTATACATGAATGGTTGTGTTCTTGAAGTGGTCAGAAAGTTTACCTCACTAGCCTTAACAGTGGTTTAATGGAATAAGTATAGTGCCACTTGTTTTATATGACTAAACTTGCAGCCTGTCCCGACGTTGTCCGGTTATAAATTGCTGCCGGCCAGTTGTATATTGTTTTGTAGGATTTCGTTTTGATAGCATTTCTTATCTCTGACAGGCCTGTAAAACGCTCTGATTCACAGTGCACTGCTGATGCACTTAAGAGTGCGCGTTCAGTAGTGTGTGAACTCGAGTTTCCCTACTTTATTTTTCCTTGCAATATTATATAGCGCAAACTCGACAACATGGCACGAGCACAATTTACATTACAGAAGAACACATTCATTTGTGGTAGGCACGGGGAGACAAAGCGATTTGCCTGGAATCACAGGATGTTGAGCTGATGCCGAGATTCGAACGTAGCTCCCCAGCTCTAAAGTTCGCAATTCTAGAACTTGTGGTGGGAGGTGTGTCTAAAAGTGTATGTCGGTGCTGGCCATCAATGAGAGAGACCTGTGCATTTTTCAAATGGGTGGTGAAAGTATGTTGCTGGAGATGTGGGCCGCTGTGCCACCAATGTACTTACCGGAGGAGGGTAAACACCCATTATTCTACAACTTTCTTTCCGCATACCATCAATCTGTATACTTTCATTACGAAAGTACCATGACTCCGCAATGCCATTATAACGCATGGCATTACACTTTATATGCTTTTACCACGCATACATTTTCAACTAAATTCGTTGTAAATGCATGAATGGTAAAAGCATGTTTTTTTATGTTTGGATAAGGTAAGTATGGGTATAGGGGTATATGTTTTGGAGTACTGAGGTATATGTTTTGGGGTATTTAGGTATTTTAAGGGTTCAGATATAGTTTTGGGTTATGGGGTTCAGGGGTAGTTTTAGGGTTTAGGGATAGGTATGGGTTTTGGGGTACAGGGGTATTTTTAGGGTTCAGGGCTAGGTTTGGGTTTTGGGGTGTAGGGGTATTTTTAGGGTTCAGGGGTAGGTTTGGGTTTTGGGGTACAGGGGTATTTTAAGGGTTCAGGGCAAGGTTTGGGTTTTGGGGTACAGAGGTATTTTTAGGGTTCAGGGCTAGGTTTGGGTTTTGGGGTACAGGGGTATTTTAGGGTTCAGGGGTAGGTTTGGATTTCGGGGTACAGGGTTATTTTTAGGGTTCATGAGTAGGTTTGGGTTTTGGGGTACAGGGGTATTTTTAGGGTTCAGGGGTAGGTTTGGGTTTTGGGGTACAGGGGTATTTTAAGGGTTCAGGGCTAGGTTTGGGTTTTGGGGTACATGGGTATTTTAGGGTTCAGGGGTAGGTTTGGGTTTTGGGGTACAGGGGTATTTTTAGGGTTCAGGGGTAGGTTTGGGGTTTGAGGTACAGGGGTATTTATAGGGTTCAGGGCTAGGTTTGGGGTTTGGGGTACAGGGGTATTTTTAGGGTTTAGGGATAGGTTTGGGATTTGGGGTACAGGGTATATTTATAGGGTTGAGATGGGTTAGTGTTTAAGGGTGTTGGAGTAAGGGTGGGTTATGATTATGGGGTGCAGGGGTATTTAAAGGGAGCAGGGTGGGATTAGCACACGATATGAGACATGGCATGAAGGGCGGAACGTACCACACGCCCCCAGTGTTTGTCACGCCCCCAGCACACGCCCACAGCACAACGCAGACACGCCCACAAGGGACTACTTTGCTGGCACTGTTCTTTTACCTTTTAAATGTATATGGTGGGCGTCTGCATAGCCTATGTCCTTCTGCTGCAACTGCCCTTTCCAACGCTGTATTGGGTGGCAGTTCAGGCTGGACTGTTCCCATTGGGCACAGGGTCAAGACTGTCTGCATATGGCTGGGTTCAAATTGGAATGGCATGGAGAGCAAAAAAAATGGATTTAGGCCCAGATCTATGTACTGGGGTGAATGTATGACATTGTTCTGCATTCTGTCCATCAATTGTTGTTTTTGCATTTGTCACCCTTAGTGGGACGGCTATGCCCAGACTTGGGTTGTCTGCTCTCCCTGCCACTGAAGTCAAGCTATCCTGGCTGATGAGGGATGAAACCCCAAAACCGGTCCTAGGATGCTTGTTTCCAGTCCAGGGAGGACCTGGCCTGGCAGTTTGGGCTGGGCTGTTCCCATTGGGCACAGGGTCAAGACTGATTTGCATAAGGCTGGGTTCAAACTGGAATAGCATGGTGAGCAAAAAGCGATGGATTTAGGCCCAGATCTCTGTACTGGGGTGAATATATGACATTGTTCTGCATTTTGTCCATCAATTGTTGTTTTTGCAGTTGGCACTTCGAGTGGGACGGGTATGTCCAGACGTGGGTCCCGTGCTCTCCATGCCACTGGAGTCAAGCTATCCTGACTGATGAGGGGTGAAACCCCAAAACCTGCTCTAGGATGCTTGTTTCCAGTCGAGGAGGACCTGGCCTGGCAGTTCGGGCTGGACTGTGCTCATTGGGCACAGGGTCAAGGCTGATTTGCATATGGCTGGGTTCAAATTGGATTGGCATGGTGAGCAAATAAACAATGGATTTAGGCCCAGATCTCTGTACTGGGGTGAATGTGTGACATTGTTCTGCATTCTGTCCATCAATTGTTTTTGCATTAGTCACCCAGAGTGGGGCGGGTATGCCCAGACGTGGGTCTTGTGCTCTCCATTCCACTGCAGTAAAGCTATCCTGGCTGGTGAGGGGTGAAACCTCAAAAACAGTCCTAGGATACTTGTTTCCAGTCCAGGGAGGACCTGGCCTGGCAGTTCGGGCTGGACTGTTCCCATTGGGCACAGAGCCAAGACTGATTTGCATATGGCTGGGTTCAAACTGGAATGGCGTGGTGAGCAAAAAAACAATGGATTTAGGCCCAGATCTCTGTACTCGGGCGAATATATGACGTTGTTCTGCATTCTGTCCATCAATTGTTGTTTTTGCATTCGTCATCCCGAGTGCGGCGGGTATGCCCAGACGTGGGTCCCGTGCTCTCCATGCCACTGGAGTCAAGCTATCCTGGCTGATGAGGGGTGAAACCCCAAAACCGTTCCAAGGATGCTTGTTTGCAGTCCAGGGAGGACCTGGGCTGGCATGTTCGGGCTGGACTGTTCCCATTGGGCACAGTGTCAAGATTGATTTGCATACGGCTAGGTTCAAACTGGAATGGCATGGTGAGCAGAAAAACGATGGATTTAGGCCCAGTTCTCTGTACTGAGGTGAATGTATGACATTGTTCTGCATTCTGTCCTTTATTTGTTCTTTTTGCATTTGTCACCCAGAGTGGGACGGGTATGCCCATGCTCTCCATGCCACTGGAGTCAAGCTGTCCTGGCTAATGAGGGGTGAAACCTCCAAACTGGTCCTATGATTCTTGTTTCCAGTCCAGGGAGGACCTGGCCTGGCAGTTCGGGCTGGACTGTTCCCATTGGGCACAGGGTCAAGCCTGATTTGCATTTGGCTGTGTTCAAACTGGAATGGCATGGTGAGCAAAACAAACGATGGCTTTAGGCCCAGATCTCTGTAGTGGGGTGAATGTATGACATTGTTCTGCATTCTGTCCATCAATTGTTGTTTTTGCATTCATCACCCTGAGTGGGACGGGTATGCCCAGACGTGGGTCCCGTGCTCTCCATGCCACTGGAGTCATGCTATCCTGGCTGAAGAGGGGTGAAACCCCAAAACTGGTCCTAGAATGCTTGTTTCCAGTGCAGGGAGGGCCTGGCCTGGCAGTTCAGGCTCGACTGTTCCCATTAGGCACACGGTCAAGACTGATTTGCATATGGCTGGGTTCAAACTGGAATTGCACGGTGAGCAAAAAAACTATGGATTTAGGCCTAGGTCTCTGTATTGAGGTGGATGTATGACATTGTTATGCATTCTGTCTATCAATTGTTGTTTTTTGCATTTTTTTAATTCTCCCGAGCAAGAGCACGTGTTGTGTCACCAAGCATTGCTATAAGAGAATGCGGTGGACTAATCCTCACCTGTCTTTGAAAATCAATACACAAAAGATGATAAGTACATACATAATTGGCTAAGAGGACAACATCTTACGTGACACATCATGCGTAGTTAAAATGACGTAAAATATACAAGACCAGATACACAGAAGACTTTTCATTTGCAAACCTAGTGCAACTGACTTTGCAAATGCAAGGTAACAATTAAAAATGCACAAAAGTACTTTGCAAATAGTAATAAGCGTTAAGAATCTGAATGCAAGCATTGAGAGCACCTGGAAGCTACAAGGAAAAAGTGAGGTAGGGAGTGTTCCTTTCCTTTTGCACCTGTTAAAGGCAGAGGGGCCCATCTACCAGCATTCACCAGCACGGGCTTCCTACCCTTTCTCTCCACAATCACCGGAGCACTTCGGGTCATATCGAAAACCTTCGGTGGCATGGTAATTCTACATCGCCTTTTGGACCTTAGTCTGCAGCTAACCTGGTAGGAGCACCTACATACTCTCTTTACCTACCCACTCCATAGGTCAACACTGGGATTAGGGGGGTATTCTCCATCCTCTGTCTCACACTACACCCTTTACAGCATGCCCCGTAAGGCATCTTCTGGCACTTGCCAACACAGGCCACAGGCCATCCCCTGCGATGGGGGGGATCTCAGACTCCTGATTTCATCCCTGCGACTTTTTGACTGTTTATCTGGGGCATCTGAGTTGCCGTCACAGGGCGATCTCCGGGATACTTAGTGCTCATGGGCGATCACCATGGGGGTTCCAGGGGACACAGCCAGGGAATTGCTAGTATTACTACCCTGGGCGGCACAACACATAGTGGATGATTCATTATGATGAGCATCCAAGCTGCAGCACAAGATACAGCATCCTGCACAAGCAATCTATGTCTCGCGGAAGGGGAGATCCGCACATGGCACAATTTGCGTACCGTTTTGCTGACACCAGGCAAGCACAGGACTTGTGTCTTGGTTTGAATTATTCGTTTATGTTGTGCAATAATGCATTTTACTGACTTAGAAAGCAAATGAACTGTACATCACCATGTTACTATACAGTGTTGTTTTTATCGTTCCAACATGTCTGCCATTATGATGTGTGCAAGTCCCCTTTCGCTGTTCATTACCCCACCTACTACAAAGGTTGTCGACATTGGTTGTACTTTTTACGTGATCAAGCCTTTTGTAAAGGCGAAGCGCGTTGTGATTAAACAGCAGTTACTTTGATTTGCACAGAGTCTTCCTTAACTGAGAGCGCGCTACGA
Organism: Lissotriton vulgaris; assembly: GCF_964263255.1. NCBI lineage: Eukaryota > Metazoa > Chordata > Amphibia > Caudata > Salamandridae > Lissotriton > Lissotriton vulgaris. Next base: position 648,479,017 of record NC_141694.1, on the reverse strand, counting down.
TTGAAATCGGTGAAAGGATATATATATATTTTGAACAGGGCAAACTAAAAAAAAAAAAAATGAACTTTTTTATCTTAGTAGGAAGGCAGGCTTGCTGTACCTATATGATATTAATTTATTGTTTTAGTATATAAGTATGATGCTTTATTTTAATACTAAGTGCTATTTAGAATTTGCATTAGTAACAGGAATTTGATCCCCCATGATTAGAGATATTATTACCATAGCTTAGTCTAGTGTTGAGCTTAGTAAGTTTCTGATTCCAAATTGTACCTACTAAAATGAAGCATGAGGGTGAAAAATGATAGTTATTGAGTAATTGGCAGGACATATACAATTGGGCTTAGTTGGTTATATATCCTGTGAAGTTGAACATTATTTTAATCACACAGGGTTCGGGTACACGTAGGGTGTTCTTATCACTAAGTTTATCAGATATTAACAGACTGAATATGGGACACAGATTTTGAGGGCCTGAAACAGAAAGTACAATATCAACATTTGGATTTATTCTGATATTAAGACAGAATAAGGGCGCTAATACCAAGTAAAGAATTGTGATTTTACACTAATGATCAGTCAGAATGATTGATGCAAATATTATGACTCATTGTTGGATTTAACCAGGTATTTTCAGAGCCAGTTGCATTATTCAAAAAGGCATTTATGCCGCAATTTAAATGTATAATGCATTACTTTGAACATTCATGATAAGAAAATGTACTGTATGCTTATTTGCACAATTTATTTGCTATTTGCACAAGGTTTTTAAAGCCAATGAAATAGTAAGCACTGAAACATTATTGCTAGTTGCAATCATTCAAAAATGGTATTTATGCAGGTATTGAAACATGTAATTCATTATTCTGGAAGGTTATGAAAAGTGAATGTACTGTATGCACATTTGCACAATGTATTTGCTACTTGCACATTGGTTTTTAAAAGCCCATGAAATTGTAAGCACTGAAACAAGATGATAATAATATTTACCAATCTGGCGGTACTTCAGGTCGTCTATGTCTATTTATTATGAAGTCATGTGATCTGATTTGATTTGAAATCTGCACTTGCACTTTAAAAGGGGTCACAGTATTGGATCACGTTGTCATGTGATCAAGGCTCAGGGCAGCCGAAACGTTATGATGGTGGCGAAACTGCAGAAAATAAAGTAATTTGCACGAGAATTCAACTGGTCCGTGTCCGTACCTGTTGGGAAAAGGAGGCGAGATACAAGCCACGGCTCGCCTGCGGAATCGTATATATATATATATATATTTTTTTTTTTTTACAAAGTCCAAGTAATAACGCTCTCTCAGGGCATTGCAGATGCAAAGTTTTTAATACCAGTTATGCGTTTCGGGGAACACAGTCCCCTGGCTCACTCGTGTGAGCCAGGGGACTATGTTTCCGAAACTCATAACTGGTATTAAAAACTTCACATCTGGAATGCCCTGAGAGAGCGTTCTTACTTGGACTTTGTAAAAAACTGGATTTCCGGTGAGCTTCGCCGGAGCGTGCTCCATTTACCACGGGCCTAGTGGGATGGAAGAAGCAACATGAGAAATTATATATATATATATATATATATATATATATATATATATATATATATATATATATATATATATATATATATATATATATATATATATATATATATATATATATATATATATATATATATATATATATATATATATATATATATATATATCCATCCATCCACACAAATCTTTGGCAAAGTCCCAGCCTCTATGTATAGACACAAATATATGTGTTGAGTGTTTATATAAGTATATATTTATATATATTATATTAAATATTATTGGAATGTATTTATTTAGCATTATAATAAATTGATATAATAAAATATTTACCATTTACTACCTTAAACTCTATATATTTTTTTCTTTTTGACGATATTAGTGTCAAAAATATTTTTTTACAATATTTTTGTACTTACCATTATGAGTATAGGGGCACAATATTATGGTAAAGAATATTTTTGACACAATATTTTTGTCAATGATATTGTTTAACACAGTATAGTGTCACAGATCTGTCCCACAGGTACTCAGCACAGCTTAAAGTAATAAACCAAGTTGGTGTGCCTATGTTTCTAAGCATATATTCTCCATGTCTTTGAAACCAATATTCATTTGTTCTTCGCTGACATGCCATAATTTTGATCAAGTTATATTCTAGGTTCTCATCTTTCTCCTGCACCTTTTGGAGAGATTCGCCTGCTGCTACATTACTTAAGCCAGTTCCAGTACGCATAATATGTGCAACAGCATAAAAAGTGACTCAAAGTTAACTTTTGTACAAGAATGTTAAAAGGAAAATCTTGAACAAAGCCAAGAAGATAACCTTGTTGATCGATTCTCTGATTCAGAAATCTGTGCCCGTCGATTAATATATCCTCCACCTTTCCCAGTGAGGAATAAATGTCGATAACATCTTGCTTCCAAAGATTTTCCCCCAAACACTAGAGGGCCAATTAGGATGGCGGGCGGAGGCACCACCGGAGTGCTGGTGATGGCGGAAAATGTGATCAGCGGTCCTCACGCCCGCCATATTAGCATGGGCAAACACAGCCCACTTCCCGTCCGCAGCGGTGCGACGCGAACTGCCATCAAAAAGCTCCTGCCACAGCGACGGAGGGAGCCAATGGAGACCAACCGCCATGCAGAATGAATTCTCCTTCGCTGTACAAATCAGGATGCCCCAAACCGCCAGTCGCACCGCAGGGGAGAAACCGCCCAACCAGAGATGGCGGAAGCACGACAGCGGAGCGCGAAACCAGAGTCCTGGTCCTTTCCGCCCGTTCCCGACCCTACTGGATCCAGCTTTACACGTCTTCCCGGTGCTGTACCTGATACACTACCAGCAACTCATGCACTATCACGGACGCCGCTACAGGTACGCAATAACACAACTCCGCACACAACAACAACACACAATACCTGGGCAGATATAGGGTTCCTGTCCACACCAGACGCCCTGGTGGGGACAGGAACACATCCACAAGTGTACCCACACATGTCCTACCTCTTCACAAAATCACCTCTCCTCATCCAGGTCACCCACCACCCGCGATATTGATGCAATGTCCCGGTCACGTCACCGCAGCGGTGAAGACGTGGGAAAACATGCACACAAGGCAGAAGGCAGGGCCAGCGCCTGGCATTGACAGTGCGCAAAGATCATAGGGCCACACCTCCACCTTCCACACACTAGACCTACCCCCCATTAAGGGTCTTGCTGTGTGCCCCTCCTGTGCTCCCCATGCACAATAACCGCCAGGTGAACTGACACCCTGCACCACACACCAAACAACCAGGGAGACAGTCTCAGAAGGTGGGACTGCAGAGGAACACACAGCACAGAAGATCAGGGCCAGGGAAACCCTAAAACCACACCCACACTACACTCATGGCAACAAAACGGAGACCAAGCACAAAATGAACATCCACACAGAATATGAACAAACATTCAACTGGACACAGCCTGTCAAGTCACACAGACATAACCCACACTGACACACAACCACATACTCAGACCAGATGTCAGCAGCAATGGAGGACAACAAATAGGAAAGCTAAAGTGAGGTGCACACAAATGGAAGGCCAAGGAGCCAACCACTAAGCATTTGTACATCACATGCAAGAGAAGGAACATATAACAACACCCTTACCCCATCAAATCCCACATGGCTGGCACAGTGAGTGAAATTAAACCACAGTCACCTCTGTGCAACAACTCAGGGAGACAGCAAGGCAAACCATGTATAGGCACAGGGATGAAAGGAAGTATCTGAAGTCAAACAGTGAACAGCCACACATCTGCGTCCAAATACTTGACAGGTGTATGCCAACAGCACAACACACAGGACCCATTGTTACACTCTATGACTGTCAAACACAAATAGGATCCTTCACACATACCCCCCACCTCACACCTGCAGGACACAACACCAGTGTCAAACACACAGAAGGGTGCCAATAAAGTACAGTCAATACACTGACAAATAATCCCACTCCCTGGGGGGCATCCACAAACAAAACACACTCGCAGGGATGCCTGAACCAATGCTGGCACAAAACCAACAGCCAAACACAAAACTCAATAACAACATACACAGAAGTACAACAAGACCAGATCTGACCTGTGCAGCAAAACTGTGGAAATTCAATGGGAGCCCAGACAGAACAGGAGAACACAACCTCATCAGTCAGGAAAAATGCACAGACAACATACCCCAACCCAGACAAGAAGGGCATTGTTAGACCTGGCATCATTGGTGTGAGTCTCCCTTCCATTTTGACGGATTGCCTCCTCTGTTTTGATATGTTTTTGCTGGTTTTATGCTTTGGGCACTGTGCAACTGCAAATCAGTGCCACAGTGCAAGTGCTCCCTATGTTAAATTAATGTACTAATTGGTGATTCCATGATTGGGTTATTTGATTTACCTCTCGGCCCCTAGTACAGTGCACCATGTGTGCCCAGGGCTTGTAAATCAAATGCTGCTGGTGGGCTTGCAGCACTGGTTGTGCCACCCACAGAAGCAGCTTGTAAAGTGTGTCTCAGGCCCGCCATTGCAAGGCCTATGTGCAGTCTAGCACTGCCAGTTTGACTTTGCCTGGTGCACCCACTTGCCAGTCCCTAAACCTTCCCTCTATTTCATATTAGACACCCCTATGGTAGGCCCAAGGGCAGGGTGCATTGTAAGTATAAGGTAGGCCATACTCTGATGTGTGTAGCATGTCCTAGTAGTGAATTACAACCATTTTCGTTTTCACTATTGAAGGCTACCTGTTCTCCATAGGCTAGAATAGGCAGTTAGATTATTACATTCATATAATCCTAACTGACTCACGGAACATGGTATAAATTCGAATTTAGTATGCCTGAACTCAGAATGATAAAATACATCTTTTAGTAAAGTTGGTTTTAATATTCTGTGTTTGAAAATACCACTTTTAGAAAGTAGGTATTTTCTTGCCTAACTTACCAGACCTGTCTCTGCTAGGTTGTGTATTCCTTGTCTGGGTTTGTGAGTGACAGGGCTGGGGATTCCAGGAGACAGGCTGGGGCAGCCCAGTGGTGAATAGAGAGCTATGCATCTAGATGGGAGGGAGGAGTTGCACCTGGGACCTGAATAGGGCTGGGCCTTCCCTCTACAATGCTGCCTCCACCTCCTGTGGCTTGTCTGATGTCTTTGCCCTGCACTGTGAAAGGAAGAAGAGAGTCATGTAAACAAAGCGCTCAGGAACTGGTTTGGACTAGGCAGAGGCCTCTCTGCCTTCAGAAACAAAGGATTTTGGGGTATAAATATTGGGACTCAGACCCAAGAACCTGAGATCACATCTGGAACAAGAAAGCTTTTGCCAAGGAGAAGAACCAAGGAAGCTGCAGGAGTTGGACAGCCCCTCTGCCAGTGTGCTGTTTGCTGGGTTGGCCCGCAGTGATTGCTTCATTGCCAAGGAAAGGAGAAGGAACTTTTTAAGGACTTTCATCATTTACAGAATATTCTCCAAGGGCTTGAACTGTGCGTGCCTCCTGCTGAAGTCTTAGGGACAAAAGACTTCACCTACAGCTCCCCTCTAAATTTCCTTGCTGGGAATTCGCAACGCCAGACATTTGCATGTCGCTGGGAGCTGGAAGCGCGACGCATGGAGAGGAAGCGTGTCGCCGCTGCAGCTGAAATCATCGCATCGCCGGAGAAGCGAGCCTTCGCCGCATTTCCCTGGAAGCGTGTGTTCATCAAAGCTGCCAGCTGTCGCATCACCGGAGAAGCGTGACGCCATCGAGAGAGTCACCATCGCATCACCATAGAAGTGTGTCGCAGGGCCTGTCGCGGCTCCAAAGTGCAGAGTCGTCGCAAGGCTGCCAGGGGGTCTACGCATCGTCATTGTATTGTTGCTTCAAGGGCGCCATCTTCTGGCATCGCAACCAGATCATCGTATGGCATCAAGGCGCTATCTTGCGCACCGCAACGGGCCCGAAGGCCGAGAATCTACGCATCAGCTCCGCACCGGTAAGGATCACAACGCATCCCCTACTTTGCACAAGCATTGAGGCCCGACGCATCATCTCCCCCGGATCACGGAACTGACGCATCTCCCCTTTTGCGAGCCTTTTGTTTACTTTGCATTACGCATCCAGGTTCTTTGTTGAGAACTTTGTCGGGTTGATCAACTTGAACTAAGCAACGCTTTATCATCTTTAAGCAATCTTAAGTGTAGTATTGTGGATTTTTGTCATTTGTGGTCTTGTGTTAAGTCTATATAAAGAATACTTATTTTTTATAAAACCTGTGTTGTGTCCATCTGTAGTGTTTTCACGGTATTACTGTGTATATTCACAAATGCTTAACACACTGCCTCTGAGATAAGCCTGTCTGCTTGTGCCAAGCTACCAAGGGGGTGAGCAGGGGTTATTAAGGAGTGTAATCCCCTTATTCTGACTTAGAAGTAAGGGTCCCTATTTGGATAAAGGTGTTTACCATTGCCAACTAGAGACTCCCAGATCTAACAGGCATCATCTCAAAACAATCATGGACACAAACTGGGACAAATGGACCTACAATGAAGCACAGACAAACATACCACACCACTCATCAAGTCAACATGTTGTTATAGTGTACCACATGCATGCACAATCCTGACAAATGATAGGTCACATATGAAAGTAGAAAACCCCAAAGATGCACCCAAAACAAGCCCAGGAACAAGAATAGGCCTAATTGCATGTGACAGACTGTCAGGTCCAGGAGTCCTTGGGATCTTACGATGCTCTATGGGGTCCACCTCTCGACAGCCCCTGGGTCTGAATTAGAACAGACACACAGGAATGATCGAGCGAGGGATTTTCAGGAAGGGTAGGAAGGGAGCAGCAGGGAAGGGAAGCTGAAACGAGAACAAGGCACCATGAGACAAGCACAGACATATAAGTATGGCAAACAACTACGCCATGCTTCACCCCCACCATGTAGTGAAGTAAAGGCAGTATACCTGGAGAGGAATAATTGGTTGGCTTTGCCTGGCAATCAAAATATAGATGAACGTGTAGCACAACCTAAAACACAAGAACCATGTGGTCAGTTTTCCTCTTTAATTCTTGTACCCCAATAATATCTGTTTTGATTCACATACCAAAGTAAAGGTCTAATATGGCTTCAACAGGGGTCAATATGGTAGATAGCCAGCCAGGCGAAGCTCATAAGCCCCTGTTGTACAAATTAAAGAATAGAAGACAATAGTTATTGTCCAATGCCCCAGAAATGCAACGCCTGGTTATCTCACCAGACATATACTCGATGAGCTTCTGTGAGCAACACACAAGGTTCTTGATCCTTCAGAAAACATAGATTCTGCAACCAAAATGATGCTAAATACGTCTTTAGCTTGACAATACTCCCACGATATTTGAACACTGTTTGGCAATCAAAGTCACACACATGAAGTTCCAGAATTCCCCTCCTCCTCTGGGAACTTAGACAAAGAGACTGACCAGTGAAACTAACAATACTCCATGAACAGGAAGCCAGTCTTTACACGAAGCTTAGAAGGAAACTCCCCTGAACACCGATGCTCAACCGGCATTACGATAGTTCAGAAAAGTGCAGATGAAGCCACTAGACAAACAACGGACTTCAAAGGATGTTCAAGTAAGGAGCCTCGGCCGAGGACTCCTCCGTAATGGAAGGCACTGCAGGGCGCCACAAAACCAGAATAAGCAAAGCGCTCCGAAAGTACTCACAGCCAGGAATTACAAAATACACCAAAAGGATACGCTGGAGCACTCGGAACCGCCTTACCGTCAGCCACGGAACCAGAATCAACGGCGAGCGCTGTAGTTTCTCTTCCGGTAATGTTTCTTCCGCGTGTGACGTCAGCAGGACGGGCGTCGCTTGCTGAACCTAGAAACCTGGGAAATGTAGTCGGATTATCGCAGGACATCTCAAGGCAGGGTTCGAGACTAGACCCCGCCGTGAAACCTGACAGTACATCCCTCTCCCGAAGAACACTGACAGAGACATGGTTTGTTCGGGAAGCGTTGATGGAACAGTTTTACGAGTTTGGGTGCATGAACATTTGAGGCAGGCTCCCAGGAATTCTCTTCATTACCAAAACCCTTCCAGGCCACCAAATACCACAATCTGGTGCGGTATATTTTAGAGTCTACAATACCTCTCACCTCATATTCTTCTTCGTTATCCACCGCGACCTCTTCAGGAACGAGTTTTCTGTGTGATCGCGTGGGTTTCACCAAAGAAACGTGAAAGGCAGGATGGATGCGCAAGGATGATGGCAGAGCCAGTTTAACCACCACTGGGTTGATCAGCTTGATAATCTTGTACGGGCCTATATATTTGGGATTGAAAACACTATAACGCTTAAAACGTATATTCTTGGTGGATAACCAAACGTAATCTCCCATCTTGTATACAGGCCCTGCCTGTGTGTGCTTGTCCCCATAGGCCTTGTACCTCGCTTTGGCCTGTCTTAACTGACTCTTGACATGCTGCCATGTCTTACGAATGGTCTGTAGTCTTTCCTGTACTTCAGGGACAGGGGTGGCTGAGGCAGGATGGTGAAAAGGCAAGAAATTAGGATGAAACCCATATGTGCTGAAATACGGAGCCGTCTTGGTGGAACCATGTACAGCACTGTTATATGCTATTTCAGCTAGCCATAATCTGTCTACCCAATCTTCATTAGTGACCTCCACATAGCATCGCAAGTACTGCTTTAGAGTTTGATTGACCCTTTCAGTTTGCCCATCGGTTTGGGGATGGAAACTCGTCGATGTGCTAGATGTTATTCCTAAGGCCTTACACCATGTCTTCCAGAACCTTGCTGTAAACTGACTGCCTCTGTCTGAAATAATCACTCTGGGTAACCCATGTAGCCTCACTATATTGGTAAGAATTAATCTGGCTAACAAGCTAGCAGAAGGAACCTGTTTACAGGCGATGAAATGAGCCATTTTGGTTAAGTAATCGACCACCACCAGGATGGCAGTGCACCCTTGATCTCTCGGCATGCCCACCACAAAGTCCATTGAAATGTGTTCCCAAGGCAACTCAGGAGTGGGAAGCGGTTGTAGCAATCCTGCTTGTCTGGAGTGTTGTACCTTCATTTGACTACAAACAGGGCACTCAGCCACCCACTCAGCCACGTCCTTCCTAATGTTAGGCCACCAGAATTGTCTTTGTACCCGTTCCAGTGTCTTGCTGATTCCGTTGTGGCCTGCACACGGTGCACTGTGGCACCACTGGAACACTTGTTTTCTCAAAGCTTGGATGGGCAATAACAGCTGTTTCTGTCTCATCGGAAGGCCCTGAACCATCTTCCATTCCTTGTGGTCACATAGCCATTTCTTCCATTCATCTTTCTGGATATTTCTGATAACACTTCTGAGAAACATCTGGGTACATGTGACTCCTATCACCTTCTTCGGGTTGATGATGGACTCTTCCCGTACTTCAGAGGGTTCCGTTTTGATGAACTGCCTCGATAATGCGTCCGCCTTTCGGTTATCCTTCCCTGGTCGGTATGTGACAATGAAGTCGAAGTCCGCGAAATGCATCATCCAACGCATTTGCCGAGGTGTTAAATGGCGGGCAGCAGCCATGTATTGCAGATTACGGTGGTCGGTATACACAGTCACTACAATACATGTCTCGCTCCCATTAAATGATGTCTCCATTCCAGAAAAGCTGTTCTTATTGCCAACAACTCTTTTTCGGCTATTACGTAGTTCTGCTCTGCCGAATTCAGAGTGCGAGAGAGGTATGCTACGGGATGTAACTGGCCGGTATCTGAGTGACGTTGGGATAATACTGCTCCTACAGCAGAATCAGAAGCGTCCGCTTCTACGATAAAAGGTTTACTGGGATCAGCGTGCATCAGCACAGGAGCAGAAACAAAAGCCTTCTTCAGATCATCGAAACCCCTCTGAGCATCCTCCGTCCAGTTAAAGGGCACCTTCTTTTTTAACAACCTCGTCATTGGGGATGCCATAGCCGAAAAGTTTTCAATGAACCTACGATAAAAGTTCGCAAACCCAATGAAACATTGAATGTCCCGTGCGTTTTTTGGTATGGGCCAATTCTTCACTGCCAGTATCTTTCTCTCAGACATTTCCTGACCATGTGGTGTGAGCATTACTCCCAGAAACTCCACCGAGGTGGTGTTAAACTCGCACTTACTGAGTTTGCAGTACAGCTGATGTTCCATTAAGGTCCTCAAAACAGCCTTCACATGTTCCACATGTTGTTCAGTGTTGTTGGAATAGATCAGTATGTCGTCTATATATACAACAACGAAGCGATCCAAATAGTTCTTGAGTACGTCATCCAGGAAAAACTGGAAGGCGGCAGGCGCATTACAGAGCCCGAAGGGCATTACCAGGTACTCATAGAGTCCAAAACGGGTCTTGATGGCCGTCTTCCATTCATCTCCTGAACGCATCCGAACCAGGTGATAAGCGCCCTTGAGATCCAGCCTCGTGAAAACCACCGCCTCTTTAACCTGTTCCAACAGTACGTTGATGAGGGGAAGTGGATATTTATTCTTGACTGTAATGGCGTTCAAAGCCCTGTAGTCCGCACAAGCGCGAAGTTCTCCATTGGCTTTCGGGATGAAGAACAACGGGGAAGCCGCTGGAGATTTGGACTCTCTAATAAACCCTATCTTCAGAAGCTTGTCTAGGTATTCACGGAGGTGTACGGTTTCCGGTTCAGTCAGCGCATACACACGCCCCACTGGGATCTTAGCACCTGGAATCAGGTCAATTTGACAGTCGTAGGACCGGTGTGGTGGTAAAGTTTCTGCCTTTCTTTCACTGAACACCTCCGCCAATTCACGATACTCGAATGGAAGTTCTACATCTTGTTCGATAGCGGTGGCTATGTGATGTATGCCAGCTAAACCAGAAGCAGGACCGGATTTCACAGAATAACAGTATTGTTGACAGTAGTCCGACGTGAATTGTAGGGTTTGACCCTCCCAATCAATGATGGGGTTGTGTCTACGCAACCAGGGAAGACCCAGAATCACCCCGTACTGAGGTGCATGAATGATGTTAAAAAACAACCTTTCCTGATGATCCTCACCCATCGTCATACCAAGCTCTCTGGTTTGCAATCGGATGGGACCCGAATCCAACTTTCTACCATCCACGGCATACACAGCTTCTGGAGTCACTTTTTCTTCTAGAGCTAGTCCTAAACCGATAGCCGTGGCATGATCCATAAAACAACCGGTTGCTCCAGAGTCCAACATAGCTCTTATCGCTAACGTCTTCTTTTGTACTTCCAACCTAACATCTACAAAAAAATGTAGACCGTCCTGTCTCTCATCTCCATCCAATGAAGGGATAATGAACTTACTTGAAGGAATCCCTTCCTCCACCTTCAAGCCTTCTCGTTTCCCGACTCTCGGTCAGATGCCACCACAGACACCTGCTTGTAATCGGTCCTTGTTTTGTTTCGATTAGGGCATTCCCGAATGAAGTGCCCTTTCCGGCCACAATATAGACACAAGCCCTTCTTTCGTCTATATTCCCTTTCTTCTGTAGTTAACGGAGACCTCACAGCGCCTATTTCCATGGGTTCAGGTTTAGACGGGCTTGCCCCCTCCAGCCCTCTGGGATTCTCATATCTGGGTGTTATCCTGTCCTTTCTTCGGTTGTCTCCCTTACGATCACTGAGGCGATGATCCAGTCTCAGAACCAGGCTGATCATGTCTTCACAGGTACTGGGCTGCGGATCGATCTGTGCAAGTACATCTTTCATCTCCTCCGTGAGGCCAGTATAAAAAATGGCGTGCCTTTTTTCTTCAGGCCAATCGGTTTCAGCGATGAGTCTTCTAAAATCGTTGAGATAAGCTATCAAATCTCTATTACCCTGTTTCAGGCCTAACAACTCCCTGTCTGCTGTCAGTGTAGCTGATCTGCGATTGAAAGTCTTCTCAAAATCAGAACGAAAGGCCTCCCAGTCTCGTAACAGAGGATCATCTCTTTTCACTAAAGGCACTGCCCATTGCGCAGCATCTCCGGCTAAGTACGAGATGAGAAAAGCTACCCTGGCGTGATTGGTGTTAAATACTTTGGGCTTACAGGAAAAATGTAACAATACCTGTGTAAGAAACACCTGTACCTTACTACTATCTCCATGGAAACGTTCTGGGGGAGCCAGGGGTATCGGGGCAGGAACTTCTACTACAACGGAAGATGCCTGCTGAGTACCAGCACTGAAGGGATTACAACTCAACCTATCCACCTGAGCCTGCAATGCAGCAGTCTCTGTCCTAGATGCTTGTAGCTCAGTTTGGACCAGCGCCAGGGCCGCCAAAATATCATCCATAGTGGACATTGTATCGTAATATCGGGAGGACTACATTTCATGGGCCGTTGATTCTGTCAGGTCCAGGAGTCCTCGGGATCTTACGATGCTCTATGGGGTCCACCTCTCGACAGCCCCTGGGTCTGAATTAGAACAGACACACAGGAATGATCGAGCGAGGGATTTTCAGGAAGGGTAGGAAGGGAGCAGCAGGGAAGGGAAGCTGAAACGAGAACAAGGCACCATGAGACAAGCACAGACATATAAGTATGGCAAACAACTACACCATGCTTCACCCCCACCATGTAGTGAAGTAAAGGCAGTATACCTGGAGAGGAATAATTGGTTGGCTTTGCCTGGCAATCAAAATATAGATGAACGTGTAGCACAACCTAAAACACAAGAACCATGTGGTCAGTTTTCCTCTTTAATTCTTGTACCCCAATAATATCTGTTTTGATTCACATACCAAAGTAAAGGTCTAATATGGCTTCAACAGGGGTCAATATGGTAGATAGCCAGCCAGGCGAAGCTCATAAGCCCCTGTTGTACAAATTAAAGAATAGAAGACAATAGTTATTGTCCAATGCCCCAGAAATGCAACGCCTGGTTATCTCACCAGACATATACTCGATGAGCTTCTGTGAGCAACACACAAGGTTCTTGATCCTTCAGAAAACATAGATTCTGCAACCAAAATGATGCTAAATACGTCTTTAGCTTGACAATACTCCCACGATATTTGAACACTGTTTGGCAATCAAAGTCACACACATGAAGTTCCAGAATTCCCCTCCTCCTCTGGGAACTTAGACAAAGAGACTGACCAGTGAAACTAACAATACTCCATGAACAGGAAGCCAGTCTTTACACGAAGCTTAAAAGGAAACTCCCCTGAACACCGATGCTCAACCAGCATTACGATAGTTCAGAAAAGTGCAGATGAAGCCACTAGACAAACAACGGACTTCAAAGGATATTCAAGTAAGGAGCCTCGGCCGAGGACTCCTCCGTAATGGAAGGCACTGCAGGGCGCCACAAAACCAGAATAAGCAAAGCGCTCCGAAAGTACTCACAGCCAGGAATTACAAAATACACCAAAAGGATACGCTGGAGCACTCGGAACCGCCTTACCGTCAGCCACGGAACCAGAATCAACGGCGAGCGCTGTAGTTTCTCTTCCGGTAATGTTTCTTCCGCGTGTGACGTCAGCAGGACGGGCGTCGCTTGCTGAACCTAGAAACCTGGGAAATGTAGTCGGATTATCGCAGGACGTCTCAAGGCAGGGTTCGAGACTAGACCCCGCCGTGAAACCTGACAGTACATCCCTCTCCCGAAGAACACTGACAGAGACATGGTTTGTTCAGGAAGCGTTGAAACCTGACACAGACACACAAGTAATGCACACTACACTGGCAACACACATTTGAATGAATCAAAACACACTAACAAATCACACACACTGACATGCAAATAGAACACCACACACAGAGCATCTGTCAGCTGCAAGAACAATACAGTCCAAACACTGTACACATCCACATCAAATACACAACAGATACACATGCCAATACACCACATTGCAAACACAGCAGGACACCAGGCAAGGACAAGGCAACCCACACTCACAGCACTGCATGCACGACAAGCAGTGTGTGCACACCAAACATACAATTTCCACACAGATATGAGTGACACACCATGAACCCCCACAACACTAATCAGCACAGCATACAGACAACATCACACTCAGGAAGGGAAGTAGTACCCCAGCAAACACACATACAGCTAACCCAACACCCACAGATACACAAGTCTGGGGCCCCCAGGTGACAGCATGACCAGAGGACTGTGCAGCACAAACAGTTGAACTCCTTATGAGGAACAATGGCTGCCAAACAAGACAAGAAAATCACATATAACCAATTGGGAAACTGACCTGAGTGACACATTGGTCCTGTGCACAGATCAGCACCACAAAGCATAGTGTAACAAAGGAAGTGATGGGGAGGCACACACACGGGAAACCCAAGGGGACAGCTGACATGAGAGGTAAGTGGTGTGTATGTCAGTAGTGGACAGGTGAGGAGTGCCCCATACAAAAATAGATGGAGTGCAGACTCACAATGGGTAGGCATCAGAAGCACAGATAGGGGATGGTATGACTCCACACCCCACATGCCATAATGGAGCCAAAAAAGCCCCAAGTGACAGCAATGCATGAGAAAGCACAACCACAATGTCAGTGTGGCTGAGCAGGTCTGCACAGTGAGTACAAACAGCATCAATACACATGGCTGATCAACAAAAAACAACAATGACTTACCAGTCACTCACTAAGCATACTCACAATGGCCACCAACAACACGTAGGTGTCCCTGTGAAGTGCAAGAACACACCAACACAACCAACACACTGCACAGTGCACAACCTACAACTCCCACATGTGCACACAATCACAAGCACAGGGATGACCAATCCAATTAACAGGCACTCATCTCCTGGGTGACACATGTGTGCAGTTGACATTGCAGGGGCACACACACATCAACACTACTGACAAAGTCACCCCCTTCACACTGCACACTTCTTGGCCACTCAAGTGCACACATTGAAATTTGCCCATGTGACTAGGATGCCTGGCCATCACAAGATGAGCATCCACCAAAACTGCTGGTCACACATCAAGAAAGATTACACAGACATGGTGACCCTGGCCAGCCAGCCGGCAATACTGGGGATAGAATCCCACTTTGTGCTGGCAGTGCATGCAAACATGACTCGTGTACAATATAGCTAACCTGACCAAAGAGTGATTTTGATAACAGTAGTTCATCACAAACCAACATCATTGCACCCCCAAGCCTCAGAGTCAAGAAGAACTGAAGTGCCTGACACTTCTGTAAAACCCTGAAAAATTGAAACAAGCCATTGGCAATGCTGAAGTGTCATATAAAGCATGTGTCACATTAAACCAGACCCACACATAAAACTCTTTATTTAGCAAGGACACTGACAGGGCAAACAACAGGAGTAACTGTCTTTATTCACATATTACACAGACATGCACCAAAAGTAGACAAGCGGAAGTCCAGCTGCCAGGACAAAGTGCAGATGAGGTACATGACAAGCTGCACAGGGAAAGAGCAATCAGCAGTAAACATCAAGGCCAGTGGCCAGTCCAAGGTGCAAAGAGAGTGAGTACATGAGATCCTGCTCAGGGAATGGGCAAACAGCGGTGAACATCAAGGCAAGTGGCCAGTCCAAGATGCAGAGTAAGTACATGAGAAGCTGCACAGGGAAGGGGTACACCGCAAGGCCAGTGGCCAGTCCAAGGTGCAGATGAGGTTCATGAGATCCTGCACAGGGAAAGGGTGAGACTGTACCCTGCCTTGGTCAGCAACACAGTCAGGGGGTAACAATGGGCAGTCCAGGCACCACTGTGAGAGAGACAGGTGTGCAAACGGGACTTTGACTCAGACTTGGCTGTCAGTTGGACTGGGAGGTGGCTGAGTGTCGGGGACAGTTAGAGGACTGGACTGGGGAGAGAGAGGCCCAGCTGAGGTAGATGTATCAGTGGCTTTGGAAGCCGGAGGGCAGTTTGGACCGGGTGGTGTGGTGGCACGTGGAGGTGGAGTCATGCTGTTGTGAGATACAGTGTGGGTGGGAGAATGTGGAGGGGTGCCTTTACACCTCTTGGGGACTCAATAGCCAAGAACTGTCTTGGTAGGAGTGGTAAGTGGGGCGGGCATAACACGACACTCTCCACCAAAGCTGCATCAGGTGCAGCTGGTGGCACTCCCTCTGGGGACTTGCTGGATCCAGAGGTACGCTTGGCCTGGCCTTGCCTTTGCCCCTCCATCCCCTGTTTGCCAGGTGTCCCCCCTACAATGGCCTCCTTTCCCTGCTTCCCAGGGCTCTGGATGGGAGTTGAGGTTGTGGGTGAATTTGCCTTGGAGCTCTTTTTATGTGTATTCTTAGCAGGCACCAGCTTCTCAGTGGGCACAGGAAGTGTCTGCTTGTCTTTGCAAGACACGTTTGGGACAGGAGCGTCCTTGGCTGGGGATGCCTCTGAGGCATGTGAGCCTCAGGCCTGCTTCTTGGCTTTATGGCCCTGGGTGTCACCTGAAGGGCTTTAGCCTTTGCGCTCTGGGGTGGCTTTAGTTTTTAGTGGGGATGTTGTCTGCGCTCTGGCCCACTTGGGCTGCTGCTGTTGTGTGCTGTATTTTGCCCTTGAGGTCTGTGGTCACTATTGTCAGATGTAGCCACTGGCAGGAGGTTGCCAAAGGGACTGGAGCTGGACTCTGAGATTGTGCCAGTTGCATGGCTGCCATTACTGTGGAGGACAAAGACTGGACACTCCAGAGTAGCCCATCCATGTCTGAATGAATAACCCTCCATGAAAGCAATGACCTGTGCCAACTTTTTGTCATGGTCTAGGAAGGTATTGCTGAGAGTTGTCTGGCCCACACACAGTGGCGCAAAAGCTCCACTGACCCAGCACTAATGGCAGCAGGGGGGACAGGGGCAGGGGCAGCGGTGCCTGGGGTGAAGGACACTCTTCCCTTCTTACTGGTGCATACACAGGCACCACTAGTGGAAGTAGCTGGGAGGGTGGGCACTGGACGCTGTTTGGTGGAAGAGGAGGCAGAGTCCCCGTTCCCTGTGCCCACCAACAAAGATGCGTTACCGCTGGCATCAGATGGCGTTGAAGTTGGTGTCTCTGGCTGTGATTCCTCAAGTAGACTCCTGTCCCCCTCCGAGGCACTGGTCACATCAGTGTCACTGTGATCGTGTGTAGCATTCGTGCTTGATGCCTCACCACTGGTGTCCGTCCCCTGTCCTTAAGTGCCCACGGGAGATGCTGCAAGAGATAGAAATGAAGGGTCAGTTCAGTGGCATCAACACAACCATCATATGCAAACAAAGCACTAAACAAGATGATGATATCCCCATGTTGCACACAAACCTGTGCAGTAACATTGTGCAACCTCAATTCGAAACTCTAATTTTGCGTGTCATCATTCAAACGTGGCATAAGTGAGCCATGTGATGACCACACAGGCAAATAGCCTGCCGTGGCTCCATTTATAAGACACACAAATCACTCTGAGCACACTCAGGGCCCTGAAGGGGGGCAAATAATTACCTCCAAACATGTTGCCACTGTCCCATCTGGAGGGAGCAGAAGGGTACAACACAGATACAGACTCAAACATAACAGTCCACAATGGCCATGAGCTCATGCCATCCACCATGTCGTTCTTTGGGGCACAACTACAATTGCACATTGGTGTCAGATGTCTAGACCTCAAAATTCTGACGTCAGGCAATGCACACATTGAGGAAAGCACACTCAGATGATGCACACTGCCGTTCCCTTCCATGGGATGTCTCTGACTACCTAAATGCAGACGATGCCAGAAGGCCACGACTCAGAATGCAATGTCAAGGGCCATTACTCCAATGACATGAGAAAGTACAGGTAGGGCAAATGCATGACAGCTGCAAACAACACAGAGTCCACTTACAAGCCACATCAGCACACTACCAACATCACAGAGACCATCGCTGGTCCAGGCTGTGAACACATATGGCCACTCACAGCCAAAGTCATCCTTCCCAGAATACTCACCCCAGCTTGCTGCTGATGCTCCTTCAAACGTGCATCCAGCTCAGACTTTGTCACAGCTAAGATGCGGGCCATTAGTGGTGTCATGCCCCTGCGCGCCAACCTGCCAGTCCGAGGGAGCAGTCCCAGAGTCATCTCTGCCACGTTTTTGCTCAGCCAGCAGATGTCATCCCACCTCTTGTGACAGTGTGTGCGCTGTCGGTTGGAAACGCCCAGAGCCCGCACCTTGCGTACAATGGCCCGCCGCACTGCCTTACGATGGTGGACTTAGAGCTGCCGGTATGGGAGACAAGAGGGGGAAAAATCAGTGACACAGGGTTTTATGTACCACTATCTCTCAGTACAGGTGCATGATACTAACTCAGCCCAACTTCACAGAAATGTCAAGCAGAGATAATACTGCATCTCATATGGCACATTAGCATTGGAGAATCATACAAAAATGCATGAAGGGAAGAGGGTGGACACAGTACCTGCCCATCTCAGACACATGCAGGATGTCAGCACAGAAAGCTATGTGTAGGCTGAAAAACATATACCATCCAGTTTGAGGGTGAGCAAGACATACATCACATTTCAATATGTTTAGGGGCAGACTCACGGTGTCCAACACTACACAGCCAACAATGCCCATGCCCTTGTGAATGGTTCATTGTGTCATGGAGGTCACATCAAGGGACATGATCTTACAATCCCACACCCTTCTCACAAGGCCTGTCGTGTGCAGGGCTGAGATGGCTCTTTGATGGAGAGTCCGGCAAACCACACATATGTTACACTCTGTACATTCAGTGATGTGTCCTTGTCAGATTGTTTCAAAAGATTTTGAGAGGGACCACTAGTGCAACTAAGGGAATGGAGGTACTATACCAGACGTAAAGAGAGGATTCCCTTAGAACATCTAATATGAATTGCAATTCTATCAAATATTCTGTAGTGCTACCAAATGACATGTAAACATACTACTACATTGGAACTAAATTAAAAAACATATATATTTTATTCAGCCAATTTCCTGGCACATTTGTTAAAAACACAGTTATTGCACAATATACAGTATATTAATCGTACACTCTCAGGTACAATGAATCATTCAATCAAAGTACTATGACTACAGTCTGCTCCACCACCATATGGACTGCCAGGAGGTTATTGCAGCTGATTTTGGTAAAGATTAGAAAACATAGCCAGATAAGCCCAGGCGGAACCTTCATAGGAGAATGGAAAAACCAAATATGGCATGCCCCTCTCTGTATTATGAGGCATGAGCCCACAAACCCAACAATCAGTAGTATTCATTACTAACTGGTGTTGGTGTAATAGCTGCATGAACGAATTGTTGAAGTATTCGGTCCTCCTAATCTGCTCATGTGCTGAAAATGTATAGAACCGGTGTGGGGAGGCAGTAGCAGAAAAAGATACGGGGACAGAGGTGGGGACAGGTAACAGCTGTAGGACAGAACCAATCCAACTTCCACATGCTAATGAAGTACATAAACATATCAATATACATAAGGTTATCCCACATGGACTAACCATTAGGTTCTTAAATCGCTGTTTCATATTTACAGTCTGATCATTAATTTCCACTTTCGTATCCATTGCTCTAAAGGCGTTGCTCACGGTAATCTTCCTAGATCACTTAGCTGTGATTGTTAGCCGTCCTATGACACTGCAAGTCCTGCGGATCCTAGGTCACTACTCAGGTCACAGCTTAATACTCCTACCGTGACCCTGCAACTTGATGGATAGTGGAAGAAAACACATAAACAAAAAGGTATAACCAGAAAAATCTTAAAAATGAATTGTTCTTGACCATTCTCGGTCGTAAGTTATATCGAGTCTTATTAGGGATCATCTGGTCCTTAAACAAGGCTTCTGGATTCACGGTGTTCAAACGCAGATGTGTTGGGACGGCCTCCTGTAACACGTCGTCGTCTTCTTTCTCAGATTTCGTGTGGTCCAGGCGTGCACTACTAAATGGTACAAATCTAGGCACTGTTTCACTTTCGTTGTCCGCTATACCCTCACAAACCCACTGATCAAAAGGCAACCGCAGGGGTATCTTTTTACAGTGCACGCCATGGACCCAGTTCTTTTTCCCAACAACCTTTACCGCCGTCCGTGTAGTTAGTAGCACTTGACGTGGTGGGCCCCACCGAGGTTCCAGATTCTGCTTCCGCTGAAAATTCTTCACGCAGACCCAGTCGCCAGGTTGGATGGAATGACCTGGGTCTGCGGAGGCTTCTGGCAAAGCGTTTTGAACCTGTTGATGAAGAACACGTAATTTAGTGGTGAGGTCATGCAAGTAGTCAATCAGCATTGGGTATGGAATATCAGAATACTTTTTAGGTCGAGGAACTCCCCAGACATTTGCTGGTCATCCAAAAATGACCTCATACGGACTCAAACCTAAACGGGAATGGGCAGTAGTTCTTGTAGACAGAAGTGCTAATGGTAAGGCATCAGGCCAGGCGAGACCTGTGCTCGCCTGAATCTTTGCCAATTTGAGCTTGAGAGTACCATTATAACACTCTACCAATCCTGCTGACTGAGGGTGGTTTGCTGCATGGAATTTCTGTTTGATACCAAGACCTGCACATACTTTCTGCATGATCTCGCCTACGAATTCACTCCCATTTCCAGACCAGACAATGCGCGGCAAACCAAACCTCGGGAAAAACTCCTTCAAAAGAACTTTAGCAGTAGATAAGGCAGTAGTGTCCTTTAGGGGGTAGGCCTCTATCCACCTGGAGAAGGCACAAACCACCACCAGAACATACTTGAGGTTATTGCAACAATCCATATGAATGTAATCGATTTGCAATACCTCAAAAGGATACGTAGGGGGAGCAAAATGACCTGCTGGAGTTGGAGTTCCCTTTCCTGGATTATGCATTAAACAAACAATGCAATGCTTCACTACGTTTTCTGCACATTTAGGAATTCCTTAGTTTTGCCATACTGGAGCCAAGATTTTACAAATGCCTTTTGCACTAATATGGAGAACAACACAGGGTCTTGACTCCTAACCAGCAAGGCTAAGTCAAATAAACATCAAATAACAACACAGCTGCCAGTACTGGACACAACTTCGTACCTTTTGTACAATGACCTTTTATGAATAAAACATACCAGTCTGTTTTTACTTACGTCACTAGTTTATTAAATCATTTTTGCTCACTAGTCCGAGTTTCATTTTTTTAATAAACTAGTGACGTAAGTAAAAACAGACTGGTATGTTTTATTCATAAAAGGTCATTGCACAAAAGGTACGAAGTTGTGTCCAGTACTGGCAGCTGTGTTGTTATTTGATGATTTTGTACTAATATGGGCTGGACCATGCGCCATAGTAACTACAGGTAGTACATAGGCGTCTGGTAACAGCCATCGTTGATGCCCTGACAATTCCGTCCAACACCCAGTCGCATCCATCATTCCCGTACTTTCTCTCCACTTACTCAACTCTTTCTCGGTAGCCTCATTTTGAATCATTCTTACACTTTCTATCGTGTCCTCACACATTCCTCCTTCTCTGATCCATCTTGCAGGGCCCGCAACATACATACGACTCGTAACATCTCTCGCTGTCTCTTTTGCTACCTCGTCTGCAAAAGCATTCCCTCGGCCCACATCATCGGTAATATTTCTGTGAGCGCTACACTTGATTATTGCTATTTGTGTAGGCAAAACAAGTGAGTCGAGAAGATCAGTCACCAACTGGCAATGCTGTATTTTAGTCCCATGGGAAGTAAAGAATCCTCTTTCCTTCCTCAAGCGCCTAAAACTATGAGCCACACCGAAAGCATATTGGCTATCAGTGTAGACGTTTACTCTCTTTCCTTTCGCCAAAACACATGCTCTCGTTAAAGCAATTAACTCAGATGCTTGGGCTGAATTCTGTGCAATACCTGCTGTCTCCACTACAGTATGCAAAGTAGTAACAGTATAAGCTGCAGTTGTCTCTCCATTTGGAAGCTTGAAACAAGATCCATCTACCCATAGGATCCCGTCCGGATCCACAATTGGTGTATCTTTTAGATCTATTCTGCCTTTCGTTTCCTCCTCTGTTCGAAGAAAGCAATCATGCTGTTCCTGAATGCCTTTCTCATCCAGTATGGGCAACAATGTCGCTGGGTTCAGAGTATTACACCGCTTGATATGTATATGACTAGCCAAAAGCGTTAGCTCATATCCAGACAAGCGAGCACTCGTGAAGTGTTGTGTCTTAGTCCTATTCAAAAGAGTATTTACTGTATGCGGTACCATAACAACAAGAGTGTTATCTAATACCAATCCAGCAGATTGTCGAATTGAAATTCTTACCACTGCTGTAGCTCTGAGACAACTAGGCAATGCCTTGGCTACTGGATCCAACGTAGCCGAAAAATAGGCACATGGCCGTTGTTTGTCTCCAAATTGTTGTGTTAAAACTGACAATGCACAACCTTCTCTTTCATGCACATAGAGGGTAAAAGGCTTACTGTAGTCCGCAGTACCTAACACAGGTGCAGAACACAAAGCATTACGTAAATCAGAAAAACTCTTTTGGCATTCATCAGTCCAAGGGAGAGGTTGTGGCGTATCTTTCAACGTAAGCGCCAGCAAAGGCTTAGCTAACAAAGAAAAATTCGGAATCCATTGTCTACAATATGAGGTAATGCCCAAAAAGGCACATACCTCTCTCTGTGTGGTTGTCCCAGACATTTGTGCAATCGCTTGAATTCGTTCTGGGGTCAATCGTCTTCCCTCCTTCGACAAGAGATGACCTAAGTAGGTAACCTCTTGGCGGCAATATTGCAACTTAGAAGGGGACACTTTATGATGTAAATCAGACAAATGACGCAACAAAGAAACCGTCACATCCTTACAAACATCCTCTGAATCAGCAGCAATCAGCAAATCGTCAACGTATTGGATCAAAGTAGAACCTGAAGGCAAAGTGAACGCGTCAAGCTGAGATTTCAAAGCTTGACTGTAGATAGAGGGACTTTCACAATAACCTTGAGGAGCGCCCTTGAACCGGAAACTTCGGCCTCCAAGAGAGAAGCCAAAAATATCTCTACTTTCCTTAGCAATGGGAATACTAAAGAAAGCATTCTTCAGATCGATAACAGAAAACCATGCCGCTGAGGCTGGTATCATTGTAAGCCAAGCAGTGATATCTGGGACAACAGGACACTGGGGGGCAACAATCTTGTTGACCTCCCGAAGATCAATCACAAAGCGATACACAGGTGGTTGAGAAGGATCGCTGCGTTTAAGAACGGGGCGAACAGGACTGTTACAAACATTGCCTCTCGTTTCTTCAACCACGCCCTTCTGGACAAAATCATAGATAATAGCCATCAAAGCTCGCTCACCATCATTAGAAATCTTGTATTGCGGTTTACGTGGCAATTTAACATTAGGCTTGATAGTAACCACATAAGGAGGAACCTGTAACAGACCAACATCGTTCGGACCTGTAGCCCAAAGCGTAGCAGGAAGAGACTGCAACTCAGGTGGAAAACTATCCTTCGATAGATAGATGGGAGAAACCAATTTCTTACCCAAAGTAAGACGCACACCAGAGGAGGAACAGTACAACGTTGCATGAAGACGTTTCAACAGATCCAGACCCAACAAATTCTCTCCACAACCAGTCGTTAAAATAAGTGGAGCCTCCAGATCGTAAAGACCAATCGAAAGAGGCAAAGGACAAGAAACTGGGTTAGCAACTGGGGCGCCAGAAAATCCTACAGAAATGTTCGTTAAGCCAGACAAAGGTGCCCCAGGGAGTTTTGAATGGATCATAGAACTTCTCATCGCACCAGTATCCAAAAGAAATGGCTCTGCAACCCCCAAAGCAACTAACTCAACATAAGGCCCATTCTGATCCACCGGAACTGATACAACTCCCTTACTTTGTCCATGGCTGTCCTAACGGGAATGAAAATCCTGAACCTCACCCTCAACACAATAATCATCAGTATAATATTGCGCAGACTGTGTATTCTGCTGATCAAAATAATTTGACGAGTTCTGAGGGGAAAAGGAACGCTGCCCCTGAGGCAACGCACCTCGCCCTCTACCCCTAGGTGCTGATTGAAAACCACCACGGCCTCGCTGTCCTTGAAATCCACCATTACGCTGCAATAGAACCGGACAACTATTCTTAAAATGGCCTTCCTCTCTACAATAGGCGCACTGATTAGGACCCAGGAAAGGTCGCGGAACAAAAGGCTTAGGTTTCTGCAGCAACCTTTGAGACTGAATAGGTTGCTGAAACTGACGCTGACCGGAACGAGGAGGATAAGCCTGCTGAAGAAGAACTCTCGTTTTTAAATCCTTAGTCTTCTTCTCAGCCTTATCTTTTTCCTCCTTGTCCCTATTCTCATAATATTGAGCAGTAGCCAATATTTGGGCAGATGAAGAAACAGCTCAAGAACTTTCTGAATCTTTTAACTTATGAGACAATTCAGGAAGCAGATTGAAAACAAATGTATCCACAAATAATCGCTGTCCCCCTTCAGTACTCAAGTCCTGACCACTATGGTCAATAAACGTCTCCTCAAACTGAGTAAAGAAATCAGAAACACTCTCCTCCTTCTTCTGCTTACACGCAGCCAACTTATCCCAGTTAATGCGTAAGGCAGGCATCATCGTCTTCATTAAAGCGATGATTTTACCAGGCAACTGCGTAATCAAATCATCTGGCTTAGCACCACCCACTTGTGCTGCATCTGCGGCAGTTATAGCGGCCCAATTACCTCCTAAAGCTTGATTATGGTCCTCTCAATGAATCTGAGCCCACAATGCTTATGGAACTACATTCCCCATCAGCATATCAACATCAGCCAAATTCATAATACATGCATCAACAGTCTGGGACAACTCTTTATAATAACCAGCAGGATTCTTACGAGGGTCCGGCAAAGACTGCTTAAGTGCTAAAACTTCAGCTCGTTTCCAAGGAACATACGCGCTGAAAATGAGCAGGGACACCTGGAACATTACCTGCTTGCGGAATCGCGTCCCTTCATACTGTAGGAACTTCTCTCATAGGATAATTCTTCGTTTTATGTCTAACTGCAGGATCAGGTTCGGGAATAGTCCGGAAAGAATATAAGGATCTAAAAGTAACAAGTGTCTGTATGGCATTCTTAACATCAGGACCCACTATAAGTCCTTTATCGAACTTATCCTGTATCTCCAATCGACCCCGAGGAGTTAGATCCAATTCCATATCCTCCCCTTCTTTAGTGAGTATATCACACATAGCATTAAAAACGCATCTTTGTGTAGGCGCATTCCATTGGAGAAAGGTACTCAGTATATCAGGTACACTATATAATGGACCATTCATCATCCATCTATGTGCAAGGGACTCAAATACAACCCGTTCATCGGAATCTGGGAGTTGACTACGGGATTGCCTTCGAGAAAAAGCAGGAGATCTATTAAACGAACCAAAGAGGGGGGAGAAAAGACCAGAAACAGTATCAACTAACTGATTACGAATCGGAGAAGAAGTAGGAAGTAAAACTGGAGACGAAGTATTAAGCAAAGGTATAGAAGGGCTACCCGTTGGAGGAGACACAAAAGGCAAAGGAGACCGAGGTACAGAAGTTTGTAGCAAAGGAGGTGCAGGCGGTATAACTGGAAGAATCAAGGGTGCAGGAGCCGGAGCTCCTGGCTGAACAACAGGTTGCTGCGCAGGCGGTAATAATACAGGTGCATTAGCGCCTGGCGTATAAGGCGGAGGCAATTTCAGCAAATGAGACATTAAGGGATCTTCATCAAGATCTTTGCGTTGTTGGGGTAACATAGGATAGCACCTATCTATCGCCATCCAATGCTGTCTATCCGAGACCTCAATCGCTTGATCAGTCTCATCATCTTTGAATTGCTGGGCAGCCCGTATAACCGTCATATCTTTAATTTTCCTATCTCTTTTTGCTTGTTTAATTTCTCTCTGTTTGGCTTCCTTAAGCCAAAGACGGAAAGAGTCAAACATTGCTGGCCGGGCTTTTCTTTTGAACAGAATTGACTACAAATTATCTAATATATCAGGCTCAAAGCTACCATTTTGTGTTATGTTATGTTATGTTATTTATTTGTTAAAGCGCAAACAGCTGCCCCAGCAACGGAGCGTCCCGGCGCTGACCTAACCAGTACCTGAGGGGGGGGGAACCAGCAAAGGGATTAGATGACAGAGAAAAGGTGGGTTTTGAGTGCTTTTCGGAAAGCAATCAGATTGGTAAGGGCACGGATATGCGGAGGTAGGGAGTTCCATAGCTTAGCTCCTAAGACCTTAAAGGAACGTCCACCCTGTCTACAGAGCTTAGTTCGGGGGACCATCACGAGGTGTTGTCCCAGAGAGCGTAGGTTGCGCTGGGGCGTGTATGGTACCAGGAGCGGGCGCAGGAGTTCAGGGCAGTCAGATTTGAGAATTTTAAATGCCATAGTCAGGGTTTTAAATTGGATCCGAGATTCGATTGGCAGCCAGTGCAAATTGCGAATGGTGACTCTCGCAGAGCACCTGCGTGGGAGACCCACCACTGCTCTGGCGGCCGAGTTCTGGATTCGCTGCAGTCTTGCTAGTTCAGCTTTGTTTGCCCCCAAGAGTAAGACATTGGCGTAATCCAGCCGGGCAAGAATCATAGCTTGCATAATGAGCTGACGGGTTTTGGCATCAAAAAATCCAAGTATGGGGTTAAGGCTCCTCATGAGACCCACACACGTGGATGCCACTTTCTTTGTGTGGGACTGAAAGCTAAGTGAGGGGTTGTGGCCACCGTAAGACACCATCCTTCTTTGTGTATTGGATCCATGCATCGTTAAAGGCAATGGGACCAACACCATGCTTAGAATAGAGCTCATAAGTGGGAGTTCCAACCGGAGGAATCGGACACGACTCCTCAAGCCGGGAATCCCTAGTACAGCAAAAACAACATCCTAAATCCGCTCAGACCAGGCATTTTAAGCCCACTGATCCGTTTACTAACTTCGAGGAGTGAAAACAAAGAACACAGTACAAAAGTACTCACCCCTCGACTTCGACTATTGCAACAGGTGAAATAACAAAAAATCAAAAACAAAACAAAGAAGTGGGCTCTACCCACGAATACTTAACTAAATGGTCTTCTCACGCCAACGGAGGTCCGTCTAACGTCTCGCAATACCAATCATCACCAGAGGGTCCAAGGCAGGGCGGTAGTCAGGGCAGCAGTCATCAGCAGCCGTCGGAAAAGAGCAGCCGCGCTGTAAAAGACCTTCGGTCCACTTCGACATACAGGGGTCGCTTGGCGTGGCTCGCGAATCCTCCGGAATTTTCTTGCGGGGCTTCTCACGACCCTCGGGCTGAACCGCTACCACTGAAACTGCCCCACGTTGGGTTCCAGTTGGAGAACCGGGCCTTATGGGCCGGGCGGCGCAGGGCACGCCTAAATCTCCGGATTTGCCTGCCTTGTAACTAACAGAGACACAAGACACTCCGTTGAGCGTAGAAGCCAGATTTATTAGCTGCAGCTAAGCAAAGTTGTCCTAGAAGTTACACACGAGGTGGATTCTCAGGAGACTGCCACATCAATCCCTGGCGTACAATCTCTTATACTAAACACATTTACAATATCCCCTCTTCACTGGCGTGCTGAGTGGTCGCTCCCCAGTCTCACTGCAGAGACCTGGTATCGTTTTGCTGCATTTCCAATTGTATTTGCCAGAAGCTCATTTGCCTTGTGCTGCCTCGCTCGCTGCTCCGCTTTAATTGCGCTGAACCTTCCACATTTACTATCACTTTCATAGCGCGATATCCCCCGGCGCTGTTCTCTGCCCTCCCCTCCGCTGCCATCTTGCTTGTTGTTGTTGTGCTCGGTCAGCGTCCTCGTGAGCCCGCCCCGCCTCCCAGCTGAGCCGCCCTCCCACTGACTATATACAGCGCTCCCATACCTGGAACCGCTGTGATCCCCTCTTCACTGGCGTGCTGAGTGGTCGCTCCCCAGTCTCACTGCAGAGACCTGGTATCGTTTTGCTGCATTTCCAATTGTATTTGCCAGAAGCTCATTTGCCTTGTGCTGCCTCGCTCGCTGCTCCGCTTTAATTGCGCTGAACCTTCCACATTTACTATCACTTTCATAGCGCGATATCCCCCGGCGCTGTTCTCTGCCCTCCCCTCCGCTGCCATCTTGCTTGTTGTTGTTGTGCTCGGTCAGCGTCCTCGTGATCCCGCCCCGCCTCCCAGCTGAGCCGCCCTCGCCCCTCCCCCTTCCCACCATCCATATATGACAGAAGCCCATGCGCGCAGCGTCCACGCGCAGCGTTCGCGCCCCAGTTGCGCCGAAGGTGCGCCAAAGGTAAGCCCGTCTACGCCCGTCCGCACCTGGACCGCGCCCAGCGCCAGACCCCCTGGTCTTCGCACTACCCAGCCTTCCCGCATTATTTATGACGCCCCCACCCTCCTAGCTCTTAACCCCGGCCGCCTTCCCAGCTGCGCCCAAGCCGCCCCCGGACACACCATGGACCCTTCTCCTGCAATTCCTGCAAGTTCGACGGCACCAAGACCAACTCCTCGTCCTCGAACATCAAACAGAGCTCCGACACTAACCACCTTAAGTGCATCCTGCTCAACACCCGATCGGTCCACAGACACGCCATCGACCTCTGGAATCTACTAGACACCATCTCTCCGGACGTCGCCTTCCTTACAGAAACATGGATGAACGCCTCCTCAGCCCCAGACATCACCATTGCCATCCCAGAAGGTTACAAGATCATTCATAAGGACCGCGTCAAGCACACAGGAGGAGGCATTGCCATCGTCCATAAGAATTCCATCCGCATCTCAACCAGCTCAGACGTCAACCTCGCTAGTGCCGAACACCTTCACTTCCAGATCCACACCGACCCCAAGACCACACTCAGAGGCACCCTCCTCTACCGACCTCCTGGATCCCGCGCCCAATTCAGTGACGACATCACCGATTTTATCCCCCCTCACGCTCTCCCCTCCAAGGAATACATTCTACTTGGAGACCTCAACTTCCACCTGGATAAGAGCTCCGACTGCAACACCACCACCCTCCTGGACAATCTCGCCAACCTCGGACTCAAACAAATTGTTAATACCCCTACCCACATCGCAGGTCACACACTCGACCCCATCTTCACCTCCATCAAACATATCTCCTTCAGTCACACCACAACTCTACACTGGACGGACCACAGCTGCGTTCACTTCACCTACAATAAGTCCACAACTTACAACCTCCCTCAACCAACTCTACGAAGAAACTGGAACAAAATCACCATCGACCAGATCTCATCGCTGCTTCAAAACCCCCCTGCCCACACCTCAAACCCCGACCAAGCAGCTATTAACTTCACCCAATGGCTATCCAACAGCGCCGACATCCTAGCACCGTTGAAAAAACGTCAAACCAAACTAGGCAGCAAAAACGCATCCTGGTTCAACGATGATCTTAAAAAATCTAAGAAGCTCTGCCGCTCCCTCGAGAAAGCCTGGAAAAAAGACCCAAACACCAGCACCAGGGACGCATTCAAAAACGCCACCCGCACACACCACCAACTGATCCAGACAGCCAAGAAAGCCGCATTCAAAGACAGACTAGATAACAACGCCCACAACAGCAAGGAATTATTCAACATCGTCAAAGAATTTACCAACCCCTCCGCCAACTCCAACGACATCACTCCCTCGCAAACCCTTTGCAACTCCCTAGCCTCGTTCTTCCACGACAAAATCGCAGACATCCACAACAGCTTCGACAACCAACCTGGAGACCAACCCACCCAACCTTCTGCCGTACCCTCACCCCCATTGAACATCCTCAATGACTGGAACCCTATCTCCACTGAGGACACCATCCGCCTGATGAATTCCATTCACTCAGGATCCCCAACAGACCCATGCCCTCACCACATCTTCAACAAAGCAGACTCCATCATAGCGCCACACCTCCGAGACGTCATCAACTGCTCCCTCTACTCCGGCACCTTCCCGGAAAGCTGGAAACACGCCGAACTCAGCGCCCTTCTGAAAAAACCCACAGCTGACCCCACCGAACTCAAAAACTACCGACCCATCTCGCTCCTACCATTCCCGGCCAAAGTTATCGAGAAAGCTGTCAACAACCAACTCGCCGCCTTCCTCGAAACCAACAAATCCCTCGACCCTTCACAGTCCGGCTTCCGAGCCAAACACAGCACGGAGACCGCCCTCATCGCCGCAACAGACGACATTCGAACTCTACTGGACAATGGAGACACAGTCGCCCTCATCCTCCTCGACCTTTCCGCAGCCTTCGACACAGTCTGCCATAGCATCCTTCTACAGCGCCTCAGAAACATCGGAATCCAAGGAAAAGCACTGGAATGGATCACTTCGTTCCTCACTGGAAGGATCCAGAGAGTCCGCCTCCCACCATTCAAGTCAGAGGCCACTGAAGTCATCTGCGGCGTACCACAAGGATCCTCACTCAGCCCCACCCTCTTCAACGTATACATGAGTCCCCTCGCGACCATCGCACGCCAACACAACCTCAACATCATCTCCTACGCAGATGACAACCAACTGATCCTCTCACTCACCAAAGACCCTAATACCGCCAAAACCAACCTTCAGGAAGGAATGAAAGAAGTAGCTGAATGGATGAAGCATAGCCGTCTAAAACTTAACTCAGATAAAACAGAAGTCCTTATCTTAGGAACCTCTCCCTCCGCCTGGGACGACTCCTGGTGGCCAGAGGCTCTTGGAAAAGCACCCATCCCGACGGATCACGCACGGAACTTGGGCATCATTTTAGACTCCTCACTCTCGATGTCCAGGCAGGTCAACGCCGTCTCATCATCTTGCTTCAACATTCTTCGCATGCTCAAAAAAACGTTTCGCTGGATCCCCACTGAAACCAGAAAAACGGTCACCCATGCTCTGGTGACTAGCCGCCTGGACTACGGAAACACCCTATACGCCGGCACCACCGCAAAAGTCCAGAAAATACTCCAACGCATCCAGAACGCATCGGCCAGACTAATACTCGACATCCCTCGTAAAGACCACATCTCCAGTCACCTGAAAAAACTCCACTGGCTCCCCGTCAATAAGAGGATCACTTTCCGCCTCCTAACCCACGCACACAAATCACTTTACGAACTCGGACCCGATTGCCTCAACACTCGACTTTCCTTCTACACCCCCCCGCCAGCTACGTTCCTCCTGCCAAGCCCTAGCTACCGTGCCTCGCATCAATAAAACCACCATGGGAGGTAGATCTTTCTCCTACCTGGCCGCCAAAACCTGGAACTCACTCCCCACTCACCTTCGTCTCACTCAGAACCATCTTGCATTCAGAAAGCAACTCAAAACTTGGATATTCGACAAGTAATCCTCCCACCCTTCCTCAAGCGCCTTGAGACCATCTGGGTATGTAGCGCGCTATAGAAATTCTTTTGACTTTGACTTTGACTCCCCATACCCACAAAACGAACCAATGAGAAAAGTTGGAAAACAAGCTATCAGGTGTCTCAGAATACGCCTCTTTCTCGCACACAGTGTGCCACCCCTCCCAACAAATTAATCAGTGATGGTGTTCACAATCCCCTCTCGCAGGTGGCAGGACATGCTTGTGTATCTCAAAGGATAGTTGTGTAATAGGAGCATACAAGGAGAGAATCGCGAAGGCCAGTCGGATAAGATAGTATAAGGGAAAAAAATAGGAGAGGGCAAATAGTCGGCTGAGACAGGGATCAATCGAACCAGACATGGATTAGCGAACTCAGCCAGACCCAGACATCGGGTTTCATGGACAAGGACAATAGAGTTACTTTTTAACTGAAAGAACATGTAGCAGCTGGAAAAGCAAAAGCACATCGTTTGCCGAGCTGCCTGAGTGAGGGCAACACAAAATGGTGACAGGACACAAAATGGCGGCTAGATACGGGACGAAATCTGAAATCGCAGAACCTCACTGTGTGAAAAGTGGACAAGAATACGGATGGTGTAGCTAAGGGTGTCCCTACATGTAAGTTGTGTCATAAGCTGAACTGTGATGCTGTTAGAACTATAACTATGTGCTCCCTAGCTTCACTACCAGAACCAGAATGCACTGCTAGAGAAGAGAGTTGTGTGCTGTCCCATACTGCTTTGGGACTAATCAGGTCATATTGATGGGAGGTTCTTAAGCCTCCAAGTGCAAGATGGCGGTGCTTCGCTTTCATTGCAAAACCCCCCCTTCGTGGTTGGTTCCATGCTCCCTGGACGAGCTGTCACTGAAGTTGTGTGTGGCCCGTGGGCTGAACTATATTATTCCTGAAATCTGGGCGCGTCGAGTGCTAAATCCTTTCCTGCACGGTACCCTTGGATTTTATCTACCGAAGAGCAGCGGTGTCTTTTGCGCGTCCTTGTGCTGCCTCGTAACGGGACTGCGTGCTTTTCCTTTTTTGAACAAAACTTTATTGGATGTCATGAGCGCAGCTGCCGTGGTGAAGCCATGTTCACTTAAGTAAAACGCGAGGACGCGTTTAATATTTTCTTTTTGTGTACCGGTTCACGTTCCTGGAAGCAACGCAAAAGAGCGTTTTCTTCTTTCCTCCCGACACCACATAATTACTGACTTTCGTTTGCAGAACAAAACGCGAGGACGCGTTTAATGGTTGCCGAATTCTAAACTCCCTGGTTAAACGCTAGGACGCGTTTTTCTTTTCTGCCGAGTCCCTCTACCTATGTACGCGAGAACGCGTTAACCTTCTGTTTCTTTCTTGTAGGAGAGTAGGGTCTGCAATCCTATGATCACCCCAGATTTTTGCTTTTTGCTTCACTGGTTTACGACTTTCCCTGGCTGTGGGCCCGCGAATCAGACCCACAGCCTAGCTGTTCTCTCTATAAATTGACACACATGTACCTTAGGTGCATTTACCAATTGGTACTGGGCCACCTTATCAGTCCCTGTACAGTATACCTTAGGTATCCAGGGCATAGGTGTACCCAGGGCCTACCAGGGGCTGCAGCATGTATTATGCCACCCCTGGCTGGCCATCCAAATCTGACACAACTGGCTGCACGACAGCTGGGGCAAGGTGGTGTAATCACCCTTTGCTTTAGGTATAGTATTCCTATATCTAACCCTAAAATGGACACATGTATTCCTATCAGTCACTCCTATGGCAGGCCTTAACAATCCTGAAGGCAGAGTGCTTGGAATTATGTGAGATGTGCTCTGGCATGAGCTGAGCCCGTCTGCAGCTTGCGGAACCAAGTCCTAATAGCTGTTCCATGATAACGCGTACCATATACTCTTAAGTGCATTATAATCCTCGCGGTTATTTGCTATCTTTGGTATCGCTTTATCAAAACATGTCGAGTAAGGTGTCATACGAATTGGAATACTAACCCCTCGCCAATTCTGGCGACGGGGTTAGCATTCCACACTTCTAGAGGGACACAACATGTATGTAACTGTGAACCCCGGTTAAAGTTAACTCGAGCCTCAGCATCACAAAATGGATGCTGCCACCACAGACACAAGTCTGACCTCCTGCTGCTGGGAGTCCTTCCAGCGAGGAGAGCTTGGACAAAGGGTTTCCTGTCAGGGGCGGTGCTAGCACCATCCCAGACAGGGTTTTGTGTATCCCAGGTAGGCAGGGCTGAGAGGAAGGTGACTGCAAGTGGCACCCCGGTGCTCACTATGCATCTGCCGGTTTGAACCAGTTCCAGGGGCACACCAGCCCCTGAGCTGGGGAAAGTCCGGACAAGGGAGAGGGGTGTAACCACCCCCCTCCTGGTCCCACCCATGGGCGGGACCTAGTCGCGGGCCTGCCCCTTTTTTTAGAATAAAGGTAGGAGCAGGCCCCCTTCCCAAATTAGATAATTCTGAATCTTGACTACTTTCCACGAAAGGAATCTTGACTACTTCTGAAGACTCTCCCTTGTGGCTAAGGAGTAGCCACCCTGCACCCGCAGGCACCATCTAAGCATCGCGGTTTGCTGTAAGTCCATCCTCCGGATCAAGACTGCCCAGCTCGACGAGACCCGGATTCCCTGGCATCTCTGACCTCTACCTACATCATCAGCCCAGCTGAGATTCGTGGGTGTGACGAGACCTGAAGGGACCGGCCATCTTCAAAACTGCACGACGCTTAACCAGCACGACCGCCGAGGGATCCTCGAGTGAGGGCTTTGGGGTTTGAGAAGCCCTGACCCTGAGCAGCTCCAGCCCGAAGTCCAGCCCCCCAGCATCCACGAGATCTGCGTGGGGCCCTTCTGCTCTTTGCTGCTCACCGCGTTGTCCGGTCACTTGCCTGCTGGCTAGTGGCCCTCCTAACAACGAACCACGACGATTGCACCGCTGGTCTGGTTGCTCCAGACTGGCCCTTGCTCCCTTCCAAGAGAGGAGCCCCCCGGACCCTCCTGGTCCACTCCAGACGCTATCTTGACTCCACTGCGTGGGCTTGACTTTGCCAAGGTTTGTTGCCGCAATCCTGGGTCCAGCATCGCCGACAGCAGACACCTTCGTGGGACAGCTCGCACCTCCAGCCTGGTCGCCGACAACGCCTCCTGGTCCGAGGGACAGCAGAGTCCAGCGTCGCCCACTCACCTGGTCGAGGTGACTTCATCCGGTGCCATCCTGGTGCCCACCTAATCACTGGCTAGTGATTAAGAACTGAGTCCCCTCTGCTTTCAGGTCGTCTCCATCTTCGATCCAGGCTTGGATCACTCCGGACATCTTCACTGGTCGCCTGCCAGCAACTTCTTCTTTCAGGCTCCATAGACTTCAACGAGGATTCCCGACGTCTTTTGAACCCTATGCAGCCGCAGCCCCTGGGCTAGGTAACCTGAGCATTTCGGTGCTCCAACGTAGGTTCACTATCTAAGTGTCCAGATCCTTTGTCGTTTTCAGTCTATCTAGTCGGATTCGTCCGATAACAGTAATTTTGTGAATACTAGCCTCCATAGACTTTGTCCCGCATCCCGCGTGAGAGTGCACACACTGCACCCGATCTCCCTAGGCCTCCTGCTCCTAACCTTAGGGTTCAGTAGTGTAGTCCTAGCGATCCTGAAGCCTCTGGATCTTGTTACTTACCTGCTAGTATTTCGCATTCCACTTTTAGTGTATATGGTCTTTCGTGCCCCTCGGGCATTTGTGTAAATTATAAGGGTTGTTTGGAATGATACAAAGTGATCACTAGAATAGTGAGCACTATATATCAGGCCAACTTCTCACATTGGTGGCAGCGGTGGGATTTGAGCTTACTGTTGTTTTACCACACGTATCCTAAGAATATCATTTGAAAGATCACATAAGTACCAAGGTACATATAACTTAGCTTAGAATACTCTGAGTTCTACTGAACCAGCTGTTGTAGTTCAAGAGGGCTTAGCACCCCCTGACTACAACTCTTAGCAAGGGATCAGTAGGCAAACAAATAGTGTAGGTAAGTGTATCACTTACACCTCACTAGAAAAGCAAGTCTGACAAAGGAGAGAACACAGAGGCTCCCCTTATGTCAGTTGACCCTCCACAGGTCATGTCAAGATATGCAGCTCTTAGTTTCCAGGAGATGAGACAAGTGTGTACCTCCAGGAAGCTAAAACAGGGTTCTAACCCTACCATCCCATTTCTGATAGGTCTCTTAGAGACGTATGATGCAAGGAGGGCTTCTAACACAGGCCCTTCTAATCCAGATGGGAATATGCCCCCCTTAGAGGGAACCCTTGGGGACCCTGACCTCAACCTCAATGGAACAGGAAGTGAAGAGGAGGAAGAGGGTCAGGAGTTATCAGGGGATGAGGCAGACAAGGGTCAGGTAGTAGTCAGTAGACTCACCAGGACCAACTTAAGCAGGCATGAAAATGGACTTGGGGGACCCCCAGGCCCACTCTCAGGCAGGCTTAACATTGGGAATGGACGAGTTAGGTCTCTCTCTAGAGGCTCTAACAGATCCATTCATACCAATGGCTCTCAGGTCTCTTCTTACAGAGGGATGGCATCCCCTCAAAGGAGAGAGCATGAAGCTAAGATGAGGGAAGTCAATCTGAGGATTGAAAGGGAAGAACTTGCCCTGGCCAAAGAGAGACTTGCCTTTGCTAGAGAGCAGAACTTTAGTGGGGCAGACCCCACTGGTGGCAGTATTCTCCCAAGAGAAAAAGACAGGAGTTTAGACACTAGACACCTGAGTAAGATAGTGCCCCCCTTTAAACAAGGGGATGACATCCACAAATGGATGACTGCTTTGGAGAGGGCCTGCACTGTCCAGTGTGTCCCCCAGAGTCAGTGGGCAGCTATCTTGTGGCTCTCCTTTGAAGGCAAAGGTAGAGATAAGCTCCTCACTACTAGAGCTGAGGATGCTAACAATTACCAAGTCCTGAAGAATACACTGATTGATGGGTTTGGCTTAACAACTGAGCAGTACAGGTTTCTGTTCAGAGACACCCAGAAACCTCATTCTCAGGATTGGCCTGACTTTGTGGATTGTGCCACTAAGGCTTTGGAAGGCTGGTTGCTGGGCAGTAAGGTTACTGATTACACAGAGTTGTACAATCTGATCATGAGAGAAAAGATTTTAAATAACTGTCAGAACCAGTTGTTGCATCAGCACCTTGTTGACTCGGATCTGACCTCTCCCCAAGAATTGGAAAAGAAGGCAGACAGATGGGTCAGAACAAGGGTCAAGCAGAACCAGACTCAGAACCAGGGTGGTCAGAAGAAAGCAGACCAAAAGGGTAGTAACAAGAGTGAACAAAATGACCAGAAGTCTTCGACAGGTCCCCAACAAACCAAAGAGGGTGGGGGTCAGGCTTCACAGCAGAAAAAGAAGACTCAAGAAGGCCAGTCAAAAAGGTGGTGCCAATACTGTAAACGTAAAACTCACTGGTTTAGTGAGTGCACCAAGAAAGGAGGGCAAACTCCTACCACTACAGCCCCTAAGGCACCTGCTCTCCCTAGTACAGCCAGTAGTGGTAGTCCACCTCCCAAGGGATTAGTTGGGTTAACCTTGGGATCTGAGGGGTATGACAACCTAGTTGGCACACTCACTCAGGCTGTCCTTGTCTGTACAGGGGATGTGGATATATCCCCTGATGCAAGTCCCAATACTTTGGGCAAATACAGGCAGACACCTTTAATTAATGGAAAAGTGGCGCAGGCCTACAGGGACACTTGTGCCAGTGTCACAATGGTGACACCTAACTTTGTGGACCCTGGACAGATCATGCTAGGTACAGATTACCTAGTGACCAATGCCAGCAATGTCACTACCCACCATAGTATGGCAATTGTTGATTTCTCCTGGGGAGGGGTAAGTGGCCAAAAGAAAGTTGTGGTTAGTTCAGACCTCCCAGTAGAATGATTGTTGGGCAATGATTTGGAAACATCACTATGGTCAGAAGTGGAGCAGAGGACTCACATGGAAATGTTAGGCTTGCCAGCACATGTCCTTGCTGTGACTAGGTCACAGGCCAAAAGATGCCCCACTGAACAGGTGCTGGATCCTGTAACAATGGACCAGACACCTTCCAAGAGAAGGAGCAGTAGGGTTAAGGCATTGCCTTCCCCCTTGCCCCAGGTTGTGGATCAAGTCTCAGAGGAGGCTGACCTCAAGGAAGTGAGGGAAACTGAGCCTAAAGAACTTGAACCTGATCAGGTTGAGTTTCTGGGCTCAGGGGGACCCTCCAGGGAAGACCTGGGGAAGGTACAGTTAGACTGCCCTTCACTTGAACCCCTCATACAGCAGGCTGCTGCTGAGGCTGCAGGGAACGCCACAGGTGCCCACAGGGTATACTGGGATGATGGACTCCTGTACTCTGAGTCAAGAGACCCCAAGCCTGGTGCAACCAGGAGGCTGGTCATCCCCTTGTCTCAGAGGGGTTTCCTTCTCACCTTGGCCCATGAGATTCCCCTTGCAGGACACTTAGGCCAGACAAAGACTTGGGACAGACTTGTCTCACACTTTCACTGGCCTCACATGAATGAAGATACCAAGGAGTTTTGTCGCTCCTGTGTCACTTGCCAAGCCAGTGGTAAGTCAGGTGGCACAACAAAGGCACCCCTTATACCACTACCTGTGGTGGGGGTACCCTTTGAAAGAGTGGGGATTTACATTGTTGGTCCAATGGAACCCCAGACAGCATCAGGGCACAAGTTTATACTGGTGGTGGTGGACCATGCCACCAGGTATCCTGAAGCTATTCCCCTTAGGACCACTACAGCACCTGTTGTGGCAAGAGCCCTAGTTGGAGTGTTCTCCAGAGTGGGCTTCCCTAAGGAGGTTGTCTCTGACAAAGGTGCAAACTTCATGTCAGGATATCTGACTGCAATGTGGAAGGAATGTGGTGTCAACTACAAGTTCACCACACCCTATCACCCACAGTGCAATGGGCTTGTTGAGAGATTCAACAGGACCCTCAAAGGGATGATTCATGGACTACCTGAAAAGCTCAGGCGTAGATGGGATGTCCTGATACCCTGCCTTTTGTTTGCTTACAGAGAGGTCCCACAGAAGAGGGTTGGCTACAGCCCTTTTGAACTTCTGTATGGGCATCCTGTAAGAGGACCCCTTTGTTTGGTGAAGGAAGGATGGGAGAGACCTCTCAAAAAGTCTGCAACCAACATTGTGGACTATGTACTTGGTCTCCGCTCCAGGATGGCTGAGTATATGGAAAAGGCATCTAAAAACCTTGAGGCCAGCCAAGAACTACAAAAAGCTTGGCATGACCAAAAGGCTGTCCTGACTGTGTACAAGCCTGGACAGAAGGTGTGGGTGCTGGAGCCAGTGGCCCCAGCAGCACTCAAAGACAAATGGTTTGGGCCCCACACAATCATTGAGCAAAAGGGAGAGGTCACCTACCTGGTGGACCTTGGAACTCCCAGGAGCCCACTCAGGGTGCTCCATGTAAACAGGCTCAACGCATATGTCGACAGGAAGGACATGAGCTTGCTCATGGCCACAGATGAGGGACAGGAGGAGGAGAGTGACCCTCTCCCAGACCTGCTCACTCAGAACCCTGATGATGGGTCAGTAGATGGTGTTGTCTTTTGTGGCAGCCTCTCTGAGCATCAACAAAAGGATTGCAAACAAATTCCTCAATCCTTTAGACATATGTTCTCTCTGACACCCAGTCAGACCAATTGGTGTACCCATGAGGTTGACACTGGGGACAGTCTGCCAGTTAAGAGTAAAATCTACAGACAGCCTGATCATGTCAGAGACTGCATCAAGACAGAAGTGCAGAAAATGTTGGAGCTGGGAGTCATTGAGCCCTCAGATAGCCCTTGGGCTAGTCCAGTAGATCTAGTGCCAAAGCCTCACACCCAGGGTGGTAACAAAGAGATGAGGTTTTGCGTAGACTACAGAGGCCTCAATGCAGTCACTAAGACTGATGCCCACCCAATACCAAGGGCAGATGAACTTATAGATAAATTGGCTTCTGCCAACTACTTAAGTACATTTGACCTGACAGCTGGGTATTGGCAAATCAGGTTAGCTGAGGAGACCAAGCCCAAAACAGCATTTTCTACCCCTGGTGGGCATTATCAATTTGTGGTAATGCCCTTTGGTTTGAAAAATGCACCTGCCACCTTCCAAAGGCTGGTGAATCAAGTTCTCACTGGGCTGGATGACTTCTGTGCAGCATATCTTGATGATATAGCTGTCTTTAGTTCCACCTGGGAGGATCACCTGGTCCACCTGAGGAAAGTGTTAGAGGCACTGCAGAAAGCAGGTCTCACTATCAAGGCCACTAAGTGCCAGATAGGGCAGACACAGGTTGTATACCTGGGCCACCTTGTAGGTGGAGGCCAGGTTCAGCCATTGGAGAGCAAGATACAGGCTATCAAGGACTGGGCTCCTCCAACCACCCAGACTCAGGTTCGAGCTTTCTTGGGCCTGACTGGATATTACAGGAAATTTGTCAGAAATGATGGATCTATTGTGACTCCACTTAATGACCTGACAAGTAAAAAGATGCCAAAGAAAGTTCAGTGGACAGCAAGCTGTCAAAAAGCATTCGATGACCTAAAGCAGGCCATGTGCACAGCACCTATCCTAAAGAGTCCAGACTACTCCAAAACATTCATTGTCCAAACAGATGCTTCTGAGTTGGGTGTGGGAGCTGTTCTATCTCAGCTGAATTTTGATGGCCATGACCAGCCCATTGCTTTTATTAGCAGAAGGATGACCCCCAGAGAGAAAAATTGGTCAGCTATTGAGAGGGAGGCCTTTGCTGTGGTTTGGGCCCTGAAGAAACTGAGGCCATACTTGTTTGGCACTCATTTCAAGATTCAGACCGACCATAAGCCCCTCTTGTGGCTAAATCAGATGAAGGGTGAAAACCCCAAACTACTTAGGTGGTCCATTTCCCTACAGGGGATGGATTTTACAGTGGAGCATAGACCTGGCACTGATCATGGCAATGCAGATGGGCTCTCCAGGTATTTCCACTTAGAGCAAGAAGACTCACCTGGTCAAGGTTAGCTTATTGTCCCAAAGTTTGGGGGGGGGGGTCATGTAGGAGAGTAGGGTCTGCAATCCTATGATCACCCCAGATTTTTGCTTTTTGCTTCACTGGTTTACGACTTTCCCTGGCTGTGGGCCCGCGAATCAGACCCACAGCCTAGCTGTTCTCTCTCTAAATTGACACACATGTACCTTAGGTGCATTTACCAATTGGTACTGGGCCACCTTATCAGTCCCTGTACAGTATACC
This sequence comes from Lissotriton vulgaris, assembly GCF_964263255.1. NCBI lineage: Eukaryota > Metazoa > Chordata > Amphibia > Caudata > Salamandridae > Lissotriton > Lissotriton vulgaris. The sequence goes on along the minus strand of NC_141694.1, from coordinate 648,438,330 downwards.
TTAGGTATCCAGGGCATAGGTGTACCCAGGGCCTACCAGGGGCTGCAGCATGTATTATGCCACCCCTGGCTGGCCATACAAATCTGACACAACTGGCTGCACGACAGCTGGGGCAAGGTGGTGTAATCACCCTTTGCTTTAGGTATAGTATTCCTATATCTAACCCTAAAATGGACACATGTATTGCTATCAGTCACTCCTATGGCAGGCCTTAACAATCCTGAAGGCAGAGTGCTTAGAATTATGTGAGATGGTGCTCTGGCATGAGCTGAGCCCATCTGCAGCTTGCGGAACCAAGTCCTAATAGCTGTTCCATGATAACGCGTACCATATACTCTTAAGTGCATTATAATCCTCGCGGTTATTTGCTATCTTTGGTATCGCTTTATCAAAACATGTTGAGTAAGGTGTCATACGAATTGGAATACTAACCCCTTGCCAATTCTGGTGACGGGGTTAGCATTCCACCCTTCTAGAGGGACACGACATGTATGTAACTGTGAACCCCGGTTAAAGTTAACTCGAGCCTCAGCATCACAAAATGGATGCTGCCACCACAGACACAAGTCTGACCTCCTGCTGCTGGGAGTCCTTCCAGCGAGGAGAGCTTGGACAAAGGGTTTCCTGTCAGGGGCGGTGCTAGCACCATCCCAGACAGGGTTTTGTATATCCCAGGTAGGCAGGGCTGAGAGGAAGGTGACTGCAAGTGGCACCCCGGTGCTCACTATGCATCTGCCGGTTTGAACCAGTTCCAGGGGCACACCAGCCCCTGAGCTGGGGAAAGTCCGGACAAGGGAGAGGGGTGTAACCACCCCCCTCCTGGTCCCACCCATTGGCGGGACCTAGTCGCGGGCCTGCCCCTTTTTTTAGAATAAAGGTAGGAGCAGGCCCCTTCCCAAATTAGATAATTCTGAATCTTGACTACTTTCCACGAAAGGACTCTTGACTACTTCTGAAGACTCTCCCTTGTGGCTAAGGAGTAGCCACCCTGCACCCGCAGGCACCATCTAAGCATCGCAGTTTGCTGTAAGTCCATCCTCTGGATCAAGACTGCCCAGCTCGACGAGACCCGGATTCCCTGGCATCTCTGACCTCTACCTACATCATCAGCCCAGCTGAGATTCGTGGGTGTGACGAGACCTGAAGGGACCGGCCATCTTCAAAACTGCACGACGCTTAACCAGCACAACCGCCGAGGGATCCTCGAGTGAGTGCTTTGGGGTTTGAGAAGCCCTGACCCTGAGCAGCTCCAGCACCGACAGCAGAGTCCAGCGTCGCCCACTCACCTGGTCGAGGTGACTTCATCCGGTGCCATCCTGGTGCCCACCTAATCACTGGCTAGTGATTAAGAACTGAGTCCCCTCTGCTTTCAGGTCGTCTCCATCTTCGATCCAGGCTTGGATCACTCCGGACATCTTCACTGGTCGCCTGCCAGCAACTTCTTCTTTCAGGCTCCATAGACTTCAACGAGGATTCCCGACGTCTTTTGAACCCTATGCAGCCGCAGCCCCTGGGCTAGGTAACCTGAGCATTTCGGTGCTCCAACGTAGGTTCACTATCTAAGTGTCAAGATCCTTTGTCGTTTTCAGTCTATCTAGTCGGATTCGTCCGATAACAGTAATTTTGTGAATACTAGCCTCCATAGACTTTGTCCCGCATCCCGCATGAGAGTGCACACACTGCACCCGATCTCCCTAGGCCTCCTGCTCCTAACCTTAGGGTTCAGTAGTGTAGTCCTAGCGATCCTGAAGCCTCTGGAACTTGTTACTTACCTGCTAGTATTTCGCATTCCACTTTTAGTGTATATGGTCTTTCGTGCCCCGGCTCGCACCTGCTATAGAAGCATATATCCCTATTTTGAATGCATGCCCTGGATGGAGTTTTGATTCTAACGTCGAGCCCGAACTTTGCCTGTTATTTGATTATTTAAGTTTTCAAAATCTTCAGGACTTTATTCTCGGCAACTTTATTTTCAAGAGACCAAGAAACATTTACTGTGACACCCTTTTTATGGATCCCTCTTCAGTCGAGTCCCAGGTGAGTGTGGGATAGCACACAATTATGATAATTTAGTATAGAGAGTTTCTACGTTTTATGTGTGAGAAACTTTATTGAAATTATTTTTGTTCATGTTCTGTCCTTTCCTTACGCAGCAATTCTGACGATTCCTGCCTTGAACATCCCTGCAGCTGGCTGGCTGATGAACTTGGTCTCTTCATTTTCTGAGGTTACTTACCTTCTCTGATGTGTTCTTTGGTGACACGGTGAGGGAGGTATCTTTTTTTTTTTAACCTTTATTTGTCATTTTCAAAAAAAAGAACAAACAAAACAGTTGCATTACAACAGCACTTAGACGAATTGTGAGCTCCAGAAAATAGCCCCTCGTAGGGTGCGACAACATACCCAACAGCAGCCATCTGTGAAACAGTGGATAGTGAAAAGGCAGCCGGAATGCCGCTCAGGGGATGGTTAGGTGGTACTATGCCAATGTAGTGGCCGCTCCACTGGGCTTGACCAGCAGCCAGGTAGGAGCACCAATGTCAAAGATGTAGCTTGACCAGAAAGGGAGAGGGGAAGGGTCAAGCAGTCGCCGGCACCGGCGGCCGCCGCGGGCCAAGGGCCGGCAGGGAGCGCGGGAGCGACAGTCGCCAGTGGGAAGAGCAGGCAACGCATGCGTGGAGCGGGAATAAATGACCGGGGACCCGGGGCCGGCGGGGAGCGCAGGGGATGCAGCACCACTTGAGGAGGATCGGGAGAGGAGGTAGGCAACCAGGGGACCCCAGATGTTAACAGGACGCAATTTAGCAGGCATCAGATCCCAAAATTCGGAAAGGAGCGTTTGACAACGGGACGCATCAGCAAGCCAGTCTGCAACGGCAGGAGCAGGCCGGCGGCCCCAGCACATTGCCACCCTGCGTCTCGCCAGCAGCAGGAGCATAGCGATGAGCCGACGTGAGGTGTCTGGACACGGCTTGACAAACCAGAGAAGACATAATAGGGGGTCTGGGCCTACAGCAGCACCAGAGATCTCCGATATCGTAGCGCATGCCTCTATCCAAAACCCCTGCACCCTCGGACAGAGCCAGGCCAAGTGAGCAAAGTCAGCAGCTGGCGCCGAAAATCGTCTGCAGGAGTCCTCCGGGCTCAGTCCCAAGCGGTGAAGCAACGCCGGAGTGCGATAGAACCTATGCAAGAACTTGAAGTGAATCAAGCGGAGTTGGTAATTCGGGGAGAGCTTAGTCGTCTGATTGCAGCAGTACGCCCAGTCAGCGTCGGGGATGTCCATGCCGAGGTCAGCTCTCCATGCATCCCTCGCCCGGGTTGATGAAATGGGGAAGGCCTCCAGCGCAAAAGCATATAATCTGGTGATGAGCTTGCGTGGGGACTCCGAAGTGTACACAAAGTGCAGTGCCGGGAAAGTTGGCGGCGGGCTTGGAAAAGTCGGGTGCAGTTTCTGACAGGTGGCACGCAGTTGGTAGAAAAGAAGCGTATCCATCAAGGAGGGGGACTCAGGAAGGGTGTAAAAGGACCCACACGGTTAAAGATCCGCAATGGTCTTTAGTCCACAAGCTGCAGGATGACGAGACATGCTGGACGATTGCAAGGGCGGGAAAGCCAGATGATCGACAATAGGCACGGCGTTCACGGATAGAAGAGTAAGATCCGATAGTCGGCAGAGTAGGAGCCATGCCCAGCGTTGTGTCTCAACGTTGTTTATCTCCGCTCGAGGACGAGCCGCAGGAGCGAAAAGCGCCGTGGAGAGAGGCCAGGGGGAGGCAACATCAAGTTCCACTGCCACGTGAGGCTGGTAGGGGTTGGGATGTAGCCAGAAATGGAGGAAGCTAGCCTGCGCGCAAAGAGCGTAAAGTTTGAAATCCGGAGCGCCCAGTCCACCCGCCGACATGGGCAACGTGAGAACTTCATAGGCAATCCTGGGTTGTCGCCCAGCCCAGATCAGTGACACAATCAGTGACCGAAGACGGCGAAAGAAATAGGAAGTGAGGGGAATAGGTATGTTGGAAAAGAGGTAAAGGAATTTGGGGAGCACCACCATCTTGGCTATGGCAACTCGGCCCGGCAGGGAAATTGGGAACCGACTTCACTGGGGGACCTTAGTCTGAAGCCAGTGCACCGCCCTACCAAAATTGGAGCGCCAGAGCTCGTCCGGGTCCCTGCTCAGCCAGATCCCCAGATAGCGTGTGGGGCCATCCGCCCATTCAAAGGGGTAGTCTGGCGTGAAAGGGTGATTGGCATCAGTCAGGGGAAAAAGCACCGACTTGTTCCAATTAATCTGGACGCCTGATAGACCACCAAACTGGATCACTTCCCGCACCAAGGGGCTCAGATTATCTTGAGGGTGCCGGACATAAAGAGTCACGTCCTCCGCATACATGGAGACCAGGAGGGATCGAGATGAAAATCTGATGCCCCTGTGGGTGTGGTGCTGTCGCAAACGGGCAGCCAGGGGCTCCATTGCGATGGCGTAGAGCATGGGCGTCAGCGGACACCCCTGCCTGGTACAGCGCGAGATGGTAATAGGGTCCGAAATCTGTCCATTTACCCGAAGGCGAGCCGTCGGAGCCGTATAAAGCAGACAGATGTTCTGCAGACAATGGGGACTGAATCCCATTCAGGGTAGGATGTAAAAAAGAAAGGGCCACTCCAGGGTGTCTAACGCTTTCGTGGCGTCGAGCAGGGCCACCACAGCCGGAAGATCGGGGTTAATTCGGTGCAGTACAGAAAAGATGGTGCGAAGATTATGTGAGGTGGCCCTACCCGGAATAAAGCCGGATTGGTCGGGCAGAGCGATGGTGGGCATCAGTAAAAGAAGACGGGAGGCAATCAATTTAGCGAAAATCTTATTGTCAATATTGATGAGGGGGCGGTAGGAGTCGCATCGGTCGGTGGGTTTTTCGGGCTTGAGGAGAAGGGTCAACGAGGCCTCGCGGAAAGACGGCGGGAACACCTCAGTGTCGAAGGATTCATTAAACATTGCGGCGAGATGTGGGACCAGAAGCGCGGCGAACATTTTATAAAAAGCAGCTGGCAGGCCATCTAGGCCAGGTGCCTTGTCTCTAGGGAGGCTGCTAATCACTGCTAGAATCTCCTCCCTCAAGAAGGGCTCAGCGAGAAACTTCCAATGGTAATCCACCAGCCAGACCAAGGCTATAGATTCAAAGTATTGGTCAAAATCCGCCGATGAGGGGGAAGAGCCCGCGGAGTATAGGGTAGAATAAAACGTAGTGAACCGGGTCATGATTTCCTCCGAGGACGTGGTGCGATCCGGGCAACCATCGCTGAGGGCGGTAATATACGAAGCTGCGCGCGGGGGTCGCAAAAGATTGGCGAGAGTGCGCCCCGGACGATCCCTCTCCCCGAAGCGGCGGGCCCGGCCCTCTCTGCCCAGAAAGGACAGCTCACTGCCCGCCTCATCCGAGAATTTGGTCGGTGTGTTTCTGTCGCAGGTGCGCAAGCCTTTCGGGGCTGGGATTATGCAGCAAAGCTGCGTCCAAGTCGCGGATCTGACCCTCCAGACGAGCAAGCACAGAGCGGATGGACCTAAGAACGCTCGATTGCTTGGAAATGCATTCCCCTCGAATGAAGATTTTGAAGATCTCCCAGAGGGTAGAGGCCAAGTCGACCGACCCCACGTTAAGCTCAAGAAAGGTAGTGATGGAAGACTGGACTTCATCACAGAATACCGCGTCCTTGAGGGCAGTTGGAGAAAGGCGCCAGGAGAACGGCTGTCGCCGAGAACCAGGTGGCCTGAGGGGGGGCTGGACCGGCGCGTGATCGGACAAGGTGCGGGCCATATGAGTGGCATCCACCGTCCAGGACAGTACGTCTGGCGAGGCGACCCAGAGGTCTATCCTCGAACAGCAGCCTCGCGGCCCCGTGATGCAAATACCCTCCCTGGCGTCCGGACGCAAATGACGCCAGACATCCGAGAGCGCATTATCGGAGAGGATAGAAGACAAAGTAGTAGCGGCCCACGGACTAGCCCGAGAGGCGCCCGACCTGTCCAACGTCGCTGAGAGGGCGACATTGAAGTCCCCACTCCAAATAACAGCAGCCGGACCACAAGAGGAGATCAAGTGCCAGATGTGGTGGAAAAAATCGGGGTCGTCCTAGTTCGGGCCATACACCGCGACAATGGTGACCGGCTGCGCTAGCAGGAGGCCGTGGAGGATCACATATCTACCCCCAGGGTCAATGCAGACTTTAGAGGTCTGCCAAGGAAGGCCGTGGCGTATCAGGATGGAGATACCTCTGGCGTAGGAGGAGTACGTTGAGGAGTGGGTTTCTCCCCATTAGCGCGCCTGTAGCCTGGACACCGAGCTGGGATGCAAATGGGTTTCCTGCAGTAGACAAACATCCACGCAGTGGCGCTGTAAGTGAGCATGGGTCAGGCGGGCCTTACGATAGTCATTCAGGCCTCGGACATTCCACGTCCATCATTTCAGATTAGCCATGAGGGGGCAAAGAAAGGGAAGTGTTGCTAAGGGAGCGTGGCAGAGAGACTAGCCAGGCCGGGGAGCGCGGGATAGACCGGCGATCCACTGAAGGGAGCAGGACAGCTATAGATAACAAGCCACTCAGTGGGAGGTAGGGACTCACACCTATGAAGGAGAGGACCTGTGCCAGGGGCAGGAGCGCCGGTGTGATGTCGCAGGCAGGCAGAAGGGGTCAAACCATCTCCCCGGCGACCGTGCGCCGGACCACATCAGGAAGTCACCCAAGCCTGACAGGAATGAGCAGAATTGCAAGCACGGCATGTCACATGTCAAGGAGCATACATAGCAAATCAAAGGCAACATAGAGACATGTAAGCAGTTCGACCATCCCTCCAAGAAACAACACCACCCCGCCATCATTGCAATCCCCGCACAGTAAAGGGCTAGCTAACCCTAAACTGGATGTAAGAGGAGCATTGGCACATCTGGTAACACAGAGCATCATTAAAAAAACTGTGCGACAAAGCCTTTTTGCTGCCAAGAACACTAAACAACCAACCCACCCTCCACCAGGCAGAGGTAACCCCACATATGGTGTGTCAGGAACGATCAAGCATGCAGGAGCACAGAGCATCAATAAAAGAACAACACAAGGAAGCCATAAAGGCGGCAAAAGAACAAAGCCACCCACCCACCCTCCACAAGTCGCAGATATAGGTCCGCACAGAACAGCAAAAGCGGAAACATCACCCAAGTCACGCCCCCCACCACCCACTCCAACCCCCCAATCAGGTTGAGAAACCCCCCCCATCCCACCCTAGGGACCCCAAACTTCGACATGGTAGCAAAACCAATGGGTAGGGAATCATCCCTGGTAGGGCATGGCAGGGCTCTGCGTACACCCCCGCGGTAAGGCAGAGTGGCCAAGCTAAAGAGGGACAGCAGCCTATTAACAGACAACGAGCTAACAGTAAGTCCACACTGCCCAGGTGCTAAAAATGTACACAATGGTAACAAAAAAAAAACTACATGTGGGAGACAAGGTCCAGAGAAGAAAGAGGGTCGCACACAGCAGCGACGCATTATCCAGGAGAACATCGCACACAATGAAAGATAAGGGAGGGGACCCAGGAGCAATAAAAATGAAATTAAGATGGAGGATATGCGGGTCCAAACCCGGGTCAGCAGGGGGAAGCAGATAGCAATAACAAACAAAGAGCACATAACGGAGCCAGCAAAACCCATCAGTCATTGTCACTCAGCTGGTTGGTGGCCTCATGTGAAGATCCGGCAGGTGAGTGTCTGCATTTCTTGTCAAGGCGCTTGGCAAAGGCGAGTGCTTCCCTCGGGACTGGGAAAGTCAAAGTTTTTGTGCCCTGACAAACCCTCAGTTTGGCTGGATAAGCCAAGGAGTAGACCACCTCGTGTCTCTGGTGAATCTTCTTCGCAGGTAGGAACTCTCTTCTGGCAGCCTGCACCGACGCGGTGTAGTCAGGGTAGAAAAAAAGAGCGTTGCCCTGGTGAGTGATGGTGCCCCTGTCCCTGGCCGCCCGGAGGATGGCATCACGGTCACAGAAGTTTAGTATTTTAGCCACGATTGGGTGCGGGGGAATGCCAGGACGAGGGCACGGCCCCAGCGAGCGGTGTGCCCATTCCACTACAAAGAAGGATGAAAGGATGTCGCCGAACAGTTCTCTGAGGAGGTCCTCCATGTAGTCCTCCATCTTCGAGATACTTGTGGAATCTGGAAGACCCGTCAGGCGGAGATTGCTCCGACGGGAGCGCGCCTCAAGGTCCTCGTTTTTCTCTCGAATGACAGCCAGGATTTTGTCCATCTGGAGCAGCTTCTGTCTGTCCTGGGTGGCAGCGTCCTCAGCGTCCGAGACCCTGGATTCGACGTGAAGAAGTCGATTGTAGTGCGAGTCCACCCTGGCTTTGACCGTGTCGAGACGAGCCGAGAGTGCTCCAGTTGGGAAGCAATGCCGGTGACCGCTGACTTTACCTCCAGCATGATCGCCTTGAAATTGTCGTCTCGGCCCGGGGGGACCTCCGAGGTGCCGCCAGAGACGGCTGACTCGGGGCCCGCACCATCCTGGCGGGAGGACCTGCGCAAGTTAAAGGCAATTTTAGGCTGCTTGGGATCCGACTTTCCCATGACGCGGCAAAGCGCTGCGGAGCCGGTGAACAGCAGGAGAGGTGTGGGGGCCTGAGCCGTGCCACAAGGAGCAGAGTGCTCAGGATCGCAGCCAGAGGGCCCAGGGGGTAGTCGAGGCTATCAGGCGCCAGCAACCACAGCACCACGAGTCCACACCGTTGAAAGGGAGCGTAACGGACCAGGAATCGTCGATCCCACCAGGCCAGCCAACCCCAGGGCTCTGGGGAAGCTCAGGGGGCACGGGGTGGAAGAACAGAAGAATGCCAAGTTGGGGCCAGGAAGGGGCCTCTGGTCAGCGTCCTCTCCAATCAGCACCGGCACACCACCCGGGACGATGGCTACCAGACCAGGCAGGGAACAGCAGGACTCAGGCACCAGGGACTATCACCAGAGCTGGCCGCAGATCCTCAGCACTGGGGCCGGTATTGCACCCCACAGCACAGGGGGCCCACCGGACCTCCAGATTGAGAGCAGATGTGAAGGAGGAGGCCCACAGGCAGAAGTGAAACCTGGAACAGCTGGTTGCCAGAAGGTTGGGGCCCACACGTGGAAATGAGGTGCTGCCTCAATGGGCCCTGTCGTGAGAGCAGTCAGAGGGGTGAAGTGTCAGCCGGCGCCCTCCAGCGCCACACCTCGCCGCCGAGTAGATGCCCCCGGAGGGTAGGATGTTGGGTCGGGGGCCTCAACCAGGAAGCCCCGTAGCCGCCAGGATCGCCACGCCGCCAGAGCCGGGACAGTGCCGGAGGCCCCAACCATGCTCAGGCCGCGATGGCAGGATCCCCAGCCTGGCCCGACCACAGCCCGCAGAGTCCAGAGGCCCGAGTCCCACGGATGAAGGTGCTAGCCCGGCGGGACCCAGAACTACCGCCGCACCACCCCCGACGCCCAGCCAGCCCCGCTTCCAAGTCGGGACCAGGCCGCCAGGCAAGGCCGCAGCCGGCACTAGGCCCTAGCCAGGCCGCGGTGCCCCAGGAGCAGAATGGGCAGCAGCTGCACACAGCCCGCCCCAGCCGACCCCCCCCCGGGGAGCGCCACTCACCGGTGGATGATAGATGTCAGCAGAGGTCCTCCTAGCGCTGCGGCCCCCGGCTTGACACCGCAAGCGGGACGGGGAGACACACGAGGCTCGAAGGCCACCCCGGGCCAGCAGCTCCGTCCTCAGCTCCAGCACCTCCGGGATCAGCAAGAATGGTGGCAGCCGGTTCCAGAAGGCCCATGCCAACAGGTAGGCAGTGTGGAAAAGCAGCAGAGATCGCTCAGGCTGCAGGATTTTTGTCGGATAGAAAGCTTGGCCGTCAGAGCCCACTCAAGGTGCGGCCATCTTGCAGCCTGCCAAGCCACGCCCCAAGAGGGAGGTATCCCTAGGAAAGGTAGAGGCATTAGCTTTGCTCCCAGGGAAATTGGACTTCTGCCTGGATCAACTGAGGAACCCAACAGATGCTAGTCATTGTTTGCATTGTGTCTATCAACACGTAAGATGTTGCACACATCTCCTGGTGGATTGCTTTGACATGGATATATGTTGATACCATGCATACTTTTAGCACGCATACCATTACCACGCATTTTTTACAACGCAGGACCCATTACCACAGATACCTTTACAACGCATTACACTACAGCGCAGGTACTATTACAACGCATACCATTACAACGTACGTATAGGTAAGTATATAATATTTTAAAATAATGTAATTAATAATAATTTAAATATTTTAATTAATTAATAATTATTTTATTATTAAATATTTTAATTAATTATATTATTTTTTTTAAATATATATATAAAAAATACCCCTGTACCCCAAAACCCAAACCCAACCCTGAAACCTAAAAATACCCCTGTACCCCAAAACCCAAACCCAGCCCTGAAACCTAAAAATAACCCTGTACCCCAAAACCCAAACCCAACCCTGAAACCTAAAAATACCCCTGTACCCCAAAACCCAAACCCAGCCCTGAAACCTAAAAATACCCCTGTACCCCAAACCCAGCCCTGAAACCTAAAAATACCCCTGTACCCCAAAACCCAAACCCAACCCTGAAACCTAAAAATACCCCTGTACTCCAAAACCCAAACCCAGCCCTGGAACCTAAAAATACTCCTGTACCCCAAAACCCAAACCCAACCCTGAAACCTAAAAATACCCCTGTACCCCAAAACCCAAACCCAACCCTGAAACCTAAAAATACCCCTGTACCCCAAAACCCAAACCCAGCCCTGAAACCTAAAAATACCCCTGTACCCCAAAACCCAAACCCAACCCTGAAACCTAGAAATACCCCTGTACCCCAAAACCCAAAACCAGCCCTGAAACCTAAAAATACCCCTGTACCCCAAAACCCAAACACAGCCCTAAAACCTAAAAATACCCCTGTACCCCAAAACCCAAACCCAATACCCCTAATAAATGTTATTTAAAAAAGATAAACGTACCTAAACTTACGTTGTAATGGTATGCGTTGTAATAGTACCTGCGTTGTAGAGTAATGCGTTGTAAAGGTATCCGTGGTAATGGGTCCTGTGTGGTAATAGATGCGTGGTAACAGTACTTCGTGCTAAAAGTTGCGTGCTAACAGTAACATACCCTTTGACATTGGTCCGCTTTCATCTCAACTAGGAGGAGACCAAATGTGCATCGTCCCTTCACAGTACTGGCAGACATGGAGGATGAGGAGGTCATACCGAAATTCCGTCTGGATCGAGAAACCCTCCAAGACCTATGTGCTTTGTTGGAGCCCCACCTGCAGCCTTGCAGGACATATCCGGGTGCTTTAACAGCAAAGTCTAAGGTGATGGCAGCCCTGCATTTTTTTACTTCAGGATCTTTCCAGTACACAGTGTCCAGCGCAGGTGGTATGTTGCAAACTTTGTTCAGCACAGTGCTATGTGATTTCCTGTCCGCTATGATGATCTACAAGGATAGATATATCCATTTCCCCAGGAGTAGTGGGCGACTGTGAAGGGAGATTTTTAGGCACTTGGGCACATCGCAAATGTTGTTGGTGCCATTGACTGCACACATGTTAGCCTGGTTCCACCACAGGCATGTGAGCACATCTACAGGAACAGGAAGCATTTCCATTCCATCAATGTACACGTGGTGTGCCTGGTCGATATGATCATCTCACACGTTTGTGCCAAATTCCCAGGCTCGACCCATTACTCGTACATCATGCATAACCGCATTGTGCCACGACTGATGGATAATCTGCTTCCGAGGCATGCATAGATTGTGGGTGAGTAGGAAGAGTCCAGTAGCATGCTGTGTGTGACATGCTGTTCCCTGCCACAGTTACATTACAAAGTTGCTCTGTGAATCTCATACCTAGGTGATTCAGCATATCCCAACTGTCCTTGGTTGCTGAGCCCACTGCGGAATCCTAGGACAGCAGCTGAAGTCCACTACAATGATGCCCATGGGAGAACACGTTGTGTGGTGGAGTGTACTTTCGGTCTCCTGAAGTCATATTTCCGTTGCCTGGACAAGACCAGAAGTGCACTGATGTACTCGCCCAAGAAGGTGTGTCAGATTGTAGTTGCATGCTGCATGCTCCACAACCTGGCCTTGTGCAAGGAGATCCCCCTGCTCCTGGATGCTGATGAGCAGCCAAGGACCCCGCCTGCAAACCAACCCATGTCTTGTGACGAGGATATTGGAGAGGAGGAAGGTGTCAACCTGCATTAATAGCTCATCAACCGCTACTTCACCTGAAGGCCATTGGCTGCTGATGTCGTTGTTGTTGGCATGGTGTATGTGAGCTTTGTGACTGGAGCCTGTTGTTGACTCCGTGCTGGCTGCCAATGTTTCTGGGACAGGGTAGTTTGGCAAATCTCCAGGATGTTTATGTCGGAACTGTTGATCATTGTAATGTGTGCAGATTGGAGTACCTTGATGACAAGTGTTGTGTGATGGCTGTGATGCTTGCACCTGACTAGTGAATATTGTTCTGTTGTGTTTTCCTAGGTCCCTTCAGCCTCTCCTTGCCTACATGCATTCCATACTCCAGGTACATTGTAATCATGGTGAAGACTGCACATCCGGGAATAACCACGGAGCAGACACGACATGTGTGTGTAAGGAGTGTTTATTTACAATGGGGACATGTGACAGGAGGGTGAATATTTACAATAAAGTGATTGGTGAGACAGTGACTTGTCAATGATGGTACATGAGACAATCGAGTAGTCACCACATTGATGTGGTGAGCCAGTCCAACAGACGGATGCCATTCACAAGGCAGTGTGGGGAAGGACAGTCCAAAAAGTCAATGCAGTAGTGAAGATGGTTGCCATAATGGCTGGCTCCGTGACTGGCGTTTTGGCAGGTGGTTTGCCACGGCATCCTCCCTGGAATTTCTTGGGATAGCCCCTTGATCATTTAGCAGGGGGGGCCTCTGCTGCGGGCCACTGGGGTCTGAGGCGTTCCCCCTCTCTGTGGCCGCAGGGGAGGATGGTGAACTGTCATCCTGCGGGCGACCAGAGGGAGGTGGAGGTGTTGTTTGTGATGCAGGCCTGTCCCTCAGTACCGCCACTGGCTAGCCCAAAAAGTCCACAATTTAGCCCATCCTGGTGTCCATGAACCTCATCAGCAGAAGGAGCTCGAGTGAATCTTCCTCAGCCCGGCCTGTTCATCCCTGAGCCCGTTCATAGGCCCCAAGGACTCTGTTGATGTTGTCCAGGGCTTCGGTCCCAGTGTTTGGTTGTTTGTGACTGACCCTTGCCCTCCCACCTGCCCTGCTGCCACGGACCTGTTGCCTCACCACTGCTGGCACCTGCATCCTCTCCCTCAGTTGTTGGTATGTGGTGGTCATCCTCTGGGGCAGGGAGAATGTTGCAGGCAGCACTGGTGGTGGTGGTGGTAATGTTGGAGGCTGCACAGGACGTTAAAGCAGGGGTCTGCATAGATGTTGGTGTTTCTGCAGATGTGGTGGGGGGACGATGGGGTCCTGGGACCTGTTGAACCCGGGCACACCAGATGGGCCGGCTGCGAGCTCCGCGTCTGAGAGATCCAGGAAGCCCTCATCAAGAGTCAATGTTCCTGGGGGGTCTGGCTCTGCAGGTTGCTGTTGTCCTCTGCAGTCAGTTCTTGGTCACATGTGGCACAGAGGGGAAATGGTCATTGAAGTGCACCCCTCAAGCTTGGTGTTAGATGTATCTTATTCACAGGTTATACATCACACAGTTTACTAGTTATCACATTGTTTGTCTGCACACTACTGTGCATCCTTACATGATGTAGAGGTACATGCAATACTTGTCCATGGTGTGACATGTCAATACATACCATGCGCCAAGTGCATATTTTGTGATTACAAGGATATGTCATCTGACGACTAGTGCCACAACAACTTTATGTGAAGCATTTTTGTTGCTTACTCTGCCTAGCAGACTTTTCTTCTGAGCATGAACTAGCCATTGTTATCTCATGCATACCTTTGTCATGTCAGGTGCAAATCTCAATTTGTACTACATACCATGCTTGCTTTGTTTTTCATATGGTCCTTGATGCTCTGCCCACATGGCACTTACATATGGCATTCAGTGCTGTGCATGATTGTGCACAGACTTTCTTCAACGTGAATTAGTGAGTCACGCTTTGGATGCTGTGACAGTTATATTTGCTTCGCTGTCTGCACACTGTAAGTGGCAATTGGATCTGTGTTAATTTTTGTGGGCTGGTGTTGTCATATGGCATCATGTTTTTGGGAAGGAATGGTTGGGTGCATGCATTGTCTACTCACCTGTTCTGTTGTCAAAGTAAGGTTTAAATTGTGACACATCTCTGTGTGTGTGTGGTGGAGGGCTCCATCCTGCTCAGGGGTGGGGCAAGAGAGCAGGAGATGGCTACCTACCTGTTAGTTTGAAGCGAACAATGCAATGGCTGCCACATGTATCTGGGTGAGAAGGAGTGCTCCATCTTGATGTGCTGGGGAACAAGGGGGCATGGTGGGAGTAGTAGTGCAGGCCTCCCACCGACCAACAGTACAACCGTGGAAAATGGCTGCCTACCTGTTAGTTTGAAGTGTAGAATGCAATGGCTGCCACATGCATCTTGGAGGGAGTGCTCCATCTTGATGAGCTGTGGAACAAGGGGGCATGGTGGGAGTAGTAGTGCAGGCCTCCCACCCACAAACAGTACAACCTTGGAAAATTGCTGCCTACCTGTACATTTGTTTGGTGTACTACGATGGCTGCCGCAGGCTTCATGGTGGGGGGTGAGTACCACATCCTGATCAGGGGTGGGACAGGGGGGCCTAGTGCGAGTTGTTGTGCAGGCCTCCCACCCCAAACAGACCTCCCTGGGCAGATGGCTACCTACCTGTTAGGGTGAGGGTGAAACATACAATGGGTGCCAACTGCTTCTGGGGGGGGGGTGGAGTGCTCCATCCTGCTCAGGGGTGGTCCAGGAGGCCTGGTGAGTGTTGTTAAACAGGCTTCCCACACTCACACAGCCCTCCCTGGGAAGATGGCTACCTACCTGTAAGGTGAGGGTGAACCATACACTGGCTGCCACATGCTTCTGTGTGGGAGGGAGTGCTCCATCCTTCTCAGGAGTGGGACAGGGAGCCTGGTGGGAGTTGTTGTGTACGCCCCCCACCCCCACACATCCTTCCCTGGGAAGATGGCTACCTACCTGTTAGGTGAGGGTGAACCATGTAATGGCTGCCACATGCTTCTGGGTGGGAGGGAGTGCTTCATCCTGCTCAGGGGTGGGACAGGGGGCCTCGTGGGAGTTGTTGTGCAGGCCTCCCACCCCCACACATCCTTCCCTGGGAAGGGAGATGGCTACATACCTGTTAGGTGAGGGTGAACCATACAATGGCTGCCACATGCTTCTGTGTGGGAGGGAGTGCTCCATCCTGCTCAGGGGTGGGGGAGGGGGCCTGGTGGGAGTTGTTGTGCAGACCTCCCACTCCTACAGAGCCCTCCCTGGGAAGATGGCTACCTACCTGTTAGGTGAGGGTGAACCATACAATGGCTGCCACATGCTTCTGGGTGGGATGGAGTGCTTCATCCTGTGCAGGGGTGGGACAGGGGCCTCGTGGGAGTTGTTGTGCAGGCCTCCCACCCCACACAGCCCTCCCTGGGAAGGGAGATGGCTACCTACCTGTTAGGTGAGGGTGAACCATACAACGGCTGCCACATGCTTCTGGGTGGGAGGGAGTGCTCCATCCTGCTCAGGGGTAGGACAGGGGGCCTCGTGGGAGTTGTTTTGCAGGCCTCCCACCCCCACACATCCTTCCCTGGGAAGGGAGATGGCTACATACCTGTTAGGTGAGGGTGAACCATACAATGGCTGCCACATGCTTCTGTGTGGGAGGGAGTGCTCCATCCTGCTCAGGGGTGGGGGAGGGGGCCTTGTGGGAGTTGTTGTGCAGACCTCTTACTCCTACAGAGGCCTCCCTGGGAAGATGGCTACCTACCTGTTAGGTGAGGGTGAACCATACAATGGCTGCCAGATGCTTCTGGGTGGGATGGAGTGCTTCATCCTGCTCAGGGGTGGTACAGGGGGCCTGGTGGGAGTTGTTGTGCAGACCTCCCACCCCTACAGAGCCCTCCCTGGGAAGATAGCTACCTACCTGTTAGGTGAAGGTGAACCATACAATGGCTGCCAACTGCTTTTGGGTGGGTGTGGAGTGCTCCACCCTGCTCAGGGGTGGTACATGGGGCCTGGTGGGAGTTGTTGTGTTGGCCTCCCACCCCCACACATCCCTCCCTACGTTTGTTTGGTGTACTCCGATGGCTGCCACGTGCTTCATGGTGGGGGGTGAGTACCACATCCTGTTCAGGGGTGGGACAGTGGGGCCTAGTGTGAGTTGTTGTGTAGGCCTCACACCCCCAAACAGCCCTCCCTGGGAAGATGGCTACCTACCAGTTAGGGGAGGGTGAACCATACATTGGCTGCCAACTGCTTCTGGATTGGTGTGGAGTGCTACATCCTGCTCAGGGGTGGGACAGGGGGGCCTGGTGGGAGTTGTAGTGTTGGCTGCCTTTACACATGCAACCCTGGGGAAGTTGCAGGCTACCTTTGGGGTGAATTAGATGGAGGGGATGTTACATCTGTGAGACCTGTGTTCGGTATTGTGGTGCATATGAATGTACTTGGGCCTGAGAGGTGTAGCTTTGGAGTTGTGCAAGACAGTACATGGCAGTGTAATGGTTTACATTTGTTTGTCCTTACCAGCCTGCCATGCCCTATTCCTGTGAAACTCTCTGGATGAAGGATGGCAAGCACCTTCTCCTCCCATGCAGTGAATGTTTTTGGTGGGATGGGAGGGCCACCGCCAGTCCTCTGATCTAGCTCACGGTTCTTGTTCCTCTTTTCTTTCACAACCCTCTTCTGGTCATGCCACCGCTTCATGTTTTCATTTCTGGAGCGTGGTGTGGTCCCTATTCCATTGACCTTGTCGACTATCCTTGCCCACATTTGTGCTCTTGTGGCTAATGGTGTCTGTTGGACCAGGCTACCAACAGTTGTGGTTCTACTCTGATTATCTCATCTACGATGACTGACAACTCACTCTCTGTGAATTTTGGCATTTTCTGTGGTGCCATGATGTGTGATGTGCTAATAATGTCTTGTGGTGCAGTTGTGAGGGTGGTGTAGGTGGTGTGTGTGTTGGTGTGCTAGTTTGATGTGTGCGGGTTTGCCTCTCCTTTGTCCTCTGGTTTCGAGCCCTTCAGTTGTGGAGTATTGCAAAGGATTCTGGTCAGGGAAGGGGCTGGTTTTATGCTCAGTTATGTGGGGGTGTCAAGGTGGAGTCTTGCTGTCAGGTGTGTTGTGTGGGTTGTCCTGGGAATGGTACTTTTTGAATTTGCCATGGGGATGTGTCTTTGGAATGTGTTAGGTGTTTTGGGGGGCAGGGCTAGTTTTCTGTGTGCACTTGGTGGCCTTGTTGTGATTTTCTTTTGTCGACTGCCATTTTTTTCACAGAGCGTCCGCTGTGATGTCTCTGCTACAGACCTTCCGCCGGCTCTCCCATTCATCACTGTTTGCTACTGCGGCAGTCAGATACAGCGGAACGTACCCCGGTCACATCGGGGATGTCCTAATTTTCCGTACGGTCTCTCTGCTGTCCTAGTGGCGGTTTGGTGTGTTTTCACCACGGATCTGACCGCCGCGGATGGATTTTCGCCTTCTCCTCCCGCTACGGGTGGTCTTTGGTGGCCTTGTTCCAACACAGTTTGATTTTTTGGGCAGTTGATCCTAAAGGGACTGCTGGGTTTGCTGCGGTAGCAGCGGACGGTTGATTTCCGCTATTATGGCGGTCGGGGTGGTTTTCAGACCGCCATCCTAATAGACCCCTAATTATCTTTCCTCTAGCTACCCTCATCTGATAGTGTTCTAAAGCATCACCCATCATATCTCTTACCTATACTGTAATATTCATAGATTTCTTCAGCGTGTTCCTGATTGATCATTTGAAATTGTCCAATACCATTTTGTGTACCAAAAGATAAGTAGGAGGGTGACATAAAGCTTTCAATATCCAAATCTTTGTAGGAAATTTTTGGAAAGTTAAGATATAGCTTTTTGAACAATACGTATTAATTCTTGCCAATTTCCTTTGTCTTTTGTAGACTAGAACCAGTAAAGATTCCTCTAATTTGCGTTGCATTTCAAGAGTGGCAACTTTTTTTTATCTAAAGGAAGTAAAAACTACGGGCCCGATTCACAGAACTAACTTAAGACAAAATCCTAAATTTACTACCATTCTGGTATTCACAGAAGGCACTTACTCATTTTGGAATTCACAGAAGGCACTTACTCATTGATGAGTAAGTGCCTTCTGTGAGTACCAAAATGGTAGTAAGTTTAGGATTTTGGCTTAAGTTAGTTCTGTGAATCGGGCCCTAATTTCCCTTTCAATGTACATACTAATTCATGAGGTTGGAATTTTCCTGAATTTCGTTGCATCCTAACAATGGTTTGAAAAGGATGTACAGTTTGTATTAAAGTACTTTCATGTACATTCAGTTGCAGTAGCTCAGATGGTTATGTATAAGATTCCGAACTGTTATGAATACTCCAGGGAGGCATAAAGTTATGATCTAGTTTTCCCAGGCAGTAATTGCATATTAGCTGATAGGACGCAAGGACGGCTATATCTGTCACTTGTTTTTGATAATGGTAGCTGATTATAAATGCAAGGATGGCGTTTTGACAGAATATAATGTGCAGATACATTTTCATGTAGATGAATGATGTGTGGAGAGCATCTTAATGTGATGGAACGTGGAGTCACACATCTGATTTTTTAGTCAACTTAAAGAATTTTCTTGTAGATTAGTAAATGATCCGAACAGGACAAAGGTACATGGCCTGTAGTACTGGGAATCCTTACAATATCCCCTAAAGCTACCTGGTAGAAAGGTGACTGCCAACTATTTTGCCAGCTATGAGCCTGATTCACAAGGGTAAACTTACACTTTTGAGTAAGTTCTTGACAGTTTGCTGTTCACAAAGGGATTTGGGAGTAGTATATTTAGGAGTGTGGGGTCTCCACACATAAAAAGATAGGACTGTCCTATCTTTTTATGTGCGGAGACGCAGCACTCCTAGAGATATTGCTTGTCAATACATTTGTGAATAGCAACCAATCATAAACGTACAAAAAAGTGTACGTTTACCTTTAGAACCATGGCCTATATCAACAGAGGATGTTTAAATGTTTTCAGGAACATTCCAGTGAATTTGCTATTCCACGCAAAAATGTTTTAAATACCTGCAGATTTGTGATTTGTATATGATTAATTCAGATATCAATTTATCGTAAATCCCAAAATGTATATCACTGTATTTAAAGCACCACAATCTAAAATTTCTTCATGTTAGCAGGAAATGTTTTTCCAATTGAAGTATCAGAACGCTGTCTGGAATGGCAAATGGCCTGAGTGGCTATCCAAGAGAATGAATTGAGATCACTTTGACAGCTCCTCTATAATGTTTATGTTTAGACTTTTCATCAATATAAGATACTTATTTTTATGTAAGAGCACCAAATATTTGTATTCAGGTTCTTTCTCAGATTGACTTTGTTTCCAATTTCAGCTGCCCGTAGCTCATGGGGTTCATCCTTTTGCATCTTGCCCCATGCAGATTACATATTGAGATGCTATTTTTAAACGAATTTCTACTATCAGAGGGTTCCAGATTAATCCTTGTCCATTGCTGTTTATGAAAGGTACCACTGGAGATTCAGACATGAATCCAAACACTGTTTTGTGTATTTGGAAATTGTGGTGGCCCATTTACAAATTAGGCTCCAATGCCTTCCAGATATATACAAATACAATCTATAAATCATAGACATTCATTGTTTTGAAGACTGTATCTAAGAAGGCATAATAGGCATTTCAGTCAGTAAATCAGTAAAATCAGTAAACATCAGTTCCTAGTCTATAATTTAAGCAGGACAAGGGAATGCAGAAGGCTTGAGAAGCAAAATATAGAAAGACAAGTAAATTTCTGAGCAGCACTTTTATATTTGATTTAGTCAATTTATGAGCAATCCACGAGTATGTTATGGGTTTTGCTTGCTGACTTTAAGATTATTTCTTATGTCTATATTTCTGATTAATTTTAAATTTCTTTCTGCAATCATGTACATTTACTGTTGCTTGCATCTTATCTTCATATTTACGGTATTGTTTCAAGTACTCCTAATATAAAAAAGTACATTTTAATCATAAGAATGTTCTTCACAAATTTTTCTACAATTGTAAATCTGTAAAAAAAAAAAAAAAAGAATATATATTTTTCCGCATTACTGGCAGCTTTTCCGGGCATCCAACGAATGGGATGCTGGGACATGCAGTCCGAGAATGTCCTCCAATGGGAAGGGAGTATTTCACCTTAAGAGCGGGACTGCATTTTGCGCCAGTACATGGAGTGAAGGCATCTGAAGAGGGACGACTTCCCGAAACGCGTCATGCCACACAAGAACTACTGTATTAAACCTACCTGAAGCACTGCCCGTTGAGTCCCTCGTTGTTTTCTTCCAGAGGCAACTTGTTTTGAGATATATATACACACACAATCCTTACTCCAGCAGGAAAAAGGTACGTACACGAGGGTTGTATGTTTACAGCTTCTTTTAATTAAAAGGGCCCCTCACGACCAAGCATGTGAAGGAGAGACTCATTACGGCTTTGACAGCCTTTATCAATTTGATAAAGGCTGACAAAATATATATGCATGCAAAAAAGAAGGAGAGAACTCTGGGTAGTTCCCAAGTTTAGGTGGAAGACAGCTCCTGCATAGAGCACCCTCAACACCAGCGACACTCTAAATTTGCTCACCTCAAATGTCTGCTTTTCTATCAAAGTTTTTAAGCATAACATTAGCACAGTGCTATCCACGCCGAGCTGTAAAATGAAAAAAGCCATTTATCACTCCAGGCACAGTATTACAGCTTTGGATTGGTAAAATACCATCCAAGCCAATCTGAAATGAATAAAAGCAACCCCTGACACATATTTTGCTGTCATTACAGCTCTTCAGAGAGGTTTAGCTTTGTCCAGCCACAAGGGAGCACCCAGTATAAGTCAAAACAATACCCTTGCAGGCATAGAGTGAAGCATAAATTATGCAAAAAAGAAGGAGAGAACTCTGGGTAGTTCCCAGGTTTAGGTGGAAGGCAGCTCCTGTATAGAGCACCTGCAACACCAGCGACACTCTAAATTTGCTCACCTCAAATGTCTGCTTTTCTATCAAAGTTTTTAATGTTCAATTGACATGTACAAAGACACTACGTCGATTGTAGCCAGCAGATATTCTTTGTCCCACGTAATGCCATTTAGGATCCTTAGGAAGTCACTTGTGTCCTTAATATAGGAGCTCATGTCTTTTGCAATTGGTGCTAGATAGATGTCGACATATTGAGAGACATTCTCATAGAGGCTATCACATGATGACACGATTGGCCTTCCCGGGGGATCAATTAAGGTTTTGTGTTTTTTTGGTAGGAAATATATGGTTGGGATTACCGGAAAATCTTTAGATAGGAATTTGAGCTCATCCTCATTAAGTAATCCTTTATTGCGCCAGTCTTGTAGGCGTCCATTTAGCTGTATTGTCATTGTGTTGATGGGATTATTCTCCAATTTTCGATAGTTTTTTGGCTCATTGAGTTGTCTCATTGCTTCCTTCACATAGTCCTGAGTATCCATCAGGACTATGTTGCCCCCCTTGTCTGCAGGTTTAATTATAAGATTGCCATCTTTTCTCACTAATTTTATCGCCTTTCTTTCTTCTTTCGAGAGGTTTTCTCTTCTATTTGTATTTCGTGTGTTCGTGATTTTTTCAATGTCTTCCACGACTGCTTCCGAGAATAGATCGAATTTATTTCCTGGTGACAGTGTGGGGCAAAATCTGGATTTTGGCCAATTTTAATTTGCGCACATATTTGTACAAGTTCATTCTCATTTGTGTTCCATCAAAGTGTTTTTCTGGACAAAATGAAAGGGCTCTATTTAGAAGAGTTGTTTCGTCTTTTGTCAGAACATTGGTGGATAGATTTATGATTAAATTCCCTACTTCCAATTTCTTAAAGGGTAGATTATTTTTTCTTTTGCCTCTTCGGGTTTTTCTAGTTTTTGTGATATTTGTTTGCCTCTTCCTTGGTTTTGGTTTTGGTTTCCGCGACCCCTTCCTCTGGACATTGTTTTGTCCAGATTCATGAGCCGCACTTCCTCTAAAAAATCACGTGGTGCATTTTCTCTTATTCTATCCATTGTATCTCCATCACTTATTTCTGATCCACTTGAACTTATTGATGTGCTCACCGTTTGTTGGTCGGGGAAATTCTTGTTTAACTTTTCAAATAGTTTGGCAAATGTAAGAATTCTCCCTTGGGCATAATCTTTTTCATCTCTTAAATATTTCCTCTGTTTTCGCTCCTCGATTTCGGTTTCATTTTTTTCCAGTCTTGTATCCATCTCCTTTCTGCATTTTGTTATTTCATCCTTATTGGTTTGCTGTTTGATTAATTCCTCTATTTCATTTATTTTTCCTGTAATTTCCACAATATCCTTTTTAATATTCGCATCATATTTAGTGAACATTCTGTGTTGTTCTCTACCCATTCTTCAATTAGTTCTTTCTTAGTGACAGGGTGTTTAGGCATCGTAAATATCGTCAAGCCTCTTGGTATGCATTTAACTTCAATATACTTCTCAAGAGCAATAACTTCCCAGCTCTTGTTCGTTTCTTTTTTGTACAGCCTTTCTACTTGATTAAATAGCTGTTTTAAAGTGCTTGGTTGTGACGCTGCTGC
Source organism: Lissotriton vulgaris (assembly GCF_964263255.1). Classification (NCBI taxonomy): domain Eukaryota; kingdom Metazoa; phylum Chordata; class Amphibia; order Caudata; family Salamandridae; genus Lissotriton; species Lissotriton vulgaris. Next base: position 648,415,437 of record NC_141694.1, on the reverse strand, counting down.
ATTACTTCCACTCGGTGTTTCATTTACTGTCTCTCCCGGTATTTTGAAGAGATCAGCTGCCTTCCCAGCGCGTTTGGCTGCTCGCGCCTCCATTGTTTACTAATGGTTTTCCTGATCTTACTACGGCCTCCCGCTGCCCTTAGAAACACTTATAAAAAATCTCAAAAAAAGCGAAGAAATGAAATTAGGGAAAATGCCTGAAACGAGCTTTTATCAATAGATGTAATCAAAAACAGTGCCAAATTCTGGTCTGTGGCGAATAAGCCCTTTCACCTGTCTGTGGTGGTGCTAGCACCTCCCAAGACAGGAAACCTATTGTCCAAGCCTCCCTCGCTGGAAGGACTCTCAGCAGCAGGAGGTCAGACTTGTGTCTGTGGCAGCAGCATCCATTTTGTGATGCTGAGGCTCTGGTTAACTTTAACCGGGAGTAGTAGGAACAACATGTCTTCTCCCTCTAGAAGGGTGGAATGCTACCCCCGTCGCCAGAACTGGCGAGGGGGTAGTATTCAAAAACGTATGACACCTTACTCAACATCCATACTAATATAATAAAGAGAGAGCCCAAACCTTTGAGGCGGGTAATCTCAGTAACGACAGCACCAATCACAACACCCAATACAGCGTTGGAAAGGGCAGTTGCAGCAGAAGGTCATAGCCTATGCAGACACCCACCATATACATTTAAAAGGTAAAAGAACCGTGCCAGCAAAGTAGTCCCTTGTGGGCGTGTCTGCGTTGTGCTGTAGGCGTGTGGTAGGGGCGTGACAAACGCTGGGGGCGTGTGGTACGTTCCGCCCTTCATGCTATGTCTCATATCGTGTGCTAATCCCACCCTGCTCCCTTTAAATACCCCTGCACCCCATAATCATAACCCACCCTTACTCCTTAAAATACCCCAACACCCTTAAACAATAACCCATCTCAACCCTATAAATATACCCTGTACCCCAAAACCCAAACCTATCCCTAAACCCTAAAAAATACCCCTGTACCCCAATACCCAAACCTAGCCCTGAACCCTATAAATACCCCTGTACCTCAAAACCCAAACCTACCCCTGAACCCTAAAAATACCCCTGTACCCCAAAACCCAAACCTAGCCCTGAACCCTAAAAATACCACTGCACCCCAAAACCCAAACCTACCCCTTAACCCTGAAAATACCACTGCACCACAAAACCCAAACCTACCCCTGAACCCTTAAAATACCCCTGTACCCCAAAACCCAAACCTAGCCATGAACCCTAACCCTAAAAATACCCCTGTACCCCAAAACCCAAACCTACCCATGAACCCTAAAAATACCCTACACCCCAAAACCCAAACCTAGCCCTGAACCCTAAAAATACCCCTGTACCCCAAAACCCATACCTATCCCTAAACCCTAAAACTACCCCTGTACCCCATAACCCAAAACTATATCTGAACCCTTAAAATACCTAAATACCCCAAAACATATACCTCAGTACCCCAAAACATATACCCCTATACCCATACTTACCTTATCCAAACATTAAAAAAAACATGCTTTTACCATTCATGCATTTACAACGAATTTCGTTGTAAATGTTTACGTGGTAAAAGCATATAAAGTGTAATGCCATGCGTTATAATGGCACTGCAGAGTCATGGTATTTTCGTAATGAAAGAATGCGGAGTGATGGTATGCGGGAAGAAAGTTGCAGAATAATGGGTGTTTACCCTCCTCCGGTAAGTACATTGGTGGCAATGCGGCCCACATCTCCAGCAACATACTCTCACCACCCATTTGAAAAATGCACAGATCTCTCTCATTGATGGCCAGCACCGTCATACACTTTTAGACACACCTCCCGCCACAAGTTCTAGAATTGCGAACTTTAGAGCTGGGGAGCTACGTTCGAATCTCGGCATCAGCTCAACATCCTGTGATTCCAGGCAAATCACTTTGTCTCCCCGTGCCTACCACACATGAATGTGTTCTTCTGTAATGTATATTGTGCTCATGCCATGTTGTCGAGTTCGCGCTATATAATATTGCAAGGAAAAATAAAGTAGGGAAACTCGAGTTCACTTCACACACTACTGAACGTGCACTCTTAAGTGCATCAGCAGTGCACTGTGAATCGGAGTGTTTTACAGGCCTGTCACAGATAAGCAATGCTATCAAAACGAAATCCTACAAAACAATATACAACTGGCCGGCAGCAATTTATACCGGGACAATGTCGGGACGGGCTGCTAGTGTTTTGATAAAGCCAACCCAGAGTTAGCATTTGACCGCAAGGTTCATAATGCACTTAAGAGTATATGGTATGGCAATATCCTAGAACAGCTATAAGGACATGGTTCCGAAAGCAGCAGACCGGCTCAGCTCATGCTAGAGCACCATCTCACATAAAACCAAGCACTCTGCCTCCAGGATTGTTAAGGCCTGCCATAGGAGTGACTTATAGGTATATATGTGTCTAGATATAAGGTTAGATATGGGAATACTATATCTAAGCAAGGGGTGTTACATGACCTTGCCCCAGCTGAGTGATCAGCCAGTTGTGTCAATATGAGTGGTCAGCCAGGGGTGGCATAATACATGCTGCAGCCCTTGGTAGGCCTTGGATGCACCTATGCCCTGGGTACCTATAGTACACTGTACAGGGGCTCATAAGGTGACCCAATATCCAATTGGTAATGCACCTAAAGTACATTGTAGTGAATTTAGAGAGAGAGCAGCTGGGCTGTGGGTCTGATTAACAAGCCCACAGCCACATTAAGTCAAAAACCAGTGAAGCAAAAAGCAAAAAGTGGGGTGACCTTAGGAAAGCAGACCCTACTCTCCTACACCGCAAACCAAGTTTGAGTCCTGGCATCTGCTCGTCTTGTGATTATGAGCAAATCACTTAATTTACCTATGCATAAAAAATGAATCTGACCATGTGTATTTTCATTCATATAGCACTTACTGCACCTGATGAGACATTGAACTAATGTAACCTGATGTGCATATAAAAAAATCCAATGCCTTTGAGTTCACGCTATATAAAACTACCAAAAAAGGATTTCTATAACAAAAGCAACAGCCCACTGATTTATCTACATAAAATACAAATCTACATGTTATACGTGCTTAGCACCTGTACATTAACCCTCTCTGTTGTACTTTAAGTCAAAACTGCGACCAAATAAAACACAGACTGCTCCAGAAAGTGCTTTAAACACTGGTGTTTTGTAGTGTTATTATCAGGGGTGTAGGTTAGTCCGTGAGAATCGGAGTGTGAATCACAAATTTCCCAACTAAAGAACAGTATAGCAAAGGGTGGATGAATGTCCAGGTTTTGGGATACACTATTCCCAAGAGGAACAGCTGCAGCACTTATTTGCATTAGGTGGCCCTCTAAGTCCCTTTAAAACATGCATTTACAATGCAACGGTTTCGTCTTTGCAAAAGTTAGAGCTATTGGCATTGTAAATGACAACATTTTTATTTATGTGTTGGTTTTGAAAACAGATATATAAATGGCATTGTCATTTACATTGGCAACAGCTTAATCTCTCGCAAATGTAAGACATTTTGTACCCTACTGGACGAGCTCATCAGACAGCAATTACTATCACACACACACACACACCCAGAGCCAGCCACACACACACCCAGAGCCAGCCACACACACCCGCACACCCAGAGCCACACACCCACACACCCAGAGCCACACCCACCCACACATCTAGAGCCACACACACACACCGACACACCCAGAGCCACACACACACCCACACACCCAGAGCCACACACACACACACCCACACACACAGCCACACACACACAGCCACACACACACCCACACACCCAGAGCCACACACCCACCCACACACCCACAGCCACACACACCCAGAGCCACACACACCCAGAGCCACACACACCCAGAGCCACACACACACCCAGAGCCACACACACACCCAGAGCCACACACACACACCCAGAGCCCCTGCCCCACTAGGTATGCATATACTAATGGACGAGATAAAGAAAGTGACACCTCTGCCTGTTGCTAACAGTGAGGTAATGAACGCCCATCTGCCTCCAGAAAGGCCACTCGAACACCCACGGGGCGCTGGCAGCATCCGAACAGCAACACCACCCAAATCTGCCCCCCTCCCCGCTCCAAAAAGTAGCCCACAGTTGGAACTCGGTACCGGCCCCGTTACCAATCCAAAACTGGCAAAAAAGGAAGGGGAGGCCATAGGAGCAGCTCCCTTTACAGGGAATTCCATTTGTGTCCCCCACCCTGCGGCGTCGAGGGTGACGCACGCGCCACATTTAAAGCAGTCCCTTCTCGCTGGCCGCAGGTTCACGCTCATGTGACCGTTGTGCCCAAAATGGACAGGCCCAGGTGAGTACGGGTACTCTCCTCAGGCCTGGAGAAGTTCCGGTACTCACTAAAAGAAAGAAAATGTGCCTGTACTCAGTACTCGTGAGTACCGACCCATTTAAACATCATGTTCTTGCAGCGGCACAACAGTAAACCCCCCCCCGCCCCAGGAGGGGGTGCAGCTGAACAGAGGGGCTCTCCTACCTGGGCAGGGTGATCCCGGAACACCTTTCGCGAGAGGCACAGGCACCCACGCAGGCCGCCTCGCCCGCCCAGGCAGGCCCCGAAGACAACCATGGTGCGGGGCGAGCGGTCAGACCTCACGATGTCAGGCAAGTGCAGGAAACGGTGCCAGAGCACACGGCGCGCAGGTGATCACAGGCCGGCACTGAGGGCCCGCAGGTGTGCTAAGGCGTGCGGCCTCGAAGACCCGGGCTTATAACACTTCAGTCAATTCATTAAAGGGCGTTTCTGGCACTTTTACCAACAAGAGACCCGTGTTCTCGCACTGTAAGTTTTATGTACCACGGATTTACTACTTCAGATTTGTAGTTTTGGTGAAGCACAGTTTCAGTGTTTTTAAGCCGTGGAGTGTTATTAACCCCTACAGACTGTCAATAATGGGTATTTAAACTGGCCCCCTGGAGGTGCGCGATATGTTGCCAGTTCTGGTTTTTCAGCTGTCAGCGCTTTGCATTCTGGTACCTCTAGTGATGCTTTTGTAAAATGAAAGTAACCCCGTAGGACCGGATTGCAATGATAAGGGAAGTACATGCAGAGCTTGAAATGGAAACATAGAAGTACAAGAGCCGGTACTCTCCAATGAAAAGTATTTTTTCGCTCTTGACAACTGCCGGTACTCCCCCTCGCAAATAAAAACAAGTCAGGTCCCGGGCCGGCAGCCAATCACAGCGCGGCACAGGGATTGACGTCACGGGGGTGTCCGTGCCGGCAGCCAATCACAGCGCGGCCCGGGGTGTCATGGGCCGGCAGCCAATCACAGCGCGGCCAGGGACACATGGCAACAAGGGGCGGGACTTAAAAAAAGAGTCAGGAACGCCCCCGAATCGCGTTTTCACGGCGAAAGCGTGATTGACAGCCAATCTCTTCCAATGGCTAGCCTCCATTTATGGAGCTAGCCAATGGAAGACAGAGGCGGGACTAAGCCCCATAGTGTAGGATCATAAGATTTCGCCCTGGGCGGAGCACCTGCTTTGCAGGTGCTACGGCCAGGTCGAAACCTAAAAACTTACAAGTAAAAACCTTTTAGTCAAAAGAGAACTACGAGAAAAACCAACAAAGGCATACAAGACCCGATTCAGGACTCCCAGACCAAGCCAAGAATGCATTTTATTTGGGCGGGGGATGGGGGGGGGGGGCTCACACCCCAATCACCCATCCTGAATCCACACCCCTGATTATTATCCCCTGAAAGTGAATGGGCACACGAAAATCTCTGCAGCATGTCCCCTAACCCTTAAGATATTATAAAATACAGTATCTTTGTGAACAATTAAGTTAGTTTAGTAGTGGCAAGTTTTATAGTTTTCGTGTATGTTTTTTTGTTCATGTGCTATATAGTTTGTGTGCCATCATATCTAGGGTGACCAGACGTCCCGGTTTTCCCCGGACGGTCCCCGTTTTTGGCAAAGTGTCCCCGTGTCCCGACACTTTTCCCAAAGTTAGTCAAATGTCCCCGTTTTAGAACAGTGTCCGGGGCAAACAGAGAAATGTCCCGTTTTTTTTTACTGTTCTGGTTGCACGCATGCTCTGTTCGCACTGCGTGTGACTATGACGTCCCTGAGGTGAGAGCCGTAGCAGGGGAAATCCTTTGAAGAGACATATTCTCTCAGGATTTCCCTTCTTTGCCCACGTCGCAGCGCCACCTACGTCATCGTTGCGTTGCACCATCGCACAGCAGCTGGTCAGAACCACCTGTGACCAGCATGACCCTGATTTTACCTTCAGTCAGTGTGGCCCTTCTCTGCCTTAAAGCGAGCGAGTGTCATCAAGCCGCACAACGAAACTTGCTCTGCCAGCCTGCAACGGGAGTATTGTAATCCCCTTCCCAACAGCCAACAGAGTACAGCTAGGGAAAGATTGCCATGTGAATGGTCCAATAAACGTCCTGTAAACACCTGACAAAGACCGTTTCTGATTAAAAACATTATTTCTTGACAGCACATATTTCACTTTAGCACATTATTCTACGTCACTGCACTGGCATCTGTAAAAAGTAATAACTTTTAATCAGGCACTTTTCCCGCCTCCTGTGTCCTGACAAAACTGCCTCATTGGACCATGTGAATCGGTAAAAGAAACATTATTGCTAGGGCTATTTCGGTCGACCATAGTGAAGCTGGCTCCTTCACCATCAATACCGGTCCCAACCACTCTATCTCAGGCATCCTTGTATACCGTCCTCCGGGAAGGCTATATGACTTCACCTCCACTCTCATGGAAGCGTTAACCCATCTAGCACTAAGAAAATCTAGAATATTGGTGCTAGGTGACTTAAATGCTCATTTTGATGACCCCCTAGATAAGGAAGCGACAGATATTAAATCTGAGCTACTCTCTTTACAACTAGAATTAAAAAATAACGAGCCGTCACACCAACTAGGACATCTATTGGATCCAGTCTTTGGGAACTGGAAGGGAGTTCAGACCCTACCTCCCCAGCCTATACCATGGTCTGATCACTTTGTTATTCCTAGACTATTCAAACTAGATAGGACTGAGCATTATAACCAAAGCTCTCAACGTTACAAACGAAGGAAATGGAAGAATTTCTCGGCAGATTTGTTTATTAAAATTGTTCAGGATGCAGGGCCTCCTAGGGGAACTGATTGTGAAACAGCACATAAGCACCTTATAAACTGCATCACAAAGGCTCTTGACATCACGGCCCCGATTCGCACCATAACCAATGCCATGAGAACAAAAAAAACGTCTCCCTGGTTCAGTCAGAAGCTTCAGATGCTTAAAACGGCCTGTAAAAAACTTGAAAGAGTATGGCGTCACAAATTCTGCCCAGTAATCAAAGCCCAGTATAAAGCAGCGCAAAAAGAGTATAACAAAAAAGTACGCTTATCCAGGCAGTTTACTATAACAACCGAATCGTGGAAGCGGAAAACTCCTCTAAGGAGCTCTATCAAATTTACAAAGAAATTTCTATAATTGACTCCAACTCCTCCCCCCAGAATGACTCAGTGGAAACCTGCAATAAAATTGCTAAGTATTTCTCTGGAAAGATTACCAACATTTATGCCAGCTTCTCCAGCAATATAAAACCTGGCCTCCCTCCATTGGCTACCTATTAGCAAGAGGATTCTATTTAAAGCACTCCTCTGGTGCCACAGGATTATCCACCAAAAAGCCCCTTCCTACCTATCTGATCTGGCACTACTGTATGAGCCCAACAGATCTCTTAGATCTAAAGGTATGGGCTTGCTTAAAACATCGCTCTCTAAAAGAGCTAGAATGGGAGGTAGTTCCTTCCGCACTCTGGCAGCCAAGAAGTGGAACACCCTCCCCACGAACATCAGACTAGAAACGAAAGAGGCATCCTTCAGAAAGTTGCTGAAAACCCATTTATTTACTCTTTAGTGGGATTCTTCTCTGTCTCTCCTCCTAAAACTCTCTCTCCACAGCGCGGGGACACGCCGGGAGGCGTCACCAGGCGCTTTACAAACCCCTTTAATAATAATAATAATAATAATAATAATAATTATTTGATTCTGGGTCACAGCGTTTTCTGTATATTTATAGATTTACTGCATTTGCTACATAGTTCTCCACCTGCCGCATAATCTGCAGATTAAAAAAACATGATCAAAAGTTACTAAACCACAGCAACATATGTTTCTCCACAGTGGAAGGTCCTTCGCAGGGGTTAACTGGTCACCTTTCAGTTATTTATTGCTTTATGTTGGATGTTGAACTGTGTTAACCTGTGTAACAAGCATGGGCAAAGACAAAAGATCTCGCCTTCAAGGCCTATTGAGTCTGCCCGTGTCTTCACACTGTACAGCATGAACGCAGATGCTGCACAGATAAAACAAGCATTTGCAATGCAATAGGTCTCGCATTAGGAAAGTTTGAGCTATTGGTCTTGTAAATGACAATTTTTTTATTTATGTGTTGTTTTTGAAAATAGCTAAATTAATAGCTTTGTCATTTACAATGCCAATAGTTATAACTTTCGCAAATGTGACACCTATAGCATTTGTAATGCAACATGTTTTGTATTTACGTGACTTAGATGTACTGTGCAATGCAACAATAGGCCTTTTACACCAAACAGCATTTTAAACTGTCTTTCAGTTTTGTCCTACTTTATGGATTTTTACCCAGTGTTTATAATTCTTCAATGAAGAATGTCTTTAAATGTGAAAGTTTTCTTAAATAAAGCAAACATTATTTATATTTGACTCAACTGTGCTGAATGTAGGGGGAGTGCTTTACGGGAAGGAGTGTTCCACAAACAGCAGTATCTGATTTTGACGACAAACAGTAGGTGTATATATATATAATATATCAAACTCGATAGCGATGCACTCGTTCACTTCCTTGCGGTAAAAACAAGAGCACAAACTCTTCTTAGATTGTGCGATTTTCTTTATCGTTCAAAGTTAACAATGATAATATATACTTATTTAATCAGCAAACATACTTGGAATTTCAAGGCAAGGGTGGTCACCAAGTATAGCAAATGTTGAGGCAAAGTGTGTTTAAATGGAATTAATGGTTACTGCTGATAAAAGACCTCTGATTTGTCATCTGTAATGCTACATCTAAGTCTGTGGAGGGAGCTGTCATTGTAGTCCCTTTTCTATGTCCATGACAGCTGTCAAATAGTCCTACTTTTATGTCGATGGTTACTGCAAACCTTAGTCCTACTTCCATGTCTATGACCTGTCCCCGTTTTTTGTTTTGAGAATGAAAAATTGTCTAGCATTCGCGACAAAGAATTTTCAATTCTATTAAGGACATGGAGGCGAGGATTATGCTTCTCTTATCTTTACTGACAAAAACAGCAGCCAATAAAAACTTTAAACTGGCATGACCCCGGAAGGACAACCCCCTCCATTAGTCTGCACCAATCACTGTCCAGTCCAATACATAACAATCCATGCAAAACGGGAACCTTCCTCTTTCTTTGCGATGTCCTCCGCAGTCCAACCAAGACTGGAGCCCAACGTGGCAACTATCGCATCCTCTTGTCCGAAGGGGAAAACTTCTCCTCAGCTGAGACCCAGCTCAGTCCGCAGGAATCTTTCTCAGGTCTGCTTATGCTGATCATCCGAAACGAAAAGATGTATCGTAATGGCTATTCCAACATCAAGGAATACAACAAGCCATAACATCATTCGGGTCGGTAAAATACATCACATCTGCAAATCGACATACAAAGTACATCACTGTCAACTCGGGTGGGATAATCCTCGCCTCCGTGTCATTAATAGAATTGAAAATTCTTTGTCGCAAATGCTAGACAATTTTTCATTCTATGTCAGTCCACGGAGGCTCTGATTATGCTAGTTTAAAGTTTCTCCACCACCACCGAGGCTACATTCACAATAGGTTTATGATAAAACGTTTTAAAAGTAGATTCAGATGACCAATCAGCCGCAGTCATGATGTCCTGAAACCGAGAACAGGCACCAAAGGATTTCGAGGCCATAGCCCCTCTTACAGAATGAGCTCCAAATTTGGAGGAATCAATACCCGCCAGACTCAACAACCAGGAAACCCACCTGGCCAGAGTAGCATTGGCGACTGGGCGGAAAGGTCTCTGTAGAGAAATCAATAATTGACCAAAATCGTTCCTAAACTCTCTAGTACAATCCTCATATACTTTCAAGCACTTTACTACACACAATTTACTGTGGTGAGGAAAAGCAGGGTAGGAAATACATTTTGAATGTGTTTTAGTACGTTTCGAAATAGTAAAGGAAACTCCTGTGGGAGTAAATACTCTACCTGACAAATCCAGAGCTCGAATGTCCGAGACTCTTCTGCAGGAAATCAAGCAAAGCAAAATCGTAAGTTTCGCTGAGAGCTGCTTCCTAGACAGACCCTCATTAGCCGGCCAAGCCGATAAAAAACGCAAGATAACAGAAACGTCCCAAAGTTCCGTATACTTAGGCTGAGGAGGGTTCACCAGCCGGATCCCCCTGACAACCTTACACACCAATGGATGTTCTCCGACAGGTTTACCATCCACGTGCGGATGTCCCGCCGAAATAGCTGATCGGAAAGTATTCACCGATCTGTAAGCCAAGCCTGACTGAGCCAAATCTGCTAAGAAATTCGCAATCATAGAGATATCTGATCCCACCGGATCTCCCTGCCGTTCGTTACACCAACCAACCCAACGTCTCCAAGCTGACTCATAACGCTTGTGGGTGGAAGGTGCCCATGCCTGTGACAAGAAAAAGAGAGTGTCCTGAGAAACTCCCGACACTTGCCAGCGTCTCCGGAAAGTCTCCACGCCATGAGAGACAACTGATCTAGAAGGACCAGCGGATGTTGAAGGCCCACAGGGTCCGTCAGAAGGTCTGGAAACGATGAGATTCGCACAGGTGATGCGCATGCTAGACTCATCGCTTGGGTTTTCCAACAGGGGAGATCAAAATCACCTCTGCCTTCTGCCTCCGAATCTGAGCTGGAACCCTCGGGATCATGATGAGCGGGGGGGAAAGCATAAAGAATGCCCATCGTCCATGACTGAAGAAAGGCGTTCGAGCTGATCGCCAAAGGATCCGAGCGCCAACTGAAAAAATGGGGCAATTGTCTGTTGAGCCGTGAGGCAAACAGATCTATCACACACGGACCCCATAAGTGGTCCAAAGCCCTGAAAATCCTGGGATGCAACCTCCAATCGCTGGCATCCCTCAAATACCGAGAGTTCCAATCCGCTGTCACATTGACAGAACCCGGAATGTACTCTGCCGTCACCGATATTTGATGGTCCAGGCTATAGTGCCAAAAGTCCTTGGCTATCTCCGCCAGGAGACGAGACCTGGTGCCCCCGAGGCGATTTATGTACCGTACCGCGGACACATTGTCCATGCGTAGGAGAATGCAACAAGAGATCTTTTGAGGGGATAGAGTCTGCACCGCAAAAGAACCCGCCAGGAGTTCCAGACAATTGATGTGGAGCTTCAATTCTTCGTGGGACCAACTGCCCCCGGTCTCCACCGAGCCGCAACGGGCTCCCCAGCCCCACCGGCTCGCATCCGACTCTATCACTACATCTGGGGTGACAGCAAAGATGGCTCTGCCGTTCCAGGCCTCCATATGCTCCAACCACCAGTTCATCTCCGTGCGAGCGTCCGTCGACAGCAAAACCTGCTGGGCGTAAGTCACGCCCTTGCGAAGATGCAAAGCCTTCAATCGTTGCATCGCTCTGTAGTGCAAGGGACCCGAAAAGATCGCCTGGATGGAGGAGGCCAACAGCCCCACCAGGCGAGCTAAGGTCCTCAAGGAAATTGTCGGAGAGAAAAGCGCTTTCCTCAACTCCTTCTTGATTGCCACCCTCTTCTTGAGCGGTAAGAGCAATTGAGCCTTCACAGAGTCAACTTGGAACCCCAGGAATTCCATAACCTGTGAAGGTGTCAGAATGGACTTCTGCAAATTCAAAAGGAAGCCCAGTTCTTGAAGGAGGTGAACCGTCCATGAAAGATGGAGCGAAACAATCTCCGGAGAGCATCCCAGAATCAGGATGTCGTCTAGATAGATGATCATTCTTACGCCCCTCTCCCTTAAGCACTGAACTATTGGTTTCATCAGTTTGGTGAAACACCAGGGAGCGGACGAGAGGCCAAAGGGCATGGCGGCAAACTCGAACTACTTGTTGCGCCACTGAAATTGAAGAAACCGTCGATGCGGTGGAAAAATGGGTACCGCCAGGTAAGCGTCCTTCAAGTCCAGACGTACCATCCAATCCTGTTCCAACAGAATGTCGCGTAGTAGGTGTATGCCTTCCATTTTGAAGTGTCGATACACCACCCATGCGTTGAAATCCCTGAGGTTTAAAACTAATCGAAAGCCCTGGTCTTTCTTTGGAACCACGAAGACGGTGCTCGCAAAGCCTTGAGCGTGTGGCAAAGTTTCCACTACTGCTCCCTTTCTGAGCAAAGCCAGCACCTCTGCGTCTATGAAACTCTGTTCTTGTAGGGAAAAATGCAGCGGCGCGGGCGCTTGACGCTGCGCGGGGGAGGCATAAAACTCTATGTGGTACCCTTGGACGGATTGTAACACCCAGGGATCTGTTGTTAGCTCCCGCCACTTGTGAATAAATAAGGCCAACTTGCCTCCCATCTTGTGTTCTGTTGCACAAAGAATTCGTACCTGAAAAGGAATTGTCTCCTGAATTATTTTGTTGTCCTCAGTAATTTCCTTTCTGTCCTCTGCCACGACCTCCTCGATTACGGGAGGGGTAGAAGTTGGAGCGTTGGTACCCTCTGCCTCGCTGCTCACCTCCACGTGAGGTCTGATTAAAACCTCGGCCGGACCCTCGACCTCGCTGACGTCCGGCCCTGTCAAAAACACCGGTGTGAAGCACCCTCTTTATCGTGGACTGTGCCTTGTCAAGCGCGGAAAAGGTGGCGACGTACTTGCCCATTTCCTTAACGAACTTGTCTCCGAAGAGCATGCCGTTAGCCATAGAACCAGGTTCGTTGGTGGCCATCTCTGCTAACTGGGAATCAATTTGCATCAGAAAAGAGCGTCTCCGCTCTGTAGACAGCACCACATTCGCATTTCCCAAAAAGCACATGGCGCGTTGGGCCCATTCCATTATATAAGACGTGTCCATAGGCATGTCCTGTTCTTTGGCCTTGACTGCGGCCTCCAGAATCTTAGTAAGGGGTCCAGAGACGTCCAGCAATTTGTCCTGGCACCCCCGCCATGCCCTATTCAGTCCTTTTTTGGGATCTTTAGCAAACTTCCTCATGAACGCTGTCATGGTAGGATCAAGGTCCGGAGTATCCGCCACCTTCCCTGTCACTGAAGGTCTGGGGCATTCCGATCTCAACGGGGCTCGCACCCCACTCTCAAAACCTTGACGCAAGTTATTGGTGACATAATGCGCAACCTCAGCACAGGACACCCATTCCGTGGACCTAGGGTGAACTATATTATTGGGGTCAAACAGAAGGTTCCTAGGGACCTGACTATCATCTGCCTTGAATGCTGTGTGCTTAGGTTTCTTAGTCTTCTTTCTAGAAGCTATCAAATCCACCTCCGAGTCTGAAGTACCAGGTGGCGTCGAGGAGGAATCCCCCGATGTCTGAAAAGCCATAGAGCCATGGTCCCTAATCACTGACTTGGCCATCTGCGCTAACTTGTGGGCCTGGGACTGATCTGAAGTATCCCCCTTTCGTGAAGATTTAAACTTCCTCTTGCCCGATGGATGATGGAACTTAGTAAAAGGCTTTAACTCCTTAATCAGGGCTTTACTAACAGAGCTCTGGTTGTGGGTAGCCGGGGCTTCGCCTAAGTTCTCCTCCAGTTGTTCTTCCTCAGGCTCATGCTGCTCATATTCATTGAATTCGACCCACTGGTCGCCCTCCTCGGCGTAATACGCCATATCCAAGGGAAAGGAGGTGAGGAGGAGATTAATAGGGGGGAGCAACCCAGGGATGCCTCTACACACACTCCGCAACCCCAGTTGCCAACACACCACAGAGGCAGGTAACTACACGGTGGAAGGAGACCCCTAAGACAACCAAAACTCCCCTAGAGCAAAGCTCTTACTCCGGACACGCTCCGGTCAGCGTTAGAATAAGGCCAAGGATTGATGCAGTCTCTAACGTGCAGATCGCGAGGAGCCAGTAATGTCAAAACGAAACTCGGCTCCTCGCGCATGTGCGTTGCATTGGGGGCATACACTCGACTGCACGGCAAGCCGCGTCTGCCTTCTCCTGCTCCACCGCCCCCTAACGCACTAAAACACACAGCGCACGCCGCAGGACCGCGGACCGGGTATCGGAACCCGACGAAGAAAAAACAATTGCACAAGGCGCAATAACAAACAGCGGAGTAGCGCTACAACCAGTCGCGCAATTAAAACACACTTATAAGTCATACACCATAAACCCCCATCCGCAAAAGCAAATAAGGGAAAGGCACTTAACTCGCTGCTGCAGCAGCAAAGAAAGAGGAAGGTTCTGGTTTTGCATGGATTGTTATGTATTGGACTGGACAGTGATTGGTGCAGACTAATGGAGGGGATTGTCCTTCCGGGGTCATGCCAGTTTAAAGTTTTTATTGGCTGCTGTTTTTGTCAGTAAAAATAAGAGAAGCATAATCAGAACCTCCGTGGACTGACATAGAATCTGGTCACCCTAATCATATCTTACAGTTATCTTGTAATACTATCTTGTAATACTCTATTGTATTTCTCTAATACTATTGGCATGTACTTGTTTACATGCTCCAAGAAAGTACTTTCTACATTGGCTATTGTGGAGTCTTCACTACGATAGTAAGCCTGAACAGTTATTGTCACTATCGTCCTTGTCAATTGCTTTGAGGCGGAGATGTTTTTAAAAATGCTTATGATGACAGTCGGACTGAGCTTTGCGTGGCTCCGCTCGTCACGACTCTATCTCCCTATTCCGCTGCACATCGTGACCTCCAATTTAAGGGTTCTCCGATTCTTTTTCCCCCATTTTTAGCACTGGCGCAAATAACTGACTTTCGTGCATTATTCTACTTCATTTGCATTTTACTAGCGGTCTCTGCGTTTATTTTATTGGCAAAAGATCCACATACCTTTTAGGGATCACGTATCGTGTTTACTTATAGTGGATACCATGTGAAAGGTATGTGCTAATTTAAGAACGCCGGAAGTCCTAGCACAAACAAGCATCAAGCAGCACAAATGTGTTTTTTTAATCTGAGACAACTGATGTTGCAATAGCGCCCTGAAATGGATATAACATGTCACCAGGAAAGTCAATAGCATCATAATGTTTCTGTAAATTTGACAGCAAGCAAACGTGCTGTTGCAATAAAACTAGTGGACGGAAACACCAGCCAATCCAGAACAGCGACAAAACAATCCAACCATAATATCGACCAATCACAGAATCCCGCAAGAATAAGATAACTACCAGTCACAGTGTCTGATCCAGCTGCGAGATCAGCCAATCACGCGTGTCGAGACTTTAGTGCCACTGTCAGAACCGCCTCAAAATTGTTTTGAAAAGAAGGCGTCTAAACTAAAAGCCGCCTGTCTTCTGCAATTTGCTTCTTAGAGTTCGCTGGTCTGTTGTGCCTGCTACGATGCATGGGGGCGGAGGTTCTGCAACTTCGAAGGTTTGGCACAGCAACTAACAGACGCTAAGGTTTTGCTCTATGAGCGTGTCCGAGGAAGGTTTGCAGCCTAGTTAGGATGTTTTCATAAGCACCCTAGGCACACATGCCAATAGACCAGATTCAGGCGGGGGACTCCCGATGTTTAAAGCTTGGTATCAGCACAGAGTAGGTCTCTTCTCGGGCTCAGTCAGTTAAGGCAAATGCAAAAACCATAGTTGCTGGACAGAATGCAGATTGCAGAACAATGTCATACATTCACCCCAGTTCAGAGATCTGGGCCTAAATCCATCGTTTTTTTGCCCTCTACACCACCCCAGTTCAGACATGGCCATATGCAAATCAGTCTGACCCTGTGCCTCATGGGAACAGTCAGTTAAGGCATACAAATGTCATGCCTGTCTCCTCATTCACAGTGAGAGCTCCCCTGTAGCAATGCATTCGGATGGTCATTTGCAACTTAAATCGCTGGAGAGGGAGCCGCGGCACGCCAGACCCGAGGGAGGTCGCTTATTTGAAGTCCAGCCAAATTGTCAAGCACCAAACTATGGAAGAAAGAGGCTGCGCTCTGAAGGGTCCTGAAAGAAGGAATATTCAGCAGCAGTTGTTCTATCTTGGAAAACCCCTTACTCGCAAACACACGCTCTCCTGTACCTCTGTCCCTCATACGTGCACTATTTTCCTCTTCACCTTGTTCGAAACTATCTTGCAGAGGGACTCAAGGCATCAGTATTACTGATTGAGGTGTTTTGTAATGTGTTCCCTTAAAAGGCATGTCGGTTTTAGTTGCTGTTACACGCTCAGATAAGCACCTGCTTACATTCACATTCTCTCTTTGGTCACAAGTACAACAAGCATTTGCAATGCAATAGGTCTCGCATTTACACGAGTTTCAGCTATTGGCATTGTAAATGACCAAGCCTTTTATTAATGTTTTAAAAACATAAATAAAAAGCATGGTCATTTTTAATGCCAATAGCTCAAACTCGCGTACATGCAAGACCTATTGCATTGCAAATGCTTGTTGTATATTGTTTTGCTGTTCAAATCAAGGACAATCCTTAGGCTGGGCCCTATGCTAGCAGTCATGACTCAGTGGTGGGCCCCCATTCCAATAATGACTGGGAGGGGAGGGGTAAGTGGGGACCCCAGTTTCCAGTAATCATTAATTGGGGTGTTCCCAGAAGTCAAACGTTTAAAAAGCATTGGCGTAATCTTGTCCGGTTACACAATATCTATTTTCTCACTTCAAGAATGTGGTTTTGCCTTTCTGAATGCTTTGTTGTTGGTGTTTTTAATGTAAATTTCACTTTTGACTGCATGATGTGAACACAATGCTGCTTTTATAAAGAGGATTGTTTAAAAAGTCAAAAGTTGATTAACCGACAAGCTAAGAAAAATACCAGAGTTGCCAGGGATCAAATATTTGCTAGCATTCGCGCCAAGAATTTTCAATTCTATTAGGGACACGGAGGCGAGGATTATGCTTCTCAATCTTTACTGCAATAAACACAGCAGCCAATGAAAATGGATATTTTCATAAATAACAGTAAAACAAACTACATTTCCCATGAGTACACATGAGTATAGGCACGCCCCCATAGTCCATAAGAACACAATGCGTGCTCCCATCATCCTCTTTCTTTGAGGCGAACCAAGTCCAACAATAACTTGAATAACGAATAACTCCTCCAACATGGAAGAAAACCAGGTTTCAGGGCAAACATCCTGATGTCCGTCATCGCTCAGTCAGACTTCTTATCTGATTCTGAAAGAAAGGAAACACACCACCGTAATCACTGCATAATTGGGTGGGTAAGCTTATTTACTGTAAAAGTTAAGCCGGGTGGGATAATCCTCGCCTCCGTGTCCCTAATGGAATTGAAAATTCTTGGCGCGAATGCTAGCAAATTTTTGATTCTATTACAGGACCGGAGGCTTCAGATTATGCTAGTTTAACGCTCATTAAAAACCACAGAAGTAATATCTCCCACCGGCTTATAATAAAACGTTTTAAACGTTGATTCAGAAGACCAATCTGCACATCGCATGATATCTTGGATACTAGATCCCAAACCATAAGACTTTGACGCCATAGCGCCTCTGACTGAATGAGCACCAAAGATCTGCGTATCAACACCTGCTTCCTTCATTATGAAGCGAAGCCATCTGGCAATTGTGGCAGCTGCCACAGGTCTAAACGGTTTTTGCACAGCAATCAATAATTGTGAACAACCTTGAGGCCTCAAGGCCTTTGTACATTCCTCATATGCTTTCAAACATTTAACTACACATACTTTTTCATTGTCAGGGAAAGCATTATAATCAATGTGTCTTGACATCA
The DNA here is from genome assembly GCF_964263255.1 of Lissotriton vulgaris. Lineage (NCBI taxonomy): Eukaryota > Metazoa > Chordata > Amphibia > Caudata > Salamandridae > Lissotriton > Lissotriton vulgaris. The sequence continues at coordinate 648,397,419 of NC_141694.1, read as the reverse complement.
TTTTGGTACGACCTGTAATAGTAAAAGAAACCCCTTCCGGGCTAAACACTCTACCTGTAACGTCGAGTGCTCTCACGTCCGAAGACCTTCTGCATGCTGAAAGACAAAGTAACATGGCCAACTTTGCTGATAATTGTTTCCTAGACAAAAGTGCATTATCCGGCCATCTATTGAACAATGAAATGACTAGTGAAACGTCCCACAAACCTGTATATTTGGGTTTGGGAGGATTAGCTACCCTAATCCCTTTTAGTAGTTTACAAACCATCAGGTGCATGCCTACTGGTTTCCCGTCTATCTGGGCATGCCCTGCAGAAATGGCTGAACGGAAATTGTTTACCGAGCGATAGGCTAGGCCACTAGCTGCCTTATTTGCCAAAAAATTCAACACGTGGGGAAGCTCTACCCCCACGGGATCCACCTGTCTTCCCATGCACCAATCCACCCAGTTCTTTCTGGCCGCGGAGTAGCGCTTCCTGGTAGAGGGTGCCCATGCCTGTTTGATGAAGTCTGAAGTTTCGCTCGAAACTCCTGGCAAATGCCACTGTTCCCTGAAAGCCTCCATGCCATCAGGGTTAGCCTGCCCTCCAGCCGCAGAGGATGCTGCTCCTGACGAGGGCCCTGCAATAACCGAGTCCGGCAACAACCGTGGGTGGTCGCAACTCCACTGCAACAGCTTGGGAAACCAAGCCTGAGCCGTCCACCACGGTGTCACCATGACCACTTCCGCCCGTTGTCTGATCACTTGTGTCATCACCCTGGGGATTAACAAGAACGGGGGAAAGGCATACTGAATCCCCTGCGACCAATCCTGGAGAAAGGCATCGGTAGCAGTCGCCATCGGATCCGGTCTCCAGCTGAAAAACCTGGGAATCTGGTAGGTCAGTCTGGATGCAAATAGGTCCGTCTGAAATGTACCCCAAATTGTCTGCAACCACTGAAACACTTGAGGAAGCAACTTCCAATCGCTGTAGTCCCTGAGGTGTCTGGAATTCCAGTCCGCTACCTGATTGGATTGCCCCGGAATGTACTCCGCTATCACCGAGATCTGATTCTCGAGCAGTAATGCCAAAAGTCCTTGGCCATTTGCACAAGAAGAGACGACCTCGTGCCGCCCAACTTGTTGATATATCTCACTGCGGACAAAGTTGTCCAATCGCAGTACGATACAACAAGATGTCTGCTTCGGGGATAACGTGCAGATCGCAAACGATCCTGCGAGCAGCTCTAAGCAATTTATGTGCAATTTGAGTTTTTGCGTTGACCATCTGCCTCCTGTGGAGATATCTCCGCAGCGCGCGCCCCAGCCCCACCTGCTGGCGTCCAACTCTATTACTACTTCTGGCTGCGATCCAAAGATTGCCCTGCCGTTCCAGGCCTCTACATGTCCGAGCCACCACTGCAGCTCTGTCCGGACCTCCTCCGACAGTGGAATTGAGTCCGTATATGACAGGCCTCTCTGAAGATGTTTGATCTTCAGGCGTTGAAGAGCCCTGTAGTGAAGAGGGCCCGGGAATATCGCTTGAAAGGCTAGGCTAATATTCCCACCACTCTGGCGATCGTCCTGAGTGTGACTGTCTGGCTGTCCAGCAGTTTCAGAATTTCCTTTTTCAAGTCCCTCAACTTCGCTTGGGGAAGGCACAGTTGTGCTTCCTGGGAGTCTATCCTGAACCCTAGGAAGTCTATCACTTGGGTCGGAACCATCACCGACTTCTTCTGGTTGATGACAAAAACTAAGCTCTGCAGCAGTGACGTTGTCATGTGTAAATGCTGCACGAGCGTGGATTGGCTCTGCGCAATGATCAGTATGTCGTCTAGGTAAATTATAAGCCTGATCCCCCTCTCTCTGAGGTGAGCCACCACAGGCTTCATTACCTTGGTGAAGCACCAGGGAGCTGAGGAGAGCCCGAAAGGAAGAGCCGAATATTCGTAACACTGGCCGTTCCAAAGAAACTGCAGGAACCTGCTGTGTGGAGAAAAAATTGGTATGGACAGATACGCATCTTTGAGATCTAGACGGACTAACCAATCTCCGTCTTGTAACAGATCCGCTAACAGGTGAATACCTTCCATTTTGAAATGGTTGTACGTAAGGTACTGGTTGAACTCTTTGAGGTTGAGCACTAATCTGTTGCCACCTCCTTTCTTCTGAACAATAAAGACGTTGCTGCAGAAACCGCGAGGTCCGTCCTGACATTGTACAATCGCGTGTTTCTGCAGCAAGTCTGCAACCTCTCTGTCTATGAAATTGTGATCTTGTTGGGAAAAATGGAGAGGGCGGGGAGGGAAAATTTGTGTAGGATGGGAGTAAAATTCCAACTGAAACCCTTGTACTGTCTGCAAAACCCACGCATCCTGAGTCAAGGTCTGCCATTGTGGAAGACAATGCCGTGTGCGACCCCCCAGTGGAAGCAGAGAGAGATCTTGTACACTCACCTGTCTTTTGCTGGGATTTAAAATTAGCTCTGTTGTTTCCGGATTGGAAACGGCCCCTGTTGAAGCCTCTGCGGGACGGGTAAAAGGTACCACCTCGGGTGGAATCCCACTCTCCTCTTCCGCGGCCATAGTCACCTCTCTTGGAGCCTTGCTGATAGCCCCGGCCTGACGACGCGGCCCCAGCCTCGCCCGGCCCTGTTGAAAACACCCTGAGTAAGGGCTCGCTTAATACCACTCTGTGCTTTATCCAAAGCCGTGAAAGTTCCTACATATTTGGATACGTCCTTGACGAAACGGTCTCCAAACAAGTGACCATCAGCCAGAGGGCCTGGTTCTGCCTCTGCCAGCTCCGCTAGGTTGCTGTTCATTCTAAGCAACAAGGATTTGCGCCTTTCTGCCGAGATTGCGCAGTTCGCATTGCCGATGAGGCAGATAGCGCGCTGAGTCCAGCCTGCCAAAATGTCCAGGTCAACTGGGGTGGCACCTTCCTTGGCCGCCAGAGCCATCTCCAGTATCTTTGCTAGGGGACCCACCACGTCGAGCATTTTATCTTGGCAGCCCCGCCAAGCACGGTCGAGTCCAGGTTTGGGGTCCTTCGAGAACTTTTTCAGGAAGGTCAGCATACTGGCATCTATTTCCGGAGTTTCCGCCACACGGTCTGGTAAGTCCGGGCGGGGACACTCAGATTTCAAGCGGTTGCGTACTTCTCTAGCGAAGCTCTTTCTCAAGTTGTCATGAAGGTATTCAGACACCGCCGGGGGCGGGACCCAGTCTGAAGATCGGGGATGCATAATGTCCGAAGGGTCAAAGGTGAAGGGGGTGCTGACCTTGTCTGCCGCGGGCTTAGGGACCTCTTTAGGGGCCACTTTGGCCTTCTTCTGGAGAGGAGGTTCCTCTGAGGTATCCGTGTCCGTGTCTGTATTGGTGGTGGTCGTATCTGTATCCATCGGGCCGGGCGTTTAGCTTTCGCCTTTCGGCCTGCATACGTGTGTTTCACCGCACCTGACGCTGGCAAAGATGCCAGTGGTTGAGAATCCGGCCACTGATCTTGGGAGTTCGAAGTAGTGGCAGTGGAAGGGGCCTGCACCTTCTTCTGCTTCTTTCGTTTGTCATATCCATGACGCTTAGCAAACCCTTCCAATTGTTTCCTGATAGGGCGAAGAGCCACAGCTAGTGCTTGCTTCATCGTTTGAGGAACCTTAGTTTCCATGGCTTTGTTCACTGAAGCCTGGACTGAGGCATCAAGGGCCTCAACAATGTTGTCCTCTAGTACAGCCTCCTGCTGCCCGTCTCCAACTTCCTCCTCTCCTCCATAATACTCCTCAGGGTCTTGTGCCCACTCTTCCATCCTGACTGGAGTAAATAATACACTGGGACAGATCCCTACTGTCCACACACAGGAGGGGTAATGGGGGGGGTCAGCCCACAGCACACTAATAATTTGGAACGATACCTAAACCCCCTCAGCAAAGCTGTACTAGATAAGGTCAAGGACCTGGCCAAATATTCCTAGGAGCGTGTGCTCACTCCAAAGGCCTTGTATTTTACAACCTTTTAACAATATTTTCAAAAGGCGATCACCCAGGGAGCCTGCCGGTGTGTTTGACGCACAGTAAATGTGTCCAGTGTGTGATCGGGGATCGCGCCGAGGCGCGCAGCCCAAACACGACCAAATCCTACTAGAAATAAGCCCAAATTGGTCAGCGTTTGGGCGCGCGAGTCGGCCGTGAGCCACCCGGCCTGAACGCTGAGGGCGTACCAGGGGAGCCCCACGTGCGCCGCAGCGCTACCTGGAACGGCTCTTCTGAGCAATGCGACCGGCTCCCTGCCGGTCAAAGACCGCGAAACAGCAGCGCTCGAAGCGCGTGAAGGAAATTGAGCGCCGACAGCTGGTAAACCCCAGCGGCGCCAAATACAAAGTCCCTGCGCGTTTCAGAGCCCAACCAGCTCAATAAAGTTAACCAAACCAATAACTGGCATACATACAGTATTAAATCATAACGCTAACCATAATCGGAATAAGCACATCAACAAAATCGCATAACATATCAAGAGCATTCAATACAAATAGAATATCCCCATACTACAACAGATTGAGGGAACCAGAAAATAGGTGCACTTAACTCTTGCTGTGAGCAGCAAAGAAAGAGGATGATAGGAGCACGCAAGGGGTTCTTATGGACTATGGGGGAGTGCCTATACTCATGTGTACTCATGGGAAATGTAGTTTGTTTTACTGTTATTTATGAAAATATCCATTTTCATTGGCTGCTGTGTTTATTGCAGTAAAGATTGAGAAGCATAATCTGAAGCCTCCGGTCCTGTAATAGAATTGAACTTGGGGCTTCATACATGTGAAGCATGCGCTCTACCACAGAGCTACATCCCCATTTGTAACAGCTTGTATCCATGTTATCCCATCCCATTAGGAATGAGTGCATGGAAGTAGTAAGCACAACAGGAAGAAAGAGATTTTACACGCAGCTTTGGGAGGACATGGAGAGAAAAGACAGGACACAACTCACGCCCATCAAGTCTGCACAGCGAGGACTTCGCTGCCTCTCTAGTGAAAACAAATACCCACTGTGAAAACTCAGGCTGGCGACTGATTTAACCCGCTGCAGCCTTGTAAACGGCAGTCTGGTTGAACCCCCCTCCCCCCAACTCCCTCCCTCAGGGGCTACATTGTATAAGAGGGGGCCCGTGCATCACATGAAACTGAACTCAACAACTTTCTCACATCGATTCGGGTAGTCTAGGCCTGTTTACTATGGGTAGGCATTGCGCAGTTCACCAGGAGGCACAAAGCCTCCTCACAGCGCAGTGGGGGACTTCAGGCATTTGTTCAATGCACCACGAACACACGGCCCTCTTGCAGCCAACGAGTGAGATATATGTATATTGGGCAACACACCTGTAAAGCAGAGCACCCCTGACGCGCACCAGTGAGATCAGGGCATTCGTGCAACACACCAGGATCACAACGAGCCCTCTCGCAGCGCACCACTGAGCTCCTTGCATCTGTGCAATACACCAGGTATATAGTGAAATACAAAACAAAACAGAGTGAGCAACATTATAAAGAGAAAATGCTTACATCTTTAAATGCACAATAGTGAAGTCAGTGGTCGAAGTGGGGAAAAAAAGTAGGGGAACTGTGGGCGGAGAATCAGAGGGTGGGAATAACCTGAGCATTGGATCAGTGGGCGGAGTTAGAGGTGTGGCCAGGATTCGCAAAACATCCCAATCTTTAGTATTTGTGTAGCATTTAGGGTTACCAACTGGCATGGTGCAAATTCAGGACGGTCAGCATAAAAATTCAGGACAAAGGGTCAAAATTCAGGACAAACATTCAGGACAGAAGGTCAAAATTCAGGACAAAAATTTGGGACAAAACATACGTTTTACAGACATATCGGGGGAGGTGGCACAATAATATATAAGTAAGTAAATACACAACCAAAATAAATACAAGTCAAAATAAGTTTATATAAGGTTGAGCCAATCGTGCACTTCACAGTTTTTCAGTCTGTGCGCAACTTTCCAAAGCGACATCGGGCCCTTTCTGCAATCAAGGTTTGTGCTAGTTAGTAACAATAAACATTAATAAATAGTATTTTTTATTTGTATGTTGAAATCTTTCTTTCTTTTAAATGTACAGTGAAAACACTGTTAGTTATTTTATTTGTATTTTCTCCAGCATGGCGCCAAGACAAAAGCAGAATGCTTTGCCATAGACAGTCCCATGCAGGAGAACGCACACCACATGCTGTCACTACAATTGGGCCCATTGTCATTCTATAAGTGCTAATCAGCTGCACTCTCAGAATGACAATGGGTCACTCCACAGTCTGCACGAGGGAGGTCTGGAGGGCCCGCTGCAGGCAGCCTCTTCAGATTAAAAGATAACTGCGAGAGGCCCCGAGGGAACATTATTAAACTCACGGGGCCTCTCGCATGGGAAACAGCATTCCTTACTCAGATTTCCCATTTCGATTTTAGTATGATGTCTGTAAGGCATCCGTAATTTGGAATCCCCAAATTACGGATGCCTTACAGACATCATTCTAAAATGACGGACGGTCCGTGAAATTTACGGACGGTTGGTCACCCTAGTGGCATTTCACTGACCAGTTACAGCTTATTATGTTATGTAATTCAACCAATGGATACACATGATTATTTAACGATTAATATGAGCTATTGACATTAGAAACGTATTCCACTTTGTGAATTTATTTTAATCACAGAATGTCTCAAAAATGCTTAAAAGCGGAAGCACAAGCCATTTATTTCCGAGCCATGGAGTTTCTGTCGTCAGCAATATACACAGAGACAATTTTACGTGTGTAAATGACTGTATAGGAAATGTTACATAAGACAAAGGACTACAAGGTGTAGAAGTCACATGATAACAATACTAGTAGACCGTATAGTTTAATAGTGATTGGCCTGGAGAAACACAAACTCAGAATTTAAAACTTAATACCATGATTGGGGGTTCTCTTTAAAAATCATTATTGATTTGTATCAAAAATAACACTTTTTGCAACATTAGGATAATCAAAGGCTTAGGGAAAAAAACATAACGCTCTAGTTTATACCTTGCAGTTTGTATGCAGCTCTTAGATGAAAGTTAATAGCTCACTGTTCTTTGTTAGGATTTTAACTTATAAACTGCAAGTGGCAAAAGGATATCACTGACAAAAGCAGTAACCCATTGACCTATTTACAATATGTGCACTTTGTGATAGGCCTGGTACATTTTCTTTGCAGCAAGCATATTAACCCTCTGCGCTATCTTTCCATGAGTCAAAACTTCCACTAGACAAATCTCAGATTTCGCTCTGGAAGAAGTTTATTCATTAGTTCTATAAATAAAATAATAAAAAAAAAAAAGAAAACAGTTTATTCATCAGAGTTATCATGACATTTTTATTATTGCCGAAAATAGCTGGCGGCCAGGAAGGAGGCAGCAAGTGCTTTTAAAACCATAATATACGACGCCCCCACTCAAAGTCAGCGCCTGTTGCGGTCACACAAGTCGCACCGCCCTAGAGCCAGCTCTTCTCAGGGGTCCTGTGACCTCAGTGACAGAGTCACTGTTGCTCTAGGGTATGCTACATCGTAGGCCTGCCCGCAAGACTGGAGGTGAACTTCAGTATGGATTGTGGTGGGCAAGCCTTCAAGGTGAACCCACACTTGCCACTGCTAGGGTCCACCTGCTGGTGCTAACACACCAGGGCTTTTCTGGTGCCTTCTAAGGTCTGGCAAGGGAATGTGCTCCCTCAGGAGTGTGGTCTGGGGAACTGTTCATGCATGCTGAACCTGGTTCCCCAGTTCTAAATTTAGCAGCTCTGCCCCCAGTGCTACATCTGCAGTTGCAGCAGAAGGACATAGGCTATGCAGACGCCCACCATATACATTTAAAAGGTAAAAGAACCGTGCCAGCAAAGTAGTCCCTTGTGGGTGTGTCTGCGTTGTGCTGTGGGCGTGTGCTAGGGGCGTGACAAACGCTGGGGGCGTGTGGTACGTTCCGCCCTTCATGCTATGTCTCATATCGTGTGCTAATCCCACCCTGCTCCCTTTAAATACCCCTGCACCCCATAATCATAACCCACCCTTACTCCTTATAATACCCCAACACCCTTAAACACTAACCCATCTCCACCCTATAAATATACCCTGTACCCCAAAACCCAAACCTATCCCTAAACCCTAAAAATACCCCTGTACCCCAAAACCCAAACTTAGCCCTGAACCCTAAAAATACCCCTGTACCCCAAACCTAGCCCTGAACCCTAAAAATACCACTGCACCCCAAAACCCAAACCTACCCCATAACCCTGAAAATACCACTGCACCACAAAACCCAAAACTACCCCTGAACCCTTAAAATACCCATGTACCCCAAAACCCAAACCTACCCCTGAACCCTAAAAATACCCCTGTACCTCAAACCCCAAACCTACCCCTGAACCCTGAAATACCCATGTACCCCAAAACCCAAACCTAGCCCTGAACCCTTAAAATACCCCGTACCCTAAAACCCAAGCCTACCCCTGAACCCTAAAAATACCCCTGTACCCCAAAACCCAAACCTAATTCTGAACCCTAAAAATAACCCTGTACCCCAAAACCCAAACCTACCCCTGAACCCTAAAATACCCCTTTACCCCAAAAACCAAACCTAGCCCTGAACCCTAAAAATACCTCAGTACCCCAAAACCCAAACCTAGCCCTGAACCCTTAAAATACCCCTGTACCCCAAAACCTAAACCTACCCCTGAACCCTAAAAATACCCCAAAACCCAAACCTAGCCCTGAACCCTAAAAATACTCCTGTACCCCAAAACCCATACCTATCCCTAAACCCTAAAACTACCCCTGTACGCCATAACCCAAAACTATATCTGAACCCTTAAAATACCTAAATACCCCAAAACATATACCTCAGTACCCCAAAACATATACCCCTATACCCATACTTACCATATCCAAACATAAAAAAACATGCTTTTACCATTCATGCATTTACAACGAATTTCGTTGTAAATATTTGCGTGGTAAAAGCATATAAAGTGTAATGCCATGCGTTATAATGGCATTGCGGAGTCATGGTACTTTCGTAATGAAAGTATGCGGAGTGATAGTATGCGGAAAGAAAGTTGCAGAATAATGGGTGTTTACCCTCCTCCGGTAAGTACATTGGTGGCACGGCGGCCCACATCTCCAGCAACATACTCTCACCACCCATTTGAAAAATGCACAGGTCTCTCTCATTGATGGCCAGCAACGACATACACTTTTAGACACACCTCCCGCCACAAGTTCTAGAATTGCGAACTTTAGAGCTGGGGAGCTACTTTCGAATCTCGGCATCAGCTCAACATCCTGTGATTCCAGGCAAATCGCTTTGTCTCCCCGTGCCTAACACAAATGAATGTGTTCTTCTGTAATGTATATTGTGCTCATGCCATGTTGTCGAGTTCGCGCTATATAATATTGCAAGGAAAAATAAAGTAGGGAAACTCGAGTTCACACACTACTGAACGCACACTCTTAAGTGCATCAGCAGTGCAATGTGAATCGGAGCGTTTTACAGGCCTGTCACAGATAAGAAATGCTATCAAAACGAAATCCTACAAAACAATTTACAACTGGCCGGCAGCAATTTATACCCGGACAATGCTAGTGTTTTGATAAAGCCAACCCAGAGTTAGCATTTGACCGCGAGGTTCATAATGCACTTAAGAGTATATGGTATGGCAATATCCTAGAACAGCTATAAGGACATGGTTCCGAAAACTGCAGACAGGCTCAGCTCATGCTAGAGCACCATCTCACATAAAACCAAGCACTCTGCCTCCAGGATTGTTAAGGCCTGCCATAGGAGAGACTTATAGGTATATATGTGTCTAGATATAAGGTTAGATATGGGAATACTATATCTAAGCAAGGGGTGTTACATGACCTTGCCCCAGCTGAGTGATCAGCCAGTTGTGTCAATATGAGTGGTCAGCCAGGGGTGGCATAATATATGCTGCAGCCCCTGGTAGGCCTTGGATGCACCTATGCCCTGGGTACCTATAGTACACTGTACAGGGGCTCATAAGGTGACCCAATATCCAATTGGTAATGCACCTAAAGTACATTATAGTGAATTTAGAGAGAGAGCAGCTGGGCTGTGGGTCTGATTAACAAGCCCACAGCCACATTAAGTCGAAAACCAGTGAAGCAAAAACGAAAAAGTGGGGTGACCTTAGGAAAGCAGACCCTACTCTCCTACACCGCAAACCAAGTTTGAGTCCTGGCATCTGCTCGTCTTGTGATTATGAGCAAATCACTTAATTTACCTATGCATAAAAAATGAATCTGACCATGTGTATTTTCATTCATATAGCACTTACTACACCTGATGAGACATTGAACTAATGTAACCTGATGTTCATGTAAAAAAACTCCAATGCCTTTGAGTTAACGCTATATAAAACTACCAAAAAAGGATTTCTATAACAAAAGCAACAGCCCACTGATTTATCTACAGAAAATACAAATCTACATGTTATACGTGCTTAGCACCTGTACATTAACCCTCTCTGTTGTACTTTAAGTCAAAACTGCGACCAAATAAAACACAGACTGCTCCAGAAAGTGCTTTAAACACTAGTGTTTTGTAGTGTTATTATCAGAGGCGTAGGTTAGTCCGTGAGAATCGGAGTGTGAATCACAAATTTCCCAACTAAAGAACAGTATACCAAAGGGTGGATGAATGTCCAAGTTTTGGGATACACTATTCCCATGAGGAACAGCTGCAGTACTTATTTGCATTAGGTGGCCCTCTAAGTCCCTTTAAAAAAACTTACAAGTAAAAACCTTTTAGTCAAAAGAGAACTACGAGAAAAACCAACAAAGGCATACAAGACCCGATTCAGGACTCCCAGACCAAACTCTTAAGCCAAGAATGCATTTTATTTAGGCGGGGGATGGGGGGGCTCACACCCCAATCACCCATCCTGAATCCACACCCCTGATTATTATCCCCTGAAAATGAATGGGCACACGAGAATCTCTGCAGCATGTCCCCTAACCCTTAAGATATTTTAAAATACAGTATCTTTGTGACCAATTAAGTTAGTTTAGTAGTAGTAAGTTTTATAGTTTTCGTGTATGTTCTGTTCACGTGCTATATAGTTTGTGTGCCATCATATCTTACAGTTATCTTGTAATACTATCTTGTATTTCTCTAATACTATTGGCATGTACTTGTTTACATGCTCCAAGAAAGTACTTTCTACAGTGGCTATTGTGGAGTCTTCACTACGATAGTAAGCCTGAACAGTTATTGTCACTATCGTCCTTGTCAATTGCTTTGAGGCAGATATGTTTTTAAAAATGCTTATGCTGACGGTCGTGTAAAGTGGTGAAGGGCCCTAGGCCCACATGTTAGGAGCAGCAATAATGTGGACGCAGACACCAGATGGGGGTAATGGGAATGGCCACGAGCATGTGCGCCCGACCCCATTTATTGGCCTCGTCACCTGACCCAGTGACGTAGGTGCTGGGTGTGTGTAATGTGTGCTTACAGGCTGCAAACACTCGAACGTGTCTAATGCTCAGACACTACATCCCTCCCATTTTTTAATTGCAAAGACCCACATTCAGAAATCAACCTGTGGGGAAAATAACATGTATCAGGATGCAGTAAAGTGTTCAGCTTCCGCAGTGTCTTTCTATCCGCCGCTGCTTGGAATCACAGATGATGTTCAATCTGCTGCGGGGAACATCAGTTCACAGTGGCACCAGTTTGTGGTGCTCGATGGAAACAGTCTGTTGACGACTCGGCAACCAAATTGTCCTCACAGTCTTTCTTTTGTTGACTTCCATGGCAACGGGTGCAGTTAGAGTTCTTGTTGTTCGCCGTGGAATGATGTTCACATACCGGTCTCGGCCTTGGTTTCACTTGTGGTCTTTGTCTTACTTAGCAAAGTCAGATCTGTTGAAAGGCATCCCTCTCACCAGGATGACTTCTCTTGTTGGTGTTCCCCTGCCACGGGATATCCTTGAGGTCCTCTTTTCTCAGACTTGCGCTGGGCTGGATGTGCCACATCAGTTTACTCCTGCGCCGCCGTCAGTTGGGGTATGGAGGAGACGATGTGCCTCACCTCAGATTCCGCAGCCTCGTCCCGAAGGTAGCTGTTAGTTTCTGTCTTTGCTTGCGATGTCTTCGCCCTCCCCTGACCTTTCGGATGGGCGTTGGATGACCATCTCTCGTCGCGGGGACTGTCGTCCCGGAGGCCTCTGCCCCTGGGCCACCACGGCTGGCATTGTCCGGTGTCCGTGTGACTCCAGAGGTGGATCTCACAAACTGTCTCGCTTGCTCCTCTCCGCAGATCCTGGGTGTGCGGAAACATCGTCGATCAGATCAGCTGGTCTTCTTTGCCACTGGTGTTCTTCCGGCCTGGTCTTCTTTGTCACTGGTGTTCTTCCGACCTCGTGCTCCTCGCACCGTTGTCCTGGCACTTGTCACCTTCCTTCTCTTCGGGAGTGTGAGAGGTCTTCCTGCACTCCTCTCTTTCCTTGGTTGGTTCACTGTGGGGACGTTGCTTCGCAATGACTTCTCCTTCCACTCTTAACTGTAGCAACAGGCCACGTGGATATACTTCCTTCCACTCTGGCAGTGGCAGACGTGCCACTCTGATCTCTCCTTTTCTTCCTTCCTTTTCGCGGTGGCAGACGTGCCACTCAGATCTCTCTTTTTCTTCCTTCCTTTTCTCGGTGGCAGACGTGCCACTCAGATCTCTCCTTTTCTTCCTTCCTTTTCGCGGTGGCAGACGTGCCACTCAGATCTCTCCTTTTCTTCCTTCCTTTTCACGGTGGCAGACGTGCCACTCAGATCTCTCCTTTTCTTCCTTCCTGCTTCGCGACATCACCGATCTTGTGCCTTCTCTCCTGACCTGGCTCCTCCATGCAGGGCGCGCCCGCTGCATGTGTATCCCTGGTCTTGTCCCCGTCGGGGACACTTTCTCCTTCTTCCTCAGCAGCCAGAGTTGGTGTCGCGAACCCTCTTCTCTTGATTCTTGTTGGTGACGTTCGTGGGTCCACGTCCGTAGACCTTGTCTTGGTTGAACGTCCTGGACCGTTTGGCAGTCCACTTCTGCCGATGCCTGGCAGGTTATCTTCGGTCGTCCTGTCGGACTTTGCCCTTTAACAATTTTTTAGTTTGGGGACCCGTCGTGGGTCAGCACTTGATGGGCGATCATTCTGCGGATCGGCTTCTGGCAGGCGCCACGTCGTGTGGTCGTCCTTTTGCGCTACAACAGTTCTTGGGGACCCGTCGTGGATCAGCACTTGATGGGCGATCATTCTGCTGATCGGCTTCTGGAAGGCGCCACGTCGTGTGGTCGTCCTTTTGCGCTACAACAGTTCTTGGGGACCCATCGTGGGTCAGCACTTGATGGGCGATCATTCTGCTGATCGGCTCCTGGGAGGCGCCACGTCGTGTGGTCGTCCTTTTGCGCTACAACAGTTCTTGGGGACCCATCGTGGGTCAGCACTTGATGGGCGATCATTCTGCTGATCGGCTCCTGGGAGGCGCCACGTCGTGTGGTCGTCCGCGATAACTGTTCTGCGCGATGGCGCTGCCTGCGCTCTTCTTTCTCCTTGCGGTGGCTGTGCGTTGCCACGTGGCGCGTTATCTGCGCACTTACTGTTCAGGGCTCTTGGACGCCTGTTGTGTGTCGTTGGGTACTTGCTGCTTTGGCTGTCGTCGGGTACTTGCTGCATTGGACCGTTGGCGGGAGTAGTTGATACTGCAGTGAACACCTGTGGCCACTAGGAGTCGCTGCTCTCTCCGTCTTCTGATCGCGGCAGTCTTTTCCCTGGACGTTCTTCCAGTGCTTGGCAGTCGTTTCCATCTAGATGTTCTGTCAGTGCTTGAGTTCTCGCTGAGGCATTCGTGCCTCTTCCCACGTTGCGTTGGAAGTGGCGACTGCCGACTCCTTGCTGGTGCGTGTGGGTGTTTCCTGCGTGGTTGCGCACTTATTTGCTGCTTGGTAGTAGATTCTCCTTGGGGGCGCTACTCAGTCTGTTGCCCCTTGCTGCTGCTGACTTATCTTCTGTTGTGCACTTGTGCAATGCTTGTTTTCTTTCCTTTCTTGAACGGCAGGTGCGCTTTTGCTCTCCGGCCTCTAGATGGCGGTAGACTCCGATTTGGCAGCAGCCTGCCTTGTGGCTCGTCTTCCCTGTGTTGTGTACTCTACTGTCTGTCCCTCACCCGCTGCACACAGGGGGGCTGGAGCTGCTGCTGGTAGCTGGTGAGTCTCTCTTATGTTCATTATACTTTTGGGGCAGACAAGCACAGGCGCCCTATACAGTGTGTTGGATGAATGCTGCACAGTTCATTTGTGTCCGTGCTTGGGGCATTGCTGTGTTTTCTCACGGGGGCACATGTTCTGGTTCTTGCCGGGTGCACCGGCACTTTAAATTTGGTGTTTCGTGAGGGGGCACACATTTTCAACTCGGCGGCGCTGGCCGCATGCAGGCGCTTCCTTCTCTCCTGCTTTCCCCTCCCAGCCCGCGGCAGCCTTGGGGGGGGTGAGGGGTGTATTGAAGCTTTGCTCAGGCGGGGGAGCGCGTCGCTCCCGTCACTCCTCCCGGGGCGGGGGCGGGTGGGCTCCGCTGGCTCTGCAGTGTCTGTCCTTCGCTTGGGTGCCGCCGGCAGGCCGCGGGTGGGCTCCGCTGGCTCTGCTTGGTCTTTCTTTGTTGGGGGTGCTGCCGCGGGTGGGCTCCGCTGGCCTGTTGAAGGTCCAGACCACGTTGCGAGGGGGGTGGGAGGCGGTTAGCTACTCCGCCCCCTCCCCCTCGTTGGTTGGTTGACTACGGGTCCGGCAGCATGCTCCCCATGCCGTTCATGGTCTCCACGCCCCACCGCTTCCACTCATACACGCGGCGGGGGCAGGGGACGACTCGGGCAGGCCGCGGGTGAGCTCCGCTGGTCCTGCTTATGTCTGGGCATTAAAGTTGATGTCTATAGCGGGTGGGCTCCGCTTTGGTGCACAGTCTTCCGGGGGAGTCACCTCCCGCTCCCGG
Source organism: Lissotriton vulgaris (assembly GCF_964263255.1). Taxonomy (NCBI): domain Eukaryota; kingdom Metazoa; phylum Chordata; class Amphibia; order Caudata; family Salamandridae; genus Lissotriton; species Lissotriton vulgaris. The sequence goes on along the minus strand of NC_141694.1, from coordinate 648,382,392 downwards.
CTCACCTTCGGCCGACGGGCCAGGTCCTGGGCTGCGGTCGTGGCGGGTGGGCTCCGCCCGGCCGGTGCACCTTTCCGGTGGGGGTCTCTACCCCGCAGCCGTCGCAGGTGGGCACTGGGCGGTCCGCTCCTCCCTGGTGGTGCTGGATGGTGGCGGACAACGCGAGTGGGCTCCGGTCGGCTCGTCCTTAAAGGCTGGTGCGGTGGGCCTCCCGGTCGCTGCAGGCTGTGGGGCTCAGACGTGCCCACCGGCTTTCCGGCGCTTTGCGCCCTGCTACAGGGGGTGCCCTGCAGGCGGGCAGCTCTCTTCCCCTTTTTCTTTTGCTTTGGGTAGTGGCACGGATGGGCTGCACTACCGGCCTCGTCGCCAGTGTAAAGTGGTGAAGGGCCCTAGGCCCGCATGTTAGGAGCAGCAATAATGTGGACGCAGACACCAGATGGGGGTAGTGGGAATGGCCACGAGCACGTGCGCCCGGCCCCATTAATTGGCCTCGTCACCTGACCCAGTGACGTAGGTGCTTGGTGTGTGTAATGTGTGCTTACAGGCTCCAAACACTAGAACGTGTCTAATGCTCAGACACTGCAGGTCGGACTGAGCTTTGCGTGGCTCCGCTCGTCACGACTCTATCTCCCTATTCCGCTGCACATCGTGACCTCCAATTTAAGGGTTCTCTGATTCTTTTTTCCCCATTTTAGCACTGGCGTAAATAACTGACTTTCGTGCATTATTCTACTTCATTTGCATTTTACTAGCGGTCTCTGCGTTTATTTTATTGGCAAAAGATCCACATACCTTTCAGGGATCACGTATCGTGTTTACTTATAGTGGATACCATGTGAAAGGTATGTGCTAATTTAAGAACGCCGGAAGTCCTAGCACAAACAAGCATCAAGCAGCACAAATGTTTTTTTTTATCTGAGACAGCTGATGTTGCAATAGCGCCCTGAAATGGATATAACATTTCACCAGGAAAGTCAATAGCATCTACATGTTTCTGTAAATTTGACAGCAAGCATGCGTGCTGTTGCAATAAAACTAGTGGACGGAAACACCAGCCAATCCAGAACAGCGACAAAACAATCCAACCATAATATCGACCAATCACAGAATCCCGCAAGAATAAGATAACTACCAGTCACAGTGTCTGATCCAGCCGCGAGCTCAGCCAATCACGCGTGCCGATTTTTTTGTGCCACTGTCTGAACCGCCTCAAAATTTTATGGCAAGACCGGAGGCTCCTATTATGCTTTCTTATCTTGCTTTATTTTATACAGCAGCCAAGATAAGTAAATAACTACAGTTCCCAGAGGGCCAGAGGGCAAACTGGGCCATGGGAACGAAAAAACGTGAGAGTACAGTAACCAATCACCATGAGCCTAACAGATAAAGGCCCTAACTGACTGCGCAGCTTCCCTCTTTTCTTGCTGCTCGCAGTCAGATAAGTGCCTTTTATCTTTGCTCACAGTGTATTATTGGTTTTTCGAAGTGTATTGTGCCCGTTTTTCATTGCTTATTTAATTTATTGCAGGCGCGACCTCGCGCTACTGTTTGTGCGCTATACGCGCGTGTCTCTGGGCATTACGAGCTGCATTCCCTCGCTCTCCCACCCCTCCCCTGCTGCCACGCGTTGGTAGCTCCCTTCCTCGCGCTGCTTCGCGCGTCTTCCCCGTCCTCTCCTCACCTCGGCTAAAGCCTCCGGTCACCAGCGTTCAGTCCGCCTGCATTCCGGTTCTGTTCCCTGGCTTCCTTCGAGCGTCACGCCTCCCGGCCCGCCTCTAACACGCCCCTGCAATTTCATTAACCCTCGCCTACCTCAGAATTCTCTATTCTTTTCTCCTGTGCATACTTGGTGATTTTGCAACAGCCTGGTCATGGAACGCGATAGTTCCTCGGAGGAGGTCCCTTCTCAGGACTCTCAATCCTTCAAAAAGGACTTAAATAAATGTATTAATAACTCTGTGGAAACGGCTGTGGAAGTCTCTATGAAGAGAATGTCTAAAAACATGGAAAATTCAATGTTGAGCATCATGTCCAAATTATTGGCCCAGTCTGCGGGGGAAAGCAGACAGAAAAAGGTGGATTTCTCTGCTCAATCTCGTCCCCATAAAAAAGCGTCTTTGATTAGCGAGTCTTCCTCGCACTTGACTGAGGACTCAGTTCCTCCCAGACCTCCTTCCAAGGAGGGGTTTGTTGCCTCCGAAGGCAAACGTAAGCAAAAAGAGAAACATGCAGAGTCTCCTAGGAGAAAATTGGTAATTTCCACCATTTTGGACACGGACGATGATGATGATGATGCTAATTTCGATGACGCTGACCAATTGATTGACCTTTTTGATTACACTGACCCTTCCCCCCCCCCCTGCTAAATCCCCAAAATTGGATTCTTTTTCTTTTGAACCCGTGTTTGACTCTGAGGGTTTTCCCATGTTTGATCCCTCCACTATCCGTCACCCTAATTCTACCGAATGGTTCCCTTCCCACCATGTGGGAGAGTACATCTCTGCCAGGTTACGTCTCCCTTTAGAAGCTCCGGTACGAGCCAGGCTTAAATCAGAATGCCCTAAGCCTTCTCTTCCCGACAAAATCACTATGGTCCCTTCCATCGACCAACCACTCCTCACCTTTTTCTCCAAATTCGGCAAGGACCCTCGCAGAGGGGTTGATAAAGCTTGGACCACTTGCCAAGACAAGTTGTTGGACATTGTGGGCCCCCTCGCCCGCATCTTTGATTTAGCGGAAGCTTCCCGCTTAGAAGGTTCTGAGCTTTCTGCTGAAGATATCTCTAAGTGGGCTCAACGTGCCTTCTGTCTTCTTGGAAATGCCAACTCCGCAATTACTCACGAGCGCCGTAAAGGTCTCCTAATCAAGTTGGATCCTAAACTTTCTAATCAGGCACCCATGGATCCTGGCCCCAAGGCGAATGGTCTCCTCTTTGGAGAAAATTTGGTTCGTGACCTTAGTAGATTTGTTTCTACTTTTGCATCCTTGGACAAGGCCCAACAAACAGTCAAAAAAGTTTTCGCCCCTCGGGTTTTTGGACGGGCCGGCAGAGGCAGGGGCCGCTCTTCCGGCCGTCCTTACAACCAAGGCTCCAGAGGCTCCTTCAACAACAACCAAGACTACAAGCCTCAATTCTATCCCCAACGTGGCCGTGGTTTCAAAGGCAAAGGTCAACGACAATATCGTCAAAACTCCAATCAACAAGGTAAGCCTTTCTTCTTCCCCTCCTGTGGGGGGTCGCCTAAAACTGTTTCTTCAAAAGTGGTGCACTCTCAGTTCAGACCCGTGGGTCTTAAGCACAGTACAAGGTTACCTAATAGAATTCCTTTCCCCTCCTGTCCAGTCTTCTCTTCCTCCCCCTCTCGTCTTTTCCACTCTCATGACATCTCAAATCTCAAACGAGATCGAAGCTCTTCTCCTCAAAAGAGCGATTCAGGTTTTTCCCTTCGACTCCTCAGGCTTTCTAAGCTCCATTTTTCTTGTTCAAAAGAAAAACAAGAAACTCCGCGCGGTCATCAACCTAAAATGGTTCAACCAATTTGTGGTTTACCGCCATTTCAAAATGGAGACCATCTTACACCTGAGGGACACTCTTCGCCCCAACGACTGGATGGTCCGGTTGGACCTTCAGGATGCGTACCTCACGGTTCCCATTCATCACTCCCATTGGAAATTTCTTCAGTTCCAGTGGTCAGGGATCAACTATTGTTTCACCTCTCCGACCTGTCGTTAACTCAGTCCCTTCTATTAGATCTGGGTTTCCTCATCAACGTAGACAAGTCATCTCTGACTCCATCTCAAAACACGGAATTTCTGGGTTTCTTGGTGGACTCTGTTGCAGCGTCCCTGCGCCTACCCCTTTCCAAAGTTTCCAAGATCAAAGCGGAGATCTTATCTGTTCTTCAGTCCTCTCTTTTATCCCTTCGATCTCTTGCTCGGATCGTCGGTCTTCTCTCCTCCTCCATTCAGGCCATCTTCCCGGGCCCTCTCCATTATCGCGCTCTCCAACGCCTGAAGATTCGTCACCTTCGACAAGGCCTCGCATATTCAGATCTCGTGGCTCTAGACCCCGAGTCCCGCACCGAACTTCAATGGTGGATAGACCATTTGGATGCGTGGAACGGGCGCACTATCTTCGCCACGGCCCCAGATCTAGTCTTAGAATCAGATGCAAGCCTGTCGGGCTGGGGCGCCCGTTGTGGACCAATCTCGACTGGAGGTTCATGGTCCGCCGAGGAGTCCAGGTTGCACATCAACTGTTTAGAGATGCTTGCAGGTTCCTTTGCGATCAAAAGCCTTTCCAAAAACAGGATTCACTGTTCTATTCTCCTCCGCATGGACAATGTTTCTGCGGTCCGCTACATCAACCATCTTGGCGGAACAAGGTCCAAACCACTAGCGGACTTGGCAAAGAGTCTATGGGAGTTTTGTCTCGCCCATCATCTTTCTCTGACAGCAGAGTATCTTCCTGGAGATCTCAACAGCGTGGCGGATTGGCACTCGAGATTTCTTCGAGATTCCAGCGATTGGAAGCTTTGTCCATCCGTCTTCCTCTCTCTTTCCCGTCTTTGGGGCCCTTTCTCTATCGATCTCTTTGCTTCCCGTCTCAATACCCAATTACCCCAGTTCTACAGTTGGCGCCCGGATCCCCTGGCTGTGGCGACAGACGCCTTCCTGCAAGATTGGTCTTGTCATCTCCATTATGCCTTTCCTCCTTTCCTGATGATCAACAGGGTTCTTTCTCAGGTCCGCCGCCAGTCCTCGTCCCTGGTTCTTGTTGCTCCCTTCTGGCAGGCCCAAGTTTGGTTTCCGACTCTTCTCGAAATGGCAGTGGACTTCCCGGTCCTACTTCCCTCCTTCGGGGATCTTCTCCTCAACCCTCAAGGCGAACAGCACAGTCTCATTCTCGACTCCTCCCTGCAACTCTCGGCCTGGAAAGTTTCCGGCCTTCCTCTTCTGACGTCCTCATTTCACAAGAGGCTTCGATCTTCATCAGCCAGGCTTGGGCTCCAGGAACCTCCAAGGCATACAGATCCGCCTGGTCTCTTTGGACAAGCTGGTGTTTGGAAAGGGACCTCGATCCCATTTCAGCCTCTCTGAATTTCATAATTAATTTTCTTGGTTCACAGGCCAGTGCCGGTAAGGCTTACCGCACCATCAATCTCTACCGTTCTGCCATCTCCCTCTACCATTCCCAAATCGATGGTAAACCAGTTGGCGCTCACCCTATGATTTGTCGTCTTCTCAAAGGTGTACGTTGTGCAAAACCACCGTTGGCTAAGTATACCTTTTTATGGGATGTTACAGTAATATTTAAATTGTTTTCTAGTTGGCCAGACAATGCTGTTCTTTCACTTAAAATGCTATCTGCTAAACTTACCATGTTATTATGTCTAGTTTCCATCAAGCGAGTTTCTGATGTTAAGGCTCTAGATGTTTCTACTCGCCAATATTCTCCTTCAGGTGTGATGTTTCAGATACGCAGACGTACCAAGACTAATTTGGATTCAGTGTTTTACCCCTACTTTCCAGATCATCCTAAACTGTGTGTGGGACAATGTTTAAAAGTGTATGAACACCGAACTGCTGATCTCAGAACGCCCTCTCATTCTCAACTCCTTATTTCTTTTATTAAACCCCATCTCCCTGTCTCTTCCCCTACCCTTGCCCGTTGGGTCCGTTGGGTCATGTCTCTTGCCGGTATTGACGTCTCCGTTTTCGGAGCTCATTCGGCCAGGGGAGCCATGGCTTCTACAGCCTTTTGGTCTGGCTCTCGTCTGGAAGACATTCTGAGATCAGCAGACTGGTCAAATGACAGTATATTTTGCATGTTCTATTGCAAACCTGTTCATACTGTGGCTTCTGATGTTGTTAATATGCTTTAAACAAGCATAATAGGAGCCTCCGGTCTTGCCATAAAATGTAGATTTTTCTAGTATTCATGACGGAAAATCTTAATTTTATTAAAGACACGGAGGCGAGTATTATCCCGCCGCAACTTCTTAACATCTGTTCTCCCTCCCTACAGCGAATCCAGCCCTGCCACCGGCTTCATCTTAGAAGATCTACCCTTCGACTTCTTCGATCTTCTCCTTCGAGTCCTCCAATTCCAGCGCTCCTGGATCCTCCTCCTGGACTTCTGTTTGGTCTTCTTCCTTGGATTCCCCTGATGCAAGACTTATGTTCCTGGACTTTGGCTATATCCTTAATTTTATTCATTTTTCCTTTGTTTAATGACTATACTTGATCTGCTCGCCAGCGAAAAGAGGAAGCTGCGCAGTCAGTTAGGGCCTTTATCTGTTAGGCTCATGGTGATTGGTTACTGTACTCTCACGTTTTTTCGTTCCCATGGCCCAGTTTGCCCTCTGGCCCTCTGGGAACTGTAGTTATTTACTTATCTTGGCTGCTGTATAAAATAAAGCAAGATAAGAAAGCATAATACTCGCCTCCGTGTCTTTAATAAAATTAAGATTTTCCGTCATGAATACTAGAAAAATCTACATTGTTTTGAAAAGAAGGCGTCTAAACTAAAAGCCTTCTGTCTTCTGCAATTTGCTTCTTGGAGTTCGCTGGTCTGTTGTGCCTGCTATGATGCATGGGGGCGGAGGTTCTGCAACTTCGAAGGTTTGGCAGAGCAACTAACAGAAGCTAAGGTTTTGCTCTATGAGCGTGTCCGAGGAAGGTTTGCAGCCTAGTTAGGATGTTTTCATAAGCACCCTAGGCACACATGCCAATAGACCAGATTCAGGCGGGGGACTCCCGGTGTTTAAAGACTGTAATCAGCACAGAGTAGGTCTCTTCTCGGGCTCAGTCAGTTAAGGCATACACATGTCATGCCTGTCTCCTCACTCGCAGTCAGACCTCCCCTATAGCAATGCATTCGGATGGTCATTTGCACCTTAAATCGCTGGAGAGAGAGCCGCGGCACGCCGGACCCGAGGGAGGTCGCTTATCTTGAAGTCCAGCCAAATTGTCAAGCACTAAACTGTGGAAGAAAGAGGCTGCGCTCTGAAGGGTCCCGAAAGAAGGGACATTCAGCAGTAGTTGTTCTATTTTGGAAAACCCCTTACTCACAAACACACGCTCTCCTGTACCTCTGTCCCTCATAGTTGCACTATTTTCCTCTTCATCTTGTTCGAAACTCTCTTGCAGAGGGACTCAAGGCGTCAGTATTAGTGATGAGGTGTTTTGTAATGTGTTCACTTAAAAGGCATGTCGGTTTTAGTTGCTGTTACACACTCGGATAAGCACCTGCTTACATTCACATTCTCTCTTTGGTCACAAGTGCAACAAGCATTTGCAATGCAATAGGTCTCGCATTTACACGAGTTTCAGCTATTGGCATTGTAAATGACAAAGCCTTTTATTAATTTTTTAAAAACCTAAATAAAAAGCATTGTCATTTTCAATGCCAATAGCTCAAACTCGCGTACATGCGAGACCTATTGCATTGCAAATGCTTGTTGTATATTGTTTTGCCGTTCAAATCAAGGACAATGCTTAGGCTGGGCCCTATGCTAGCAGTCATGACTCAGTGGTGGGCCCCCATTCCAATAATGACTGGGACCCCAGTTTCCAGTAATCATTAATTGGGGTGTTCCCAGAAGTCAAACGTTTAAAAAGCATTTGAGGTTATCCAGTCGGGTTACGCAATATCTCTTTTCTCACTTCAAGAATGAGGTTTTGCCTTTCTGAATGCTTTGTTGTTGGTGTTTTTAATGTAAATTTCACTTTCGACTGCATGATGCGAACACAATGCTGCTTTTATAAAGAGGTTTGTTTAAAAAGTCAAAATTTGATTAACCGACAAGCTAAGAAAAATACCGGAGTTGCCAGGGATTGAACTTGGGACTTCATACATGTGAGGCATGCGCTCTAACACAGAGCTACATCCCCATTTGAAACAGCTTGCATCCCATCCCAATTTTACACGCAGCTTTGGGAGGACATGGAGAGAAAAGACAGGACACAACTCGCGCCCATCAAGTCTGCACAGCGAGGGCTTCGCTGCCTCTCCAGTGAAAACAAATACCCACTGTGAAAACTCAGGCTGGCGACTGATTTAACCCCCTGCAGCCTTGTAAAGGGCAGTCTGGTTGACCCGCCCCCCCCCAAACTCCCTCCCTCAGGGGCTACATTGTATAAGAGGGGGTCCGTGCATCACATGAAACTGAACTCAACAACTTTCTCACATCGATTCGGGTAGTCTAGGCCTGTTTACTATGGGTAGGCATTGCACATCACACCAGGAGGCACAAAGCCTCCTCACAGCGCAGTGGGGGACTTCAGGCATTTGTTCAACGCACCAGGAACACACGGCCCTCTTGCAGCCAACGAGTAAGATCAGGCTATTTGTGCAACACACGAGGAAGCCCAGAGACCCATTGTCTCGCTGCGATCTAGTGAGATCGCAGCATCTGTGCAAACACACCAGGGACAGGCCGAATCTTCTCGCAGCGCACCAGTGAGATCATGATATTTGAGCAACACACCTGGAAAGCAGAGCACCCCTGACGCGCACCAGTGAGATCAGGGCATTTGTGCAACATGCCAGGATCACAACGAGCCCTCTTGCAGCGCACCACTGAGCTCCTAGCATCTGTGGAATCACCAGTTATATAGTGAAATACAAAACAGAGTGAGCAACATTATAAAGAGAAAATGCTTACGTCTTTAAATGCACAATAGTGAAGTTTGGAATACAAGAAATGCTGATCGTGACAGTGCCTAAAGATACTATGGCAATGAAGTCTATCATAATGCACTAAGGTCTATCGTAATGCAAACAAAAAACATGCTAAATATTCTCATGAACGAAACGCGTTGGCTGGCAATTTTGTGAAAATAAAGGATTATTCAAGACTTTAATACCATATGACTTATTGATTCATTGACTGCCATTCGTCCCAATATCGAGCGGTGCACCACTCCAAAAGTTTGGCTTCTAAATAAATACATCTCGCTGCATCAATCAGTAAATCCCGCTGGTAGAATTATGCTGCGTAAAAACGATGTATCAGGTATAACAAGCTCAATGCGCGGATTTCAAGAAATAACATTTCATAAATCATGAACAGAAACAAAACGAAAACATAATCAAAGACTCCAAGCACAATTAAATCCGAAGTAACATGCTCGCAACACGCCTAACATAAAGAACAGCGTCCTGCAAGTTGTGCGCTCAAGCTGTAAGGAAAGAAAAAAAAGCAAACACGAAAGCACGTCACATTGCGTGTAACCGCCTGTCTGAACCGCCTCAAAATTGTTTTGAAAAGAAGGCGTCTAAACTAAAAGCCTTCTGTCTTCTGCAATTTGCTTCTTGGAGTTCGCTGGTCTGTTGTGCCTGCTATGATGCATGGGGGCGGAGGTTCTGCAACTTCGAAGGTTTGGCAGAGCAACTAACAGAAGCTAAGGTTTTGCTCCATGAGCGTGTCCGAGGAAGGTTTGCAGCCTAGTTAGGATGTTTTCATAAGCACCCTAGGCACACATGCCAATAGACCAGATTCAGGCGGGGACTCCCGGTGTTTAAAGACCCACCAGGAATGCAGCCACCCTGCGCGTCGCTGATCTCTCCCGACAGTAAAACGCTGTGGGAGTGACACATTGGAAAGGAGGAGGGCATGCAGCTGCCTTTGGTATGCTTTCATTATTTAAAGACACATGCAAAGGCCAATCCAATGTGTGGGAGGAGTCAGACCCACACAGAGAAGCCTCCCAAAGAGCAGCGCATGCGCGCTGCGCTAGGCTCGATCTAAAAACAAAAGTGTGCATACAAAATTTCATGAACACTCTTGCCATTATTAAATCTCAATTAAGCGCACACACAAACCCACACTTTCACATATTACCATTCATGGGCACACATCTCACAAAAATCAGTTTCACAGGCGCAGTCTCACACACACATCCCCGCTCTCAAACACATTAACCTGCTGCATACATACTCTCAAGCCCTCCCACATTAGAGTTGTTCAAAAGGGTGTAATTCTAATATATATATATATATATATATATATATATATATATATATATATATATATATATATATATAAAATCACCAATTCCTCTGTGAACGTCAGCTTCCCTTCTGTGGGAAAAACGAAGAGCAAACCACAATTCAGTGCTTCAATTGTGTTTACTTGGCCATACCAAACACCATGACGCGTTGCGGTCTCACAAGACCTTGATCACATGACACGCCTTTGGAGAATCCTGATACATTTAAAATGCCAGAGCTTACACACATGACTACCACGGTTCCTAATAGACCTCGAGAAAATACTTGTCCAGTAAATTCTATATAGGTGCAAAACTGCAATAAATAGCAATAAGTAGCAATGCATGATAAAAATACAAAGAACGTATCAATGGCAATCTGATGTAACTAGTTGTACATGTAAATGTACATGTATTTATATAGCGCAAATCACCGACCGGGTATCCAAGCGCTTGCTTAGGGAACCCGTCCTGGCATTCCCCTGTGAGATACCCCGGCAGGGTATCCACAAGGTGAAAGCCAGGCATCCCACCGCGACTGGGCCGTTGTGGAGATTAAGCAAGCTATTGCCCAGAGTCGCAGAGTGTGAACCCATGAATCGAGTAGGCACCGGAGTGAGGATTGTCGAGTGGACATTTTCATACTCAAGACCTGCAGAGCCGGGAATTGAATCCTGGTCCCGGGCTGACCTCTGCTTCCAGGTCTGCCTCCTCTAACCAGTGAGCCACACTTCTCCACCCAGTAGAAATCATTGTGTCAAATACATTGTTTGTTGCATGTTACGATTGTCGACTGAACGTTTTTATGAGTCAAAGTTCGCTCATTGTGCAAAACCTTTTGTTTTGTTTTGTAAATCTTGTATAATACATGTACAAAGCAGGGTTTACAAACATATAAAGTATATATTGATTTAAGACCCCTACTAAAAACCATTTTCATGTCTTCACTCTTACACTAAGGTATAAAATGAGTTAAAATCTTAATGGAAACATAAATATTACATCACATTATGTAAAAATACTTATCTATGCTCATACACCGGATCAAAATCTGGTATCTTTATGTGACACTGGAATTTACACAATGTCTAACTTCAAAAAAGTAAATCAAGTGCAAATGATATAAATATATGATTTAAATTTTTTTTTAAAAACAGGATTTTTTAGTAACAAAAGTTTATTTTAAATTATTACTAAAAAGATTTTCATTTTTGATAGCATAATGCTATGGCAGCATGTTGCAGATCTATGGGAAAGGAAGTGTATGTTTTATTAATATTGGTCATATTTGGGGGAATTACAGTTCTGTAAGTTTGTTAACTACAGGCATGTATAAAAGTCCTCAATGGCATTATGATCATTAGGTGTCTTGGTGTCCAATTAGATAATGTATTTAGTCTCTAGTTGTCAAAGCTTAGCTTCCCGATTACCCCCTCTTCTTGAGCTTGGAATGGTGTCAATCAAGAAATATTTAAGATGGTCCAAATTGTTTTCAGGATACTCCCTAAAGTTACATGCCACTGGGTAGGTTGGATCAGAGTTCGGGATTGCTCTCATGTGTTGCAGTATTCTCTTGTGGGCCTGTAATTTCATACTACCCACGTACTGCAACCCACAAGAGCACTTCAACATGTTAATCACAAACTCGGTACGGCATGTTAAAAGTTTATTAATTTTAATAGGCTAAGTTCTAAAAGAGATATTGTAGAAAGTTTTATTGACCCCCGTATCTACATGCTCTGCAATTATTGCATTTATAGACTCCATTACATTTTGTTAGCCAGTTGGTTGTGAGGCTAATCTCGGGACAGCTTTTAACAAGGGCATCCTTCATGGAGCCTGCTTTTCTAAACGTAATGTTCGGGTGTTGTGGGAGATCTTTGCCTTAGGGTCACTGCACACTACCATCCAATTTTTGTTGATTATTTTGCGTATTGCTTTGTGTTGTTTGTTATATGTTAACCCCTTCCGTGCTCCTGTTGGCCGTTGGCAGACGGGAGCACTCCCTCCCCAGTGCTGCCGTCGGCCAACGAAGCCCCGCCCACCCTTTAGAACGCCCGCACCGGGGCGGAAAAACCACTGCGGTTAAGGCGTTAATATGAGTCTAGTCTCATCATTTGATGTTTGTGTTGACTTCATGACTACTGGGGCGATTTTGGATATCAATGCCAACCTGTCCAGTTTGTTGGCTTTTTTGATTGCATTATTAATTGTCTCCTCTTTATAGCCTCTAGCCAAAAAACGTTCCTTACTTTGTTTTTGTTCAATTGACAGATCTGCATCTATGCTACACAGGTGTCTCATTCTCAACATCTCACCATAGGGTATGCTATGTATGAGATGTTGTGGATGGTAGCTAGAAGCGTGTAATACACTGTTTCCTGCAGTGTCTTTGCGGTGCAATCTGGTCTCGATTTGTTGATTATGGACAAAACCCTCTACATCTAAAAAATTAAATGCTTATTGGCTGATTGTAGCTGTGAAATTTAAGTTCAATTTTTTAACATTGATAGCTTTTACAAATTCTCCTGCCATTGTCTCTGTACCCTGCCAGATAATAAATACATCATCTATATACCTTAATCAGGCTATAATATGATTGTACCATTATTTCACTGTATTGAGTTCTTAAGACCATTTCCTCCCACCAACCCATGTGGAGGCAAGAGTAACTTGGAGAAAAACATGCCCCCATCGCTACTCCTCTTGTTTGTTGGTACCTTTGGTTTTGAAACAAGAAATAGTTGTTGTCAAGGCAATAGGATATCATGTTAATCAACTTCCGATTATGATGGAATAGATGCAGGGGTCTCTATCCCAGATAATATTCAATTGCTTTCACACCATGGATGCTTGTATATAGTGAAGTAACATCCAAGGATATCAGGAGGTAATCTGGACACCATTCGTATTTAGTCAATTGGTTCAGGAAGTTTCTAGTGTCCTGAATATATGACAGTAATCCATGAACAAATTCCTGCAAGAAAAAGCCTATATATTTAGAGGTGTTTTCCAAGAGACTTCCTCGTGCGGATAATATAGGCCTGGCAGGTGGTTTAGTACTGTGTTTATGTATTTTGGGGATGAAATATATGACCGGCATTGTAGGGTGATCGTTTTTCTAAAATTTGAACTCGTCCATACGCAAGAGTCACTGCGCCATGCCATGAGTTTGGAATAAAATTCTTTCCATGATGCTTTTGCCGTTTGAATGTTACTCTTCTTGTAGCAATTGCTGTCATTCAATTGGTCTGTTGCCTCTTTCATGTATTCAGATCTTGGCAATAATACAACGTTCCCTCCTTTATCTGAAAAGCGGGTATTAATTTGATCATTTTCTTGTAAATTTTTGATAAGTTTGTTATATGTCTCTTGTTGATGAATATATTTTTTGCTGGGGCAGTTCGATAATTTAATCGCTTTATATCAGCAGTAATCAATTCATTGAAAACATCAATGCAATCTCTTGGCATAATGGGTTGAAATGTAGATTTCTACTTGAAGTTGGTATTTACTGTCCCAAAGGGGATGTTATTTGGACTGCCAGTATCATTGTTTGTTTCTAGATTATCACGTTCCAGTTGTTGTAGGTTCAGGAGGAGTTCTGCAGTCAACGCTGAGTGTGTTTATTGTGGTATCGTCTGATGCCTCCCTTATATCTTGGTCACTTGTTTTTTATTGGATGTGATTGATTTACTTGATGGAATTTACAGAGCTTTATTTATTTTATTTTAATGTTTTATAGAGCGCGAACTTGACCCGTGAGGGTATCAGAGCGCTTTACAGGTTCATAGCGTAATGTAACAAAGACGGTTATCAGAGGGTTATACAGAGTCAAGGGTCAAAGGTAGGCAGGGGGTCAAAGGGGAGTGTGTAAAGGAGGGAGGGGGCGAAAGCTGAACATAGGAACAGTTTTCAGAAAAGAAGGTTGTACATTAGGGAGGAGGTTGCAGGAAATGCTTTACGTTAAGGGACTGACAGGAAAGGAATACTATACCACAGTGTACTTTACAGAGTAAAGGAACATACAATAGAGCAGGATATCACAAGGGTATTAAGTCTCTCGGTGGCTGTGGAGCGGGTTAGCCAAGGAATTTACCCATGAGGAAGGATTTAGCCTCTTTTTTGAAGTGTGCCAGGGAGTGGATACTTCTGATGTCAGGCAGGAAGGAGTTCCATATTCTTGGAGCGGTCCCGGTGAAAGCCCGGTAGTAGGTTTTGTTTTCTTAAAACGTGCAGGCCGGAGTAGGATGGTATTTGCCGATCGTGAGTTTCTGCTCCCTCCGGATATCACAAGTTTCTGTGCTAGATACGCCCGGGAGTTGGAGTGTAAGGCCTTGTGCGTGATGCATGCCATCTTGAAGTGAATCCTCGCCTCTAGGGGAAGCCAGTTCAACGCTTTCAGGTGAGGGGTGATGTGATCGAATTTTCTAGAGCCAGTGAGTAGTCTGGCGGCTGCGTTGAGGCAAGCTTTTAAGGGTGCCAGAGTGACCTTGGGTAAACCGGAGAGGGTGGAGCAACCGTATTCCAGCAGAGAGATAACTAACGATTGGACTGCTAGTTTTAGGTTGTGAGCGGCTAGAAAGGGTTTCAGTTTCCATAGGTAGCTCAGGTGGAATCTGGCAGATTTGGCCATTGCTTGGATGTGTTTTCTCATGTTTAGGTTGTAATCCAAGGTGATACCCAGTGATTTGGCAGAGTCCACAATAGTGGGGGAACAGTTTAAGGCTGTGATAGCTCTGGTCCAAGTCTGTATCTCAGAGCTGCTCTTGGGCGGAGAGATTAGGGGGAACTCCGTTTTATTAGCATTGAGCTTGAGTTGGTTTGAAGCGAGCAATCGGACGGTCAGCTTCAAGGCATCGTTCAGGGTGAGGATCTCTGCAAGAGATGCGATTTTTATGTAGATCTGAGTATCATCAGTGTACATATGGAAGGAGATATTTGCATTGCGAAGGATTTCGGCCAGGAAAGCGTCGAGAAACCAGAGAGGTAAAGTCTCCCCGCCAAACACAGGCGCTCCAACATAGGATTCAAACACAATCTTTGGCGGTTAAAATTAATCCCGGTTCATCTTTCTCTGGTCTCCCATTCCATTTTCGACCTTCTAAACCACTATTTCACAGTTGCTTAGTTACATCACAGTCAGAGGTATTAATACCTCAGATTATCGTGCCCGATGCATTATGGTTATCGTAGTTATTTAGACGGTAGTGCATTTCCACATGGTATGCCTCAGTGTAAACATTGGGGAGTATTTTAATCAGTGTGAAGTCCATAAGAGGAGGCTAGCAGTGCCTGTTTGAAAGTAATTTCGTAAAAACTTGATATTATATGACAAGCAGTGCATGTTGCCTGGAGTCCGATTTGCTAAGGCTAACCTCTGGAGATGACGTTGTCAATCAATTTCTCTTCTTAGATACATTCAGCCAGTAGCATAGCAAGAATGTCATGTGCCCCAGTGCAGGCAAGTCAATGGTCCCTTTGACTCTCATTACAGCAATGTACAGCAGTTATCTGGCTTCCACTGCACGCCCTGCGCCCAAGTCCATCTACAGCCCTCACTACTTACAGCGGTTCATGGAACTGCTTAACAGTGGTACACGTTACATGCAGATTGTTTAATTATTTGTGTGCTACACACAATGCAGGACAAGAGAGCAGCCTGCGGATATACCCGGCGCTGGATAAAAGATGCAACTTGTTCCCCAGAGGGCAACATGGAAAGAGACCCGGCTCATTCCACCAGGGTTCACGGGGGTTCCCCCATGGCAATCTTTCTACCTCTGGAATCTTTGGGAGGACTTTTTTGGAAAAAATGGTGCCACGTGGTGGTGTACACATCACATTTTAAGTATGTTGGCTAAAAATGGGTTTATAGTCAGTCCTGAAGAGGTGCTAATTTAATATTCCGCAACTTTAGAAATCGTCACAGAGCCTAGAAGCATGTTTTCTCTATCACAGCAAAAGTGCCTGCGCCTTTGAAAAGATTGTGCTCCTGCAAATTACTGTGCTCACTACGTGAGTATATTTTTTTGCATAGGAGAATCAGTGCCTGTATAGTACGGCGTGCCCCAACTTAAAAAATTATGCTTTTTTTTCTGGAGTAGGCTCTAAGTCTGGGGGTTTCAGAATGGTCTGAGCAGCCGCTTTTTTTTGTACTTCGGTTTTTCCTGGCGGTGGAATTCCCATGCTGCCCAGGGCTCTTTTGTTGTGTCCGACTGTAACATGGGAAAATAGGAAAGTATTTTTTCCCGCCTATAAATTCCCATCTGCGGCGAGCTGCGTCATGGCGGCGCTCTTGCCCTGTTTGAAGCAGTCATTCGAGCTCTTGCGCCCCTCCTCGTGCACTCGGTACTGGTCACAGGACAAAAGCCATTCCTTGGCAAATGCATTAAACATCGATTTTAATCGTCCGCCACTTTTTAACGCTCATTGCACCTCCAAGCTCGCAGCACCAGACTTCTGGCGGATTAATGACTGAACATGCGAAGTAACTGAACAGTAAAACATTCACTTGTGCTTGGCCCTGCCTGCATAAATATGGACCTGATGAAGTGTGAGTAAATTCCCTGTTAAATCAGGGGCCGCTTCTCAATGTGTGTTTAGCAGCCATTACGTAATGCCTTTGTGGAGTTAGAACTTTAAGTATGCTTCTCCTCCCAAACTTGGGGGTGGATTCGATCTGCTGTTACAAGGCTGAGAAAACAAGTGGTGTGCGTGCCACAGCGAGACATATGGTTTCAATTATCGCGCCCGTGTCTGGGCACTATAATTGAAAACACATGTCAGCAGTGACTGTAATAGACACCAATAGGCCATGGGCGGAGCAATGCGACTGCCTTAGGCCAATTGCATGCTGTCTTTGATAAAAATACGCATGCAAAGGCCAATAGCGTGGGACAAAAGGAAAAGCATACGCACGAGCGTGAGCTATTCCTAGGTCCATTTTCAAACCCTCTACATGAGGTCGCTCGCTGAGCGAGCAATGCTGCGAACCGCAACGCTAGGCGCCAGACCTAAAAACCAGTATCAGTTACTGAAAGCGAGGAAGCAAGGTGAGTAGCGCGTGCTCTGCCATGCGCCTTAAGTAGGCGCAGGTTAAAGGGTCCGCTACACTGTGCAGGCTAGACCACTAACCACCAAATATGCGGTGCAGTATAGAACAAGAAGTTAGTAAGTTAAAACTTCCTGAAGCATGCCAACAAAAAGCACGAGGAGGCGCGGCGGACCAGCGGCAAGTGGCGAGAAACCAAAGAGCTAATGTCCACCCACCCAACACAGACCCCAAAATAGGATTAAAATACAATTTGCAACGGTTAAAAGTAATCAAATCAGTAGCAGTTACTGAGTGCGGGGAGCCTGGTTCTGTGGCAGTGATATTTCACAGTTTTGCCATTTTAACATACATTAACCATCTATACTATTTTATGATGAGTCAGGCCTGCGACTAGACTGCACATACATCTCTCCCACAAGTGTATTAACTGCCAGTTATCTTACCATTATCATACAATGGAACTTGCTGTTTTTACAATGATCTGTGCAGCAGGTGCTTTAACCCTATAGGTATTTTAAAATTAAACCTATATGCCACCAATTAGGTGGGATACATTTGCCATCAATTTTGTAATCTTGCAATTTCCTTATGGCAGATTTTTTTTAAAACAAAAAAAATGCATAGTGACTGTCAGAGTTCACTCCTCATGACTCTGCCACTCGTTACAAACTAATTTTTGATTCAACATCTTGACCCTCAGTTTATGGGATCCTGAAGTTTATTATCTTCTTTTCCAGCTCTGTTTAGGTTTAAAGCATTTTATTAAGACAAAAAAACATAGGGAGAGGGAACAGGAGGTTAGGGCCACATACATTAAAGCAAGGATATAAGCATGGCATAATGAGTGCGATTGTGGGATAGTCCGCTATGGAAAAGGAAGCAACAGCAAATGAAAAGGCGAAATACATGCTATATCTCCATTCTGAGCATAATCAACACCACCAGTCTGAGCATAGGAAGTAATAAGTAATGACACAAAGAAGCCCAGCCCATCATCCCCTAGAACCCCCCCCAAAAACTCCCCAACTCCCCACACCACCCCCGTCCAATGTTCCGCCAATAACACTACCTGCCCCCCAGCCGCACCCCCCCCCCTCCGAAACCCAGCCCCCCCATCCCTCCTAGTCTGCTGGAATCACTGGTGGTGTCAACCTTAGAAGCCTGAGGTACCTCGGACAGGTGAGTTCCCTAAATTCGTTAGTCAACAGCGCACAAAAGGGTTGCCACAGCTCATCAAACTGGTCTATCTCCCCCGCTACCATGAGTGACAATTTTTCCATACCCAGCACATGCCAAAGCCCGTGCAACCAGCCAGTGATGGAGGGGGCCGTGGTATAGTGCGCCAGTGGATAAGGATGTTCTGAACCGCTGAGCCCAGCGCAATCGCGATTTGCCTGCCCCTACGGGACTTCAGCGGATACATCAGGCCATTAGGAAGGCCCAGCAATACATACGCCGGAAAGCGCGGTAACTCAATTTCAAAATGCGTGTCCACCTCATCAAGAACTTCCTTCCAATAAGCGGCCAACAAGGGACAATCCCAAAGAATATGTGAAAGGGTCCCCACCTGACCACAACCTCTCCAGCACCCCTTGTCAATGTGCCTGTTCATCTCGTGCAGTCTCTCTGGGGTGTAGTACCAGTACGTGGACACCTTAGTGAATGTTTCCGTGAGGCCAGTGTGATACGCTGAGTGTCTCGCCCGGTGTGCAATCTGGTCCCACTCCTTGTGACTAAGGGTCCTACCCAGTTCCCTGTGCCATCGTTCCCTGCCCGGGTTATAATAGTAAAACGGAGGGGGCTGTAAGAACTTGTAAAGATCAGTGATCAATTTAGCATCAGAGGCTCGGGTCACCAGCCACCGCTCATATGGTGTTATCTGACGATCAGCGGTGTCCCGCACTTGGGGTTGAAGCGCCCAGTGTCGGACCTGCATATATCGCAGTCTATCCAACTCCGTCAGGCAGAACTCCTGCTGAAGCTGCTGAAAGGGGACCACTCCCTCCGACCCATAGATCTGAAAAAGCGCTCTGCAGCCCGCCGTCCTCCAATGGGAGAAAGCGCCCGGCTCCATCCCCAGGGAGAAGTCAGGATTATCCATAATGGGCGTAAATGGCGAGGGGAACGTGGTGAGGTCCCGGACCTCGCAAACCGCGTCCCACACCCTCAAGGGAACCCTCGTCACAAAGGAAGCATAAAGGTTGGGGGGGCGGTGAGCGCGGCGCAAGAATGGAACTTCCTGGAGGGTACGCCCTGCAACCGCCTGGTCCTGAAAGAGCCAGTGCTTATCGGATTCCCACCTGCTCCACTCCACAAGGTATCGTAGCTGTGCCGCCTGAAAGTATTTACGGAGGTCCGGAATACCAAGGCCCCCCGCTTCCGGGGCAAGCGTGGAGAGAACCCTCTTCATCCGGGGCTTGCGGCCTTGCCAGACAAAGCGTGAGATGTCAGCTTGCGTCTGTCTGATCCAACCCACTGGAGGCTGGAGCGGCAAGGCTCGGAAAAGATACAGGATCTGGGGCAGAACCGTCATCTTGACCGCCGCAATCCTACCAAGCCAAGACAACAGGCCCTTACTCCAGCGGCCAAGCTCCTCCTTAATCTTCTTACTGAGAGAAGCTTAATTAGCCGTCACCATCGCTGGCAGCGTCGGCGCCAACAGAATCCCCAAGTATGGCACCAGGGACAACGACCACTGCATGGGGAAGAGCCGCTGAAGGTCCCGTCTAGTGTCCGTAGCCAAGGACACATCTAAAGCCACCAATTTGCTCATATTCATTTTGAAACCGGCCACACGTGAGAAAGCATCCAACTCGTGGATGCAGGCGGGAAGGGACCTTCCGGGGTCATCCAGGGTCAGCAGGACATCGTCCGCATAGAGGCTGACCGTGTGAACATACTGCCCCATCTTGATCCCAATTGCATCCGGGTTGTGGCGGATCCTTTGGGCGAACGGCTCCATGTAAAGAGCAAAGAGGAGTGGGGAAAGGGGGCACCCCTGCCTCGTGCCGCGCTCGATTGCAAAACTGCGGGAGCTGCACCCATTGACCCTCACCGTCGCTGAAGGGTACCTATAGCAGTTGAAAACCATCGAGCAGAATTTATCACCGATACCCAGTTTCTTGAGCACCAGCTCGAGGTACGGCCAATGAACCCTGTCGAAGGCCTTCTCAGCATCCACCGCCAGCAGCATCCGCTCGCCCGGGATCCGGGAAGCCTTTTCCAAAATGTGCGTCACTCGCTTAGTGTTGTCGACAGTTTGCCTGCCGGGTACAAAGCCAGCCTGGTCAGCCTCAACCAGACCGGGGAGGTGCAGGGCCAGCCTGGACACCAGAATCCCCGTGTACAGCTTGAGGTCGACATTCAGGAGCGAGATGGGCCTATATGAGCCACATAAGGCCCGGTCCTTCCCAGGCTTCGGGATCACTGAAACCGTCGCAGTTAGAAGATCTGGTGGGATGGCTCCCGGGTCGGAGAAGGAGTTAAACAGCTGAGCGAGGATAGGGGCCACGACAGGGCAGAAGGTTTTGTAAAACAGGGACGTGTAACCGTCCGGGCCAGGGGCTTTCCCGTGCTTAAGTCTGGCTATAGCGGAAATTACCTCCTCAACGTGGATATCGCGCTCAAGATATTCCGCCTGAGCGGGGCCTAGCGCCGGAAGGGGCACAGATTCCAGATATTCCACGGCTTCCCGCGGTGAGGAGGGCTCCCCGGTGTACAGCGCCTCATAGAAACTGCAGAAGGTTTCCGCCACCTCCGCATCACCAGAGATGGCCACCCCATCCGCACCCAAGAGTTCCTTCACGACGTTACGCTGTTGCGCGACTCGGAGCCTATGCGCCAGGAGCTTGCCGCACCTATCTCCCCCTGTATAAAATGCATGCTTCAGACGTAACGCTGCGTATTCCGCCCTATCCATGTCCAGCGCCGACAGGAGCTTCCTAGCAGCCTTCAACTGCCTCCAAACCCTTGGAGCACCCGTACGGCGGTGGACCTGTTCGAGCTCCCGTACCTGGGTAGTCAGCTCCTCCCTCTTCCGCTGCCGCTCCCTGTTTTCTGCCGAGGAGACGGAGATGAATTCCCCCCTGAGAACCGCCTTCAGCGCAGCCCACTGCGTCGCCAATGAAGTGTCTGAATTACTATTATGTGCCTGGTAGTCCCGTATGGCCTCCTCAATATGTTTCACAACTGTCTTCTTGTGCAGAAGGGTGTCCCTAAGGCGCCACACCCCCCGAGAGGGGAAGGTCGCCGGCCACGCAAACGCACCTACGACCGGCGCATGATCAGACAAAGTCAGGACCCCAATGTACGCCGCCGTGGCAGCGGTACGCATCGGTCCACTAACTGAAAGATAGTCCAACCGTGCGTAGGTCCGGTGCGCATGCGAATAATAGGAGTAGTCCCTGTCCGTAGGGTTGAGTGAGCGCCAGAGGTCGTGCAAATCCATGTCAGCGATTCGGGCCTTCCCGGCCTGGGAAAGTTCCCCAGTCTGCGGGAACCGCTGCGCCGACCTATCTAATGCCGAATCGAAGACTATATTGAAGTCACCCCCTAGAATTACATGACGATCGGGGGAGGCAGTGACATCCACCAGCACTGAATCCAAAAGCGTTCCTGATGATCATTCGGGCTATATAAGGAGCCAACAGTAAACGATATGCCCCCCAGGCGGAGGCGGTATGCCAAAAGTTTCCCCTTCTGTTCAGCATATTTATACAACACCTCCCCCTTGAAGGAGCTCGCTATGAGAATGGCCACCCCCGCAGTTTTGGACGCTGCAGAGGAGAAAAACTGGGTGGGAAACCTAGCAGAGCGCATTCTATGGCAGTCACGGGACAACAAGTGGGTCTCTTGCAAGAGGCAGATATCAGCCTGTGTCCCCTCAAGCAGAGACAAAATCGCCCTGCCCTTAACAGGATTATTCAGGCCCTTAACATTAAGGGGCACCACCTTCAGGGACGACATGTCTCCCAGAGACCGGGGGCGCTATGTCGCGGGCAGGTAACTGGAGGGGGAGGGGCACAGGGCAGCAGCGTGGGACAGGTAAAAGTAGGCCAAGCGTGGACACAGGCAACATCGGACGGTTCTTTCCCAACCCCTGAACAACTCCCAACCCCACCCCAAACGAACCAATGGCAACTAGCCAAATACCAACTCAAACAACCCATTGTCCCAGTCAAGTCCCAAAACGGACAAGTCTGCAGAAAGTAGTAAAAGTGGACGTCCGGCCACTCACTTCCCCCCGTTCCCCCCCGACCCTCCCTCCAGCCCCCGAACCTGGCTCCGAAGAAGCTGTGTCCATCTCCCCCGGAGTGAGTCTAGGCCGTCAAGGCCACACCATTCGAGGCGGTCGAGTCCCTGGCCGCTTCTCTCAGGGCACTGGCCATGTCCGCTCTGATGGTGGGCGAGTCAGGCCGCCCGGCGCTCGCCGCCGATCGTCTTCTCGCCGACCTCCGCCGACCTCCTCTATCTGAGCGCCTCCAAGACGGCGTTGCTCCATCCTCCTCCGTAGCCGTGAGCCCCAAGACACCGCAAATATCCTGCAAGGAGCGCAGCTGGTGAAGACCCCGTTCCAACGAAATATCAGACGGAAGGGATGCCCCCAGGAGTACGGCGTCTCATGTTCACGCAGGAAATCGGTTGCAATCTTGAAGGACCTGCGCTTCTGCAATGTGATGGCGGACAGGTCCTGATACAGCGCCACGGGCCGCTCTCGGAAAGTCAGTGGTTGTTTCCTGCGGGCTTCGGACATGATGCGCTCCTTCAGCGGGAAGTCAGGTAGGAAGGCTAAGATGTCTGGCGGGGGCGCCGCCGACTGACGCTGTCGGACAACTCTGTGGGCCCTATCAATGCGGATAGGAAAGTCCGCGGCCTCTCCCAGGATCTCCCGGAACAAATCTTGCAGATAGCCCACCAGGTCCATCCCCTCGTCTGCAGACGGTACACCCCGTACCCGTATATTGTTCCGCCTCGACCTGTTCTCTAGGTCCTCGGTGTGGGCCTGGAGTTCAACACATTGCTCCTGGAGACGGAGAACGTCCTGTTGCAAGTGGACAATCTTGTCGTCCCGGCGTTGGGCCGCTGTCTCCACCGTCTCTATCCGCTCACCAAGGCCCTCCACCTCTCTGAGGACCTTGCGTACCTCACTGGCCACCTCCTGCTTCAGCGTCTGGAAGTCTTCCTTAAGCGAGCTGAACAGGTCCTCCATGAAGGATCTCGTGACAGGGGGCTCTCCCCCGGTCGCTTCCGCTGTGGCACGGGAAGATGCCGGTGACGGTTGCGCCCTGTCCCGCTGTTGCTGGGCCCGGCTAAGCATGTCCGGCAGGGTACGGTCCCCCTTCCTCGATCCTCCTCTTCCGGACATCCTTGTCCCGTACACAGTCGCACTCAACTGAAGAAGGGGCACAGGCCTCGGTCACCTCGGGGAGTTTCCAACAACCTGCAGAATCCCTCAATATGGAGCTCTCGGCCAGATAGGGGCCCTGCGCCACAGATGACAAAATGGCGGGCCAGTCTAGTCACAGCGAGCCGTGGGCGCCCGACCAAGATAGCAACTGGAACCCCCACTGGGGGAACCCCGGCTGGCGCGTCCCATAGGAAAGGAGAGCTGTACAGAGGCAGAGGTGCAGGAGATGACTGCAAGCGACACTGAAGGAGGTCTGCGACTCCGTCTCCGTGAAGACAAGATGGCGGTTGGGTGGGGCCAAGCAGATCGTCCGAGCCCGGTGATGCCACCGGGGCCACCCCAAAAGCCAGGCAAATGGGGGAAAGCTCCAACCAGGGCCGTCCGGCTAGAAAGGAGAAACAGTAGATCTGGCTCCGATCCCAAATCGATCGTCGTCTGGCCCCGGGGCCGGGGTTCTCGCCACAGGAGAGGCCACCACCGCAAGTTCAAGCACCACGACACTCACTCGGCAGGTCCCCCGTGCAGTGGATCACACAGCCAACAGCCCTCCGTTGATCCCCGTCGAGCACCGGGGCGATCCCCACACCAAGTCGCTAGCCATCAGCACCAGGCCCAGCTGAGGCGTCCGGACAGCGCTCCGATCTGCTCCGCCTCCAAGGCGCTCCGTCGTCCTGCGATCGGTCTTTTAAGGTGCTTCTACCGGAGCAATCGGGGCCAAAGTAGCATCAATGCGTGCTCCAGGGTCTCCGCCACACGCCTCTCAGCCGCTGAGCGTCAGCGGGGGGAGAGAAGCTGATGAAAAAGGGCTCGAGTCTAGTCGGGCCGGAGGAGCTGCGGGAAGAAGCGTCCGCTCACCCCGCCATCTTGGCCACGCCCCCTTCCAGCTCTGTTTAAAAGAGAAAACTACAAGTCCCACAATGCAACTTCCTGTATGCCGAAAAAAGACGTGCCAAAGGTTTTATTACTCTGTTTTCTGTCTTGTCCGTTTTTTCCATTCTCTTTTTATTCCTACACCTTTCACTCATAGTGTTCTTTTCGTTTTACATATTCCCTTCCAATCAATGCCACTCTAGAACGCTTCAAATTACTAAATAGATGTGTTGAATGTACTTAAAGACACTCCCAACTACACTACATGGACATTCCACTCACATATAAGAAAGCGTTAATGCATACGCACAATACCTGAAACTGTTAAAACAGTAAAGAATAAACCTCACATCAAAAGGTCCTTCTGTTCTATGCACAGGAATAATTAAATATTTTCGGAAGTCCGTCCTTAGACTATCCCTAAAATACTGACAGTAGCTTTGCCCCACTGCTTTTCAGCAGTTTAAAAAAAGGAAAAATAAAATGATAATAACTAGATGTTATTATCATTTTATTTTTGCCTGCTGAGGCAGTTTTGCGGGGGGGGGGGGGCTGATCTGCTCTGCTCACAATGCAGGGGGAGAAGTGGTGTGCCTCTGTAATGCGCATGACAGTTTGGCCTGCCATCTTGGGCCAGTCAAACAGTGATACTCACTTAGCATGTTCTCCACCAGGCTGTATTACAGCCTGGAGGAGAACATGCACAGGCTCATAGTCTCGGTCTGCAACTATGGTGCTCAGACCAATCACGATGCTGCTCACAGCAGCGTCGTGATTGGCTTTAGGAGCATGTGTGCTTCCTGCTTGCGTTTCGGCAGGACTCGAAGAGACGCAGTGATGAGGTAAGTTTATTTTTATTTTTCTACACCCCCACCTCGCCATCTCTGATTCATGCCAGCCGCCACTGAATACTGAGTTAATAGTTTCTAATCTTGAAGTCCTATTTGGTGCTCAGTATCATCCCTAAAAATAACCTGCTGTGTTTCCTAAGGAATTAAATTAAAAATTGTCCTTACCAATGAATATAACACAGAAGAGTCTACGTGAAAAAGGAAGACAAAAACAAAGTAAGGCTTTTTCAGTTATAAGGATATATTAATTGCTTCAACACATGCTGAACCGCTTTTGAATTCAACGTGCATCTGATAGTAGGAGACCCTTTTGATTCTTGAGGGCCACCCTAAAGTAATGTTAAAGAAGCTCGACTGCTCTGTTTTTGCGTCTCTCCAGAAGAGCCGCTGACTCAAAACGAAAAGAGCCACAACACCAGTGAAGTGCTAAACCCGCTCATGTCCCGTGCTGAGCACGTGCAGAATGAGGTTCCTCCTTTAGAAGAGTCAGGCTTATATCTTTTGAAAATTCCACTGCACATTCACAAGTAAGGGAAAGGGTGACTACCAATTTTTTTTCGATGACTACCCTCAATACCATCGACGAGACCCGGTCCCGAGGGCTGAATAGGCGTACCTGCAGGAGACGGGCGCCGTGGGCGATGTGCCAAATGCGCCATCCCCTCCCTCCCGCGGTCTATGGGGTGGATTTTCATCCCTGGTGAAGTGCTTTTTAATTTTTGCCTCTAAAATTTTAGAGACCGGAGGTGTGTGCGTCCTACCTTCGGGTGGTGAAGCCCGCCCCCCCCCTTTTTTGCACTTCACAGACCTTTTAACTTTCAAGTCCTCTGGTTGGGTGGGCGTTAGAGTGCCCATACCGCCGAGGTTTAACACCTTAGGTCCTGACGAATGCCAGGTTAATTATACCACACCGGCTGAAACATGTTCATGTTGACTGTAGGAGAGTAGGGTCTGCAATCCTATGATCACCCAGATTTTTTGCTTTTGTTTCACTGGTTTACGACTTTCTCTGGCTGTGGGCCTGCCAATCAGACCCACAGCCTGGCTGTTCTCTTTCTAAATTACTTCATGTACCCTAGGTGCATCTACCAATTGGTACTGGGCCACCTTATCAGACCCTGTAACTCAGGGCATAGGTGTACCCAGGGCTACCAGGGGCTGCAGCATGTATTATGCCACCCCTGGCTGGCCTCCTAAATTTGACACAACTGGCTGCATGACAGCTGGGGCAAAGTCGTGTAATCACCCTTTGCTGTAGGTGTAGTATACCTATACCTAACCCTAAAATGGACACACAGATTCCTATCAGTCACTCCTATGGCAGGCCTTGACAATCCTGAAGGCAGAGTGCTTGGAATCGTGTGAGATGGTGCTCTGGCATGAGCTGAGCCTGTCTGCAGCTTGCGGAATCAAGTCCTAATAGCTGTTCCATGATATCGCATACCATATACTCTTAAGTGCATTATAATCCTCGCGGTTAAATGCTATCTTTGGTATTGCTTTATCAAAACATGTCGAGTAAGGTGTCATACGAATTGGAATACTAACCCCTCGCCAATTCTGGCGACGGGGTTAGCATTCCACCCTTCTAGAGGGACACGACATGTATGTAACTGTGAACCCCGGTTAAAGTTAACTGAAGCCTCAGCTCCACAAAATGGATGCTGCCACCACAGACACGAGTCTGACCCCCTGCAGCTGGGAGTCCTTCCAGCGAGGGGAGCCTGGACAAAGGGTTTCCTGTCAGGGGCGGTGCTAGCACCGTCCCAGACATGGTTTTGTGTATCCTGGGTAGGCAGGGCTTTACAGGAAGGTGACTGCTGAGTGGCACCCCGGTGCTCACTACGCATAGGCCGGTCTGAACCAGTTCCAGGGGCACACCAGCCCCTGGCCTGGGGAAGTCCGGCATGGCTGAGGGGTGTAACCACCCCCCACCTAGTCCCACCCATAGGCAGGACCTAGTCACCGGGTCAGCCCCCTTTTTTAGTATAAAGATGGGAGCGGGCCCCCTGTTAAAATTAGATCATCTTTGGAATCAAGATACCACTTTCTTCGAAAGGACTTCACGATTTCTTCTTCAAGATTCTCCCTTGTGGCTAAGGAGTAGTCACCCTGCATCCGCAGGCACCATCCTAAAGAACACTGCGGTCTGCTGCAAGTCCTTCTTCACGAATCCGACGACCCAGCTCGACGAGACCCGGCTTCCCTGGCACCTCTGACCTCTACTCACCTCTACAGCCAAGCTGAGAACCGTGAGTGCGACGAGACCTCAAGGGACCGACGATCGCCAAGACTGCACGACATCTTTACTGCAAGCCCACCGTGTCCTCCACTGGTGAGTGCTTTGGGGTCCGAGAAGCCCCGACCCTGCGCAGCTCCAGCACCCAAGATCAGCCCCCCTGCATCTCCACGATCGGCGTGGGGCCCTTCTGCTGTTTGCTGTGCACCGCGTTGTTTGGCTACTAGCCGGCTGGCTTGTGGCCTTCTGAACGACGCCCAACGACTTCACGACTGCTGGTCTGGTTGCTCCAGACTGGCCCTTGCTTCCTTGTTCAAGAGAGGCACCCCGGACCCTCCTGGTCCACTCCAGACGCCATTTTAGGTCCACCGCGTGGGCTTGAATTTGCCAAGGCTTTGTTGCCCAATCCTGGGTCCAGCGACGCCGACAGCTTCCATCTTCGTGGGACAGCTCGATCCTCCATCCTGGTCGCCGACAACGCCTCCTGGTCCGTGAGATCTTCGAGTCAAGCGTCACCCACTCACCTAGTCGAGGTGGCTACCATCCGGTGCCCTCCTGGTGCCCACTGACTACTGGCTAGTAGTCTCGAACTTGGTCCCCTCTGCTTTCAGGTGTCATCTATCTTCGAGATCCAGGCTTGGATCCAACTGAACTTTCTTCACTGGTCACCGGCCAGCATCTTTTCTTCCGGCTCCTGGTCCGTCTACGAGGATTCCCGACGTCTTTTCAGACCTATGCAGCTGCAGCCCCTGGGCTAGGTAACTTCGGCATTTCGGTGCCCCAGCATAGCCTCACTATCCCAGGGTCAGAATCTACTTTCGTTTTCTCCCTACCAGGTCGGGTTCGCCCGAGAACACTAACTTTCTAATTCCTAGCTACCATAGACTTTTGTCCCGCATCTCGCGTGAGAGTGCACACACTGCACCCGAGTCCCCTAGGCCTCCTAGAAGTAATCTAACGATTCCCTAGTCAAGTCCTAGCGATTCCAAAAGCTATTAGTACTGTACTTACCTGCTAGTAATTTCGCATTCCACTTTCAGAGTATATGGTTTTCCGTGCCCCTCGGGCATTTGTATATACTGTGCTAACTTAAGTATTTTTGTAAGAGTTTTGGTTTGTGCTTAGTACCCTGTCCTCATAAAGAGTACAGGGCTGTTGTGATCTTTAAATAAATAACTGTTTATTTTCATAACACTTGTGTGGTGTCCTTTCACTTGGTATTCAAGGGGTATATGTGTGGTAAACAGCTGGCTTAACACGCCCTCTCGAGTCTTTAGCCTTAGACTGCTCGTATCCACGCTACTAGGATAGCTGGTCTATAAGGTTGACTTACAACCAATCATCAATAAGGGTTGCTGGACTGATACATAGTGTTCACTAGAATAGTGAGCACTGCATATCAGGCCACCTTCTCACATTGGTGAGCAGCGGTTGGGATTTGAGCTTGCTGTTGTTTTACCACACGTATCCTAAGAATATCTTGTTGAAAGATCACATAAGTACTGTTAGGTACACATAACTAAAGCTTAGAATACTCTGAGTTCTACTGAACCAGCTGTTGTAGCTCCTCAAGGCTTAGCACACCTTGGCTGCAACTCTTAGCAAGGGATCAGTAGGTAAACACATAGTGTAGGTAGGTGCATCACTTACACCACACTAGAAACAGTATGTCGGACAAAGGAGGAAACACTGAGGTTCCCCTTGTGTCAGTTGACCCTCCACAGGTCATCTCTTCAAGATATACTGCGCTTAGCTTCCATGAGTTACGACAAGTGTGTACCTCTAGGAAGATTAAGCAGGGGTCTAACCCCACAACTGCCTTTCTGATTGGTCTCTTAGAGACTCATGATGCAAGGAGGGCTGGTAACCCAGACCCTTCTAATTCAGATGGCAACATGCCCTCCTTACAGGGTCCCTTTGATGCCCAGGACCATCCTCTTCAGGAAGCAGATGATGCTGATGATGAGGATGATGATTTGGTATCAGGGGATGAGGCAGAAAAGGAACAGGTAGAAGTCAACAGACTAACCAGGTCCAACTTAAGCAGACATGAGATGGGCACTAGGGGACCCTTGGGGCCACTCTCAGGTCAGCTTAACATTGGGAATGGACGAGATAGATCTCTATCAAGAGGCTCTATCAGATCCCTTCATACCAATGGCTCTCAACGTTCCTCTCAAAGGGGAATGACATCTCCCCAGAGGAGAATGTATGAAGCTAAGGAAAAGGCAGCCAATCTGAGGATTGAAAGGGAAGAACTTGCCCTGGCCAAAGAGAGGCTTGCCTTTGCTAGAGAGCAACAATTGAGTGGGACAGTCCCCACTGGTGGCAGCATTGCACCTAGCAATAGGGAAAGGAGTTTTGATACAAAACACCTTGGTAAGATAGTGCCCCCCTTTAAACAAGGGGATGACATCCACAAATGGATTACTGCTTTGGAGAGGGCCTGCACTGTGCAAGGTGTTCCCCCAAGTCAGTGGGCAGCTATCTTGTGGCTCTCCTTTGAGGGTAAAGGAAGAGACAAGCTCCTCACCACAAGGGTGGAGGATGCTAATGATTACCAAGTCTTGAAAAATGCACTGGTTGATGGGTTTGGCCTAACCACTGAGCAGTACAGGGTGCTGTTCAGGGATACCCAGAAAACTCAGTCTCAAGATTGGGCTGACTTTGTAGATTGTGCCACTAAGGCTTTTGAGGGCTGGTTGCTGGGCAGTAAGGTTACTGATTATAAAGGATTGTACAATTTGATGATGAGAGAGCAAATTTTAAACAATTGTCAGAACCAGTTGTTGCATCAGCATCTTGTTGACTCAGATCTGACCTCTCCCCAAGAATTGGGAAAGAAGGCAGACAGATGGGTTAGAACAAGAGTTAAACAGAACCAGGGCCAGAATCAAGGTGGTCAGAAGAAAGCAGACCAGAAGGGTAAAGATTCTAAGGGGGAACAAAATGACCAGAAGTCTTCGACAGGTCCCCAACAACCCAAAGAGGGTGGGGGTCAGGCTCCCCAAAAGAAGAAAGAAGGCCAATCTAAAAGGTGGTGCCAATACTGCAAAAGTAAAACTCACTGGTTTAGTGAGTGCACCAAGAAAGGAGGAGGGCAGACTCCTGCCACTGCAGCCCCTAAGGCACCTGTGCCCCCTAGTACAGCCAGCAGTGGTAGTGCACCTCCCAAGGGTTTAGTAGGGTTAACCCTGGGTTCTGAGGGGTGTGACAACTTAGTTGGTACACTCACTCAGGCTGTCCTTGTTTGTACAGGGGATGTGGATATGTCCCCTGACATAAGTCCCAATACTTTGGGCAAATACAGACAGACACCTTTTATTAATGGAAAAATGGCTCAGGCCTATAGGGACACTTGTGCCAGTGTCACAATGGTGACACCTAGCTTTGTGGACCCTGGACAGATCATGCCAGGTACAGAATTCCTGGTGACCAATGCAAGCAATGTCACTACCAATCATAGTATGGCAATTGTAGCTTTCTCCTGGGGAGGGGTAACTGGCCAAAAGAAGGTTGTAGTTAGTTCAGACCTCCCAGTGGATTGTTTGTTGGGCAATGATTTGGAGTCATCACAATGGTCAGAAGTGGAGCAGAGGACTCATCTGGAAATGTTAGGTTTGCCAGCACATGTGTTTGCTGTGACTAGGTCACAGGCCAGAAGATGCCCCACTGAACAGGTGCTGGATCCTGGAACAATGGACCAGACACCTTCCAAGAAAAAGAGCAGTAGGGTTAAGGCTGTGCCTTCCCCCTTGCCCCAGGTTGTGGATCAAGTCTCAGAGGAGGCTGACCTGCAGGAATTGAGGGAAACTGAGCCTAGAGAGTTTGAACTTGATCAAGTTGAATTCTTGGGTTCAGGGGGACCCTCAAGGGAAGACCTGGGGAAGGACCAGTTAGGCTGCCCTTCTCTTGAACCCCTCAGACAGCAGGCTGCTGCTGAGGCTGCTGGGAACGCCACAGGTACCCACAAGGTATACTGGGAAGATGGACTCCTGTACACTGAGTCAAGAGACCCCAAGCCTGGCATGACCAGGAGGCTGGTTGTACCCTTGTCTCAGAGAGGTTTCCTACTTACCTTGGCCCATGAGATTCCCTTAGCAGGACACTTAGGCCAGACAAAGACTTGGGACAGGCTTGTCTCACACTTTCACTGGCCTCACATGAATGAGGATACCAAGGAGTTTTGTCGCTCCTGTGTCACTTGCCAAGCCAGTGGTAAGTCAGGTGGCACAACCAAGGCCCCCCTTATACCAATGCCTGTGGTGGGGGTGCCCTTTGAAAGAGTGGGGATTGACATTGTTGGTCCAATGGAACCCCAGACAGCATCAGGGCACAAGTTTATACTGGTGGTAGTGGATCATGCCACCAGGTATCCTGAAGCTATTCCACTTAGGACCACCACAGCCCCTGTGGTGGCAAGGGCCCTAGTTGGAGTGTTCTCCAGAGTGGGCTTCCCTAAGGAGGTTGTCTCTGACAGAGGTGCAAACTTCATGTCAAGCTATTTAACTGCTATGTGGAAGGAGTGTGGTGTCAATTACAAATTCACTACACCCTATCACCCACAATGCAATGGGCTTGTTGAAAGGTTCAACAGGACCCTAAAAGGGATGATTCATGGACTACCTGAAACACTCAGGCGTAGATGGGATGTCCTGATGCCCTGCCTTCTGTTTGCTTACAGAGAGGTCCCACAAAAGGGGGTTGGCTACAGCCCTTTTGAACTTTTGTATGGGCATCCTGTGAGAGGCCCCTTGTGTTTGGTGAAGGAAGGATGGGAGAGACCTCTCAAAAAGCCTGCAACCAACATAATGGACTATGTACTTGGTCTCCGCTCCAGGATGGCTGAGTATATGGAGAAGGCATCAGAAAACCTTAAGGCCAGTCAAGAACTTCAAAAAGCTTGGCATGACCAAAAGGCTGTCCTGACTGTTTATCAGCCTGGACAGAAGGTGTGGGTGCTGGAGCCAGTGGCCCCAGCAGCACTCAAAGACAAATGGTCTGGGCCCCACACAATCCTTGAGCAAAAGGGAGAGGTCACCTACCTGGTGGACCTTGGAACTCCCAGGAGTCCCCATAGGGTACTCCATGTCAACAGGCTCAAAGCATATGTCGACAGGAAGGACATGAGCTTGCTCATGGCCATAGATGAGGGACAGGAGGAAGAGAGTGACCCTCTCCCAGACCTGCTCACTCAGAATCCTGATGATGGGTCAGTAGATGGTGTTGTCTTTTGTGGCAGCCTCTCTGAACATCAGCAGAAAGACTGTAAACAGGTTCTTCAGTCTTTCAGACATATGTTCTCTCTGACACCCAGTCAGACCAATTGGTGTACCCATGAGGTTGACACTGGTGACAGCCTGCCAGTCAAGAGTAAAATCTACAGGCAGCCTGATCATGTTAGAGACTGCATAAAAACTGAAGTGCAGAAAATGTTGGAATTGGGAGTCATTGAACCCTCAGATAGCCCTTGGGCTAGTCCAGTAGTTCTAGTGCCAAAGCCTCACACCCAAGATGGTAAGAGAGAGATGAGGTTTTGCGTAGACTACAGGGGTCTCAATGCAGTCACTAAGACCGATGCCCATCCAATACCAAGGGCAGATGAACTTATAGATAGATTGGCTTCTGCCAACTACTTAAGTACATTTGACTTAACAGCTGGGTATTGGCAAATCAGGTTAGCTGAGGATGCCAAACCCAAAACAGCATTTTCAACCCCTGGTGGGCATTATCAATTTGTGGTAATGCCCTTTGGTCTGAAAAATGCACCTGCCACCTTCCAAAGGTTGGTGAATCAAGTCCTTACTGGGCTGGATGACTACTGTGCAGCCTATCTAGATGATATTGCTGTCTTTAGCTCCACCTGGGAGGATCACCTGGTCCACCTGAGGAAAGTGTTAGAGGCTCTGCAAGCAGCAGGCCTCACTATCAAGGCCACCAAGTGCCAGATAGGGCAGACACAGGTTGTATACCTGGGCCACCTTGTAGGTGGAGGCCAGGTTCAGCCACTGGAGAGCAAAATACAGTCAATCAGGGACTGGGCTCCTCCAACCACCCAGACTCAGGTTCGAGCTTTCTTGGGCCTGACTGGATACTACAGAAAGTTTGTCAGGAACTATGGTTCCATTGTGACACCATTAAATGAACTGACAAGTAAGAAAATGCCAAAAAAGGTTCAGTGGACAGCAGGCTGTCAAAAAGCATTCGATGACCTAAAGCAGGCCATGTGCACAGCACCTATCCTTAAGAGTCCAGACTACTCCAAACCATTCATTGTCCAAACAGATGCTTCTGAGTTGGGTGTGGGAGCTGTTCTTTCTCAACTGAATTTTGATGGTCAGGATCAGCCCATTGCTTTTATAAGCAGAAGGCTGACCCCCAGAGAGAAGAATTGGTCAGCTATTGAGAGGGAGGCCTTTGCTGTGGTTTGGGCCCTGAAGAAGCTGAGGCCATACTTGTTTGGCACTCACTTCAAGATTCAGACCGACCATAAGCCCCTCTTGTGGCTAAATCAGATGAAGGGTGAAAACCCCAAACTGCTTAGGTGGTCCATTTCCCTACAGGGGATGGACTTTACAGTGGAACATAGACCTGGTACTGATCATGGCAATGCCGATGGGCTCTCCAGATATTTCCACTTAGAACAAGAAGACTCACCTGGTCAAGGTTAGCTTATTGTCCCAAAGTTTGGGGGGGGGTCATGTAGGAGAGTAGGGTCTGCAATCCTATGATCACCCAGATTTTTTGCTTTTGTTTCACTGGTTTACGACTTTCTCTGGCTGTGGGCCTGCCAATCAGACCCACAGCCTGGCTGTTCTCTTTCTAAATTACTTCATGTACCCTAGGTGCATCTACCAATTGGTACTGGGCCACCTTATCAGACCCTGTAACTCAGGGCATAGGTGTACCCAGGGCTACCAGGGGCTGCAGCATGTATTATGCCACCCCTGGCTGGCCTCCTAAATTTGACACAACTGGCTGCATGACAGCTGGGGCAAAGTCGTGTAATCACCCTTTGCTGTAGGTGTAGTATACCTATACCTAACCCTAAAATGGACACACAGATTCCTATCAGTCACTCCTATGGCAGGCCTTGACAATCCTGAAGGCAGAGTGCTTGGAATCGTGTGAGATGGTGCTCTGGCATGAGCTGAGCCTGTCTGCAGCTTGCGGAATCAAGTCCTAATAGCTGTTCCATGATATCGCATACCATATACTCTTAAGTGCATTATAATCCTCGCGGTTAAATGCTATCTTTGGTATTGCTTTATCAAAACATGTCGAGTAAGGTGTCATACGAATTGGAATACTAACCCCTCGCCAATTCTGGCGACGGGGTTAGCATTCCACCCTTCTAGAGGGACACGACATGTATGTAACTGTGAACCCCGGTTAAAGTTAACTGAAGCCTCAGCTCCACAAAATGGATGCTGCCACCACAGACACGAGTCTGACCCCCTGCAGCTGGGAGTCCTTCCAGCGAGGGGAGCCTGGACAAAGGGTTTCCTGTCAGGGGCGGTGCTAGCACCGTCCCAGACATGGTTTTGTGTATCCTGGGTAGGCAGGGCTTTACAGGAAGGTGACTGCTGAGTGGCACCCCGGTGCTCACTACGCATAGGCCGGTCTGAACCAGTTCCAGGGGCACACCAGCCCCTGGCCTGGGGAAGTCCGGCATGGCTGAGGGGTGTAACCACCCCCCACCTAGTCCCACCCATAGGCAGGACCTAGTCACCGGGTCAGCCCCCTTTTTTAGTATAAAGATGGGAGCGGGCCCCCTGTTAAAATTAGATCATCTTTGGAATCAAGATACCACTTTCTTCGAAAGGACTTCACGATTTCTTCTTCAAGATTCTCCCTTGTGGCTAAGGAGTAGTCACCCTGCATCCGCAGGCACCATCCTAAAGAACACTGCGGTCTGCTGCAAGTCCTTCTTCACGAATCCGACGACCCAGCTCGACGAGACCCGGCTTCCCTGGCACCTCTGACCTCTACTCACCTCTACAGCCAAGCTGAGAACCGTGAGTGCGACGAGACCTCAAGGGACCGACGATCGCCAAGACTGCACGACATCTTTACTGCAAGCCCACCGTGTCCTCCACTGGTGAGTGCTTTGGGGTCCGAGAAGCCCCGACCCTGCGCAGCTCCAGCACCCAAGATCAGCCCCCCTGCATCTCCACGATCGGCGTGGGGCCCTTCTGCTGTTTGCTGTGCACCGCGTTGTTTGGCTACTAGCCGGCTGGCTTGTGGCCTTCTGAACGACGCCCAACGACTTCACGACTGCTGGTCTGGTTGCTCCAGACTGGCCCTTGCTTCCTTGTTCAAGAGAGGCACCCCGGACCCTCCTGGTCCACTCCAGACGCCATTTTAGGTCCACCGCGTGGGCTTGAATTTGCCAAGGCTTTGTTGCCCAATCCTGGGTCCAGCGACGCCGACAGCTTCCATCTTCGTGGGACAGCTCGATCCTCCATCCTGGTCGCCGACAACGCCTCCTGGTCCGTGAGATCTTCGAGTCAAGCGTCACCCACTCACCTAGTCGAGGTGGCTACCATCCGGTGCCCTCCTGGTGCCCACTGACTACTGGCTAGTAGTCTCGAACTTGGTCCCCTCTGCTTTCAGGTGTCATCTATCTTCGAGATCCAGGCTTGGATCCAACTGAACTTTCTTCACTGGTCACCGGCCAGCATCTTTTCTTCCGGCTCCTGGTCCGTCTACGAGGATTCCCGACGTCTTTTCAGACCTATGCAGCTGCAGCCCCTGGGCTAGGTAACTTCGGCATTTCGGTGCCCCAGCATAGCCTCACTATCCCAGGGTCAGAATCTACTTTCGTTTTCTCCCTACCAGGTCGGGTTCGCCCGAGAACACTAACTTTCTAATTCCTAGCTACCATAGACTTTTGTCCCGCATCTCGCGTGAGAGTGCACACACTGCACCCGAGTCCCCTAGGCCTCCTAGAAGTAATCTAACGATTCCCTAGTCAAGTCCTAGCGATTCCAAAAGCTATTAGTACTGTACTTACCTGCTAGTAATTTCGCATTCCACTTTCAGAGTATATGGTTTTCCGTGCCCCTCGGGCATTTGTATATACTGTGCTAACTTAAGTATTTTTGTAAGAGTTTTGGTTTGTGCTTAGTACCCTGTCCTCATAAAGAGTACAGGGCTGTTGTGATCTTTAAATAAATAACTGTTTATTTTCATAACACTTGTGTGGTGTCCTTTCACTTGGTATTCAAGGGGTATATGTGTGGTAAACAGCTGGCTTAACACGCCCTCTCGAGTCTTTAGCCTTAGACTGCTCGTATCCACGCTACTAGGATAGCTGGTCTATAAGGTTGACTTACAACCAATCATCAATAAGGGTTGCTGGACTGATACATAGTGTTCACTAGAATAGTGAGCACTGCATATCAGGCCACCTTCTCACATTGACCACTCACGTTGTCACTTAATGCTAGTGGGAGTAGACCATATAATTAGTTGGCCTTACTCGCCATCACATTTTTTAACCTTGTCCTTGATGATCTTTGATTAAATTAATTTTTTGATACATACAAGGCAATTTTAAGTCACCACTTCACACTATTCACATAATTTTTCACATAGCCCTCCCACCCTCACAAGACCAGCTCCGCAGTAATTCTGGCGTCGCAGCACACCGGGGTGGCATTCGGTCACACCCGGTGGGGCCCGATGATGAAGCAAGTCACCGACCAGGTCGGTGAGTGAGGGCTTTATTAACAAACCAAATGGGCTTTGTTGGTTCCTTGTGCTCTGTACCTTTTTCCACCTTAAACAGAACAGGAACACTCTTTTGTTGTTGATGTCTACCCTCAATACCACACAAAGCGGGAGAGCCACTTGCCAGTAATGAGCACACAAGAATCGTCAGTATGCCAGCACAGTACAAAACACACCAAGTAGCATACTATTGGCCATTGTACGAGTTAAGTGATTTCTGTTGATAGGCACTAAAGCATAAGATGGAAGTATTTTTATTGCCCTCTAACAATAACAATTCCAACCAGCACCACCCACATCAGCTGCCTGTGAGTCCTCAGCAGTCAAGGCCATGGAAACTATTATCTATGGCTATGATGGGATTCTTATGACTGTGTGAAAAATACGTTTAACAGCTTATAATAATACGTCCAACGTTAGTTAGTGTCCGATAAGGCGTTCCCATGGTGCAGGACAGATGCTAAAATGGTGATTGTTATGTTAATAGTGTGTTATGGAACTACAGAATCCCGTAGAGGCATCAGTATTAGACTGATGTTGATATTACATGC
Organism: Lissotriton vulgaris; assembly: GCF_964263255.1. Classification (NCBI taxonomy): domain Eukaryota; kingdom Metazoa; phylum Chordata; class Amphibia; order Caudata; family Salamandridae; genus Lissotriton; species Lissotriton vulgaris. Next base: position 648,344,687 of record NC_141694.1, on the reverse strand, counting down.
TACAGAATGCTCTTCAGCAAATTGCCTTAAGATTATATGTATGACTCCCATTCCCCAAGGGGCTGTGTAAGCATTATCGAAAATGAATAAACACTATTTAAAAATATATATATATTGTGAAAGTCAATATGAATACCGATACATTCATGTATAAAAACAAAGTTGCATCTTTATTGACTAATTCTTCTGTTATGAACTCCACATCAACCCCGGCTCAGAAATTCATAGTCAGGCAGGCGCTGACACCCAGGCCTGAGGTCACTGATTCACAGGTCACATGTGGGGTGACACGTAGCCGACAGACAAATACGCAAACAGGAAACCCCAGACCAATCCCACAGATAGGCTCAGCAACACCATAATGGTCCAGGGATGACGTCAATACATAACACATGGCCAGAAGGGTATGTGCGTTCCCCAAACACCATAGAGTAAGATGCCACATGAAGCTAGGAACACATAGACAACCAGGACACAGCACACAGGGTATACACAGTGATCACATGCTTCCCATACCAGACATCTGAACACGTTACCCACTGGCTGCATTGTGTCCCTGCAACATTGAGGCCCCCCTGGATTCCTCATTAAATACATTAATTTATGGCTCCAAAGACAGTGGTTCACATTCCTTCCCTAAAAAGGCTCGCCTGAACTAACTTTTGGCTTTCAATGAATTGTATAAAAACCCATGTCAGATCGATTGTCAGATGGCGCAGTCCTCAGACCCTATGCCTGTAACTGTTTTCCCGGCTGCACTGTTTAATTAAAGAAATTGTTTCTGTTTTGCAAAATGCCTCTTGTTTTTACAAGGTACTTCATGTTCAAGCAACACATGTTTATATGGAATTTGTGATTAGAGGCAAACAGCAAAATGGTGCCTAAATGCATGCTTGGCTCACAAATGAGGAGTCCCATATGATTTAAACATGGAATTCTTTTCTTTGGTTAATATCTCTGTAGGTGATGGCAAGGTCACATAATATGGCTAGGAAATTTTGACGGACTCGCCATTTCTTTGTTTGGCCTATCACCAGATGAATCTTTTAGGTTTAGGATTGTTTTGTGGATTGAAGTACTTATGAAGAGCAACAACTGCTTTCCCGTAATCCGTTTTTAAATAGCTTGTAAAACTCCCATGTGTATGGAAAAGCTGAGATCTATTGATTTTGCTTTTTACATTGACTCTCTGAAGAATTTGATTAGCCTGCCAATCCAGACTTTTTATGTGTGGTGTGGCAATAGATGATACTGCTACTTCACTGATTGGAGGGATTATACAGAGGCAGGAACTTCCGGTGGTGGAGGCAGCACTGCAACAGCATCACAGGCTTTGCTCAATAAGGCATCCTGTCTTCTGTCCTAGCCAGGTGTGGAATGCTGTTAGTCATGTGAAATGTATGATATCATTAGTGTGTCTGTTCTACCCCTGTCAACTGAAATTTCAGTCCACAGCTAGGGCTAGGCTGGTAACATCATAGCTCCTGGTGAGGTTCTTGTACCTATAACTTGTTCCTCAATAAAGTACTTGTGCCTGTACCTGCTGGCTTCCAGTGTCTCCTTACCAGTGTGCATCTTCTAAAGGTAACACTCACCCATGACCAGCAGGTCAGTGGAAGATACAGTACACCCTTGCACATAGGAATGGATCATTGCCACCAGTGTTCAGTCATGAGTGGTTCAACGCTCCAGATATCTCATTGAGGTGCGAACAAAGGGTATAGTTTGGGCAGTGCAGGAAATGAGGGGTGTAAGAAACTGAGGGTATTAGTTAAAGGGGGTAGTGACCCACCTTTAGCAAAAAACACCTTTCTTATGAGGGTGAACTACTTAAGTCATTAAATTAACCTGAACTAAATCTCCTGGTGGTTACGGCACAGATCCGACAGGCTTAGCAACGTGTAAAGTATTTATGCAGTACCAAAATATTGATATAGTCAAAATATACCAGAAGGAAATCCCAAACTAATTTAGAACATTAGAGTAACATTAAAAATATGGCAAAAATCCAATAAGGGAAACCGGAGTTATGAATTTTTAAAGGTTACGTTTCAAAATAGCCCTAAAAACTGTTAAACGGAAATCACGGTCATCTGGTTGTGCCTAACCAGTACCTAAAAAAAAACACAAAAATGATGGACTGAATGTTGCACAATGGCAAAACATTCACCCCCAGTCACAGATCTGGGTTTAATCCATCATTATTTTGCTCACCAAGCCACCCCAGTTCAGACATGGCCATATGCCCCATGGGAACAGTCCAGCCCGAACTGCCAAGCCATGTCTTTTCAGGACCAGAATCAAGTATCTTAGGACTGGTTTCTGGCTATCAGCCGTCTTCAGCCAGGATAGCTTGATTCCAGTGGCTTAGTGAGCAAGGGACCCACGTCTGGGCATACCCTTCCCACATAGGGTGAACAGCAAAACACAAAGATGATGGATGGAATGTTGCACAATGGCAAAACATTCACCCAGAGTCACAGATCTGGGTTTAATCCATCGTTATTTTGCTCACCAAGCCACCCCAGTTCAGACATGGCGATAAGCAAATCAGTCTTGACCCTGTGCCTCATAGGAACAGTCCAGCCCGAACTGCCAAGCCATGTCTTTCCTGAACCAGAATCAAGCATCCTAAGATCGGTTTCTGGCTATCAGCCGTCTTCAGCCAGGATAGCTTGACTCCAGTGGCTTAGTGAGCAAGGGACCCACGTCTGGGCATACCCTTCCCACATAGGGCGGAACAGCAAAACACAAAGATGATGGACAGAATGTTGCACAATGGCAAAACATTCACCCAAGTCACAGATCTGGTTTTAATCCATCGTTATTTTGCTCACCAAGCCACCCCAGTTCAGACATGGCCATATGCAACATGTGTTTTGCTAACCAGTACCTAGGCATAAATTAAGGCTGGCCGTGATGGAGCTCGGGTCAGGTACAGAAACCAGGTTTGATCTGGTCCAAAGTTTTACATTTGGATTTAGTCTCTGAAATGCAAGTCACAAATCTGAAGGCTGTGACTGAAAAGTGCTCCACATCGTCTGGTAGTTGATGGACGAGGTCTCAGGGAAGCAATTGACATTTAACAGGAAATGAGAGAAAGGCATTTTAATTTCGCATACAAGAAAGATCCCTTGGAGGATGGGTACTTTTTGCGCCTTAATCTGATTAAGATTTTTACATTCAGAGTTAGTCACTTTTCTGGAGCTCGGATTCTTCCAGTCGGGCAAAGCTGCAGGCTGTAGCCAAAGACGGCTCCACAAGGCCAGATACCAGGTCCAGCTGAATCGGATTTGCTGCTGTGGAAAGCTGTGAACAGGAGCAACCAGAATCTTCAGCTGCCAGGTATCAGTTGGAGCTCATGCTAATGATCCCCTAGTGTCTTTAGGCAGATAAAAGGTAAGTCTCTAAAAGAACAATTTCCATATACAAAATTTGACTTACCCGGAGAATCAGACTTTTAATAAGTATTTCAAAGAGTCAAAGAATGATATATGTAGCTATTTATTGCCTGGAGATGATATTAACCTGTTGGCTGCGTCAAACGTTCAGCTCCAGTGCTGAATGTTCGAAAAACCGGTGGGGCTCCGTCGGCCAACGGACGTGCGCAGCACTACCAAGGTAGTGCATGCGACGACCGTTGGCCAACGGCAGCAGCCAACGGGTTAATAAATGTAATAGTGCATCCCAATGCTTCCAATGTAAGGACATGTTTAACATCACATATCTATATGTCTTACTTCCTGCTTTATAGGCAGGATAGCCTAACTAGTTAGAAATCAAGCAGTACTCTGAACGTAAATAACTCAGCAGCAAATGTCACAGGGTCCGGTAACCTGATAAAGCTATGGTCTTTCAAGCCAGGAGACAAATAGGGCATCCAAAGTAAGTCAACATATACAAATCAGATTCTGGCAACCTATGTGCTCCGTTACTGATTCCAACTTAAAAAATGGACAGGTCATGGCCTACAGCAGAAAATATCTCAGAGCACCAGTCCTGCGCAGAAAACCAGATGATTGGTCAGAGCGAACACGATTATTCCAGTCTGCGCCAGAGCATTGCCCAAACTACAGTACTCTGGTTTTCCCCGAATGCAAAAAGATTGGCCCTACCCAATGGAACTTATATTACAAATATACCACACCTCCATCTTCCGGCATATTGGTGATGCCTACCCACATCATACTTCAATGGGGAACACCAAAGACCACCATAGACAACCCTGAGAGGCACAATGTACAGGTGCTGGATAACTCGACAAGGGGAAGTGCGATTACACAGGAATACGCCTGAATCACCCCACAGGGATCAACCCCAAAGAACGAACGATCATTCATTTCACCCCAACCCAGCAAATCTTATATTGAGGACAAGGACACATGGGGGAACAGTAGCAGCTCCTCGCAACACAAACATGAGAGAGTCATGTACAACCAAGCTCCTAGGGCCACAGCAGCCAAGGACAATGAACAAAAAGGTCCACCAGAAGGAGAAAGTCCAGCAATCGGGAGAACCTACATACTCCAGCCTAAAAATAGCAGGCCAAAAAAGGGAAGAAAACCCCCATTGCTAGCCTAGTATTTACTTCACACTATGAGCCCGATTCATCAAGCTGAAATCGCTCGCAAAGGGCCAGATTCTGAGAATCTGGCCCTTTGCGAGCGCTATTTTTGCATTTGGGATTCATCATCCCAAATGCAAAAATCGGTAATAGCGATTTTGCTATTTTGCGAGGAATTACATTTAAGGAATCTCTATTTGAGATTCCTTAAATGCAATTAATCATCCATTTAAAAATTGCGAATTCGCAATTTCGGCCCGCTATTTACCGTGAGGTCAAACCTCGTGGTAAATAGCGAAAACTTAGAAAAATGCTTTTAAAAGCATTTTTCTAAATTACATGTGTGTGCGCAACACCCGTTTCAATTTGCATTTAAGGGGTGCTACAGGGTGTCCTTTGGACACCCCTGGCACCCTTTAAATCGCTATCTTATTTGCGATTAGCTAATTGCTAATCGCAAATAAGGAATACTCCCCATTCATTCCTATGGGCCCTTTGGCCCATAGGAATGAATGGGGAGTTATTCCTTATTTGCGATAAGCAATTTGCTAATCGCAAATAAGGAATGTGTAGGAATCGCAATTCTTTTTGCGATTCCTACATGAATCCCGTTTTGCGAGTCTGTAATAGCGATTCCTTATGAATCGCTATTATAGACTCGCAAAACGGGTCTTTGATGAATCAGGCTGAATGTTTCAAGCGGCCCATCAGACCTTTTAAACAGAGGGAACATTCTAAGACTTATCAAACCTGAAGCACCTTACCACAGCCAATCTCTACTCTGTTAAATGCACATATATCCCTGGTACAAGGACATCTGAATCCACAATCACCAACTGGGACTCAAGAAAAACTAGAGACGCCATCCTCTAGGAGGCCCCTAAGTTTGAGGAATGGGGAATTGAGCTACAGCCCACTCAGCAGCGTCAAGATCCATACGTTCTAATCGAGATCATAGAACCCCCCCCCCCCCCCCCCGCCGAGGAAGTATATAGAAGGGAGCATGGAGCGCAACTCACGACTAGCTAGTAAAGTCCACTCTGGCATCTAACCCCCTGATAGTTCACTGTGGCACTAATGATAGGATCATTCCCTGGCAACCTGCAGCCGTGTATCATGAGGTAAGAACCCAGCCGTAAACACCCAGGGGCAGCAACCACTATCATGCTACCTAGCAATACGGCTCTCTCTTCTTCTTCTTTGCTCTTCCAGATGAGAAAACATGCATCAAAAGACCAACTTTACATCATCTATTAGAATGCGGCTGACTGGCCTCAACGCTGCGGTCTTGGTACACGGACCAACCAGGGGAGCTACTTTTGACAAACTGGGACCTCATGACCAGAGCTTTGGCAGCATCACTCCAGGGACACACTGCCCCTCCAATGCATACCCAGCAGCTACCCAGACATACAAACAAATCCCTGCTGAAACTGAACATCAACCTCAGGCGGAAGAAGCTGAGGAAGCGAACACGCTTGTTCAAATTTAACCCAATTTCTAGTAAGTCGCACGGAAAACCCACAAAATACTGTCTGGGCTCTGAATCGAGCACAACAAGAGGAAGAATGGGCCCCCAAGGGTAAACGCAGTTCCAGCATCAGATTGGGAGAACTACGTGAGGGGCCAGTTCCTTGCACATAAGCATACAGATGCTATGATGCTCATATGGCCTAAAGTAGAGGAACATCAAGTCTCAATTACATCTTCGGAAATACTAAAACGTATGAAAATCATGAAGGCCAGTGGAGCGTCGGGCCCAAACGGGCTCCCAACAGGGATCTTTCAATCCTCCCCAGATGACTGGGCCGTGCTACTAACCCCAATTTTTAATACCGTTTACAAATTTGGTAAAACACCGGAATCTTGGAGAGGCTTAATACTATGCCCGCTCTTTAAAATAGGCAACCCATTAAAACCAAACAACTATCACCTAATAGCCCTACTTGATCTGGAAGCAGAAGCATATGTCTGAATCCTATTGGGGAAATTGGAAACGTTGGCAGAAGAAAATGAGCTGCTTCCCTTTTTTCAAACAGGCTTCCGCCGAGATGCCTCCACAACGATAACATCATAGCATTATCAGTCCTCTGCCATCAAGCCACCCAGCAGAACCAACCTCCACTTTACTGCTGCTTTGTTGATCTGTCCGCAGCAATTGATAGGTTCGACAGACAGACCCTCTAGGCGAAACAAGCAAAATGGGGAATCTCCTTTTCGCTCCTGAAGGCCATAATGTCCCTCTACTCGGAAACCTGGGTATGATTGAAAACAGGCCAGACATCTTTAACAGCTAAAATTTCTACTACTGGAGGTCTGAACTTCTTGTTCTATGCCGCACTGCATATTTGGTGGTTAGTGGCCAGCCTACACAGTGTAGTGGACCCTTTAACCTGCGACTACTTATGGCTCATGACAGAGCATGCACTACTCACCTTGCTTCCTCACATTCAGTAACCAATACTGTTTTTTTAGGTCTCAGCCTGCGTAGGCTGCGCTTGCGCAGTCTCGCTGGCGAGAAATTTTGTTTATAGTATGGGGGCTTGAACCCGCCCCTCTTCTCCATTGGCTGGCTTCCTAAAAGGAGGCCAGCCATTGGACGAGAGGGGCATCTGTCCGTTCAAGCCCAGTCTTTTTGGGATTGAGGGGTGTGTTTTTTCGTTTCTTTGTTTTCTTTCTCTCCTCTTCCCATTGGCTGGAATTTAACATTCCAGCCAATGGGAAGAGGAGAGAAATAAAACACGCCCCTCAATCCCAAAAATTACGCTGATTTCTCCGAGGAATTTCTGCCTCGCCTCGGAGAAACGTGGTGGTGTGCATGGTGTTGTTACACAATACACTATAACTTGGCCGCTTAAGTATGACTGAGACAAGGTCACTTTTGTGTATTAAGTGTTCGAGTCTGAGGTCAGCCAGGGCCAGGTGGGTTTTGTCGCTGTCTGCAATTGTGAATGGTATGGTTTAGTTGCATTTATTCAGTATGATTAACTGTCAGCCTGCGTCACATTTGGCATCAGGGTGTGCTTTGCATCTGTAATCGGACCACCATATTTTCATTGTCCTGCTTGGTGACGACCCAATAGGCTATTTGCATAGGAGCACTCATTGATACCTTCCCTTTTTACTCAGCTTTGTCGGGTAGTCTTGCCTCTTGTCATAGAACTTCTGTTTTTACACTCGTCTACCATAACAAGATGGCCGCTTAGTCTGAGTAGTCTAGACGACGCGGTTTGTTATGCCCGGTTCACGTGACAATAGTCTTCCGACTGTCGGGTCTCCAAGGTCTGAAATTAACTCAGGCTTTGTTTTGGACTATTAAATCTTACATCTGTATATGTTGGCACATACATTGGTGATTTCAATAAGAGCATTAATAACATTCCATCTCAGAATCTATATTTTGATGGGTATTCTTAATGGGCTCCATTGTAATAGCCAAACATTACTTTCTTACCCTTATAGGATGGCCGCCACGTTAGAGTTGGCGTGATGACGTGGTTTGTAATATTCAGTTCACGTGACATCGTCGTCCTAGCTTGTTGGACTTACGCGGTTTCATTTAAAATCAACCGCGGTCATTTCTGAATTTTTACTGCTGGTTCGCTGACTCGTCCCACAGCGCCCGCCTGTACTGCAATATCTGCACCCTGGTAAGTGGCTTGATAAAGTGCCCAGTGTAACGACAGGATAATTTGTACTAATTGGACTGGTGGTGACCGTTGTCCACCGCCATCTCAGTATATAATTATGAATCCTTTATTTCCGACTTTTTCCCTACCTATTTGCAAGGTTTACCTATGTGCTTGGACATGATGTCATGTCTCTTTCGCCTCTTCCCGGGCTTAAAGGCCTAAGCTAGAGGGACTCCATCTTGTCTCTGCCCTGATTCTCTGAGATGCTTGTAGGTCAGAGGTATTGCTTTAGTTTTAACGTATTGTTCGCTAGTTAGAAACCGGTGAAGACCGGCTCTTATCGAAGGAATGTGCTTATTTTCCGGGCTCTAGACGCAACAGCAGCTGGCCACTGTGGGTGCGTAGGGAGCGCGGGGCTTGGTACAGGAATTCGGGGGAGGAAGGTTGCTGGCTGGAAATTTCCATGAAGAGAGGCCCTTCTATATTATCGAGGTGCAGTGGAGCAGAGGGAGAGTTCAGTTCCAGTAGTCACTGTAGTCATTACCAATATTTGTCCCCATGGATGCAGCAATTGTTATCGTAGCTGCAGTGGAGTTTGAAGGTAGCTGGTGAATGCTGAAGAAGGTGGCAGTTTCGATGAAGCATAGCGGTGCAGATGTGTTCCTGTGATTGCAAAGCAGAGTCCCGAATGAACCGAAGCAACAGTGAGAGAGGGGCCAGCGCGACTGCCAAGGCCGGAATGTGCAGGACCAAGGTGGGGCGTTCTTAGTTAGAGTATGATACATAACCATTTATCCTTTGCTCTTTAGGTTGTGCTTAGGTTTCCATTAGCATAAATGCTATTGCTCTTTCTACATTATTATTGTTGTGTAATAAATAGACTCCAATAATTACCCATTGCATTCGAATGCTATTTCTGAGGCAGAATTAACCTTTCTCTCTAGCCAGGTGCTGACGTATAGAAGGATGTGTAATTCCCTTCTTACAGGTAACTGATGATAGTAGAATGTGTAGTTCATTACAAGGAATAACTTCAGATGAGAATAATTTGGCCTAACAGTTCTTGCTTGGGAGGATTGAGGAGATCAGTTCTTGAGCAGGAAAGTCCAACTAATAATAATATTCCTCTAGTTTACTGTCATTTCCCCATTCTGAGGTAGGTATTTTAGGTGCTGTGCTCTATAGGGCATGAGAATGGTGGTGGTGCGTGGCGGCTGGGTGTGCTATAATTGATAAGCTGATAACAAGGTATGAAAATCCGGTCGCTACATTTGGCGTCATGAACAGTTTCCGAACGGTGTTAGTGCGGAGGCTATTTCTTTTTTTTTCTTTTTCCGTGTTGATCGTTGACGTTAAAGATATCGTCGGGAGATGGTAAAGATATCGTCCGGAGACGTTAAAGAGATTGTCGAGTGACGTTAAAGTGATAGTCGGGAGACATTAAAGAGATCGTCGAGTGACGTTAAAGAGATCGTCGAGTGACGTTAAAGTGATCGTGGGAGTGACGTTAAAGTGATCGTTGAAGTGACGTTGAAGTGATCGTTGAAGTGACGTTGAAGTGATCGTTGAAGTGACGTTGAAGTGATCGTTGAAGTGACGTTAAAGTGATCGTTGAAGTGACATTAAATTGAACGTCGAAGTGACGTTAAAGTGATCATCGAAGTGACGTTAAAGTGATCGTCGAAGTGACGTTAAAGTGATCGTAGAGTGATGTTAAAGTGATTGTCGAGTGACGTTAAAGTGATCGTCGAAGTGACGTTAAAGTGATCGTCGAAGTGAAGTTAAAGTGATTGTCGAGTGACGTTAAAGTGATCGTCGAGTGACGTTAAAGTGATCGTCGAAGTGCCAAAGTGATCGTCGAGTGATGTTAAAGTGATTGTCGAGTGACGTTAAAGTGATTGTCGAAGTGACAAAGTGATCGTCGAGTGATGTTAAAGTGATTGTCGAGTTACGTTTATGTGATCGTCGAGTGACGTTAAAGTGATTATCGAGTGACGTTTTAGTGAGCGTCGGGAGGCGTTGCAGAGGCCTTCGGGGAACTGTACAAGATTGGTGTGATTGTCTACTTTTTTATTTTGTTGTTTTGTGTGTGTATATAGTGTTTTGATTGAGTCAGTCTATTTACTGAATTTTCGATATGTTTTCTAGGAAAACGAAAGTGGATTTGAAATTGCCTTTAGAGATTCCTGGGTGGGAGTCAACCTCCTATGGGGCATTGGCTCATGAATGGGCTAATTCTACTGGTTTAAGTGAAAACTGGAATTCATGTTTGGAGGATGCGGAACCGGCTTGAGTGGTGGCGTGTTTGCAGAAAGTGCCGGTAATAAAAGGTGAAGAGCTTCCTACGTTAGGACGAAGGGGGTGGATTTTGTTACAGGCTTGTACATGAGAAGTGTGTGCAATTGCGGCGCGCCTGCAAAGAATTTGAAGAGCAGTTTGTTGAACTACAGAATGCTAGCACTCTTTTGAAGTGTCAAAATAAATTACTAGCAGATAAACTGGATAAGTATCAAACAATTGCGGAAAGGGCTGCGGTGCGTATTGCGAAATACAAATACAGAAACAGACGTGGCCATGTTAATCAGAGAAAAGTGCGTCTGGTGGTTGCGAAGGCAGGGTTTCATTGTAACCCTGATAAATGGGATGGAAATATCTGGGACTCGACTGAATCTTTCTCTTCTGGTGAGGAGACTGGGAGACCCAAGTCTTCTCCGTCTGAACGTAACTGTAAATCTGAGGTGCGCAATGAAGTTTGTGCGCAACCTATTCATCTGAGAAAATTGCAGGGTGGTCCTAATAATCCCCAGGGGGTTTCTTTGGATAGCTTAGAGGATTTTACTCAACAAGAGATTAATGACATTTTGGATAGATTTCGACAAAAGCCGGGTGAGGCTTTGCTTACTTGGATGGTTTGCATTTTTTATTTGGGTGCTGCAGGGATCATGTTAGATCATGGAGATGCTGTGAAATTCTGCACATTGAGCACTGACCCTACTGTACAAGAACATTTCAGGAATTATGCAAATAATAATCAAACTAGTCTGCTGCAGTTGGCGGTAGACGGTTGTAATCATAAATACCCTTCTGAGTCAGATTGGCCGCTTAATGAGAAGCCTTGGTATACTTTGAGAGATGCATCACAAAGACTGAAAGAAGAAGTAATGAAACGTCTATTTTTCTGGGGACGGCAGACAGGTTGATGGATGGTTTACTTAAGGCTTCTGTGAGAAATAGAATTATTCGTACAGCCCCTGCTGCTTACAAACAGGTGATGATGACTTTGTTGATAAACCAAACAGGGAATTCGTTGTCTGATGTAATTGAGGCAGTTTGCGAATTGGGTGAGTGGATTAGACCTGAAAGACAATCTAGACCTGAAGCCCGTACTGATAATTATAGGTTTACTAGACGGGATATGTTTCTTGCCCTGCTCAATGATGGAGTGAGACGGGGGGATATTGATTGACAGTCCAATGGAAAATTGTGGACTTTGTTTCGTAAACGAGGTTTGGATAGGAAAGAGGGGGCCAGGAGAGTTAATAAACAAGACCATGAACGTGTGTATTCTGATGAGAGTGGTGATGAGAGAGAGAGGGAGAGGGAGAGACAGAGATAGGGAGAGAGAGAGAGAAAGGAGAGATGAGTCCTCACATTATGAGTGGGATACGTCCCCGAAATACAGGCCAAAATATGAGAGAGAGAGAGAGGGAGAGAGAAGAATATGTTGAACACAGAGACCGGGATGAAAGGAATAGATCCCCTGAGGTGAGATTGAGAGACAGACGACAGAGATCTTTTGACCGGAAATCACAATACCTTCTTGACGATAAAAATCCTTTCCATGAAGTAAGAGGGTACGAACAAGATGTACTGCATAAGAAATATGAGAATCTTTATCCTGATTTGTCGTGGGCGTTAGATCGTACTATAAATGACTAGGAAATAGGTCAAGCTCCAGTACGGAATTGGGCTCGCAAAGATTACAGACTATGTAGACATAGAGATTTTTTGGAAACATCGTAATGTACAGAGGGTCCAAGCATTAGTTGATACAGGAGTGGAGGCCACTTTGATATATGGAAATCCCAAAAAGTTTAAACGCCAATATTTCACTATTACAGGTTTAAGTGGTAAGGAAACTCCCGCAGTGCAAACTAAACTTCAAATGAAAATAGGCAAAATTTCCCGAAAAGAATATACTGTATTGGTGGTACCCCTTTGTGAATATATAATTGGAATTGAGATTTTAAAAGGTATGACTTTGTATTTAGATGACGGATGTTATCGATTTGGAGACAAAAATTATATGTCATCAAAATCTGTGAGAGTCGGATGTTTAAAAATTCCCCCTATAAAAATACCACAAGCTACAAAAGTAGTTTCCATGAAACAGTATCTTATTCCAGGTGGGCATGATGAGATTAGTGCTACCATTCAAGATTTGATGGATGCTGGAGTTGTGATTCCAGTCACTTCAGCCTGGAATAATCCTGTATGGCCTGTGCGCAAGAGTGATAATTCTTGGCACATGACAGTTGATTATCGCGAATTAAACAAATATACACCCTCTTTGACTGTTGCGGTACCTGATATTATTACTTTAATTGAGAGAATTCAGAAACATCCAGGAACATGGTACGCGTCCATTGATATTGCTAATGCTTTCTTTTCTATTCCAATTGCCCCCGAATGTCAGGAACAATTTAGTTTTACATGGAATGGGCGTCAAATGACGTTTAGAAGTCTTCCCCAGGGCTATTTACACAGTCCAACCATCTGTCATCGGCTGGTGGCAGAGCATTAAGCTAAGGTACCGGTGAATCAAGGAATTCAGGTGTGTCATTACATTGATGACATACTAATTCAAGGTGAGACACAAGATCAAGTTCAATTAGACCAAATTATAAATCACTTACAAAGCAGAGGCTGGGAAATTAATCTTGATAAATTGCAAGGTCCGGCACAAAGTGTAAAATTTCTAGGCATCCAGTGGCATGAGGGGAATTGAGAAGTGATTCCACAAGTAAAGCAACAAATTAAAGAGTTTGCAGTCCCTAGATATAGGAAAGAGGCCCAGAGATTTATTGGTTTATTTGGTTTTTGGCGTCAACATATTCCTCATTTGAGTCAGATTTTAGCCCCTTTGTACAGAATTACACGTAACAAAAATGCGTTTGAATGGGGTAGGCAAGAGCAAGATGCGTTTGACTCGGCGAAAGAAGCAATTCAGCATGCTCTAGATTTGTGGCCTGTACGTGATGGAGATGTTGATTTAAATGTATCTGTACAAGGTCCCTATGCAAATTGGAGTTTATGGCAGAAATAGGGTAGGGCAAAAGTGCCTCTAGGATTCTGCACTAAAAAGTTTCCTGATGCTGGTGAGCGTTATACCCCTTTTGAAAAGCAATTACTTGCATGCTATTGGGCTCTGGTGGATACCGAGCAACTGACATTGGGACTTGATGTTATTCTGAGACCTGAAATTCCTATTATGCAATGGGTTTTGAGTTCCCCTAAAACTCATAGAATTGGTCATGCACAGGAAGCAAGCATTATAAAGTGGAAGTGGTACATACAAGACAGGGCTCGTGTGGGTCCGAATTGTGTTGCGATGTTACATGAGCAAGTGGCGTTGGCGTCGTTAGAAGAGGGAGAGAGAGACTGCTCCGTACCTGTAGTACAGGAATTCCCTGTTAGGTGGGGTAGACCGTTTGATGATCTGTCCGTAGAGGATAGAAAACATGTATGGTTTACGGATGGTTCGGCAAGGTACATAGGAGACTGGAAAGCAGTCTCATATAATCCGATCACGCAAAAACTGTTAAGTACTACAGGCGAGGGAAAAAGTAGTCAATTTGCAGAATTGTATGCTGTGTATCAAGTCCTGAAACAAGAATTACCAGGAACGTGTCATGTATTTACTGATTCTTGGTCGACTGCTAATGGTTTGGCAGTCTGGCTACCTACGTGGCACTCACATAATTGGAGGGTGCATACTAAAGAGATATGGGGAAAGGAGCTATGGCAAGAAATTTGGGAATTACTTCCTCAAAGCAATGTGACAGTTTTCCATGTTGATGCTCATTCTCATATTGATTCCATTAACAAATTGTTTAATAATATTGCAGATGAACAATCTAAAATTTCTGAGGCAATGGTGGACCTACAAAATTCTGATTTGGCGGGACTGGCGAGGTGGGCACACCAAAAAGCAGGACATTTTGGAGAAAGAATTACTAGCATGTGGGCTACTGACGGAGGCATCTATATTGCCCTTGATTTAAATTAAACGGCTATACTGAATTGTCCTATATGTCAACACTCTCGACAGCGAGAGGTGCCCCAGATAGTGAAAGGTCAGTTACATCGAGGAAAATCCCCCACTCAAATTTGGCAGATGGACTTTATAGGTCCCCTTCCCATGAGTAAAAATTGTCAATATTTGTGTACAGCCGTTGACACTTATAGCTCTTTTTGGTTGCTTCTCCTTACAAAAGAGCTACCCAAGAGAATACTCTTAAAACTATGGATTTGTTAACACCTTGGCTGCTAAGGCAATTCCCATCCTGTGCTGGATATTGCTATTCTTCTCTATTCATGACGAGCTGAGCTCGTCTTAAGCACAGCTCCAGTGTGCCTCATGACGAGCTGAGCTCGTCATGAGCAGGGAAGGGGTTAATGTTGTACTATGGCATGCCAGTGCAAATGCAAGCAGATAATGACTCACATTTCGAAGGAAGGTTGGTACAAGAATATTGTGCAGAACACAATATTGAATGGGTGTTCCATATACCCTATTACCCCCAAGTCGCAGGCTTAATTGATAGAATGAATGGTTTGTTGAAAGATCAATTGCGTAAATTGTCGAATGGTACCTTACAGAATTGGAGAAATCATTTATTTGAAGCATTGTTAATTTTGAACAATCATCCTTATTTGTATTCTGATTCTCCATTAATGCGCCTGTTTCCTCCTACTATAGATGTAAAACCAAATTCATGCAGAGATACTGTATTCTACTGGGAAATTACCCCCGGAGCCTTGGCTCCATGCAGAGCTACCCCGGGATCTGCAGGTTTAGATCTGCATTCCTTGACAGATTTTGGCCTAAAAGTGAGAGACATTGCTATAGTTGAGACTGGAATTGGTGTTCAAATACCAGCTGAGAATTTTGGATTCATTGCCCTGAGATCTGGTCTGGCCTTGAAGGGCAACTAGGTGCTTGGAGGTGTCATTGACAGTGATTATCAGGGTGAGATCAAAGTGATCCTATTAAACAGTGGTAACTCTGACTTAACTGTCCGGAGAGCAGATCGAGTTGCCCAATTGGTCATTATACCCGTTTTCAGTGGTACGATCCAGAAAGGCACTGCTCCAACATTACTAACTGTGCGTGGTGAGAAAGGGTTCAGTTCAACCGATAACCCAGGAGCCAGAGTACGGGTACAGTCACCTAATAATCCCCCTGAACAGGCTGAAATTATAGCTACAGGATCAGACAACACAATCTTAGTGATGAGGCCAGGTCAAGAGAGGTGGGACACAGTCCCTGCTGACAAATGTTATTTGCGTAAATGAATAATGACTGTTTCCGACTTCTTTCCCTAGACCATTGTATGGATTTCTGCTGCCGGATGTGTCGTCGCTGGACTCCTTTCGGCTTGCTGCGTTTGGAGACGAGAGTGCCCACGGGACAGGACTGACCATTTTGTCAGAGGACGTCGTTCCTTTGCATCATGGGATCCTACTCCTAACTTTTGGATTCAACTTGCACATCGTGTTGTCAACTCATCACATTTCTGTTTGCCGTCTATGCGTTCTGTGACTGATTTGCTGTCGACATGTCTTGTGGCTGTGCCAACTCCTACAGCCTCCTTGCTTAATTTTTTCAATGTAACTGAAGCTCTTCTTGAATTCATCAAAAGTGATTTCTCTGCATATGACTATTGTGCTTTGTGCGCTGTCCTGACTGAACTGAAACCTCCTTTAGATTTTGTAGTTTCCACTTATAACATCACAGAAGGTGATGTTTGTTATATATTAACATGCGACCCCAAATTTATAGACAAGTGTGCACAAATCCAACTTAATAATGTTTCTTCACTTTCTTCCCATGAGAAAACTTTGTGTCACCAGAACTCCTACTACTTGTACTTCTGTCCAAAACAACATGACCTGCAAACGTCTCGTATTGACTGCTAGCCATTATTGTACTGTATTGCTACCTCCCGGATGGCTCTTTTCATGTGGCAATATATCTTGGTCTTATATTCCAGCGAACATTTCTGGTGGCCCATTTGCTTTGACACGACTCAGTCTATTAATGTTTTCTTCGAATCCTGGTGTGCTTTCTCGTACGGTGCGCAATGCCCCGTTATTAACTGAAGATTGTGATTCATCACTGCATTTATTTTCTAAGTCTGAGTATATCAGTTTAGCTGTTTCCATTTTAGGTATTCCTGTATTGTCTATTTATAATTCTAAGACTATAGGCAAACTTGCCTGCTGGATGGTGAAATCACTTAATCATACTTCTGCTATTTTATCTGATCTTTTATTGGTTGCTCAAAGTGAACGCCGTGCTATTTTGCAAAACAGGTCTGCCATTGATTACCTGTTGTTGAAACATGATTGCGGATGCTCAGATTTTGAGGGCCTTTGTTGTTTTAATCTGTCAGATCATTCCAAATCTATTCAGTCCCATCTCGATACACTTCATGAGCTAACTCAAGAAGTCAAGCAAAATGTAAATCAAGGGTGGTTCGATTGGCTTTTTGGGTGGTTACCAGATTTACATTTCCTCTGCCAAATTTTAGGTGGTGTCCTATTAGTTGTTTGTTTTTTAGTTGCTATTTGCTGTTGCATTTAATGTGTACCGTCCTTTTTACATATGTGCCACCCACGGCTCATGTCTAGATCAATTAGTCTTGTTTCTTATTATTCTTCTGCTGATTTATGCTCTATTTAGATTTTTTCCTGTCTATACTTTCGATGTTGTTGGACAAGGGTCAAGGGTGGAATGTAACGACAGGATAATTTGTACTAATTGGACTGGTGGTGACCGTTGTCCACCGCCATCTCAGTATATATTTATGAATCCTTTATTTCCGACTTTTTCCCTACCTATTTGCAAGGTTTACCTATGTGCTTGGACATGATGTCATGTCTCTTTCGCCTCTTCCCGGGCTTAAAGGCCTAAGCTAGAGGGACTTCATCTTGTCTCTGCCCTGACTCTCTGAGGTGCTTGTAGGTCAGAGGTATTGCTTTAGGTTTCACTTGTTGTTCGCTAGTTAGAAACCGGTGAAGACCGGCTCTTATCGAAGGAATGTGCTTATTTCCCGGGCTCCAGACGCAACAGCAGCTGGCCAATGTGGGTGCGTAGGGAGCGCGGGGCTTGGTACAGGAATTCAGTGGGAGGCAGGTTGCTGGCTGGAAATTTCCATGAAGAGAGGGCCTTCTATATTATCGAGGTGCAGTGGAGCAGATGGAGAGTTCAGTTCCAGTAGTCACTGTAGTCATTACCAATATTTGTCCCCATGGATGCAGCAATTGTTATCGTAGATTCAGTGGAGTTTGAAGATAGCTGGTGAATGCTGAAGAAGATGGCAGTTTCGATGAGGCATAGCGGTGAAGATGTGTTCCCTTGATTGCAAAGCAGAGTCCCGAATGAACCAAAGCAACAGTGAGAGAGGGGCCAGCTCGACTGCCAAGGTCGGAATGTGCAGGACCAAGGTGGGGCGTTCTTAGTTAAAGTATGATACATAACCATTTATCCTTTGCTCTTTAGGTTGTGCTTAGGTTTCCATTTGCTATTTCTCTTTCTACATTATTATTGTTATGTAATAAATAGTCTCCAATAATTACCCATTGCATTCGAATGTTATTTCTGAGGCAGAATTAACCTTTCTCTCTAGCCAGGTGCTGACGTGTAGAAGGATGTGTAATTCCCTTCTTACAGGTAACTGATGATAGTAGAATGTGTAGTTCATGACCAGGAATAACTTCAGATGAGAATAATTTGGCCTAACAGTTCTTGCTTGGGAGGATCGAGGAGATCAGTTCTTGAGCAGGAAAGTCCAACTAATAATAATATTCCTCTAGTTTACTGTCATTTCCCCATTCTCCGGTAGGTATTTTAGGTGTTGTGCTCTATAGGGCCTGAGAAGTGTGGTGGTACGTGGCGGCTGGGTGTGCTATAATTGATAAGCTGATAACAAGGTATGAAAATCCGGTCGCTACACCCGGCTACATTGTTTGTTTGTTATGCGGGTCCGTTTCATTGGTTGTAAGAGATATTGTAACAACGCATAGTGTGATCTATTTGTGGCCGCCAACGTGGAGCTTTCTGACCGTCATGCAGTGGGAGGTTGACCCTAATAGGCGTGCTTTAACATGGCGCTATTATGTCGATATTAGACTGTAGGACTGCATGTCATTATTGACACCCATGCTAAATTTGTTGTTCGCACGCATCTACAATAATACACCGATTATTATGTTTCCCATACATGCCTCTTAAAAATAAGACCGTATTCTATCGTAGACAGATAGCTTGCATCTGGTTAACACGTGGACGTATTGTGGCTAGCAATACAGATGATTAGATGGTGTGTTTTGAACGACTCTGTGTGTGACGCTGACCGCATATGATTTCATCCAGGCTGTTACAGAATAATAGTAGCATGCAGTCTTATCTATATCTCTTGTCTAATCGTGGCAATTTACTCTCCTAGGCTAGTATTTACATGCCATCTTGATGTGTTCCCTGTGTGGGGGCTCTGTGTGTGTGTGATTGTTTTTTCTGGCCTCTGTTGCCTGTGTGCGGGGCTGTGTGTGTGTGTGTGTGTGTGTGTGTAGGGCTGTGTGTGTGTGTGTGGGGAGGGCTGTGTGTGTGTGGGGGG
Source organism: Lissotriton vulgaris (assembly GCF_964263255.1). Taxonomy (NCBI): domain Eukaryota; kingdom Metazoa; phylum Chordata; class Amphibia; order Caudata; family Salamandridae; genus Lissotriton; species Lissotriton vulgaris. The sequence continues at coordinate 648,325,590 of NC_141694.1, read as the reverse complement.
GCTCTGTATGTATGGGGGGGCTGTGTGTGTGTGTGTGTGTGGCTCTGTGTGTGTGTGTGGGGGGGGCTCTCTGTATGTGTGTGGGGGCTCTGTGTGTGTGGGGGGGGGCTCACTGTATGTGTGTGTGGCTCTGTATGTGTGTGTGGCTCTGTGTGTGTGTGGCTCTCTATGTGTCTGTGTGGGGGCTTTCTGTGTGTGTGTGGGTCTCTCTTTGTGTGTGATTTCATCCAGGCTGTTACTCACAGAATAATAGTAGCATGCAGTCTTATCTAAACTCTTTTGTCTAATCTTGGCAATTTACTATCCAAGGCTAGTATTTACATGCCTTCTCGATGTGTTCCCTGTGTGGGGGCTCTGTGTGTGGGGGGGGGGGCTCTGTGTGTGATCATTTTTTCTGGCCTATGTTCCCTGTGTGTGGGGTGGGCTCTGTGTGTGTGGGGGGGGCTCTGTGTGTGTGGGGGGGGCTCTGTGTGTGTATGTGGGGGGGCTCTTTTTGTGTGTGGGGGGGGCTCTGTGTGTGTGTCTGGGACTCTCTCTGTGTATGTGGGGCTCTGTGTGTGTGTGGGGGGGCTCTCTCTGTGTGTGGGGGGGCTCTCTGTGTGTGTGGGGGGGCTCTCTGTGTGTGTGGGGCTCTGTGTGTGTGTGGCTCTCTGTGTGTGTATTGGTGTGTGTGTGGGGGGCTCTCTGTGTGTGTGTGTGTGTGGGGGGCTCTCTGTGTGGGTGGGGCTATCTGTGTGTGGGGCTGTGTGTGGGGGGGCTCTGTGTGTGTGTGTGTTTGTCTCTGTGTGTGTGGGGGGGGGGCTCTGTGTGTGTGTGGGGGGGGGCTCTGTGTGTGTGTGTGGGGGGGGGCTCTGTGTGTGTGTGTGGGGGGCTCTGTGGGTAGCTTTTTTGTAGGTGGCTCTATGTGTGGGTGGCTCCGTGTGTGGGTGGCTCTGTGTGTGTGTCTGGGTGGCTCTATGTGAATTACTCTGTATGGGTGGCTTTGTGTGTGTGGCTCTGTGTGTGGGTGCAAATGCAATAGGTCTCGCATTTGCAAGAGATTAAGCTATTGGCATTGTAAATGACAATACCATTATTTATATGTTTTAAAAACAAAAACATAAATACAAATAATGTCATGAGCAATGCCAATACCTCTAATTTTAACAATGCCGAGACCATTGCATTGTAAATGCTTGTTATGCTTTTAACCGCCACAGATTGTGTTTGAATCCTATGTTGGAGTGTCTGTGTTTGGCGGGGGACTTTACCTCTTGTTTCTTGCAGCTTTCTTCAGGTCCCCCGCATCTCCTTGTGCTGTTTGTGCGGGAGGGTGTTGGTATGCTTTAGGAAGTTTTAGCTAGCTCACTTCCTATTGTTCTGTACCCTAGAGCCACGTTGGTGTTTAGCGGTCTAGCCAGCACAGTGTATCGGACCCTGTTACCTGCACCTACTTAAGGCACTTGCAGTGCAGAGCCACGGACCCGCCGCAGATCCAGACTCCCTGCAGCAGTTAATACTTTTAACCACCCCAACATGTATTTTAATCCTCTTTTGGGGTCTGTGGACTTTACCTCTTTATATAAGACAAGACAGGAGACAAACCCTTCACCCATGGAAACAAACCTCACAACCAAACAAAGATGTAACAGCAAACGGAGGAAGAGACGTAAACTCCACATGAGGAGGCAAAACTTACAAGCCACGAAACAACAACAAGAAGTGGAAAAACAAAAAGACTATGTAGAGTTAAGGAACAAAACTGTGATCAACCTGACACACTTGCCCTTGATGAAGCAGAAACTCAGCTACTTTCACATTGCTGTGAAAGCTGCTTTCATTATGTACAGACTCGCATAGACGTCTTTAAATTCATTCGCAAATTAAAGCTCCGTAAATTCCATCAAGTAAATCAATCACATCCAAAAAAAACAAGTGACAAAGATATAAGGGAGTTATCAGACGTTACCACAATAAACACACTCAGTGTTGCATGCAGAACTCCTCATGGACCTACAACAACTGGAACGTGATACTCTAGAAACAAACAATGATATCGGTAGTCCAAATAACATTACCTTTGGGTCAGTAAATACCAACTTCAAGTCGAAGTCTACATTTCAACCCATTATGCCAAGAAATTGCATTGAGGTTTTCAATTAAATGATAACTGCGGATATAAAGCAATTAAATTATTGAACTGCCCCAGTACGCAAAAAATATATTCATCAACAAGAGACATATAACAAACTTATCAAAAAATTATAAGAAAATGATCAAATTATTATCTGCAACTCGGATAAGGGAGGGAACGTTGTATTATGGCCAAGATTGGAATACATGAAAGAGGCAACAGACCAATTGAATGACATTCAAACGGCGAAAGCATCATGGAAAGAATTTTATTCCAAACCCATGGCATGGCGCAATGCGGGACTCGAGTATGGACGAGTTCAGATTTTTGAAAAATGATCCCCCTACCATGCCGATCATATACTTCATCCCCACAATACAGGAACATAGTACTAAACCACCTGGCAGACCAATGATATCCGCACGAGGAAGTCTCTTGTAAAGCACCTCTAAATATATAGACTTCTTCTTGTAAGGAATTTGTTCATGGATTACCGTCATTTATTCAGGACACTAGAGACTTCCTGAACCAGTTGACTAAATACAAATGGTGTCCAGATTACCTCCTGATATCCTTGGATGTAACTTCACTATATGCAAGCATCCATAGTGTAAAAGCAATTGAATATTATCTGGGGAAGAGACCCCTGCATCTATTCCATCACAATCGAATGTTGATTAACATGATATCCTATTGCCTTGTCAACAACTATTTCTTGTTTCAAAACCAAATGTACCAATAAACAAGAGGAGTAACGATGGGGACATGATTTTCTCCAAGTTACTCTTGCCTACACATGGGTTGGTGGGAGGAAATGGTCTTAAGAACTCAATACAGTGACATAATGTACAATCATATTATAGCCTGGTTAAGCTATATAGATGATTTATTTATTATCTGGCTGGGTACAGAGACAATGGCAGGTGAATGTGTAAAAGCTATCAATGTTAAAAACCTTAACTTACATTTCACAGCTACACTCAGCCAACATGATTCAGAAAAGGGGGTGGTGATGAACAGAGTGTCTGAATTAAGCAGACCACTCTTACCCAGTCCAAAGATCAGGGCTTGATCCATCACCGTTTTTTAGCTCACTGCACCATCCCAGCTCAGAACCTGGCTACATGCAAATTAGTCTGTTCCTGTCCCAGTGCATGATGGGAACAGGGCAAACCAAACTACCAAGCCAATTCTTATACTGGGAAGGAAACAAGCTACCGGGGACCGGTTTCTGGCATTTCAGCCGTCGTCGTCCCTTGCTCACTGCACCATCAGGATTCAAGCAAGCCGGGCCGGCGACGGCTGAAATGCCAGAAACCGGTCCCCGGAAGCTTGTCTCCTTTCCAGTGAAGAATTGGCTTGGTAGTCTGGTCTGCCCTGTTCCCATGATGCACTGGGCCAGGGACAGACTAATTTGCATGTAGCCAGGTTCTGAGCTGGGATGGTGCAGTGAGCTAAATAACGGTGATGGATCAAGGCCGGATCTTTGGACTGGGTAAGAGTGGTCTGCTTAATTCAGACACTCTGTTCATCACCACCCCCTTTTCTGAATCGTTTTTGGCCACTATAGGTGTGGCAGGGTATACTCAGACATGAGTCCCTTGCTCACTGCACCATCAGGATTCAAGCAAGCCGGGCCGATGACGGCTGAAATACCAGAAACCGGTCCCCGGAAGCTTGTCTCCTTTCCAGTGAAGAATTGGCTTGGTAGTCTGGTCTGCCCTGTTCCCATGATGCACTGGGCCAGGGACAGACTAATTTGCATGGAGCCAGGTTCTGAGCTGGGATGGTGAAGTGAGCTAAATAACGGTGATGGATCAAGCCCGGATCTTTGGACTGGGTAAGAGTGGTCTGCTCAATTCAGACACTCTGTTCATCACCACCCCCTTTTCTGAACACTCGGCCAACAAGCAGTTCGTTTTTTAGATGTAGAGGTCTTTGTCCATAATCAACAAATCGAGACCAGATTACAACACAAAGACACTGCAGGAAACAGCGTATTACACGCTACTAGCTACCATCTACAAAATCTCATACATAGCATACCCTTTGGTGAGATGTTGAGAATGAGACACGTGTGTAACACAGATCCAGATCTGTCAATTGCACAAAAACAAAGTAAGGAACGTTTTTTGGCTAGGGGTTTATAAAGAGAAGACAATTGATAATGCAATCAAAAAAGCCAACAAACTGGACAGGTTGGCATTGATATCCAAAATCGCCCCAGTAGTCATTAACTCAACACAAACATCAATTCATGACACTAGACTCATATTAACATATAACAAACAACACAAAGCAATACGCAAAAAAATCAACAAAAATTGGATGGTAGTGCGCAGTGACCATATAATAGGCAAAGATCTTCCACGACACCCGAACATTACGTTTAGAAAAGCGGCGCCATGGTGGATGCCCTTGTTAAAAGCTGTCCCGAGATTAGCCTCACAACCAACTGGCTAACAAAACGTAATGGATTCTATAAACGCAATAATTGCAGAGCATGTAGATACGGGGTCAATAAAACTGTCTACAATATCCCGTTCAGAATTGAGCCTATTAAAATCAATAAACTTTTAACATGCTGTACCGAGTTTGTGATTTACGTGTTGGAGTGCTCTTGTGGGTTGCAGTATGTGGGTAGTATGAAATTACAGGCCCACAAGAGAATACTGCAACACATGAGAGCAATCACAAATTCGGATCCAACCTACCCAGTGGCACGTCACTTTAGGGAGTTTCATGACAACAATTTGGACCATCTTAAATATTTCTTGATAGACACCATTCCAAGCTCAAGAAGACAGGGTAATTGCGAAGCTAAGCTTTGACAACTAGAGACAAATACATTATCCGATTGGACACCAAGACACCTAATGGCCATAACGCCAGTGAGGACTTTTATACATGCCTGTAGTTAACAAACTTACAGAACTGTAATTCCTCCCAAAATAATCAATATTAATAAGACATACACTTCCTTTTCCATATATCTGCAACATGCTGCCATAGCATTATTCTATCAAAAATGAAAATATCTTTAGTAATAATACTAGCAGCCCGTCCCGACGTTGTCCGGGGATGGCCGATGTTCAGTGTTGCCTTTACTTTTTGTTTGCGTAGTAATGTGTGTTTAATTCATCTGCAGGTTTTCATTGAGCCACACCTAATTTTGTTTTGCTGTCCTTGTTGAGAGTGTTCCCCCTGTGTGCAATGTTGTTGTTTCCCAAATGTTGTAATTTGCGCCGCAAGTGCAGCAAGTGTTACAGTGGTCGCTCAGATGTTTTGGCCTAAAATTGCTTGTTTGTGAAAGGGGCTTTCCTTGTTTACGTTTTCGATCCCTTTACTAATGTCTTTTTTTTTGTTTTTATCGGCGCAAGTACTGGCTGTAATCCACTGATAACGCAGAGTGTTTGAGATTCGGAAGTGTTTGTGTAAGTTTTAAATTTTGTCCGCAGCATACAATTATTCGGAGCCTTTGAGTAAAGTCTTGTTCATGTTCCGTCGATTGGCTTTCTTGTCTAAGAAATGGGCGCCTATTTGTTTACGTTTCTCCCCCTGTGACAACGTACTCATTTGTCAAATGGTTAAACATTGGTTATATTTTTGTATCGCAACTCGTGTGTGTGTTAATCATTGTGTGTCGTGATTGGTGGGCTGTGCGAAGCAACGCGAATGATAGGCGGCCCTTTTTGTAAGTCTGCCCCCTGTGGCACTGTATTATTATGGAAGGCGCGCCCCTTTTTCGATGTCATCCCACGAAAGCGTTAATTTTTGAAGGGTAACGCCGACGAATGCGCGAATGTCGAGGCGAGTGATAGGCGGCCATTTGCAAATGCGCGGGATGTACAGTTCGTGTGTGCCTTGCACAGTGAAATCATTGAAATCGCATTTGCGCTATGCACATTGAAGTGTGTGCCTTGCACAGTGAAGTCAGTGAAATCGTTTGGCATATGTTTATTGTTTGTACTTTGGGCCATGCCCCTGTAAACGCCCACATCTTTTGTTTAACACGCCCCTCTAAACGCCCACATCTTTTCTTTGACACGCCCACAAGGGACTACTTTCCCACTTTGGGCGTTTTTGCTTTTTTAATGTATATGGTGTCCACATCTATAGCCTATGTCCTTCTGCTACATCTCCCCTTTCAAATGGTGTATTGGGTCTAGTGATTGGTGCAGTACTTTTTGAGTTTACCTGGCTCAAAGGTTTGTGTTCTCTCTTTATAATAGTAGTATAGATAAAAAGAAACTTTTTTTACTAAAAAATCCGGTTTTTAACAAAACATTTTTATCATATATTTATATCAATTTCACATTTGCACTTTATACACTTCTTCACTTTTTTTGAATTTAGACATGTAAATTCCAGTGTCACATAAAGATACTAGATTTTGATCCGATGTATTAGTATAGATCAGTATTTTTACATAATGTGATGTAACATTTATGTTTCAATTAAGGTTTTTAACTCATTTGATACCTTAGTGTAAGAGTGAAGTCCTAAACATGGTTTTTAGTAGGGGTATTAAATCAATATATACTTTATATGTTTTGGGGTTTTAAACCCTGCTTTGTACATGTATTATACAAGTATAACAATACAAAACAAGAAGTTTTGCAAAATGAGCCAACTTTGACTCATAAAAACGATCAGTCGACAATCGTAACATGCAACAATCTATTTGACACGATTGCAACTAGTTCAACAGATTGCTGTTGGTACGTTCTTTGTCTTCATTTTTATCATGTATTGCTACTTATTGCTATTTATTGCAGTTTTTTGGACCTATATAGAAATTACTGTACAAGTATTTTCTCGAGGTCTATTAGGATCCATGGTAGACACGTGTGTAAGCTATGGCACTTTAAATGTATCAGGATTCTCCAAAGGCGTGTCATGTGATCAAGGTCTTGTGAGACCGAAACGAATCATGGCGGTCATGGTGTTTGGTATAGGCAAATAAACCTGATCGAAGCACCGAATTTGTGGTTCGCTCTTTGTTTTTTCCACGAAAGGGAAGCTGACATTCACGGAGGAATCTGTGAAGTGTATATGTGTATATATATCCATACTAATATAATAAAGAGAGAGCCCAAACCTTTGAGGCGGGTAGTCTCAGGAACCTCAGCACCAATCACAACACCCAATACAGCGTTGGAAAGGGCAGTTGCAGTAGAAGGACATAGGCTATGCAGATGCCTACCATATACATTTAAAAGGTAAAAGAACCGTGCCAGCTAAGTAGTCCCTTGTGGGCGTGTCTGCGTTGTGCTGTGGGTGTGTGCTAGGGGCGTGTGGTACGTTCCGCCCTTCATGCTATGTCTCATATCATGTGCTAATCCCACCCTGCTCCCTTTAAATACCCCTGCTCCCCATAATCATAACCCACCCTTACTCCTTAAAATACCCCACCCTTAAACACTAACCCATCTCAACCCTATAAATATACCCTGTACCCCAAAACCCAAACCTATCCCTAAACCCTAAAAATACCCCTGTATCCCAAAACCCAAACCTAGCCCTGAACCCTATAAATACCCCTGTACCTCAAAATCCAAACCTACCCCATAACCCTAAAAATACCCCTCTACCACAAAACCCAAGCCTAGCCCTGAACCCTAAAAATACCACTGCACCCCAAAACCCAAACCTAGCCCTGAACCCTAAAAATACCACTGCACCCCAAAACCCAAACCTACCCCTGAACCCCAAAATAGCCATGTACCCCAAAACCCAAACCTAGCCCTGAACCCTTAAAATACCCCTGTTCCCCAAAACCCAAACCTACCCCTAAACCCTAAAAATACCCCTGTACCCCAATACCCAAACCTAGCCCTGAACCCTAAAAATAACCCTGTACCCCAAAACCCAAACCTATCCCTAAACCATAAAACTACCCCTGTACCCCATAACCCAAAACTATATCTGAACCCTTAAAATACCTAAATACCCCAAAACATATACCTCAGTACCTGTAACCGGGGCAGTAGGGAGAGGCAGGAGACGTGTTTTTGTGATGGTATGAAGTGCTTTTATTTTGGACAAGAGTTGGTCAGTACACTTCAGTCTTACACCAGACTTCCTTGGGGAACGACTTCTTTCTGCTCGACTCTTGGAAAGAACTCCTTCCTCCCTTCTTTTCTTTAATGTCCGTCTTCGTTCTCCCCCTTCAGACTCCGTCTTGCCCTCCTCTCCGTCGGTATGTGGAAGAAAACAGGAAAAGCATGTTAGGTTCACAGCCTTTCTTTGTGATACCCAATCACCCGGTGGGACGTGAAGTGAGGGACGTCTTGTGAGCCCAACAAACACACGTGCCTGTGATACGTTACTGTGCTCGTGACTAGTGGGGGGGGAAGACTCCCAAGGGTTAACGCCGTGGATTAAGTGATGCTAGGAAGGCTAATATCGCCTTGTCCTCCTCCCCACCCAGCCCGCTATACGGGAACGTACCTCGCGAAGCCACGCCCCTCCGGGGGAGTGGCTGGGCGAATTGCGATGTCGGTGGCCTCCCGGCTTAGATGAGTCCTCCCTTCTCTCTCCGTCAGCTTCCTCCGCTCCCGCTCCGGCGGCTTCCTCTGGTCTCGCTTCGGTGGCTTCCTCTGCTCTCGCTACGGCGGCTTCCTCTGCTCTCGCTACGGCGGCTTCCTCCACGCTTACCGGCAGCTCCTCCTCTCCAGCTTCTCCGTCCCCAGGGATCGCTTCCCGACCCGCCTCCGGTTCTTGCCTGACGTCTAGAGATGCCGCCTGGCGTCGTAGTCCCTCTCGCAGACCCTGTAGCTCTTGGTGCGTCACCTCCTCTGTAGTCGGACCGTCCTGAAGGTCCTGTTGCTGCAGTCTCCACTCCAGCGAATCGTCCTCCCACCACTCGCCGCCTTCTTCCTCTTTGCTCAACGCCTCGCCGCTCCTCCTGCTGACCGCTCCTCCGGTGTATAGACACACCTGGTCTGGTGCACCTTCCTCTTTTGAGGCGGAGTCTGGCCACTCCTCCTCAGGTCCGTGTAGCCAGTTAAAGGGGCCGCCGTCCAGGTCTTCCTCGTCACAACTATAGCGTTCTTCCACTCGGTGCCAAGAGGGCTGATCCAGGGTGGGCTGAGGAAAGAAGAGGGGGGGGTCACATGTTACTTGAACTCCAGGGGGCACCTCGGGCACCCCCGTACAGTACCCCAAAACATATACCCCTATACCCATACTTACATTATCCAAACTTAAAAAACCATGCTTTTACCATTCATGCATTTACAACGAATTTCGTTGTAAATGTATGTGTGGTAAAAGCATATAAAGTGTAATGCCATGCGTTATAATGGCATTGTGGAGTCATGGTACTTTCGTAATGAAAGTATGCGAGTGATAGTATGCGGAAAGAAAGTTGCAGAATAATGGGTGTTTACCCTCCTCCGGTAAGTACATTGGTGGCACAGCGGCCCACATTTCCAGCAACATACTCTCACCACCCATTTGAAAAATGCACAGGTCTCTCTCATTGATGGCCAGCCCCGACATACACTTTTAGACACACCTCCCGCCACAATTTCTAGAATTGCAAACTTTAGAGCTGGGGAGCTACGTTCGAATCTCGGCATCAGCTCAACATCCTGTGATTCCAGGCAAATCACTTTGTCTCCCCGTGCCTACCTCAAATGAATGTGTTCTTCCGTAATGTAATTTGTGCTCATGCCATGTTGTCAAGTACGCGCTATATAATATTGCAAGGAAAAATAAAGTAGGGAAACTCGAGTTCACACACTACTGAACGCGCACTCTTATGTGCATCAGCAGTGAACTGTGATTCGGAGCGTTTTACAGGCCGGTCACAGATAAGAAATGCTATCAAAACGAAATCCTACAATCCTACAAAACAATATACAACTGGCCGGCAGCAATTTATACCCGGACAACGACGGGACGGTATGTATGTATGTATGTATGTATGTATATATATATATATATATATATATATATCTCCATACTAATATAATAAAGAGAGAGCCCAAACCTTTGAGGCGGGTAATCTCAGGAACCACAGCACCTATCACAACACCGAATACAGCGTTGGAAAGGGCAGTTGCAGCAGAAGGACATAGGCTATGCAGACGCCCACCATATACATTTAAAAGGTAAAAGAACCGTGCCAGCAAAGTAGACCCTTGTGGGCGTATCTGCGTTGTGTTGGGGGCGTGACAAACGCTGGGGGCGTGTGGTACGTTCCGCCCTTCATGCCATGTCTCATATTGTGTGCTAATCCCACCCTGCTCCCTTTAAATACCCCTGCACCCCATAATCATAACCCACCCTTAATCGTAAAATACCCCAACACCCTTAAACACTAACCCATCTTAACCCTATAAATATACCCTGTAACCCAAAACCCAAACCTATCCCTAAACCCTAAAAATACCCATGTACCCCAAAACCCAAATCTAGACCTGAACCCTATAAATACCCCTGTACCCCAAAACCCAAACCTACCCCTGAACCCTCAAATAGCCATGTACCCCAAAACCCAAACCTAGCCCTGAACCCTTAAAATACCCCTGTACCCCAAAACCCAAACCTACCCCAAACCCTAAAAATACCCCTGTACCCCAATACCCAAACCTAGCCCTGAACCCTAAAAATAACCCTGTACCCCAAAACCCAAACCTACCACTGAACCCTAAAATACCCCTGTACCCTAAAAACCAAACCTAGCCCTGAACCCTAAAAATACCTCTGTACCTAAAAACCAAACCTAGCCCTAAACCCTAAAAATACCTCTGTACCCCAAAACCCAAACCTACCCCTGAACCCTAAAAATAACCCTATACCCCAAAACCCAAACCTAGCCCTGAACCCTAAAAATACCCCTGTACCCCAAAACCCATACCTATCCCTAAACCCTAAAACTACCCCTGTACCCCATAACCCAAAACTATATCTGAACCCTTAAAATACCTAAATACCCCAAAACATATACCACAGTACCCCAAAACATATACCCCTACACCCATACTTACCTTATCCAAACATTTAAAAAAAAAAAACATGCTTTTACCATTCATGCATTTACAAAGAATTTCGTTGTAAATGTATGCGTGGTAAAAGCATATAAAATGTAATGCCATGCGTTATAATGGCATTGCGGAGTCATGCTACTTTCGTAATAAAAGTATGTGGAGTGATGGTATGTGGAAAGAAAGTTGCAGAATAATGGGTGTTTACCCTCCTCTGGTAAGTACATTGGTGGCACGGCGGCCCACATCTCCAGCAACATACTCTCACCACCCATTTGAAAAATGCACAGGTCTCTCATTGATGGCCAGCACCGACATACACTTTTAGACACACCTCCTGCCACAAGTTCTAGAATTGCAAACTTTAGAGCTGGGGAGCTAAGTTTGAATCTCGGCATCAGCTCAACATCCTGTAATTCCACGCAAATCGCTTTGTCTCACCGTGCCTACCACAAATGAATGCATTCTTCTGTAATGTAAATTGTGCTCATGCCATGTTGTCGAGTTCGCGCTATATAATATTGCAAGGAAAAATAAAGTTGGGAAACTCGAGTTCACACACTACTGAACGCGCACTCTAAGTGCATCAGCAGTGCACTGTGAATCGGAGCGTTTCACAGGCCTGTCACAGATAAGAAATGCTATCAAAACGAAATCCTACAAAACAATATACTACTGGCCGGCAGCAATTTATACCCGGACAACGTTGGGGCGGGCTGCTAATATATATATATATATATATATACACACACATCTGTATCCAATGCTAACTTCATACATTAAAATCCCAGTGGAGTGACAGCAGTCCTTTTAAAACTTTGCTGCTTTCTTTGCTTCCTCGCGAACGATCACCTTGCAAATGAAATCAGCCGATTGAAAGCGTGCTTACAGACCTCCAAATGACTTATTACCACCAAACACCTCCCGTGTGGGGAAGCAAAGAAAGCAGTAAAGTTTTAAAAAGGACTGCTGTCAATCCACTGGGATTTTTATGTATGAAGTTAGCATTGGATACAGACGAACTCACTTGAGGAACACAGTATTAAATGACTTCAAATACCAGAGGGCAACAGGAGATGCCACGCCCACATGGGAGGTGTTTGGTGGTAATAAGTCATTCGGAGGTCTGTAAGCACGCTTTCAATTGCCATTGAATAAGGGTCACGAAAGACTTGAAACGCGTTTGGCATATGTTTGGATGCAGCCGGATAATCTTTCTGCTAACCCTCGTGAATAAATAAGAGGATTATGACTCCCCTTGTGCGGCTCCTTCCTCATGAGGGTAACCTTGGTTGAAGTATTTTAGAGGTCGACCCCGGCCGCGGAAGGAGCCCAGCTGCAGAAGCGGCTTTCTGTGAGGACGCCATGTCGACCGATTTCACTTGCAAGGTGATCGATCCTTCGCGAGGAAGCAAAGAAAGCAGCAAAGTTTTAAAAGGACTGCTGTCACTCCACTGGGATTTTTATGTATGAAGTTAGCATTGGATACAGACGAACTCACTTGAGGAACACAGTATTAAATGACTTCAAATACCAGAGGGCAACAGGAGATGCCACGCCCACATGGGAGGTGTTTGGTGGTAATAAGTCATTCGGAGGTCTGTAAGCACGCTTCCAATTGCCATTGAAGAAGGGTCACGAAAGACTTGAAACGCGTTTGGCATATGTTTGGATGCAGCCGGATAATCTTTCTGCTAACCCTCGTGAATATATAAGAGGATTATGACTCACCTTGTGCGGCTCCTTCCTCATGAAGGTAACCTTGGTTGAAGTATTTTAGCGGTCGACCCCGGCCGCGGAAGGAGCCCAGCTGCAGATGTGGCTTTCTGTGAGGACGCCATGTCGGCCGATTTCACTTGCAAGGTGATCCTTCGCGAGGAAGCAAAGAAAGCAGCAAAGTTTTAAAAAGACTGCTGTCACTCCACTGGGATTTTTATGTATGAAGTTAGCATTGGATACAGACGAACTCACTTGAGGAACACAGTATTAAATGACTTCAAATACCAGAGGGCAACAGGAGATGCCACGCCCACATGGGAGGTGTTTGGTGGTAATAAGTCATTCGGAGGTCTGTAAGCACGCTTTCAATTGCCATTGAAGAAGGGTCACGAAAGACTTGAAACGCGTTTGGCATATGTTTGGATGCAGCCGAATAATCTTTCTGCTGACCCTCGTGAATAAATAAGGGGATTATGACTCCCCTTGTGCGGCTCCTTCCTCATGAGGGTAACCTTGGTTGAAATATATAACTGTGTGGCTTTATTGACAACTTTCTGCACTGATGACGGCAAGAGTCAGAAACGTGTCCGCGGATGTTTTATAGCCGACACACAACCCGTGAGTGCACCGGACCCTGGGAGTACCAGGAACTCCTTGTTTTTGCTGTGTTATAAGTGGTTTCCACCACCGCTTCCCGGTTGCACCCGCCGGGAGTTCGGCAGGCCCCAGGTGGAATACTGTGTTTTGAATTCAATTTGGGCTGCTGAACCGCCGCTTACGCACTCGGCTGACCTATTCTGGTTGTGGCTTATACAAAGCTAGAGTGCTTCACAATATGGGTGACACTCATAGAGTTTTCGTTCTAACAGCGGCAGGCGAGAGGATGTATAGGCACAGTTATTACGGCTGCCACATAATTTTTTGAGATGGGAGTGCCATCTACATTGCATTAAGCAATAAACAATGAAAATGGTGACGCCCCATCACCGGCCTTTCATTGGCCAAGGATCCACCAACCATATGGCAGAACCGTTTAAATGACTGTCGCATTATTGACAGCTTTCCGCACTGATGATGGCAAGAGCCAGAAACGCGTCTGCGGATGTTTTATAGCCGACACACAACCTGTGAGTGCACCGGAGCTTGGGAGTACCATGAACTCCTTGTTTTTGCTGTTATAAGCGGTTTCCATAGTAAAAGAAAGGGACCCAAAAACCAAAGTGATAGGATACCATAGACAAATGTCAGCAAATGAAATTCCCCTTGGGCATATTCACTATAATGTGATCACTCACAGATAGATAACAAGATACAACAACATAAGCTCTAATACAGCAAACAAAGAGGCAATGTAAAAACACAGAAAAATATACTTCGCAATTTATTCAAAAAAGGTGCAATTAAACCAACGTGGTTCACAGTACTAATCTTTCCACAGAACATAATATTAAAAACAATAAAAACTAATTTAATAGCACACAAATGGGACAGAATACAGAAAGGAAAATTTTATTCCTATTCATAAAACAAGGAGATACACAATAAAAAGATCAATTCAGTTTTACATGAGAATTAATGTCTGTTAATGCTTAAAGTATTTCTCCTTTTTCTGAGCATTGACGCGTTTCGGTGGGCACTTATAATATAGCCAACAACTTCTTCAGAAAATTAATAAAACCATCCCATAAAATCTTCAGGTTCCTGTAGGTCAGGGAGCAGCTTCACTAATTACTGAGCAGCTCTAAACGCTTCATATGCAACGTGCTTCGAGCAAACGGAACAAACGTTTCTGATAAATATATATACTGGGACGCTAGTCTCCAACTAAATTTCTTGAGTGCTCGTCCAGCGAACCACCTTATTTCTTTTAAAGAGAAGTATCGAAAAAACACGCCACAGCCAGTCCTATTTCAATCTATGCGTGCTGGTTTTCTTCCATGCTCCTCGGCAAAAGTGCTTCCCAATATTCTATTGGAAAGCACTTTAGCCGAGGAGCATTATATGCCATTCGCTCTACTCTTGAAGAACAAACGTGCGGTGATTGGTGTGGCTCTCACACGTGGTTTTATTTATTACATTGGAGGCGTCTGCCCCGTAGTTGTTCTTCGCGCTGGAAGAAAACCAACACACATAGATTGAAATTGGACTGGCCCGCTGTGGCGTGTTTTTTCGATACTTCTCTTTGAAAGAAATAAGGTGGTTCGCTGGACGAGCAATGTTATTTCTTGAAGCCCGCACATTGAGCTTGTTGTACCGGATACATCGTTTTTACGCAGCATAATGCTACCGGCGGGATTTACTGATTGATGCAGCTAGATGTACTTATTTAGCATGTTTTTTGTTTGCATTAGGATAGACCTTAGTGCAATATGATCGACTTCATTGCCATAGGATCTTTAGACCTGTCACTATCAGCGTTTCTTTTATTCAAACTTCACTTTTGTGCGTTTAGAGACGTAAGCATTTTCTCTTTATAATGTTGCTCACTCGGTTTCGTTTTGTATTTCACTATATACCTGGTGCATTGCATAAATGCTAGGAGTTTAGTGGTGCGCTGCAAGAGGGCTCGGGTGTGTTCCTGGTGTGTTGCAAAAATGCCCTGATCTCACTGGTGCGCGTCAGGGGGGCTCTGTCTTCCAGGTGTGTTGCACTTGCACACATATCCTGATCTCACTGGTGCGCTGCGAGAAGATTTGGCGTGTCTCTTGTGTGTTAGCACAGATGCCGTGATCTCACTAGTGCGCTGCAAGGCGATGGGTCTCTGCCATGGGCTTCCTCGTGTATTGCACGAATAGCCCGATCTCACTTGTGGGCTGCGAGAGGGCCATGTGTGTGCCCTGGTGTGTTGCACAACTGCCCGGAGACCCCCAGTGCGCTGGGAGGAGGCTTTGTGCCTCCTGGTGAGTTGTGCGATGCCTGCTTCTAGTAAACAGGCCTAGACTACCCGAATCGATGTGAGAAAGTTGTTGAGTTCAGTTTCATGTGGTGCACGGGGCCCCTTCTTATACCATGTAGCGCCCGAGGGAGGTGGGGGTCAACCAGACTGCCCTTTACAAGGCTGCAGGGGTTAAATCAGTCGCTGGCCTGAGTTTTCACAGTGGTTATTTGTTTTCACTGGAGAGGCGGCGAAACCCTCGCTCTGCAGACTTGATGGGAGCGAGTTGGGTCATGTCTTTTCTCTCCATGTTCTCACAAAGCTGTGAGTAAAATCGCTTTCATCCTGTTGTGCTTACCACTTCGACAAACTCATTCCTAATGTGATGGGATAGCACGGATACAAGTTTGTTTCCAGTGAAGATGTAGCTTTGCATGTATGAAGCCCCAAGTTCAATCCACGGCAACTCCAGTGTTTTTCTTAGCTTGTCCGTTAATCAACTTTTGACTTTTTAAACAATCCCCTTTATAAAAGCAACATTGTATTCACATCATGCAGTCGAAAGTGACATTTTACATTAAAAACACCTACAAAAAAAGCATTCAGAAAGGCAAAACCTAATTCTTGAAGTGAGAAAAGAGATATTGCTTAAGCTGTACACGATAGCTCCAATGCTTTTTAAACTTTTGACTTCTGGGAACACTCAAATTAATGATTACTGGAAACCGGGGTCCCCACGTACCCCCCTCCACTCCCAGTCATTATTGGAATGGGGGCCCACCACTGAGTTATGACTGCTAGCATAGGGCCCCAGCCTAAGCATTGTCATTGATTTCAACATTAAAGTAATACACAACAAGCATTTGCAATGCAATAGGTCTCGCATGTTCGTGAGTTTGAGCCATTGGCATTGAAAATGGCAATGCTTTTTATTTGTTTTTAAAACATAAGTAAAAAGGCTTTGTCATTTACAATGCCAATATCTGAAACTCGTGTAAATGCGAGACCTATTGCATTGCAAAAGATTGTTTGACTTGTGACCAAAGAGAGCATGTGAATGTAAGCAGGTGCTTATCTGAGTTTGTAACAGCAACTAAAACCGACATGCATTTTAAGTGAACACATTACAAAACACCTCATCACTAATACTGACGCCTTGAGTCCCTGTGCAAGAGTGTTTCGAACAGGGTGAAAGGGAAAATAGTGCACGTATGAGGGACAGAGGTACAGGAGAGCGTGTGTTTGTGAGTAAGGCGTTTTCCAAGTTAGAACAACAACTGCTGCATGTTCCTTCCTTCGGGACCCTTCAGAGCGCAGCCTCTTCTACAGTTTGGTGCCTCATAATTTGGCTGGACTTCAAGATAAGCGACCCTCCTCGGGTCCGGCGTGCCGCGGCGCCCTCTCCAGGGAGATAAGTTGCAAATGATCATCCGAATGCATTGCTACAGGGGGAGCTCTGACTGCGAGTGAGGAGACCGGCATGACATGTGTATGCCTTACCTGACTGAGCCCGAGAAGAGACCTACTCAGTGCTGATTCCAAGCTTTAAAAATCGGGAGTCCCCCGCCTGAATCTGGTCTATTGGCATGTATGCCATGGGTGCTTATGAGAACATCCTAACTAGGCTGCTGCAAACCTTCCTCTGACACACTCATAGAGCAAAACCTTAGCTTCTGTTCGTTGCTGTGCCAAACCTTCGAAGTTGTAGAACCTCCACCCCCATGCCTCGTAGCAGGCACAACAGACCAGGGAACTCTAAGAAGCAAATTGCAGGAGACAGGCGGCTTTTAGTTTAGACGCCTTCTTTTCAAAACAATTTTGAGGCGTTTCTGACAGTGGCACAAAAGTCTCGGCAAGCGTGATTGGCTGAGCTCGCGGCTGAATCAGATATTGTGACTGGTAGTTATCTTATACTTGCGGGATTCTGTGATTGGTCGATATTATATATATATTAGCCACAGTGGTTGGATTGTTTAGTCGCTTTTCTGGATTGGCTAGTGTTTCCATCCACTAGTTTTATTGCAACAGCACGTTTGCTTGCTGTCAAATTTACAGAAACATTTTGATGCTATTGACTTTTCTGGTGAAATGTTATATCTATTTCAGGGCGTTATTGCAACATCAGTTGTCTCACATAAAAAAAAAACATTTGTGCTGCTTGATGCTTGTTTGTGCTAGGACTTCCGGCGTTCTTAAATTAGCACATACCTTTCAC
Organism: Lissotriton vulgaris; assembly: GCF_964263255.1. Classification (NCBI taxonomy): domain Eukaryota; kingdom Metazoa; phylum Chordata; class Amphibia; order Caudata; family Salamandridae; genus Lissotriton; species Lissotriton vulgaris. The sequence goes on along the minus strand of NC_141694.1, from coordinate 648,307,672 downwards.
ATGGTATCCACTATACGTAAACACGATACGTGATCCCTAAAAGGTATGTGGATCTTTTGCCAATAAAATAAACACAGAGACCGCTGGTAAAATGCAAATGAAGTAGAATAATGCAGTTATTTGCGCCAGTGCTAAAAATTGGGGAAAGAAAAGACTCCGAGAACCCTTAAATTGGAGGTCACGGTGTGCAGTGGAATAAGACTCGTGACGGGCGGAGCCACTAAAAGCTCCGTCCGACCGTCAGCATGTGCATTTAAAAAAGCATCTCCGCCTCAAAGAAATTGGCAAGAAGGACGTATGTGGCAATAACTTTGTTCAGGCTTACTATCGTAGTGAAGACTCCACAATAGCCAATCTAGAGAGCACTTCTTGGAGCATCCAAGCATCCGGAGTGTGGCAGTGCAAGTGACACTGGAACTTCTCCAGAAACATGGAATGCTAATGGAATATAGACAAGTACAGGCCAATAGTATTAGAGGAATACAATAGACATATTATAAGAAGTGGTCTGTTTGCTAGACTGTCGAATTTGGTGCTGGAAACAAGGGTTCGAGCCTGTGATTCTGGGAAAATCACTTAATCTCCCGGTACCTGAATGTATAATGTAAATACGGTGTTTATGTAAAGGGCTCCAATTCCTTGGGATCGAGTTCGCGCTATATAAATATGCACAACAAAAAAAAATAGTATTGCGATCACCCAGCCAATGCCTTCTTGTCTAGTAAAGCCGGAAGTGACGCATGTGGGTGGTCTGGAGATGGAGTAACTCGCATGCTTAGGTTTCCCATTGTTTTATACTTGCTTTATTGTATGCGCAAAACATGACTCAAAACTTTCCGAGTTTTTAAGCGGCAGCAGCTGTATCTGAGAAACGCTGGAGTGTTCTGCAACGAAAGAGCAGGCTCTGTAGGGATTCAAGCGGCGCGGGTAGCCGAGCAAGGAAACCTCTGCATACGTTTCTGACTCGTAGCTAGCTTCTATTTCCGCCACTTGTGGAAGGAATTGAATGTTGGAGTCACAATTAATTAAAATAAAAAAAAAGGTAAAACGATAACTTCTATATATAATTTCCAATAGTATATCACTTCTTGTAAAAAAAAGTCAAAAACAAAATATAAAAATATATAGAGCTTTAGTAGTTACCGTGTACTTATTTCTTTAGTGTGCAGGAACAAGTATTTTATGTCTCTTTCTTTTTGTCCTTAGAATTATCACCACCATGTGTCAGAATGGTGGACTCCTGATACTGAGTGCTGTGATCAGATAAGTGTAGTTTCATGTAATAATTATTATCAATTAAGAGCAGAGCGCGTTGCCACCAAGGAGCTTAAAGAATGCGATCCGTTTAACGTTCTGGTTTTCCTTTCTTGTCTCTGCAAAAAAGTTTAGGAGCTGAGCAGGAGCAGCCACGCAAGATGCTGAGGATGCCGTGAAGCAATAGAGAAAGCCGACAAATACATTACTGAAGACGTCGAGCACGGCCTGTAATGACCCGGGAGTGGAAGATAAGTGAATCAACGGCAGGAAAGCTGCAGGCGCTAACACTTGAACGCCAAGCAGCTTCCTGCTGGGGGAGGCCAGCTTTATTCCTGAAGCGCTCCGCCCCTGCTGCATCCGGTATACAAATCACAGCAGGCGACACACTACCCCCCTCTCCCCTTAATGGCTGTAAAGTGAGTATTTAAGGGACCCCCTGATACAAGGACTTCAGATTTCTATGGACCAAAAGAAGCAGTGGACAAAGAAGAAGACTACTGACTAGAGGAGCACAACTGACGGCGCCAACCCTGCCAGCCAGCCTGTAGCACCTGATCCTCGTAAAGCAACTAACTTGACCTGCTGCTGTGCAGACTCAAAAAACCTTGAGGGCTGCCAATGCTTCGCAAATTGCCAAAGAAACTCCCTTGGTGTAGAAGAGCTACCTCCCTGCAGCCACAGGTACCAAAGAAGCAAGACCTGGTATGCCAACCTGCCACCTACGGAGTCTACCAATGCAGCAGTCACCCAGGAAGGGATACCAGTGCTTCTACAGGTCTGATTCGTCCTCCCTCCAAGTGTGCGGATGCCAGGCCCGATCAGAGCTGCACAACACCACTAGTTGGGTATCAGATCCCTTGCAGCAGCCAAGGCTTGTTGCATGTAGTCCGAGCACCAACGCTGAGGAAGACCGAGCTGCACAAAGATGGACTTCAGGGACAGTGAGACCCTATCAAAAGTGGCTAAGCTGCCCTGTTTGCCTCCCTCTGAAGAAACCAAAGACAAAGAAGTGAGTCTGCGACCTCTGCCATCTGACACCTCAAAGCTCCTATGCGCCTGTGCCCTGCAGCCCGTGTACAAGGGAGGTTACAGTGCCAATGGGGTCTCCAGACCCACAAGAGTTAAACCCATCCTTGGGTTTGCCCAGACTGAACTTCCAGTCGTCGCCTGCAGCCTCTTCCTGCAGGCCCACTTCAACCGCAAGAAAGTCCGGCACCGGATCCAACACAAAAAGACACCCCTGCACCCAAGCCCCACAGCCTGAGGAGAAATGGACCAAGGGTGTCCCTGTGTGCCCGAGGATCTCAAGGGTCACACTCCCAAGTGGGTTTCCCCACACTAGTTTCCCAGTCCCTTCTAGTAGTTTCTTTGCGACCAAAACATTCTCCCATTGAAGCGAATGGGATACCCAACGCATTGACACCAGGATACCCCAGAACCTCCCAAGGTGATCTGTTGGTGTGGCCTTGGACCTTGCCCCATATTCACCTTAAGTACTGAAAAGCAGTCAGTTAAGTCGCTGTTACATGCCCGAATAAAATGCATGTTTTTCTTCCATAGGATAACATTACTGATCCAGAAATTGTAGTGTGTCAATTTTTGAAAACTCTAAAAATTCATAACTCAAAAAGTACTTACCCGATCTTGGTATCTAAATTTATTTAAAAGTACATGTTACTTTTTTTTTTATTGGTTTCGGATTTCTTCATTGAGTGTGTGTCTCATTTACTGCCTCTGTATATGCAATAATTGTGTAGTACTACCCAGTGATATGCCTAACTGCTTGCCCACACTACCACAAAAGAGAGCATTTGGGGTGTCATCTCTGCCTTTGTAATTCCTTTGGGGTTTGCCATGACTCTCTGTGCAGCATTCCTCATTTGGTGCACTATATAGAGAGCAAGCTTTCTACAGTTGTCTGTCGTCTGTGGCTTTACCAGTGGGGGGTGGGGGCGGAGGGGCTGGAAACCATTTGGAGAGTCTTCAGACTGAAGAGTGTCATCTGCAGAGGAGAAAATGTAAGGGCCCTTATTGTCTGTAGTCGTGGGGTTAGGCCTCAGCCGCCTGTAGAGCGCCCCTGCTGTCTGCTATTATCTGGTCCAGGTTAGGAGAGCTAGTTGAAGATATCAGGGATGGAGGACTTGCACGAGGCTTACCCACCCGACAGCCGGTGTCTTGGTGCAGGCTTGGTGCCAGCTAGTGTTGACCATGATGCTGGTCGGTCCAATCCCAGGCTTCCTTAGGGTCGGTGAAGAAGACATTGGTGCCGCTAGATGTTATCTTGAGGCGGGATGGAAACAAGAATGAGTATTGCACCCAGAGTTGGCAGAGACGTCTTTTGACTTCGTAGAAGGAGGAACACTGTCGTTGGACCGCCTGGGGCAATCTGGAAACATCATGATAGTTTGGTCCTCAACCCAGAGCAGGCCCACCTGTCTGGCCGAGTGAAGGACAGCATAGCGGCCCTAAAGTGTAAGAGTTTTGCTGGTGTGGGGTGAGGAAGGGACCCCAGCGATAGGTGCATGGCTGGGACTCAGTGTGCCCTTTCCAGAGAGCAGAATGGGATTAGGTCGAAAGATGGGGTGAAGGTTTTAAACCAAGTCTCCAGATATGCAAGAAATCAGCTACCTCAATCCCTTCCATGAGCCCCAGGACATGGATGTTGCTCTTACGGGAGAGCCCCTCCAGGTCCTCCGCTTTGTCCTCTAGGTGTAGAACTCAGTACTCTAAGTCCTGGCAGATTGATTGTCCTCTACGGGCAGTTGTAGGACAACTAGGGTTTTCTTGCCATAAGAGACTTTGTTTGCAAGCTTACGGTGGTCATTCCATAGAAAGCTTATTTCCGCAGTCAGGATTCCAAATCTGGTCTCCATGGAGACTTGGGAGTGTTCTATAGCCACCAGCAACCTGTCTAGTTTGTCGGTTGTGGAGAGGGATGTGTCTCCTAACAATGGGGTGGCTGGGAATGTGAAGGGAGGTTTTGCGGGGGCCAGCGGTGGGGCAGATGTGATGAATTGTAACCTAACCATGTTTAATAGCGACATTTGGCTTGAGATGGCAGTGCTTGGGGAAGTCTCAGAGCACCTTTCCGTTGTCAGCAGGGGGGCCACTAGCATTGAGGCATGAAGGGAGAGGATAGATGCTGGCGTTGATGTCACTGACCATGTAGGGGGGTTGTCCCGTCGAGCTGAGTAGAGCTGTTGACTGGTCGGGGGCAGGATTCAGGGGCTGCCTAAGTTTTTTATTGTGTGGCAAGCATCTCGTGTGCGTGTCGATGATGGGACCATTGTGGGAGGTCAAGATGCAGGCATGGGGCTGGTATTTGGCACTGCGGTGAGGGTAGGAGCTGCTTGAGGAGCCGCAGGGGTACAAATGTATGGGGGTCCCTTTAGGCCCTCTGGCTCAAAACAATCAGGGGCCTAGAGACACATATGGTGGTTGATGAGGGACAGGCACAGGAGCTCCGTCAGCCTACTGCAGCCCACCACCATCCCCTGCATATCTCAATTATGGTGCAGAAGTGGGAGGGGCGGGGGCACTAAGCACCCTCGGGGATCACAGGGAGAAGGACCCCGGAAAGGGACCACAGAAGTTGGAGGAGGTCCATAGGGTGCCGGTCCCAGGAGGAGGCGCGATTGGTGTAGGGTGAGGCATGGATGAGAAGATTCCACTGGCTCACTGAGTGTTGTCACTACCTCCTGCACCATGTGGTCATAGTGCTGGTTCGAGGGCTGGTGGAGTGGGTGGGGGCATCTGCTGAGCGCACCCATGTGCTGCAAGTGGAGGGCTTCCAACGCAAGACCACAGATGGCGGAGGGAGTCCTGCTGAGTGTCCACCCAGTTTGAGGGCAGCATTGCCAATAAGAGTGTCTCTCACTTGGGGCCCCACCAGGGGTGAGTGAGAGGCCGTAATCACAGCGGAGGCCAAAGAGCCACTTAGGGCAGAAGAGTGCCCTCACATGCGAGGTAGCCACAGGACCATCTCTGGTAGTTAGAACCACCGGATTGCTTTTTTCACCTACGGGATGCGGTACTCCCACATGCCTCGATGGTGATGTCGAAGCAACGGATCACAAGCCCTCCTGGTCAGGGCCCTGGGGGAGCCCTGCTCTATCCCGCTATGGGGTTTACAGGGACAAACCATCCTGGAGTGGCTATTGCTGCTTTTTAGGCCTGGCCTGGTTTGTTTTGGAGTGGAGGCCCAGTTCCATCTTCCCCACCCCATCGGGGGTGTGCCCGGTTGCAGTCCTGGGAAGGAGGTACCCGGAGCGGTCACTGCCTCTCCTCCCCCAGCGCATTGCTCTCCGTTATGGGAGCAGGCACCACAAACCTCACATCCTCTCCTCACTTGGGTGCTTAGTAGGCACTGCCGGAACCCCAGTGTGGGAGAGGCTAGGCACAGGGAGTTAACCTTGTAGATTGCAGCCGACCCGCAGGGTTACCAGCCTGGATGTCAGACGATGTTCAGGCCAGCAGATGGAGTAATAGCAGGTTGGTTCCACCATCATGGCTGGTTTTGCCATGCCTCCTTGAGCAAGACATCACCGTACTGATGGGGCACCTCAATGCCAAGATTGGAAGCAACAACACTAGTTACGAAGAAGTCATGGGCAACCATGCCCATAGCTACATGAACGAGAATGGTGAAAGGCTTGCGGATCCCTGTGACCTGAGCAGTCTGGTGATAGGCGGTAGTGTATTCCCGCACAAAAGAATACACAAGTCAACATGGGTGTCACCAGACCATTTAATCAAGAATCAGATCGACCATATCTGCATTGCCAAAAAGTTATGGTGGTCTTTGCAGGATGTGAGTGTGATGAGAGGAGCGGATGTGGCATCAGACCATCACCTTTAGCCAGGCAAAAGCTGAACAAAGCATAGATGGAACCGACAAGCCAACGCCAGTGGTATACCACCACCCTCCTCAAAGATGCACAGAAACTGAGTGAATACTCCTTCACCCTCAGGAACAAGTTTTAAGTACTGGAAAAAATAGAGGACGACAGAGATCTAATAGAAAACCAGCGGGAGAATATTGAAGAAACAGTGCCATCAACCCGCTAGGAGGGAATAAGTCCTAAGAACACCAGCATAAAGAATGGATCTCCACCAAGACTATCTGCAAAATCCAAGCAAGAAAGGGAAAGAAATCTGCAGTCAACACCAGCCAAAGAAGAGCAGAAAAAGCAAAAGCTCAAGGTCAGTGCACCAAAATCAACAAAGAAGTAAAGAGAAGTTTAGGAGCAGACAAGCAAAGATTAATAGATGGTCTTGCCACAGAAGCCCAGGTAGCAACAAGCCATGGAAACTTGAAAGAACTCTACGACATAGCAAGGAAACTCTCTGGCAGATACAGCAAGCGAGAATGACCTATTAAAGACAACACTGGGAAGACAATCATGGGTAATGAAGCCCAGCAACATAGAAGAACTGTTGAACCAGCCCATGCTGCTGTCACTACCAGACATACAGTCAGCTGACAAGGACTCGCAAATCGACGGCAGCAGACAAACTAAGGAAGAAATACGGCAGGCCATCAAACATCTAAGAAATTGGAAGGCAGAGGGACCGGACAACATTATTCCAGAGACACTGAAGAAAAACATTGAAACAACAGTAGACATGCTCTACTCCATATTTGGATGGATCTAGTAAGAGGAAACTGTGCCAGAAGGAGGGATATCTGATCCAGATCCCCAAGAAAGGTAACATGAGTAACTGTGCATCATCATTCAGCAGTCGAAGGAATGGAACTCCCCCATCTATGTCAACTTCATCAACTATGAGAACCCATTTGACACGTGGACGAGAGGACCTTTGGAAACCCATCCACCGCTATGGTGTGCCAGATAAACTTGTATGAATCATCTGGAACTCTTATGAGGGAATGACCTGCAAGATAGTCCATGAAGGACAACTCACGTAAACCTTCAAATTGAGGACCAGAGTCCACCAGGGTTTTTAGCTCTTGCCTTTTCTCTTCCTGCTGGCCATAGACTGCATCATGAAGACATCCACAGTGCGGAGAAGAAATAGGAACCAGTAGACACTTTGGACACAGATGACCTGACCCTACTCTCCCATAACCCATCTGCAGATACCTGAGAAGACAGACAAAGTGGCAGCCACATCAGCAAACTTAGCCTTAACATCCACAGGAGTAAAACAAAGTTGCTGAATGCATGCTAACATGGCCAGCACAACTGTAGTAACTGTTGCAGGCAATGCACTGGAGGTAAAGGCTGCAAACCAAGATCAGGCTTTTAACACTACCACCATCTGTCCTTCTGTATGGAGCAGAAGCCTGGAGGACAGCAGGGACCACCACCAACAAAGTCCAGACCTTCATCAACACCTGTCTGAGGAAAATCATCTGTATCCGCTGGCCAAACACAATCACTGACCCATGGCAGCAGATCTTCCAACTCCCTGCTCATGAAGCAATCATAAAAAGACGCTAGGGTGAGATAGGTCACACCCTTCACAAGCCCACATCAAACACCACCATGCAAGTCTTCACCTGAAACCCTGAAGGGAAAAGGAAAAGAAGAAGGCCAAGAAAGATCTGACCGAGTCTGACGGCAAGGCAATGGGTAACACCTGGAGCTAGATTGAAAGAAAAGTCCAGGACAGAGATGGCTCGAGAGTCCTGATTGATGGCCTATAACCCAGGAGGGGGTAGTGGGCATAAGTAAGTAAGACCATAAACCACTGACTAAAGTTCTGACCATGAAGGGTATATTGAACACCCTTCCATGTCTAGCTCATATGTCCATTAAGTAACAAGGCTATAATTATAATGCACATTATGTGCAAGGAGTTAAAAACAATATAGCTGATTTTTTGAGTTGGTTGCCACTTCTATTGAGAGGTGTGCCGGAGAATGAGTATGAAAAGTGCTGTATTGCGGATGTGTCGGAAGGAGTTCAAGGTGTGCTGGAGGAGGAATGGAAGGATGCTTCAGAGAACGATAATGTAATAAAAAAGTGCTGGAGTTGATTTTGAAAGGATGGGCGAGAAAGATTTGTCTGGAGGATGATTTACCGTGTATATTGAGAACTGAAACATTAGTTAACTACCGGGAATGGATTTATTTTATGGACTAGCAGAGTAATTTCCCCAGAGGAAAGCAGAAACAACTGCTGGGTATTTGTCACAAGGGATATCTGGGTATCATCAAAACTGTAAGTAGAGTAAAAACACTTTGCTGGTGGCCAGGGATTGAAGTTGCTGTTATGAAGAAGGTAAGACAGTGTATATTGTGGAACAATTCAGAAAATACTTTGGTGATTTTTAAACCTCCACTATGTCCAATTCCTAGCCCTGACATGCTATGGGAAAGATTTTTATTAAACATTGTAGGAACCATTTATGAATATAATGTACCCAAGTATATTTTTGTGATTATGTATCTTTTTGCCAAGTGGTCAAAAATTGATATTGTATCAAAAGTAGATTCTCAGACTGCAGTGAAATTTAAGGATATTCTTTTTTTTCAAGAGAATATCCTGCAGTTCGGTCTATCATACTAAGAACAATGGAGAAATTGAGTACTTCAACTGTGTAATTAGGAACACAGTACAAATGGGATGTGATTCTAGATTATCTTGTAGGATAGAAGTGTGGTGTATGGTAGTTTGACTTGGCCCTTTCTGCAGGGTCATCCCAAATTCTTGTCTTCACCCTCTTGTGCTCTCTCCTTAAAACATAGCAGAACTGTATTATACCCAATTGGCATATTTAAGTTAAGTTAAAGTGGCCCAGGGTCTGTATATTAAATGCTACTAGTAGACATTACACCTGTCTCAGGTCTGCCATTGCAGCCTGTGTTTGCAGTTTTAAACTACCATTTCTACCTGGCAAAAGAAACCTTTTGCCATGCCCAACCCTTCCTTTTTAATACAAATAAGTCAACCCTAGGGTAGGCGATGAACAGCCCGGCTGGCATTGTGCAGTGTATTTAAAAAGTTGGACACGTACTTTTCTTTTACATGTCCTTGTAGTAAAAAAACTCAAATTCATTTTTCACTACGCATGGCCTTTTCCTTTCATAGGATAACATTGGAGCTACATTATTACATTTAATAAGCTGTAACTTCCAAATGGGAACAGGTAACCATTTCATGTTTGGTGTCTTTGGAATGGTAATGAAAAATACTCTCTTATAGTGAAGTTGGATTTTAAATTACAGTTTTGAAAATGCCACTTTTAGAAAGTTGGCATTTTCCTGCCTTAACCATTTAGTGCTTGCAGCCTGTTTCTGGGTCATATGACTGAGTGTAGCTGACATTTGTACTTTGTGTATTCCTCCTAGACAGCCACAGACAACAGAGAGCTCAGGTGGTACTGAATGGGCCAACACTGGCAGGATGGAATGGCTGAGCTGGGTACAGCCCCACTGTTGTTTGTCTGGAGCCAGGGGATGCAGGACACATGTGTGTTTCAAAGGGAACCTGATAGAAGCTTCTCCCACTTCAAAGGAGGCATGTGGTATAAATATGAGACTTCAGACACTAACTCCTCAATACACTTTTAGCTATGTGGAGACTCTGCCAGGAAGGACTGCTGTGCTGCTGAAAGGAATGCCACTCTGCTGGACTACTGCCTTGCTGGACTGCTGTTTTGCTGCTCTCCTGACTCAATCAGAAGGATTTGGACCTGCACCTGAACCCAGGACTCCCAGGATGACTCCAAGGGTTTGTATGTTGGCCTCCTATTCAGAGCCTCAGGGACATAACAGGCTACCAACTACCTGAACCAGCACCCAGATCTAGCTGGAGTAAGCCCCTCATCCCCAGATAATGGCCCTCAGGTCCTGGACCTTTGGCGTGGTCTCAGTGGGGCTGCAGTCTAGTTTTTGGGCTCTCTGCGAATGGGCCTGTAGATGCACAAACCTTGTCACTCTCACAACCCACCAATGCAAACTTCTATCAACGCGACCGACACTTCGTGCAACCGCATTGACCGCTTGCAGGGAACACCGTCACAAACTTCTGGCCCAGCTGCCTTTGACAACAGCAGAATCTTCATGCAACAGCGACTACTGTCCACAATGCCATGCCTGCTCTTCACACTACATTGACAACCACCCCCAATGCTTCCCTGCTCCATGCCGCCCCCTCCAGTGTGAAAGGACTCTTTGCGCTGGACTCAGAAGGCAACTTTTCAGCGTGACAAACCTTTGCGCTGGGCTGAGAAGGTAACTTTTCAGCGTGACTAACCTGTTCTTATGAATTCGACCCGTACTCCATCGCAGTCAGACTGAACTTGTGACTTTCCCAGGGTCTTGCACAACCAGATAACCATGAGTAGCATTTTGGGCAGCTTAACACTATTTACACTTAAATCTTTAAAACTGTTTATCTCTCATCCTGTTGATTTGATTTATTCATTAAATTGTGCTGTATTTTTTAATTGGTGTGGGATTTTTCTTGTGTTCAGTTTTCACTTTATTACTACTTGAAATGCTGCATAAATACTTTACACATTGCCTCTAAATTAAGACTGGCTGCTTTGTGCCAAGCTACCAGAGTGTTGAGCACAGGTTAATTTGGGGTTTGCTTATGTCTCACCCTGACAAGGAATGTGGTTTTCTGCTTGAGTAGCGTTTCACCCCTCCAACAAGTAACCCATATTCTCACAATGGGCATACAGGGTTGCACCTTTTCCAGTTATCCCAGGGTATTTCTTTGGCAACAATCAACTTTAAATCTCAATTGTATTTTGCCATTACTATATTTGTTTTCTTGTCTATTGATTATTGTTTTGCAAAGCAATACTATCAAGACTGTGTTCATCAGAAGTGCTGCAGGAACGACCTAAGGTAGGGATACTACTTATAAATAATATAAAAGGACATATGGCGATTTACCGGTCTTCTAGAAAGCACAAAGTTGTTCACAACACAGAAGGTTTGTTTTGGCTGAACGAGTTCGGTTTGAGTAACTGTTTTTTCGTTAAATTCCTGAAGTGGTTCATTATATTTGTGTGCTTTTTTAGGCACTTAACGTGACGGAAAACATCAGGTTCAGATTGTGTTGATTTTTACGCCGCGTTTCAGTTAAGGTTAGTTATGCGATCTTTTCTCATGATAGTTCATTCACTGTTGTGCTGGGAAGAGCGTAGTTAATTATCCTTTTTCTGTTTCTAGAAGACCGGTAAATCGCTATATGTCCTTTTGAGAAGGATTAGGATCTCGTACCCGTTTTTTATTGCCACTGTGAACACAGTCTAGTCCATATTCTCAAGTGAGTCAACCCTCAGAACAACGTGTAATGTTTCATTACGTAACAGGATATTTTGGTAATCTTGGGTCTGTTTACGTTTGCTTTTAGAATACATTCACGCTAATCCATCATCATCCGGGAACCTTCAGGATTCCGCACACATTTTTTTCTTGTCGTTTTAAACCACACAAGTGAGTTAACCCCATGGACAATGTGCTATTTAACATCATGCAAACATGATGCTATATTTTTCTTTTTTGTGCACCTATGATTATGGAATTCTCTAGACTCACAATGTTCATTTGGTAAACACTTTTTAACACGATGTGGTTGATTATACACTGCTGTAGTAAACTGCAAACTTTGAAGCTGAATGACTTTCAATGTGGTGAAAGTATTTATTTTTTATGTTTTTCAGGTACAGCCCCTGACGAAGGGCCGAGTGGCCCGAAATGCATTGGGCATGGGCATCTTGTGAGATAAAAATGGAATTTAAAAAAACATTGTATCATTGAGCAACAAGGAATATTATGACATAAAATAATGTTCTGATGAACTACATTTCAGTAAAAATGCATTGACTGAATAGTTTTTTGTTCATGTTTCTTTACAAAACTATGGGATATATTTAATGAATATTTGTATGTCCAACTAGGATTTGCAACAGTGCACAGAGGGCAAGCGGTTTCGCTTGATTATATTATTTATTAGTGACTGGCGCAGTTTGGGCATTGCGCTAACCTCCGTAGCACGCTTTGAGAAGTTAACATATATGCTTTCATTCAGATTTGATACATTTCAGGTGTGCCTCTCCCACTAATAATTTTTGTTGAGGGATACTACTAACCCATCCCATATCTTTTTTGGATATATTTAGTTAATTTTTTTCCAAATAAAAATAATATCTTGTGCCACCACAATTCCGTATTTTATTCCAAAGTGGTCTCGTCCATTATGATGTCACCAATTTAATATAAGACCCATGAAATCGCATATCTGGCAACTGTCACGTTACCCCAGCGGGTCACATGATATCGGCTCCTTTTACACAGTGAAGAAGTATCACACAGTTACATGGAAAATAAACTAGAACCCAATGCATAGAATGGATTCCCAGCTCATCTTTCCAGTCTTTGAACAGCTAATGTCCACCGAAGGGTGAGTAAACACACCAGGTCTTCAGCAGCAAGATATGTTGTAGAGAATTGGAAATTACAATAAAAAGAATTTAAAAAAGAAAGACAAAAAGGCACTGTGGGAACATAATAGGTGGCAGGAGCTGTTGGGTGCAGTAAGAAATTTAAAAAAGAAATTCTGGCATATATCTCATGATGGTAATTCACAGGTGATGCCCAGGCCAGATGTCCACATCAGAGAAGCTGGTTGGCATGCTCATTTCTCACTACTCAGTAAAAGTTACACAAATTGCTGGAGATAAATGTACACAAACTGCCAGAGATAAACAACTCTTAGCTGCTGTATTTATCAGCAAGGATATAAATATCTAATTAAAAAAAAATAAGTAATTTAGGGAACTAATAAGTGTAAGAAGATGGGGTTCGCCTATAAAATCTGTTCGGATGTTTTGTTTTTTGCCCACCAGCTATGTGACCTTTTTACTGTGGGCGAGCCCCACTACTGGAGACTCACCCACCGTAAATAGTAAATGGTCTGTGTGTGTGAGGCTTCTGTCGTGCCCAGTAACTGCGAACAGGTAGCCTGGCTGAGAGGGGACCCTGCAGGATTGGATATTGACCTGGGGTAGGCCTCATAATCTTAGTGTACACCTATATGGAACATCAGTGTGGTTTATTGTCTCGTCAGCAGTGACACTCCATTATACAGCTATGGGGAAGACTGGCTTAAAGTGTAGATTTGCTTCTCTTTGGCCTATAGAGACCAGGGACATATTGAACTCGGGTGGAATCTGTAAGCCAAATATGAGTTTAAAGAAAATATCTGTACAGTTTATGGGTCACCCAGTATTGTCATATTTATCTGGATCAGCTCAGGATCAGAGCCCAGTCCTGTTGTCACCCTGCTGTGCCAAGTTAATTGCATGTGTCTCCAGTAGCAGGAACACAGGCCTTCCCACACAAAGGGAGCCATTAAAAATGTTTCACTCAGCTCATGAGGAAGAAAGGGGAGGGAATGAAGGTTCTACATCAATCAATCAGATGTCACACTGTAACAGGGACGGGCCAGACCAAGCCCACTGAACAAAAGAGGAAGCCCAGACAACTGAAGCCAACACAGTAGGGGGTTTCCCTAAGAGGTTTTAGTGGGAAAGGCCTCAGCAGTGATGCTAGCAAGGGGCGGAGCTGAGGCCCCAAGAGGAGATTTGACTAGTGCACCCTGGGTGACATCCTTTTGAATAGTCCCACCATGCTGCACAGGAGGGTTGGGATGGGGCAGAAAGGTGATGTGGATAGGCCAGAGCTGCCTTGCTACTGGAACCTTTCACCCCCACTTAAAAGGTCTTGTAGCAGGGGCGAGCTCTATCTTTGTGTTTATTTCTGCAGAACACTGACACTGCAGGTGGCAGCCATGGACACCGGGGCCAGAGATATGACCTAGCAAAGGATTTGACCTTTGACCCTCCCTCAGCCCAGCCATGGAACGAGTGGAGCTCTGCTGACGGGGTATTTCCTACCCCTGTGGTGGGCCACGGCCAGGTGTTTGCAGCAAAAAGGGTTTACTAATCCTAACCCTAGACGGAGAGTGCATGTGGCACTCTTCCTAGAGTTCCAAGGGTCTGGGGATCCCAAACCCCAGGCAGGATTTCATTCATAAGGGCCCAGGACCCCAGCTCCTGGCCTCCACCATTGTGCAGAATGCGAGGAGTGCCATTGTGCCACCAAGGATCAAGTGAGGGGCCTGGGATACCCAACTCCAGGCCCTTTCAAAGAGGGTTAGGAAGGGGGAATGTCGAAATCCCCCCATCTGTGGCGGCCCGTCCCCATTTGGAATTGTCCCAGCATGCTGCGCTGGAGGGTTGAAACGGGCAGAGGGGTGACGTGGCACGCCAGGATAGGCTGGTGGTGCCTTGCTTCAGGAACCTTACACACCACTTAAATGGTTTTGTACAAGGGGGGAGCTCTCTCTTTGTTGTGTTTTTCTGATGGTCACTGGGACTACAGGTGGCAGCCATGGACAGCTGAAAGGAGGTACCTCCTGATATCCATCTGGATTAGGGACTCAAGACTACAAATGCCCCAAAAACCAGTGGGGCTCTCCCCAAGACTAGGGAAGCTAGTCCCCTAAGGACTAGTAGAGGGAAAGACTGTACTTCCATGCCAAGGACAAGAGAAGCTAAAAAGAAAGAGCAGGAAGGCTGGCACAGGGCGTCAGTGGAACCACTCTGGAGCCAGAAGGCCTGCGGAAAGTGTTCTAGGTGGCTAGGGCTCTCCACCTGGAACTCATTTAGGACAAGATGGAGACAAACAGTCCACCAGGGCCCGCTATATGGCCAAGAAAAGGTGTTGACCCCCCTCCCAGCGCAAACATGGAGCAAGTGGTGCGCCCCTGCTGAAGCATTTCCTACTCCTGCGGGGGCCAGGGCTCGGGGTCAATGCAAGAAGGGTTTGCCGATACTAGACCTAGGAGGGGCCATGCTTGCGGACCCCTCCGCAGAGTTCCAGGATCCCAACCCCCAGGCAAGATTTCATTCATGGGGGCCTAGACCTCAAACTATGGGCCCTCACCATCCCGAGGATCAAGCAAATGGCCAGGGATCTCCAACTCTGGGCCCAACAAAGAGAAGGTGGAAAGAGGAAGTGCTGCTGCACTCTCCCAAACTGTGGCAGGCCTGCCCCACTCCTATGTCTGGGAAGAGAGGGCGGTCACAAGAGGCTGCACCCTTCTTGCGTTAGCAGGCACACACAGAACCGACAGGGCAGCAAGGGGTGGGCTCCCTCTGCTTTCCCCAATGAAGGAGGCATGCAGGGGGCTCAGGTGGGACGGAGCACCCCCTCAAAACAAGGAAGGAAAGTGCACACTGCGCGGCTTCATCAAAACAAGAAGCCAGAGCTGCTTATCAAATATGCACGCTTCTTGGAGGGAGTGCCTCTATAATACCTTGTGGGGCTGGTTATTGTAGAAGCAATTTCTGCTGATTGTGGTGGCTCCACGACAGCGGACCACCACCAAAATGGCAAAGAAAGCCCAGGGGAGCTGCAGAAGAACTGCAGCTCCCCCAAGGAATGTGCTGACCCCAAGGTTGCAGGGTCGAAGGAAATATGACTTACCTGGGATTCTATTCCCCTGCCTAGCACTCCTCAGGCTGGAGCTAGAGCAGGGAGTACAATGCCCTCTAGGGGCTAAGTCCATGGCTGCAGTTACTATATCCTGAAGGTGTCTAAAGAAAAGTACATCTTGTACAACGCTCTCTAGGGGCTAAGTTTATGTATGCATATTATGTGATCAGAATGTAATGGCCTCTAGGGGCTGTTTTTATACTTGCATTTTCATGGTTTGACAGTATTTAAAAAGGTGTGATGTTCATTTTAATGCTTTATTGATACATTAATGTTGACAGAGTTTACTGACCAAAGTGCATTTGCTTTACTAACAGTAACAAGTGCATTCATAAAGGGTTACTATTGATGATAGTAATTATGTACAAATGGAAGACTTTAACACGCTTGTTGATCTTGAACCTCTGACCAAGCCTATGGACTTACCTGATGTGTTTGTATGACCCTTTATGGGGTCAGAGGTGATTTCACAATGACAACTATGGTATTTTCCATCTGCTTAATGTATATATTTGTAAATTAATGCATAGTATTGAGTAGTATGTGTGTGTAATTTATTTATTTTTCCTTTTTGTAAAGAAAAAGCACAGACTGGACAATTATTTATTCAGTGTTATTACGTGAATTACTAGCCTACACCAGCTCTCTTAAGCAGGCATTGGATTGCTCTGCTCTGCTACCCTGAGAAGGTAAAGTGCTGTAATGGGGCGTTTGGTTCCCACTGGAGGGTGAATGAGGACTCGTGACTTGTGTAGACCACTGTAGCCAGGAAGGGTGGCCCCGCCCCCTGTGACCCGGAGTGAGCCCGTAAAGTGGGACCCCCCCTCTTGTTTCCGCAGGCACCCGAGGCCCCGACATGGAACCGAGTTGAAGAGAAATATAGCTGCGATGAGGAGGAAATGGAACATGGACCCTTTAACTGGCCAGGTATGCTCAGCGAGGAGGAGAAGCCAGCTCTCGCCATAAAGGACGCCCAACTCCAAGACCAGGTGTGTCTTTACACCGGAGGAGCGGTCAGAGAGGTTTGGAGAGGCGGAGAGGCGTGGAGCAGAGGAGAGTCGTGGAGCAGAGGAGAATCGTGGAACCGGGGAGATTTGCGGAGCGGAGGAGGAGAGGCGAGGAGCCGACAGGAGGACGGAGGAGAGTACGGAGAGGAGAGTCGACGGACTGAGGAGCGGGAGGAACGAGTCGAGGGAAAAGCATCATCGGAGGTCAGAGCGGGAGCCGACGCTGGAGTTACCTCGGACCCGGGAGCGGCTTCGGGACAAGGTGCAACATCGGGGGTGAATCCTACCTCGGCAGAGGAGCGGACACCGGGAAGCCGACGCCTGGGGTTTCTACGCCGACCAGCGGGACCTTCAGAGCCAGGCGGCCAACGGATCCACGCATCGCCCAGCCACTCCCCCGGAGGGGCGTGGCTAACAGAGGTGCGTGACCGAGTAGCAGGGTGGGTGCGGTACAAGAGCCCCCTGACCCTAAGTTAAACCACTCATACACGTCCCTCACTGTCCCGATATCTACCTGTGCACTGTGTGGTCCCTCACCCCCCTGCCCTGACACGTAATACTGTGTAGTCACCTGTACTGATACACCCTCTGTTTTTTTGGTTATCCCCTTCGGTGGAGCCTGGGCCAAGACGGAGACCGACAGGACCGGAAGAAGGGGCCCGAGCAGGCGTCGAGAGGAGGGAGTGATCAGCAAGAGTAGAAGAGAAAGAAGCAGGTCACCTCGACGCCTACCAAGCAGAAAAACGTGTTTTGACAGACTGTACCGCTCAATAAAGCCCAGTTTAAACCCTACTAAGACTCGCCTACTACCTATACCCGTCCAGCCGGTTACAGTGGTGGAGAATGCGGGCACCCCCACCGTCTGGGTAACAAAGATGGACGAAATCCTGCAAAGACTAGCAAAGGGACAAGAGCGGCTGGAATGGGTGGTAGAGAAACAGATTCAATCGGCAGACGCCGATAGAGAAATCTTGAAAGCCGCAGTGACTGCTCATGTCCTGGACCCGGTTATACCTACAGTGGCCACAACGCCGGGATCCGTGCCCCCCAGTATTGGCGGGGTATCCCTTCAGAAGTACATACCCGGGGAGGACCCCGACTCCTTCCTCCTCAATTTTGAAAGAGCCGCAAGGGCCTGTGGGTGGCCCGTGGCCAAGTGGCCCTTCTTTTTGGCCCCCTTGTTGGTTGGGGAAGCACAGGCAGCATACCAGGTGGCTAATCCAACGGGAGACACCGGCTATGGAGACATCAAACGTTTAATACTTGATCATTTGAGACTGGATACAGAGGCGTATCGGATCAGGTTTAGGAAAGAGAGGGGTGTCCCCGGTGAAACGCCCAAAACCTTGTTTGTCCGTCTAAAAATGGCGGCCGACAAATGGCTGACCCCCACTGTGTGCTCTAAGGAGGAGATTATGGACAGGGTCTACTTAGAGCAGTTCTTAGAGGCTCTCCCCTTCGCCACGCAGAGGTGGTTAAGACAACACCATAACCTCACCACCGCCCAGGCCGTGGAGATGGCCACCACGTTTACAAGGGCCCAACCCAGGCCCTTCTCAGGATGGGAGACAGAGAAACACAAAACAACGGTGAAAACGGAGAAGAAACCAATGAGACCTACAGAGACAGTAGAACCCAAACCATGGAGGTTGGATACCTCCCCAGAACCGTGCTGTACTCGGCGGAGATGGGACCAGCCTTCAGAGTGAGGGTAAGGGTAAATGGGACCCCCATGTATACATACGGTGTGTTCACGGGGATGTAAAGCCCTATCCGGTAGCGCTCCTCCCCATACACCCTGCGGTAGGTAGGCACCAGTCCATTAAGGTTGGAGTATTGCCGACTCTGCCGGAAGACCTCATTATAGGGACGGATAACCCGGCCTTCCTGGAGATGTTCCATAGGAGCCTGGTTCCCCCCGAAGGGAGGTGCACAGATCAGCACCCCAAACCTGCATTGGTGACCCCGGAGCCCTGGGTCTTGGACCGCAGCTTCCGCTTCTCCCAGGCCAATGATGTGACGTTATACAACGCATGGGACAGCGCTCAGAGAACCCAAGGGCAAACCCCCTTCGTCTATCCGCGATTCTTTTTGAAAAATGATCTCCTTTACAGACAGGGGGCTAAAGACGATCCCGAGCAACTGCTCGTTCCTATGGCCTTCCGGGAACAGGTGTTGTTCTACTCGCATGCACATCTAGTGGCTGGCCACACCGGGGCCGAGAAAACCACCCAGAACATCCTCCGCCATTTCTACTGGCCCGGCATATATAAAGACACCATGGAATACTGCCAGACGTGTGAAACGTGTCAAAAAAGGAATATGACCAGACCCCCAGCAGTACCCCTACAACCGCTACCCATTATAGGGGTACCCTTCGAACGAGTGGGTATGGACATAATAGGGCCACTTCCGAAAACCCGGAAAGGGCACCAATACGTCCTAGTGATGGTGGACTATGCCACTCGATTCCTCGAGGCGTTTTCATTGTCCTCTACCACCACCAGACAAGTCGCAGATAAAATGCTGGAGCTATTTTCAAGGGTGGGGTTCCCCAAAGAAATTCTTACAGACCAGGGGACACCGTTTGTGTCTAAATTGATGAAGGAAGTCTGTCAACTACTGAATATCCAGCAGATACGAACCGCGGTATATCACCCGCAGACCGACGGCCTTGTAGAGAGATACAACCGGACATTAAAGACCACCCTGAGGAAAATGTTGGAAGTGAACGGAACAGACTGGGATCAGGTGTTGCCCATGGCCCTTTATGTGATCCGAGGTCACAAACAGAGCAGTACGGGCTTCTCGTCTTTTGAACTACTTTACGGGAGACAACCAAGATCCCTCCTAGACATGACGAAGGAGGCATGGGAGAAGGAGACCCCCGAAGAGACCATGAAAACCCTAGAGTACGCCCGGAATCTACGGTCTAAACTAGGAAAGATGAGAGACCTGGCCTATACTAACCTGGAACAAAGTCAGAGAAGGCAGAAAAATATCTATGACAAAGGGAAACGATGGAGAAGATTACAAAAAGGGGACTGGGCCTTAGTGCTTTTACCCTCCTCCACGCAGAAGTTTAAGGCAGAGTGGGGAGGGCCCTTTCGCATCATATCCACCATCGGAAACACCAGCTATAAACTCCAGATACATCCCAGGAAGACCCAAGTTTACCACATAAACCTGCTCAAGAAGTGGCTGGGCCCTCCGCCTTCCGGGGTACATATGACCGAACCAACAATCGTCTCAGATGGGAGTACCCTTTGTCACCTCGTGATCAACGATGAGTTAGTGGACAAAGAAAGAAAAGAATTAATGACAACCCTACTGCGGCATTCCCCTGTCTTCTCCGACCAACCGGGATGGACCACGCTGACGGAACATCAGATCAGGACTCCACCGGGTAAGGTGGTGAAGATACGGCCGTATCGCATTCCTGATGCCAGACGAAGAGGAATCCAGCAAGAAGTGGATGATATGCTGAGGTTGAAAGTGATACGTCCCTCCAACAGTCAATGGTCCAGTCCAATAGTTATGATCCCCAAACCGGATGGAACCCGTCGTTTCTGCATGGACTTTCGCGCACTTAATGAAATATCCACCTTTGATGCCTATCCAATACCCCGGATTGACGAATTAATTGAAAAGTTGGGCGAAGCCAGGTACATCGGTACCATAGACTTAACCAAAGGATACTGGCAGGTGCCCCTGAGGGAGGAAGATCGTCACAAAACGGCCTTTTCCACGGACACCGGTCATTATGAGTTTACGGTCCTGCCCTTTGGGCTGCATGGTGCGCCGGCCACTTTTCAGAGACTCATGAACAATGTATTGAAAAACCATACGGATTTCACGTCAGCCTATCTAGACGACATCGTGGTGTTCAGTCCTGACTGGCCGACGCACCTGTCCCATCTGAACCAGGTGTTAAACACTCTCACCAAAGCTGGATTGACGATCAACGCGAAGAAAACCAGATTGGCCTTCCAGAAGGTGAAATATCTGGGATACGTGCTCGGACACGGCCTCATAGAGCCCCAAATCGAGAAGGTCCGAGCGATAGCCGAAACACCCTTCCCACGCACGAAGAAGGAGATGCGTGCGTTCCTGGGACTGATTGGATATTACAGGCGGTTTATACCACAGTTCGCCCAGCTGGCAGCCCCCCTCACGAACACCCTCCAGGCCAAGGTCCGACAAGCAGATATGTCGTCCCCCACGAAGGAGATGCTGAACGCCTTTGCAACCCTTAAAAGGATGATTACCACAACGCCTATCCTGACGTCCCCGGATTTCAACCGTCCTTTCTCCCTGCATACAGACGCTTCGGATTACGGCATCGGGCGGTTTTATCACAAACTGGTGATGACGGGGTGGACCATCCTATTATCTATGTTAGCCGAAAGCATTTTCTGAGAGAGCTCAAGTATCCTACGGTGGAGAAAGAGTGTTTGGCCATTAGATGGGCCGTGGACAAACTGGCCTACTACCTTGAAGGACGCCCCTTTACACTATATACGGACCATGCCCCCCTCCAGTGGATGGCTCCTAACAGGTCCAACAATCCTAGGGTGTTAAGGTGGTCTCTGTCGCTGCAACCTTTTGCCTTCAAGGTGTGTCATAAAAAGGGAGTGGACAACACTGGTGTGGACTACCTGTCCCGTAATCCACTTCCCGAACGGAAGTGTCCAGAGGGGGAGGTGTGTAGCCAGGAAGGGTGGCCCCGCCCCCTGTGACCCGGAGTGAGCCCGTAAAGTGTGACCCCCCCTCTTGTTTCCGCAGGCACCCGAGGCCCCGACATGGAACCGAGTTGAAGAGAAATATAGCTGCGATGAGGAGGAAATGGAACATGGACCCTTTAACTGGCCAGGTATGCTCAGCGAGGAGGAGGAGCCAGCTCTCGCCATAAAGGACGCCCAACTCCAAGACCAGGTGTGTCTTTACACCGGAGGAGCGGTCAGAGAGGATTGGAGAGGCGGAGAGGCGTGGAGCAGAGGAGAGTCGTGGAGCAGAGGAGAATCGTGGAACCAAGGAGAGTTGCGGAGCGGAGGAGGAGAGGCGAGGAGCCGACAGGAGAACGGAGGAGAGTACAGAGAGGAGAGTCAACGGACTGAGGAGTGGGAGGAACAAGTCGAGGGAATAGCATCATCGGAGGTCAGAGCGGGAGCCGACGCTGGAGTTACCTCGGACCCGGGAGTGGCTTCGGGACAAGGTGCAACATCGGGGGTGAATCCTACCTCGGCAGAGGAGCGGACACCGGGAAGCCGACGCCTGGGGTTTCTGCGCCGACCAGCGGGACCTTCAGAGCCAGGCGGCCAACGGATCCACGCATCGCCCAGCCACTCCGCCGGAGGGGCGTGGCTAACAGAGGTGCGTGACCGAGTAGCAGGGTGGGTGCGGTACAAGAGAAGGGGAGCCCCCTGACCCTAAGTTAAACCACTCATACACGTCCCTCACTGTCCCGATATCTACCTGTGCACTGTGTGGTCCCTCACCCCCCTGCCCTGACACGTAATACTGTGTAGTCACCTGCACTGATACACCCTCTGTTTTTTTGGTTATCCCCTTCAGTGGAGCCTGGGCCAAGACGGAGACCGACGGGACCGGAAGAAGGGGCCCGAGCAGGCGTCGAGAGGAGGGAGTGATCAGCAAGAGTAGAAGAGAAAGAAGCAGGTCACCTCACCTGTACCGCTCAATAAAGCCCAGTTTAAACCCTACTAAGACTCGCCTACTACCTATACCCGTCCAGCCGGTTACAACCACACAACTAATTGCCAGTTTTCTAACAATAAGCATATACGGGTCAGAGCATCTGGTGCGAAAAAAAATCCCAGCGAATGTATATAAATGTGTTAAACCTGGCACCATTGGCGTGGGTCTCCCTTCCATTTTTGCTGTTGCCTCATGTGTTTTTGCTGGTGTTAGATGCTTTGGGCACTGTGCCACTGCTGTCCAGTGAAGTACCAAAGGTGATGATGGACGGAGCATTGAAAATACAAACACTCTCCCCCAGTCAACTGATCTGGGTTTAATTTATCACCGTTCTTTAGCTCACTCCGCCACCCCAGTTCAGACATGCTCAGACGTGAGTCCCTTGCTCACTTTGCCACTGGATTCAAGCAAGCCGGGCTGAAGACAGCTGGAATGCCAGAAACCGGTCCTCGGAAGCTTGTTTCCGGTCCAGGGAAGACATGGCTTGGCAGTTCGGGCTGGACTGTTCCCATGAGGCACAGGGTCAGACTGATTTGCATATAGCCGTGTCTGAACTGGGGTAGCAGAGTGGGCTAAAGAACGGTGATGGATTAAACCCAGATCTTTTGACTGGGTGTGGTTGTTTGATTGATTCAGATGCTCCGTCCATCACCACCCCTTTTTGTACCGCTTTTGGCCGCCATAAGTGTGACAGGGTATGCTCAGATGTGAGTCCCTTGCTCACTTTGCCACTGGATTCAAGCAAGCCGGGCTGAAGACGGCTGGAATGCCAGAAACCGGTCCTCGGAAGCTTTTTTCCGGTCCAGGGAAGACATGGTTTGGCAGTTCGGGCTGGACTGTTCCCATGAGGCACAGGGTCAGACTGATTTGCATATAGCCATGTCTGAACTGGGGTGGCAGAGTGGGCTAAAGAACGGTGATGGATTAAACCCAGATCTTTTGACTGGGTGTGAGTGTTTGATTGATTCAGATGCTCCGTCCATCACCACCCCTTTTTGTACTGCTGTCCAGTGCCACAGTGGAAGTGCTCTCTATTGTAAATGTATGTATTGATTGGCTTCCATGATTGACTATTTGGTTTACTTGTCCAACCCTAGTACAGTGCACCAGGAGTGCCCAGGGCTTATAACTCCAAATGCTGCTAGTGGGCTTGCAGCACTGGTTGTGCCACCCACAGAAGCACCCTTGTAAAATGTGTCTAAGGTCTGCCATTGCACGGCCTGTGTGCAGTCTGATACTGTAATGCTGACTGAGCAAGTGCACCCACTTGCCAGTCCCTAAACCTTCCCTTTTCTTCATATCAGACACCCCTATGGTAGGCCCAAGGGCAGGGTGCATTGTAAGTATAAGGTAGGACATGCCCTGGTGTGTGTGGCATGTCCTAATAGTGAATTACAGCCATTTTCGTTTTTCACTATTGCAAGGCTACCTGTTCTCCGTAGGCCAGAATGGGCTGTAATTGTTACATTTTATAATCCTAACAGACTCAGAGAACATGGTAGAAATTCGAGTTTAGTATGACTGAACTCAGAATATTAAAATATATATTTTAGTAAAGTTGGTTTTAATATTTTCTGTTTGCAAATACCACTTTTAGAAAGTAGGTATTTGCTGACCTAACCTTTCAAGCCTGCCTCTGCTAGCTTGTGTATTCCTTTGTCTGGTTTTGTGAGTGACAGGGCTGGGGGATTCCAAGAGACAGGATGAGTCAGCCTAGTGGTGAATAGAGAGATCTGCATCTAGATGGGAGGAAGGAGTTGCACCTGAATCTTGAATAGGGCCGTGCTTGCCTTCCACAATGCTGGCTCCGCCTCCTGGGGAGCGGCTGATGCCTCTGCCCTGCACACTGAAAGAAGAGAAGGAGTCCTGTCAACACAGTGCTCCAGGACTGGACTTGCCTTCCACAATGCAGGCTCCACCTCCTGTAGGACGTCTGATGTTTCTGCCCTGCACTGTGAAAGCAAAGGATAAGTCTGGTAAACAGAGTGCTTCAGAACTGGTTTGGACTGGGCACAGGCCCCTCTCCCCTCAGAGAACAAAGTATTTTGGGGTATAAGTATTGGGACCCTGATCCCAAGAATTTAGATCACTTTGGACTACAAGAAGAAACCTTTACAGAGGAGAGGAACCTGAAGAAACTGAGGAGAGACTATTCGCAAGCTGAAGTGCTGCTTGGGGGATTGGCCTGCAGTGGTTGCCTTACTGCCAAAAGAAGGAGAAAGGAACTTTGTGTACTTTGCTTTCAACTTGTGAAGGATCTCCAAGGGCTTGGAAAAGAGCTTGCCTCCTGCTGAAGTCTTGGGGACAACAGAATTCAATCCCCAGCTCCCAAGAGTTCTCATGGAAGTGCCTGCTGCTGTTTTGGGCCTTCTGAGGAACTGCGTGTCGAAAGGAGCTGGAAGCGCAACGCAACGAGATCGAAGCGTGTCACCGTGGCTGCTGCTGCCATCGCACTTCTGAACAAGGGTGTCGCCGCTGGAGTTGTCGCACTGCACTGCATCGAGAGAAGCGTGCCGAAACGAAGAGGAAGAGTGACGCCGTGGCTGCTGCCTACCGTTGCACTTCTGAACAAGGGTGTCGCCGCTGGAGTTGTCGCACTGCACCGCATCGAGAGAAGCGACTCGCATCGAAGAGGGAGCGTGTCTCCGCTCCGTCGCTGCTGCCTGCCGTTGCACTTCTGAACAAGGGTGTCGCTGCTGGAGTTGTCGCATTGCACCGCATCGTGAGAAGTGTCTTGCAATAAGGAAGAAGCGTAGCACTGTCGCTGTTGCTGCCGTCGCACTTCTGAACAAGGGTGTCGCCGCTGGAACTGTCGCATTGCAACGCATTGAGGAAAGCGCCTTGCATCCCCGAGAAGTGCGCTGCCATCGGAGCTGCTGCCATCGCATTTCTGAACAAGGATGTCGCCGCTGTAGTTGTTGCATCGTGCGGAAGCATCACGCATCGTGGGAGAGGAGTGTTGCAGCTGCCGTCGCACTTCTGAACAAGGTTGTCGCCGATTCAGTCCACGCCTCGAACCGAGAACTTCTCGCTTCCCCGGAGAAGCGAGCCGGATCTGGAAGTTCTTCACGTCTTTATTTCTTTGCACCTGAACTTTGCCACATTTCCCTTGCTGCGACATTGCTTGTCTTGGAAGCGCAACGCATCGTAAGGTACATTGACGCAAAGTGTTGCATCTTAAGAACTGAACTAAACTAAGCTAAATCTACCATCTTAAAGTAACAGTATTGTGTATTTTTGTCGTTTATGGTCCTGTGGTAACTTTATATAAAGTATACTTATTTTTGATATAAACCTTGTGTGGTGTCCATCTGTAGTGTTGTCACTGGGTTACTGTATGTGGTCACAAATGCTTTGCACACTGCCTCTGAGATAAGCCTGTCTGCTCGTGCCAAGCTACCAAGGGGGTGAGCAGAGGTTATTTAGGAGTGTAATCCCCTTATCCTGACTAGAGGCAAGGGTCCCGATTTGTCACAAGTACCTACCTGTGCCAACTAGAGACCCCCAAATATAACAAAATGTAATCCTGCTTTATGGTGGAAATACACTGTATGTCTGAGCAGTGCCTTCTTGAGATGGGAACTTATCCCTCCAACTTGATTACATGAAGAAATATTGCCCTTATTCAAAAAGGTGACAGATATAATCCAGCCAACTACCTCCTTAAAAAGTCTCCTTGTTAATATCTAAAAAAATCTTTTCATGAGTTCTACATCAAAGACTACAAAGTTAGACAGAGAAAAGTGAGATTCTATCTCACTGTCAGACTGGATTTAGGAAGACCAGTATGCTTGATCAGGTATTCAGATTCTATCTACTCCTTCGGACGTATGTAGTACTAAGGAATGAAGCTTTATATATGGTATTTGTAGACCAGAGGTCTGCTTCTGACAATGTCCCAAGAAATCTTTTATAGACATCATGCCTGTCCAGGTCATTGCACCAAGCCTGCTGAATCTGGTGATTGTGCACCAAGCCTGCTGAATCTGTTGATTAAGTTGCATTGTGAAAACACAGCTAGTATGCTGGGGTCCAGCAGGCAAAATTGCAGTTCCATTCCCTGTTGAAATGGGTGTGCCTAAGGGCTGCTCACTAGCTCGTATCTACTATTTATTTTCTGTAAATATTTCTCATGTAGTGGAAGCTGTGGAAACATATTCAAATGACACACATAGAAGTGGGTTTTCCAAAATTGGTATTTTACTATTTGCAAATGACTCTCTATTGGACTCCAAGACATCAAGGGGCCTGTAGAACCTATTGGATATGTTTGGATGTTTTGTACAAAAAAACAGGATGATGTTTCACACACATTAAGTCAAAAATCATCAACTTTAGATTGAGCACCTCTGATATAGATCAAGTGAGAGAATTGACCTACCTGGGCTGTGATGTAATGGAAAATAGAAGAGGCACCCGCATACGAGTAGTAATCTCCATACTGCATGTGGAAGCAATCTTTCAGATTGCAACGGGGGACGACGGTCACTTGTTTTTTCCCTCTATTTGGGTTTATAAGATAAAAGTCCAGAATGTAGCCCTAAATGGAGCAGAGATCTAGGACTATTCTGATCTTTTACAGCTGTTGTGAAAGAGCATTTCATAAACATTTATTAAAATTACTCTCCAGTACATAACCCTGGGTAAGACTGTATCCTTCCAAAGGAACCTGGAACGGATCATGCGGAATGCAGTAGCGGATATGGACCGCTGGAGACAGCTCCCACTCACGCTCCTTGGCCGAGCGGCCATGTATAAAATGATAACTCTACCAAAACATTTTCTACGCTTTACAGAACGAATACTACCCACTCACGTCGGGGACCTTCGCGAGGATCCATGCCGACTTACGCTCCTTTCTGTGGCTAGGCAAACAACCCAGGGTAGCCTTGGCTACGCTCCAGAGACACCAGTACAGCAGGGGGATCTCGCTACCTAATCTGGAGGCCTATTATTGGGCGGAACAACTGATACCCATTAACGAATGGCTGCACGCCCCGGCGGACCACCCGACGTACGCCCTGGAGAGAGTCAAACTGTCATCAAAGCACTTAATGTGCTACCTTTATGGTGGAGTTAGATGGCCTTAATAGATTTCCAATCCAAGACCGGATATTGGGATACGCACTCCTTTGGTAATCTTGTGCACTCAAAGAATTCTTTTTAGGTGGGTGGTGCCCGTGGGGTTGAACCCTCTGTACTTGGGTTGGAGAAAATTGTTTGGCGCACTGTTCCCTCGAGAAAAGTGTCTCCCCAGAGCACTCAATGCCAAATGTTCAATGAAAATTCAAAAGCGTGTGAATAAGTTCAAGATGTCTTTTTAATTGTTCATTTTAGTTTCATTTCATGATTCATCTCATGGTTTGTAAATTTTCAACTCGTTGGCCCAATGCATTTCGGGCTAAGCCCTTCTTCGGGGGCCCTGTACAATTCTGTATAGATAATTGGGTACAGTTTCAACAACAGAAGTTCGTAATCATGTCCTGTTATGCAATTATATACAATTTTCAACACTTATGCACATGCAACGGAAGAGAGAATTCAGTGTGAATATTAGTGATACTGTTTACGATTACATTTTGAGAAAAACACATGGGATAATTAAAAGGTGTTTCTTGTGAACACAGGGTATATACCACAGGGGTGTGGATCATAGAAGTGCGGTGGTGAGGGGTGTCGACAACAGTGGTGCTTGGAAGTGCTCTAAACGAAGTATAAATCAAACCTGTAGTGACGCTTTGTTTGCCGCACTAATCACGGGTGAAAAACAAGTCTGTAACATAAAAATTAAAAGACGTCAAATTACGTGTATACGCCGTAGCGTATAACAGTATAGTCTGTTTGTAATGGCTTCGGTTCACTAAGGCTACGAGGCTTACCGGGTGAAGTATTCTCGGCGTGTTCTCTAGGTGTCCGATTGAAGAGTTCGTGCTCGACCGGAGTATGGCGTTCTGAATGAGAGTTTGGAGTCACATGACTCTTAAGATGTAAAGATGATGCTGATTCGCGAGAGTGTCATCGTGCGCGGCAATTCCTATTAGGATGGATGCTATAGGCTGACACGGGGTCACGTGTCCTAACGATCGGCTTACCGGGAAAATTTGTATTCAGTGTGTATGATAACTGTTATACACTGACGGTCTATTGCATTCCGTTCGAATCACTTGTCTTATAGGAATATTACGTGAAGTTTAATGCAAGCTCGTGTTCTACTATTGAACATTCATTGTAGAAAGATCTCCTATTGGCTAACACGAAGTCACATGTCGGGACAGAGTCGGATCGGTGTACGATAATCATAATAATGATGTCGATACTATGGAAGGTGCACTTTAATGTTGTACATTTATAAAACATTCGGATATGTGATAAGATCATGTACAATAAAGGTGTGAGACTGAAAAACTGGTATATTGAGAGTTCTAGACAAAAAAGTGTAAGGGATTGGTAACCAAAAAACAGTATAGATGGTGTAAACACTTCACAAAATTCTCAACATTATAGACGTAACAATGTAATATGAAGGATTAGAAAACAGGTGGTGATTTTCCATCTGCTGACTGTATAGTTCAAACGTGATCAAAGTCTATAGGTAACAACTGCATTCCAAGCGTTCATTAAGCCCTCTCGGAGCTGTCGATGATAGTCTGTTAATCCAGTAAAGTTCTCGTCTTAGAAGGTATTGGTCATTGTCTCTTCCTGGAAGTAGTGGTACCATTTCTAAAATACAGAACTTCAGTTGACTGGGGTTATGTTGATGGTCATTAAAGTGTACTGCTACTGTGGATTTGGTGGATTTGAGTCTGATATTGCTACGATGTTCTGTTAATCTGGTTTTTATTTTTCTTGAGGTTTTGCCCACATAGGGGAGTCCGCATGGGCATTTCAACATGTAGATTAGGTTGGTACTATCGCAAGTACCATTCACTTTTAGTTTGATTTTGTTTCCACTCGATGGATGATTAATTTCATTCCCTTTGATAATTGAATTGCAGTTTCCACAATTGTAGCAAGCTAATGTACCTTTGTACGATGTTGGGGCTCTGTGGGTTTGGATTTCAACAGTTCTTTGAAATTTTTCGTCCTTTCATATGCAAATCTGGGGTTTGAGGAAAAAAATCCCTTAAAGTCTTCTTCAAGGGCCAGTAACGGCCAGTGTTTTAGGATGGTTTTTTTGATGTTGTAGCTTCTTGTAGAGTATTTTGAGATAAACACTGATCTCTGCTCCTCCCTTGAAATTTCAAATTTTAGGAGCGGGATGTTGGGTTTATAGGGGATAAGGGTGGGGAGTGTTTTAAAAATATATAATTTTTTTAAAAATTTGAATTTTGAAATTAAATTTTTGAATGTAGAAATAAAATTTCAAATTTTAGGAGCCGGATGGTGGGTGTATAGGGGATAAGGGTGGGGAGTGTTTAAAAAATATATAATTATAAAAAATAATTTGAATTTCGAAAATAAAATTTTGAATATAGAAATTTCATTTCAAATTTTAGGAGCGGGATGTTGGGTTTATAGGGGATAAGGGTGGGGAGTGTTTTAAAAATATATAATTTAATGAAAAATATTTAGAATTACGAAATTACAAATTTTAATTTAGAAATAAATGTATAATATTTTTGACTGGGATGTTGGGTTTATAGAGGATAAAGGTGGGGATTGTTTTTAAATTAAAAACTCTTTTAGAAATAGGAAATAGAAGTTTTGCATTAAGTTCAGTCTCCAGCACCTACCCCAATTAAATGTAGACTGCAGTGGGACTAGTAAATTAATTACTTGTATTATCCAGCACCTACCCTAATTAAATGTAGACTGGAGTGGGAATAGTAAATTAATTAGATTTAATATCCAGCGCCTACACCAATTAAATGTAGACTGGAGTGGGAATAGTAAATTAATTAGGTTCAGTGTCCAGCACCTACCCCAATTAAATGTACACTGGAGCAGTAATAGTAAATTAATTAGGTTCAGTGTCCAGCACCTACCCCAATTAAATGTAGACTGGAGTGGGAATAGTAAAATAATGAAATTTATTATCCAGCACTTACCCCAATGAAATGTAGACTGGAGTGAGAATAGTAAATTAATTATATTTATTTTCCAGCACCTACCCCAATTAAATGTAGACTGGAGTGGGAATAGTACATTAATTAGGTTCAGTGTCCAGCACCTACCCCAATTAAATGTAGACAGGAGTGGGAACAGTAAATTAATTACTTTTTTTATCCAGCACCTACCCTAATTAAATGTAGACTGGAGTTGTAATAGTAAATTAATTAGATTTAATATCCAGTGCCTACCCCAATTAAATGTAGACTGGAATGGGAATAGTAGATTAATTAGGTTCAGTGTCCAGCACCTACCCCAATTAAATGAAGACTGGAGTGTTAATAGTAAATTAATTAGGTTCAGTGTCCAGCACCTACCCCAATTAAATGTAGACTGGAGTGGGAATAGTAAAATAATGAATTTTATTATCCAGCACTTACCTCAATTAAATGTAGACTGGAGTGGGAATAGTAAATTAATTAGATTTATTATCCAGCATCTACCCCAATTAAATGTAGACTGGAGTGGGAATAGTAAATTAATTAAGTTCAGTGTCCAGCACCTACCCCAATTAAATATAGACTGGAGTGGGAATAGTAAATTAATTAGATGTATTATCCAGCACCTACCACAATTAAATATAGACTGGAGTGGGAATAGTAAATTAATTAAGTTCAGTATCCAGCACCTACCCCAATTAAATGTAGACTGGAGTGGGAATAGTAAATTAATTAGGTTCAGTGTCCAGCACCTACCCTAATTAAATGTAGACTGGAGTGGGAAAAGTAAATTAATTACTTTTAATATCCAGCACTTACCCCAATTAAATACAGACTGGAGTGGGAATAGTGAATTAATTAGATTTATTATCCAGCACCTACCACAATTAAATGTAGACTGGAGTGGGAATAGTAAATTAATTAAGTTCAGTGTCCAGCACCTACCCCAATTAAATGTAGACTGGAGTGGGAATAGTAAATTAATTAGGTTCAGTGTCCAGCACCTACCCTAATTAAATGTAGACTGGAGTTGGAAAAGTAAATTATTTACTTGTAATATC
Source organism: Lissotriton vulgaris (assembly GCF_964263255.1). Taxonomy (NCBI): domain Eukaryota; kingdom Metazoa; phylum Chordata; class Amphibia; order Caudata; family Salamandridae; genus Lissotriton; species Lissotriton vulgaris. The sequence continues at coordinate 648,276,099 of NC_141694.1, read as the reverse complement.
CAGCACTTACCCCAATTAAATACAGACTGGAGTGGGAATAGTGAATTAATTAGATTTATTATCCAGCACCTACCCCAATTAAATGTAGACTAGAGTGGGAATAGTAAATTAATTAGGTTCAGTTTCCAGCACCTACCCCAATGAAATGTAGACTGCAGTGGGAATAGTAAATTAATTATATTTATTGTCCACCATTTACCCCAATTAAATGTAGACTGGAGTGGGAATAGTAAATTAATTGAATTTAATATCCAGCGCAAACCCCAATTAAATGTAGACTGAAGTGGGAATAGTAAACTAATTAGGTTCAGTGTCCAGCACCTACCCCAATTAAATGTAGACTGGAGTGGTAATAGTAAATTAATTAGGTTCAGTGTCCAGCACCTACCCCAATTAAATGTAGACTGGAGTGGGAATAGTAAATTAATTACTTTTAATAGCCAGCACTTACCCCAATTAAATGTAGACTGGAGTGGGAATAGTAAATTAATTACTTTTATTATCCAGCACCTACCCCAATGAAATGTAGACTGGAGTGGGAATAGTACATTAATTAGGTTCAGTGTCCAGCACCTACCCCAATTAAATGTAGACAGGAGTAGGAACAGTAAATTAATTACTTTTTTATCCAGCACCTACCCTAATTAAATGTAGACTGGAGTTGTAATAGTAAATTAATTAGATTTAATATCCAGCGCCTACCCCAGTTAAATGTAGACTGGAATGGGAATAGTAGATTAATTAGGTTCAGTGTCCAGCACCTACCCCAATTAAATGTAGACAGGAGTGTTAATAGTAAATTCATTAGGTTCAGTGTCCAGCACCTACCCCAATTAAATGTAGACTGGAGAGGGAATAGTAAAATAATCAATTTTATTATCCAGCACTTACCTCAATTAAATGTAGACTGGAGTGGGAATAGTAAATTAATTAGATTTATTATCCAGCATCTACCCCAATTAAATGTAGACTGGAGTGGGAATAGTAAATTAATTAGGTTCAGTGTCCAGCACCTACCCCAATTAAATGTACACTGGAGTAGTAATAGTAAATTAATTAGGTTCAGTGTCCAGCACCTACCCCAATTAAATGTAGACTGGAGTGGGAATAGTAAAATAATGAAATTTATTATCCAGCACTTACCCCAATGAAATGTAGACTGGAGTGAGAATAGTAAATTAATTATATTTATTTTCCAGCACCTACCCCAATTAAATGTAGACTGGAGTGGGAATAATACAATAATTAGGTTCAGTGTCCAGCACCTACCCCAATTAAATGTAGACAGGAGTGGGAACAGTAAATTAATTACTTTTTTTATCCAGCACCTACCCTAATTAAATGTAGACTGCAGTTGTAATAGTAAATTATTAAAATTTAATATCCAGCGCCTACCCCAATAAAATGTAGACTGGAATGGGAATAGTAGATTAATTAGGTTCAGTGTCCAGCACCTACCCCAATTAAATGTAGACTGGAGTGTTAATAGTAAATTAATTAGGTTCAGTGTCCAGCACCTACCCCAATTAAATGTAGACTGGAGTGGGAATAGTAAAAAAATGAATTTTATTATCCAGCAATTACCTCAATTAAATGTACACTGGAGTGGGAATAGTAAATTAATTAGATTTATTATCCAGCATCTACCCAATTAAATGTAGACTGGAGTGGGAATAGTAAATTAATTAAGTTCAGTGTCCAGCACCTACCCCAATTAAATATAGACTCGAGTGGGAATAGTAAATTAATTAGATTTATTATCCAGCACCTACCACAGTTAAATGTAGACTGGAGTGGGAATAGTAAATTAATTAAGTTCAGTGTCCAGCACCTACCCCAATTAAATGTAGACTGGAGTGGGAATGGTAAATTATTTAGTTTTATTATCCAGCACCTACCCTAATTAAATGTAGACTGGAGCGGGAATAGTAAATTATTTAGATTTTTTGTCCAGCACCTACCCCAATTAAATGTAGACTGGAGTGGGAATAGTAAATTAATTAAGTTCAGTGTCCAGCACCTACCCTAATTAAATGTAGACTGGAGTGGGAATAGTACATTAATTACTTTTAATATCCAGCACTTACCCCAATTAAATGTAGACTGGAGTGGGAATAGTAAAATAATGAATTTTATTATCCAGCACTTACCTCAATTAAATGTCGACTGGAGTGGGAATAGTAAATTAATCAGATTTATTATCCAGCATCTACCCCAATTAAATGTAGACTAGAGTGCGAATAGTAAATTAATTAGGTTCAGTTTCCAGCACCTACCCCAATGAAATGTAGACTGGAGTGGGAATAGTAAATTAATTATATTTATTGTCCACCACCTACCCCAATTAAATGTAGACTGGAGTGGGAATAGTAAATTAATTAAATTTAATATCCAGCACCTACCCCAATTAAATGTAGACTGAAGTGGGAATAGTAAACTAATTAGGTTCAGTGTCCAGCACCTACCCCAATTAAATGTAGACTGGAGTGGTAATAGTAAATTAATTAGGTTCAGTGTCCAGCACCTACCCCAATTAAATGTAGACTGGAGTGGGAATAGTAAATTAATTACTTTTAATAGCCAGCACTTACCCCAATTAAATGTAGACTGAAGTGGGAATAGTAAATTAATTACTTTTATTATCCGGCACCTACCCCAATGAAATGTAGACTGGAGTGGGAATAGTACATTAATTAGGTTCAGTGTCCAGCACCTACCCCAATTAAATGTAGACAGGAGTAGGAACAGTAAATTAATTACTTTTTTTATCCAGCACCTACCCTAATTAAATGTAGACTGGAGTTGTAATAGTAAATTAATTAGATTTAATATCCAGCGCCCACCCCAGTTAAATGTAGACTGGAATGGGAATAGTAGATTAATTAGGTTCAGTGTCCAGCACCTACCCCAATTAAATGTAGACAGGAGTGTTAATAGTAAATTCATTAGGTTCAGTGTCCAGCACCTACCCCAATTAAATGTAGACTGGAGAGGGAATAGTAAAATAATCAATTTTATTATCCAGCACTTACCTCAATTAAATGTAGACTGGAGTGGGAATAGTAAATTAATTAGATTTATTATCCAGCATCTACCCCAATTAAATGTAGACTGGAGTGGGAATAGTAAATTAATTAGATTTAATGTCCAGCGCCTACCCCAATTAAATGCAGACTGGATTGGGAATAGTAAATTAATTAGGTTCCGTGTCCAGCACCTACCCCAATTAAATGTACACTGGAGTAGTAATAGTAAATTAATTAGGTTCAGTGTCCAGCACCTACCCCAATTAAATGTAGACTGGAGTGGGAATAGTAAAATAATGAAATTTATTATCCAGCACTTACCCCAATGAAATGTAGACTGGAGTGAGAATAGTAAATTAATTATATTTATTTTCCAGCACCTACCCCAATTAAATGTAGACTGGAGTGGGAATAGTACAATAATTAGGTTCAGTGTCCAGCACCTACCCCAATTAAATGTAGACAGGAGTGGGAACAGTAAATTAATTACTTTTTTTATCCAGCACCTACCCTAATTAAATGTAGACTGGAGTTGTAATAGTAAATTATTAAGATTTAATATCCAGCGCCTACCCCAATAAAATGTAGACTGGAATGGGAATAGTAGATTAATTAGGTTCAGTGTCCAGCACCTACCCCAATTAAATGTAGACTGGAGTGTTAATAGTAAATTAATTAGGTTCAGTGTCCAGCACCTACCCCAATTAAATGTAGACTGAAGTGGGAATAGTAAAATAATGAATTTTATTATCCAGCAATTACCTCAATTAAATGTACACTGGAGTGGGAATAGTAAATTAATTAGATTTATTATCCAGCATCTACCCAATTAAATGTAGACTGGAGTGGGAATAGTAAATTAATTAAGTTCAGTGTCCAGCACCTACCCCAATTAAATATAGACTCGAGTGGGAATAGTAAATTAATTAGATTTATTATCCAGCACCTACCACAGTTAAATGTAGACTGGAGTGGGAATAGTAAATTAATTAAGTTCAGTGCCCAGCACCTACCCCAATTAAATGTAGACTGGAGTGGGAATGGTAAATTATTTAGTTTTATTATCCAGCACCTACCCTAATTAAATGTAGACTGGAGCGGGAATAGTAAATTATTTAGATTTATTGTCCAGCACCTACCCCAATTAAATGTAGACTGGAGTGGGAATAGTAAATTAATTAAGTTCAGTGTTCAGCACCTACCCCAATTAAATGTAGACTGGAGTGGGAATAGTAAATTAAGTAGGTTCAGTGTCCAGCACCTACCCTAATTAAATGTAGACTGGAGTGGGAATAGTACATTAATTACTTTTAATATCCAGTACTTACCCCAATTAAATGTAGACTGGAGTGGGAATAGTAAATTAATTAGATTTATTATCCAGCACCCACCCCAATTAAATGTAGACTGGAGTGGGAAGAGTACATTTATTAGGTTCAGTGTCCAGCACCTACCCCAATGAAATGTAGACTGGAGTGGGAATAGTAAATTAATTATATTTATTATCCAGCACCTACCCCAATTCAATGTAGACTGGAGTGGGAATAGTAAATTAATTAGGTTCAGTGTTCAGCACCTACCCCAATTAAATGTAGACAGGAGTGGGAATAGTAAATTAATTACTTTTATTATCTAGCACCTACCCTAATTAAATGTAGACTGGAGTGGGAATAGTAAATTAATTAGATTTAATATCCAGCGCCTACCCCAATTAAATGTAGACTGGATTGGGAATAGTAAATTAATTAGGTTCAGTGTCCAGCACCTACCCCAATTAAATGCACACTGGAGAAGTAATAGTAAATAAATTAGGTGCAGTGTCCAGCACCTACCCCAATTAAATGTAGACTGGAGTGGGAATAGTAAAATATTGAAATTTATTATCCAGCACTTACCCCAATGAAATGTAGACTGGAGTGAGAATAGTAAATTAATTATATTTATTTTTCCAGCACCTACCCCAATTAAATGTAGACTGGAGTGAGAATAGTACATTAATTAGGTTCAGTGTCCAGCACCTACCCCAATTAAATGTAGACAGGAGTGGGAACAGTAAATTAATTACTTTTTTTATCCAGCACCTACCCTAAATAAATGTAGACTGGAGTTGTAATAGTAAATTAATTAGGTTTAATATCCAGCGCCTACCCCAATTAAATGTAGACTGGAATGGGAATAGTAGACTAATTAGGTTCAGTGTCCAGCACCTACCCCAATTAAATGAAGACTGGAGTGTTAATAGTAAATTAATTAGGTTCAGTGTCCAGCACCTACCCCAATAAAATGTAGACTGGAGTGGGAATAGTAAAATAATGAATTTTATTATCCAGCACTTACCTCAATTAAATGTAGACTGGAGTGGGAATAGTAAATTAATCAGATTTATTATCCAGCATCTACCCCAATTAAATGTAGACTAGAGTGGGTATAGTAAATTAATTAGGTTCAGTTTCCAGCACCTACCCCAATGAAATGTAGACTGGAGTGGGAATAGTAAATTAATTATATTTATTGTCCACCACCTACCCCAATTAAATGTAGACTGGAGTGGGAATAGTAAATTAATTAAATTTATTATCCAGCGCCTACCCCAATTAAATGTAGACTGAAGTGGGAATAGTAAACTAATTAGGTTCAGTGTCCAGCACCTACCCCAATTAAATGTAGACTGGAGTGGTAATAGTAAATTAATTAGGTTCAGTGTCCAGCACCTACCCCAATTAAATGTAGACTGGAGTGGGAATAGTAAATTAATTACTTTTAATAGCCAGCACTTACCCCAATTAAATGTAGACTGGAGTGGGAATAGTAAATTAATTACTTTCATTATCCGGCACCTACCCCAATGAAATGTAGACTGGAGTGGGAATAGTACATTAATTAGGTTCAGTGTCCAGCACCTACCCCAATTAAATGTAGACAGGAGTAGGAACAGTAAATTAATTACTTTTTCTATCCAGCACCTACCCTAATTAAATGTAGACTGGAGTTGTAATAGTAAATTAATTAGATTTAATATCCAGCACCTACCCCAGTTAAATGTAGACTGGAATGGGAATAGTAGATTAATTAGGTTCAGTGTCCAGCACCTACCCCAATTAAATGTAGACAGGAGTGTTAATAGTAAATTCATTAGGTTCAGTGTCCAGCACCTACCCCAATTAAATGTAGACTGGAGAGGGAATAGTAAAATAATCAATTTTATTATCCAGCACTTACCTCAATTAAATGTAGACTGGAGTGGGAATAGTAAATTAATTAGATTTATTATCCAGCATCTACCCCAATTAAATGTAGACTGGAGTGGGAATAGTAAATTAATTAGATTTAATATCCAGCGCCTACCCCAATTAAATGTAGACTGGATTGGGAATAGTAAATTAATTAGGTTCAGTGTCCAGCACCTACCCCAATTAAATGTACACTGGAGTAGTAATAGTAAATTAATTAGGTTCAGTGTCCAGCACCTACCCCAATTAAATGTAGACTGGAGTGGGAATAGTAAAATAATGAAATTTATTATCCAGCACTTACCCCAATGAAATGTAGACTGGAGTGAGAATAGTAAATTAATTATATTTATTTTCCAGCACCTACCCCAATTAAATGTAGACCGGAGTGGGAATAGTACAATAATTAGGTTCAGTGTCCAGCACCTACCCCAATTAAATGTAGACAGGAGTGGGAACAGTAAATTAATTACTTTTTTTATCCAGCACCTACCCTAATTAAATGTAGACTGGAGTTGTAATAGTAAATTATTAAGATTTAATATCCAGCGCCTACCCCAATAAAATGTAGACTGTAATGGGAATAGTAGATTAATTAGGTTCAGTGTCCAGCACCTACCCCAATTAAATGTAGACTGGAGTGTTAATAGGAAATTAATTAGGTTCAGTGTCCAGCACCTACCCCAATTAAATGTAGACTGGAGTGGGAATAGTAAAATAATGAATTTTATTATCCAGCAATTACCTCAATTAAATGTACACTGGAGTGGGAATAGTAAATTAATTAGATTTATTATCCAGCATCTACCCAATTAAATGTAGACTGGAGTGGGAATAGTAAATTAATTAAGTTCAGTGTCCAGCACCTACCCTAATTAAATATAGACTCAAGTGGGAATAGTAAATTAATTAGATTTATTATCCAGCACCTACCACAGTTAAATGTAGACTGGAGTGGGAATAGTAAATTAATTAAGTTCAGTGCCCAGCACCTACCCCAATTAAATGTAGACTGGAGTGGGAATGGTAAATTATTTAGATTTATTGTCCAGCACCTACCCCAATTAAATGTAGACTGGAGTGGGAATAGTAAATTAATTAAGTTCAGTGTTCAGCACCTACCCCAATTAAATGTAGACTGGAGTGGGAATAGTAAATTAAGTAGGTTCAGTGTCCAGCACCTACCCTAATTAAATGTAGACTGGAGTGGGAATAGTACATTAATTACTTTTAATATCCAGCACTTACCCCAATTAAATGTAGACTGGAGAGATAATAGTAAATTAATTACTTTTATTATCCAGCACCTACCCCAATGAAATGTAGACTGGAGTGGGAATAGTAAATTAATTAGATTTATTATCCAGCACCCACCCCAATTAATTGTAGACTGGAGTGGGAATAGTAAATTAATTAGGTTCAGTGTCCAGCACCTACCCCAATTAAATGTAGACAGGAGTGGGAATAGTAAATTAATTACTTTTATTATCTAGCACCTACCCCAATTAAATGTAGACTGGAGTGGGAATAGTAAATTAATTACTTTTATTATCCTGCACCTACCCTAATTAAATGTAGACTGGAGTGGGAATAGTAAATTAATTAAATTTATTATCCAGCGCCTACCCCAATTAAATGTAAACTGAAGTAGGAATAGTAAACTAATTAGGTTCAGTGTCCAGCACCTACCCCAATTAAATGTAGACTGGAGTGGTAATAGTAAATTAATTAGGTTCAGTGTCCAGCACCTACCCCAATTAAATGTAGACTGGAGTGGGAATAGTAAATTAATTACTTTTAATAGCCAGCACTTACCCCAATTAAATGTAGACTGGAGTGGGAATAGTAAATTAATTACTTTTATTATCCAGCACCTACCCCAATGAAATGTAGACTGGAGTGGAATTAGTACATTAATTAGGTTCAGTGTCCAGCACCTACCCCAATTAAATGTAGACAGGAGTAGGAACAGTAAATTAATTACTTGTTTTATCCAGCACCTACCCTAATTAAATGTAGACTGGAGTTGTAATAGTAAATTAATTAGATTTAATATCCAGCGCCTACCCCAGTTAAATGTAGACTGGAATGGGAATAGTAGATTAATTAGGTTCAGTGTCCAGCACCTACCCCAATTAAATGTAGAAAGGAGTGTTAATAGTAAATTCATTAGGTTCAGTGTCCAGCACCTACCCCAATTAAATGTAGACTGGAGGGGGAATAGTAAAATAATCAATTTTATTATCCAGCACTTACCTCAATTAAATGTAGACTGGAGTGGGAATAGTAAATTAATTAAATTTATTATCCAGCATCTACCCCAATTAAATGTAGACTGGAGTGGGAATAGTACATTAATTAAGTTCAGTGTCCAGCACCTACCCCAATTAAATATAGACTGGAGTGGGAATAGTAAATTAATTATATTCATTATCCAGCACCTACCACAATTTAATGTAGACTGGAGTGGAAATAGTAAATTAATTAAGTTCAGTGTCCAGCACCTACCCCAATTAAATGTAGACTGGAGTGGCAATAGTAAATTAATTAGGTTCAGTGTCCAGCACCTACCCTAATTAAATGTAGACTGGAGTGGGAAAAGTAAATTAATTACTTTTAATATCCAGCACTTACCCCAATTAAATACAGACTGGAGTGGGACTAGTGAATTAATTAGATTTATTGTCCAGCACCTACCACAATTAAAGGTAGACTGGAGTGGGAATAGTAAATTAATTAAGTTCAGTGTCCAGCACCTACCCCAATTAAATGTAGACTGGAGTCAGAATAGTAAATTAATTAGGTTCAGTGTCCAGCACCTACCCTAATTAAATGTAGACTGGAGTGGGAAATGTAAAATATTTACTTTTAATATCCAGCACTTACCCCAATTAAATACAGACTGGAGTGGGAATAGTGAATTAATTAGATTTATTATCCAGCACCTACCACAATTAAATGTAGACTAGAGTGGGAATAGTAAATTAATTAGGTTCAGTTTCCAGCACCTACCCCAATGAAATGTAGACTGGAGTGAGAAGAGTAAATTAATTATATTTATTATCCACCACCTACCACAATTAAATGTAGACTGGAATAGTAAATTAATTACTTTTATTATCCAGCACCTACCCTAATTAAATGTAGACTGGAGTGGGAATAGTAAATTAATTACATTTAATATCCAGCGCCTACCCCAATTAAATGTAGACTGAAGTGGGAATAGTAAATTAATTAGGTTCAGTGTCCAGCACCTACCCCAATTAAATGTAGACTGGAGTGGTAATAGTAAATTAATTAGGTTCAGTGTCCAGCACCTACCCCAATTAAGTGTAGACTGGAGTGGGAATAGTAAATTAATTGAGTTCAGTGTCCAGAGCCTACCCTAATTAAATGTAGACTGGAGTGGGAATAGTAAATAATTAGATTTATTTTCCAGCACCTACCCCAATTAAATGTAGACTGGAGTGGGAATAGAAAATTAATTAAGTTCAGTGTCCAGCACCTACCCCAATTAAATGTAGACGGGAGTGGAAATAGTAAATTAATTAAGTTCAGTGTCCAGCACCTACCCCAATTAAATGTAGACTGGAGTGGCAATAGTAAATTAATTAGGTTCAGTGTCCAGCACCTACCCTAATTAAATGTAGACTAGAGTGGGAAAAGTAAATTAATTACTTTTAATATCCAGCACTTACCCCAATTAAATACAGACTGGAGTGGGACTAGTGAATTCATTAGATTTATTATCCAGCACCTACCACAATTAAATGTAGACTGGAGTGGGAATAGTAAATTAATTAAGTTCAGTGTCCAGCACCTACCCCAATTAAATGTAGAGTGGAGTCAGAATAGTAAATTAATTAGGTTCAGTGTCCAGCACCTACCCTAATTAAATGTAGACTGGAGTGGGAAATGTAAATTAATTACTTTTAATATCCAGCACTTACCCCAATTAAATACAGACTGGAGTGGGAATAGTGAATTAATTAGATTTATTATCCAGCACCTACCACAAATAAATGTAGACTATAGTGGGAATAGTAAATTAATTAGGTTCAGTTTCCAGCACCTACCCCAATGAAATGTAGACTGGAGTGGGAATAGTAAATTAATTATATTTATTATCCACCACCAACCCCAATTAAATGTAGACTGGAGTGGGAATAGTAAATTAATTACTTTTATTATCCAGAACCTACCCTAATTAAATGTAGACTGGAGTGGGAATAGTAAATTAATTAAATTTAATATCCAGCGGCTACCCCATATAAATGTAGACTGAAGTGGAAATAGTAAAATAATTAGGTTCAGTGTCCAGCACCTACCCCAATTAAATGTAGACTGGAGTGGGAATAGTAAAATAATGAAATGTATTATCCAGCACTTACCCCAATGAAATGTAGACTGGAGTGGGAATAGTAAATTAATTAGATTTATTATCCAGCATCTACCCCAATTAAATGTAGACTGGAGTGGGAATAGTAAATTAATTAGATTTAATATCCAGCGCCCACCCCAATTAAATGCAGACTGGATTGGGAATAGTAAATTAATTAGGTTCAGTGTCCAGCACCTACCCCAATTAAATGTACACTGGAGTAGTAATAGTAAATTAATTAGGTTCAGTGTCCAGCACCTACCCCAATTAAATGTAGACTGGAGTGGGAATAGACAAATAATGAAATTTATTATCCAGCACTTACCCCAATGAAATGTAGACTGGAGTGAGAATAGTAAATTAATTATATTTATTTTCCAGCACCTACCCCAATTAAATGTAGACTGGAGTGGGAATAGTACAATAATTAGGTTCAGTGTCCAGCACCTACCCCAATTAAATGTAGACAGGAGTGGGAATAGTAAATTAATTACTTTTTTTATCCAGCACCTACCCTAATTAAATGTAGACTGGAGTTGTAATAGTAAATTATTAAGATTTAATATCCAGTGCCTACCCCAATAAAATGTAGACTGGAATGGGAATAGTAGATTAATTAGGTTCAGTGTCCAGCACCTACCCCAATTAAATGTAGACTGGAGTGTTAATAGTAAATTAATTAGGTTCAGTGTCCAGCACCTACCCCAATTAAATGTAGACTGGAGTGGGAATAGTAAAATAATGAATTTTATTATCCAGCAATTACCTCAATTAAATGTACACTGGAGTGGGAATAGTAAATAATTAGATTTATTATCCAGCATCTACCCAATTAAATGTAGACTGGAGTGGGAATAGTAAATTAATTAAGTTCAGTGTCCAGCACCTACCCCAATTAAATATAGACTCGAGTGGGAATAGTAAATTAATTAGATTTATTATCCAGCACCTACCACAGTTAAATGTAGACTGGAGTGGGAATAGTAAATTAATTAAGTTCAGTGCCCAGCACCTACCCCAATTAAATGTAGACTGGAGTGGGAATGGTAAATTATTTAGTTTTATTATCCAGCACCTACCCTAATTAAATGTAGACTGGAGCGCGAATAGTAAATTATTTAGATTTATTGTCCAGCACCTACCCCAATTAAATGTAGACTGGAGTGGGAATAGTAAATTAATTAAGTTCAGTGTTCAGCACCTACCCCAATTAAATGTAGACTGGAGTGGGAATAGTAAATTAAGTAGGTTCAGTGTCCAGCACCTACCCTAATTAAATGTAGACTGGAGTGGGAATAGTACATTAATTACTTTTAATATCCAGCACTTACCCCAATTAAATGTAGACTGGAGTGGGAATAGTAAATTAATTAGATTTATTATCCAGCACCCACCCCAATTAAATGTAGACTGGAGTGGGAAGAGTACATTTATTAGGTTCAGTGTCCAGCACCTACCCCAATGAAATGTAGACTGGAGTGGGAATAGTAAATTAATTATATTTATTATCCAGCACCTACCCCAATTCAATGTAGACTGGAGTGGGAATAGTAAATTAATTAGGTTCAGTGTCCAGCACCTACCCCAATTAAATGTAGACAGGAGTGGGAATAGTAAATTAATTACTTTTATTATCTAGCACCTACCCTAATTAAATGTAGACTGGAGTGGGAATAGTAAATTAATTAGATTTAATATCCAGCGCCTACCCCAATTAAATGTAGACTGGATTGGGAATAGTAAATTAATTAGGTTCAGTGTCCAGCACCTACCCCAATTAAATGCACACTGGAGAAGTAATAGTAAATTAATTAGGTGCAGTGTACAGCACCTACCCCAATTAAATGTAGACTGGAGTGGGAATAGTAAAATTTTGAAATTTATTATCCAGCACTTACCCCAATGAAATGTAGACTGGAGTGAGAATAGTAAATTAATTATATTTACTTTTCCAGCACCTACCCCAATTAAATGTAGACTGGAGTGAGAATAGTACATTAATTAGGTTCAGTGTCCAGCACCTACCCCAATTAAATGTAGACAGGAGTGGGAACAGTAAATTCATTACTTTTTTTATCCAGCACCTACCCTAATTAAATGTAGACTGGAGTTGTAATAGTAAATTAATTAGGTTTAATATCCAGCGCCTACCCCAATTAAATGTAGACTGGAATGGGAATAGTAGACTAATTAGGTTCAGTGTCCAGCACCTACCCCAATAAAATGTAGACTGGAGTGGGAATAGTAAAATAATGAATTTTATTATCCAGCACTTACCTCAATTAAATGTAGACTGGAGTGGGAATAGTAAATTAATCAGATGTATTATCCAGCATCTACCCCAATTAAATGTAGACTAGAGTGGGTATAGTAAATTATTTAGGTTCAGTTTCCAGCACCTACCCCAATGAAATGTAGACTGGAGTGGGAATAGTAAATTAATTATATTTATTGTCCACCACCTAGCCCAATTAAATGTAGACTGGAGTGGGAATAGTAAATTAATTAAATTTAATATCCAGCGCCTACCCCAATTAAATGTAGACTGAAGTGGGAATAGTAAACTAATTAGGTTCAGTGTCCAGCACCTACCCCAATTAAATGTAGACTGGAGTGGTAATAGTAAATTAATTAGGTTCAGTGTCCAGCACCTACCCCAATTAAATGTAGACTGGAGTGGGAATAGACAAATAATGAAATTTATTATCCAGCACTTACCCCAATGAAATGTAGACTGGAGTGAGAATAGTAAATTAATTATATTTATTTTCCAGCACCTACCCCAATTAAATGTAGACTGGAGTGGGAATAGTACAATAATTAGGTTCAGTGTCCAGCACCTACCCCAATTAAATGTAGACAGGAGTGGGAATAGTAAATTAATTACTTTTTTTATCCAGCACCTACCCTAATTAAATGTAGACTGGAGTTGTAATAGTAAATTATTAAGATTTAATATCCAGTGCCTACCCCAATAAAATGTAGACTGGAATGGGAATAGTAGATTAATTAGGTTCAGTGTCCAGCACCTACCCCAATTAAATGTAGACTGGAGTGTTAATAGTAAATTAATTAGGTTCAGTGTCCAGCACCTACCCCAATTAAATGTAGACTGGAGTGGGAATAGTAAAATAATGAATTTTATTATCCAGCAATTACCTCAATTAAATGTACACTGGAGTGGGAATAGTAAATAATTAGATTTATTATCCAGCATCTACCCAATTAAATGTAGACTGGAGTGGGAATAGTAAATTAATTAAGTTCAGTGTCCAGCACCTACCCCAATTAAATATAGACTCGAGTGGGAATAGTAAATTAATTAGATTTATTATCCAGCACCTACCACAGTTAAATGTAGACTGGAGTGGGAATAGTAAATTAATTAAGTTCAGTGCCCAGCACCTACCCCAATTAAATGTAGACTGGAGTGGGAATGGTAAATTATTTAGTTTTATTATCCAGCACCTACCCTAATTAAATGTAGACTGGAGCGCGAATAGTAAATTATTTAGATTTATTGTCCAGCACCTACCCCAATTAAATGTAGACTGGAGTGGGAATAGTAAATTAATTAAGTTCAGTGTTCAGCACCTACCCCAATTAAATGTAGACTGGAGTGGGAATAGTAAATTAAGTAGGTTCAGTGTCCAGCACCTACCCTAATTAAATGTAGACTGGAGTGGGAATAGTACATTAATTACTTTTAATATCCAGCACTTACCCCAATTAAATGTAGACTGGAGTGGGAATAGTAAATTAATTAGATTTATTATCCAGCACCCACCCCAATTAAATGTAGACTGGAGTGGGAAGAGTACATTTATTAGGTTCAGTGTCCAGCACCTACCCCAATGAAATGTAGACTGGAGTGGGAATAGTAAATTAATTATATTTATTATCCAGCACCTACCCCAATTCAATGTAGACTGGAGTGGGAATAGTAAATTAATTAGGTTCAGTGTCCAGCACCTACCCCAATTAAATGTAGACAGGAGTGGGAATAGTAAATTAATTACTTTTATTATCTAGCACCTACCCTAATTAAATGTAGACTGGAGTGGGAATAGTAAATTAATTAGATTTAATATCCAGCGCCTACCCCAATTAAATGTAGACTGGATTGGGAATAGTAAATTAATTAGGTTCAGTGTCCAGCACCTACCCCAATTAAATGCACACTGGAGAAGTAATAGTAAATTAATTAGGTGCAGTGTACAGCACCTACCCCAATTAAATGTAGACTGGAGTGGGAATAGTAAAATTTTGAAATTTATTATCCAGCACTTACCCCAATGAAATGTAGACTGGAGTGAGAATAGTAAATTAATTATATTTACTTTTCCAGCACCTACCCCAATTAAATGTAGACTGGAGTGAGAATAGTACATTAATTAGGTTCAGTGTCCAGCACCTACCCCAATTAAATGTAGACAGGAGTGGGAACAGTAAATTCATTACTTTTTTTATCCAGCACCTACCCTAATTAAATGTAGACTGGAGTTGTAATAGTAAATTAATTAGGTTTAATATCCAGCGCCTACCCCAATTAAATGTAGACTGGAATGGGAATAGTAGACTAATTAGGTTCAGTGTCCAGCACCTACCCCAATAAAATGTAGACTGGAGTGGGAATAGTAAAATAATGAATTTTATTATCCAGCACTTACCTCAATTAAATGTAGACTGGAGTGGGAATAGTAAATTAATCAGATGTATTATCCAGCATCTACCCCAATTAAATGTAGACTAGAGTGGGTATAGTAAATTATTTAGGTTCAGTTTCCAGCACCTACCCCAATGAAATGTAGACTGGAGTGGGAATAGTAAATTAATTATATTTATTGTCCACCACCTAGCCCAATTAAATGTAGACTGGAGTGGGAATAGTAAATTAATTAAATTTAATATCCAGCGCCTACCCCAATTAAATGTAGACTGAAGTGGGAATAGTAAACTAATTAGGTTCAGTGTCCAGCACCTACCCCAATTAAATGTAGACTGGAGTGGTAATAGTAAATTAATTAGGTTCAGTGTCCAGCACCTACCCCAATTAAATGTAGACTGGAGTGGGAATAGTAAATTAATTACTTTTAATAGCCAGCACTTACCCCAATTAAATGTAGACTGGAGTGGGAATAGTAAATTAATTACTTTTATTATCCGGCACCTACCCCAATGAAATGTAGACTGGAGTGGGAATAGTACATTAATTAGGTTCAGTGTCCAGCACCTACCCCAATTAAATGTAGACAGGAGTAGGAACAGTAAATTAATTACTTTTTTTATCCAGCACCTACCCTAATTAAATGTAGACTGGAGTTGTAATAGTAAATTAATTAGATTTAATATCCAGCACCTACCCCAGTGAAATGTAGACTGGAATGGGAATAGTAGATTAATTAGGTTCAGTGTCCAGCACCTACCCCAATTAAATGTAGACAGGAGTGTTAATAGTAAATTCATTAGGTTCAGTGTCCAGCACCTACCCCAATTAAATGTAGACTGGAGAGGGAATAGTAAAATAATCAATTTTATTATCCAGCACTTACCTCAATTAAATGTAGACTGGAGTGGGAATAGTAAATTAATTAGATTTATTATCCAGCATCTACCCCAATTAAATGTAGACTGGAGTGGGAATAGTAAATTAATTAGATTTAATATCCAGCGCCTACCCCAATTAAATGTAGACTGGATTGGGAATAGTAAATTAATTAGGTTCAGTGTCCAGCACCTACCCCAATTAAATGTACACTGGAGTAGTAATAGTAAATTAATTAGGTTCAGTGTCCAGCACCTACCCCAATTAAATGTAGACTGGAGTGGGAATAGTAAAATAATGAAATTTATTATCCAGCACTTACCCCAATGAAATGTAGACTGGAGTGAGAATAGTAAATTAATTATATTTATTTTCCAGCACCTACCCCAATTAAATGTAGACCGGAGTGGGAATAGTACAATAATTAGGTTCAGTGACCAGCACCTACCCCAATTAAATGTAGACAGGAGTGGGAACAGTAAATTAATTACTTTTTTTATCCAGCACCTACCCTAATTAAATGTAGACTGGAGTTGTAATAGTAAATTATTAAGATTTAATATCCAGCGCCTACCCCAATAAAATGTAGACTGGAATGGGAATAGTAGATTAATTAGGTTCAGTGTCCAGCACCTACCCCAATTAAATGTAGACTGGAGTGTTAATAGTAAATTAATTAGGTTCAGTGTCCAGCACCTACCCCAATTAAATGTAGACTGGAGTGGGAATAGTAAAATAATGAATTTTATTATCCAGCAATTACCTCAATTAAATGTACACTGGAGTGGGAATAGTAAATTAATTAGATTTATTATCCAGCATCTACCCAATTAAATGTAGACTGGAGTGGGAATAGTAAATTAATTAAGTTCAGTGTCCAGCACCTACCCCAATTAAATATAGACTCGAGTGGGAATAGTAAATTAATTAGATTTATTATCCAGCACCTACCACAGTTAAATGTAGACTGGAGTGGGAATAGTAAATTAATTAAGTTCAGTGCCCAGCACCTACCCCAATTAAATGTAGACTGGAGTGGGAATGGTAAATTATTTAGTTTTATTATCCAGCACCTACCCTAATTAAATGTAGACTGGAGCGGGAATAGTAAAATATTTAGATTTATTGTCCAGCACCTACCCCAATTAAATGTAGACTGGAGTGGGAATAGTAAATTAATTAAGTTCAGTGTTCAGCACCTACCCCAATTAAATGTAGACTGGAGTGGGAATAGTAAATTAAGTAGGTTCAGTGTCCAGCACCTACCCTAATTAAATGTAGACTGGAGTGGGAATAGTACATTAATTACTTTTATTATCCAGCACCTACCCCAATGAAATGTAGACTGGAGTGGGAATAGTAAATTAATTAGATTTATTATCCAGCACCCACCCCAATTAAATGTAGACTGGAGTGGGAAGAGTACATTTATTAGGTTCAGTGTCCAGCACCTACGCCAATGAAATGTAGACTGGAGTGGGAATAGTAAATTAATTATATTTATTATCCAGCACCTACCCCAATTCAATGTAGACTGGAGTGGGAATAGTAAATTAATTAGGTTCAGTGTCCAGCACCTACCCCAATTAAATGTAGACAGGAGTGGGAATAGTAAATTAATTACTTTTATTATCTAGCACCTACCCTAATTAAATGTAGACTGGAGTGGGAATAGTAAATTAATTAGATTTAATATCCAGCGCCTACCCCAATTAAATGTAGACTGGATTGGGAATAGTAAATTAATTAGGTTCAGTGTCCAGCACCTACCCCAATTAAATGTACACTGGAGCAGTAATAGTAAATTAATTAGGTTCAGTGTCCAGCACCTACCCCAATTAAATGTAGACTGGAGTGGGAATAGTAAAATAATGAAATTTATTATCCAGCACTTACCCCAATGAAATGTAGACTGGAGTGAGAATAGTAAATTAATTATATTTATTTTCCAGCACCTACCCCAATTAAATGTAGACTGGAGTGAGAATAGTACATTAATTAGGTTCAGTGTCCAGCACCTACCCCAATTAAATGTAGACAGGTGTGGGAACAGTAAATTAATTACTTTTTTTATCCAGCACCTACCCTAATTAAATGTAGACTAGAGTTGTAATAGTAAATTAATTAGATTTAATATCCAGCGCCTACCCCAATTAAATGTAGACTGGAATGGGAATAGTAGACTAATTAGGTTCAGTGTCCAGCATCTACCCCAATTAAATGAAGACTGGAGTGTTAATAGTAAATTAATTAGGTTCAGTGTCCAGCACCTACCCCAATAAAATGTAGACTGTAGTGGGAATAGTAAAATAATGAATTTTATTATCCAGCACTTACCTCAATTAAATGTAGACTGGAGTGGGAATGGTAAATCAATCAGATTTATTATCCAGCATCTACCCCAATTAAATGTAGACTGGAGTGGGAATAGTAAATTAATTAAGTTCAGTGTCCAGCACCTACCCCGATTAAATATAGACTGGAGTGGGAATAGTAAATAATTAGATTTATTATCCAGCACCTACCACAATTAAATGTAGACTGGAGTGGGAATAGTAAATTAATTAAGTTCAGTATCCAGCACCTACCCCAATTAAATGTAGACTGGAGTGGGAATAGTAAATTAATTAGGTTCAGTGTCCAGCACCTACCCTAATTAAATGTAGACTGGAGTGGGAAAAGTAAATTAATTACTTTTAATATCCAGCACTTACCCCAATTAAATACAGACTGGAGTGGGAATAGTGAATTAATTAGATTTATTATCCAGCACCTACCACAATTAAATGTAGACTGGAGTGGGAATAGTAAATTAATTAAGTTCAGTGTCCAGCACCTACCCCAATTAAATGTAGACTGGAGTGGGAATAGTAAATTAATTAGGTTCAGTGTCCAGCACCTACCCTAATTAAATGTAGACCGGAGTGGGAAAAGTAAATTAATTACTTTTAATATCCAGCACTTACCCCAATTAAATACAGACTGGAGTGGGAATAGTGAATTAATTAGATTTATTATCCAGCACCTACCACAATTAAATGAAGACTGGAGTTGGAATAGTAAATTAATTAAGTTCAGTGTCCAGCACCTACCCCAATTAAATGTAGACTGGAGTGGGAATAGTAAATTAAATAGGTTCAGTGGCCAGCACCTACCCTAATTAAATGTAGACTGGAGTGGGAAAAGTAAATTAATTACTTTTAATATCCAACACTTACCCCAATTAAATACAGACTGGAGTGGGAATAGTGAATTAATTAGATTTATTATCCAGCACCTACCCCAATTAAATTTAGACTAGAGTGGGAATAGTAAATTAATTAGGTTCAGTTTCCAGCACCTACCCCAATGAAATGTAGACTGGAGTGGGAATAGTAAATTAATTATATTTATTGTCCACCACCTACCCCAATTAAATGTAGACTGGAGTGGGAATAGTAAATTAATTACTTTTATTATCCTGCACCTACCCTAATTAAATGTAGACTGGAGTGAGAATAGTAAATTAATTAAATGTATAATCCAGCGCCTACCCCAATTAAATGTAAACTGAAGTAGGAATCGTAAACTAATTAGGTTCAGTGTCCAGCACCTACCCCAATTAAATGTAGACTGGAGTGGTAATAGTAAATTAATTAGGTTCAGTGTCCAGCACCTACCCCAATTAAATGTAGACTGGAGTGGGAATAGTAAATTAATTACTTTTAATAGCCAGCACTTACCCCAATTAAATGTAGACTGGAGTGGGAATAGTAAATTAATTACTTTTATTATCCAGCACCTACCCCAATGAAATGTAGACTGGAGTGGAATTAGTACATTAATTAGGTTCAGTGTCCAGCACCTACCCCAATTAAATGTAGACAGGAGTAGGAACAGTAAATTAATTACTTTTTTATCCAGCACCTACCCTAATTAAATGTAGACTGGAGTTGTAATAGTAAATTAATTAGATTTAATATCCAGCGCCTACCCCAGTTAAATGTAGACTGGACAGGGAATAGTAGATTAATTAGGTTCAGTGTCCAGCACCTACCCCAATTAAATGTAGAAAGGAGTGTTAATAGTAAATTCATTAGGTTCAGTGTCCAGCACCTACCCCAATTAAATGTAGACTGGAGGCGGAATAGTAAAATAATCAATTTTATTATCCAGCACTTACCTCAATTAAATATAGACTGGAGTGGGAATAGTAAATTAATTAAATTTATTATCCAGCATCTACCCCAATTAAATGTAGACTGGAGTGGGAATAGTACATTAATTAAGTTCAGTGTCCAGCACCTACCCCAATTAAATATAGACTGGAGTGGGAATAGTAAATTAATTATATTCATTATCCAGCACCTACCACAATTTAATGTAGACTGGAGTGGAAATAGTAAATTAATTAAGTTCAGTGTCCAGCACCTACCCCAATTAAATGTAGACTGGAGTGGGAATAGTAAAATAATGAAATTTATTATCCAGCACTTACCCCAATGAAATGTAGACTGGAGTGAGAATAGTAAATTAATTATATTTATTTTCCAGCACCTACCCCAATTAAATGTAGACTGGAGTGGGAATAATACAATAATTAGGTTCAGTGTCCAGCACCTACCCCAATTAAATGTAGACAGGAGTGGGAACAGTAAATTAATTACTTTTTTTATCCAGCACCTACCCTAATTAAATGTAGACTGCAGTTGTAATAGTAAATTATTAAAATTTAATATCCAGCGCCTACCCCAATAAAATGTAGACTGGAATGGGAATAGTAGATTAATTAGGTTCAGTGTCCAGCACCTACCCCAATTAAATGTAGACTGGAGTGTTAATAGTAAATTAATTAGGTTCAGTGTCCAGCACCTACCCCAATTAAATGTAGACTGGAGTGGGAATAGTAAAAAAATGAATTTTATTATCCAGCAATTACCTCAATTAAATGTACACTGGAGTGGGAATAGTAAATTAATTAGATTTATTATCCAGCATCTACCCAATTAAATGTAGACTGGAGTGGGAATAGTAAATTAATTAAGTTCAGTGTCCAGCACCTACCCCAATTAAATATAGACTCGAGTGGGAATAGTAAATTAATTAGATTTATTATCCAGCACCTACCACAGTTAAATGTAGACTGGAGTGGGAATAGTAAATTAATTAAGTTCAGTGTCCAGCACCTACCCCAATTAAATGTAGACTGGAGTGGGAATGGTAAATTATTTAGTTTTATTATCCAGCACCTACCCTAATTAAATGTAGACTGGAGCGGGAATAGTAAATTATTTAGATTTTTTGTCCAGCACCTACCCCAATTAAATGTAGACTGGAGTGGGAATAGTAAATTAATTAAGTTCAGTGTCCAGCACCTACCCTAATTAAATGTAGACTGGAGTGGGAATAGTACATTAATTACTTTTAATATCCAGCACTTACCCCAATTAAATGTAGACTGGAGTGGGAATAGTAAAATAATGAATTTTATTATCCAGCACTTACCTCAATTAAATGTCGACTGGAGTGGGAATAGTAAATTAATCAGATTTATTATCCAGCATCTACCCCAATTAAATGTAGACTAGAGTGCGAATAGTAAATTAATTAGGTTCAGTTTCCAGCACCTACCCCAATGAAATGTAGACTGGAGTGGGAATAGTAAATTAATTATATTTATTGTCCACCACCTACCCCAATTAAATGTAGACTGGAGTGGGAATAGTAAATTAATTAAATTTAATATCCAGCACCTACCCCAATTAAATGTAGACTGAAGTGGGAATAGTAAACTAATTAGGTTCAGTGTCCAGCACCTACCCCAATTAAATGTAGACTGGAGTGGTAATAGTAAATTAATTAGGTTCAGTGTCCAGCACCTACCCCAATTAAATGTAGACTGGAGTGGGAATAGTAAATTAATTACTTTTAATAGCCAGCACTTACCCCAATTAAATGTAGACTGAAGTGGGAATAGTAAATTAATTACTTTTATTATCCGGCACCTACCCCAATGAAATGTAGACTGGAGTGGGAATAGTACATTAATTAGGTTCAGTGTCCAGCACCTACCCCAATTAAATGTAGACAGGAGTAGGAACAGTAAATTAATTACTTTTTTTATCCAGCACCTACCCTAATTAAATGTAGACTGGAGTTGTAATAGTAAATTAATTAGATTTAATATCCAGCGCCCACCCCAGTTAAATGTAGACTGGAATGGGAATAGTAGATTAATTAGGTTCAGTGTCCAGCACCTACCCCAATTAAATGTAGACAGGAGTGTTAATAGTAAATTCATTAGGTTCAGTGTCCAGCACCTACCCCAATTAAATGTAGACTGGAGAGGGAATAGTAAAATAATCAATTTTATTATCCAGCACTTACCTCAATTAAATGTAGACTGGAGTGGGAATAGTAAATTAATTAGATTTATTATCCAGCATCTACCCCAATTAAATGTAGACTGGAGTGGGAATAGTAAATTAATTAGATTTAATGTCCAGCGCCTACCCCAATTAAATGCAGACTGGATTGGGAATAGTAAATTAATTAGGTTCCGTGTCCAGCACCTACCCCAATTAAATGTACACTGGAGTAGTAATAGTAAATTAATTAGGTTCAGTGTCCAGCACCTACCCCAATTAAATGTAGACTGGAGTGGGAATAGTAAAATAATGAAATTTATTATCCAGCACTTACCCCAATGAAATGTAGACTGGAGTGAGAATAGTAAATTAATTATATTTATTTTCCAGCACCTACCCCAATTAAATGTAGACTGGAGTGGGAATAGTACAATAATTAGGTTCAGTGTCCAGCACCTACCCCAATTAAATGTAGACAGGAGTGGGAACAGTAAATTAATTACTTTTTTTATCCAGCACCTACCCTAATTAAATGTAGACTGGAGTTGTAATAGTAAATTATTAAGATTTAATATCCAGCGCCTACCCCAATAAAATGTAGACTGGAATGGGAATAGTAGATTAATTAGGTTCAGTGTCCAGCACCTACCCCAATTAAATGTAGACTGGAGTGTTAATAGTAAATTAATTAGGTTCAGTGTCCAGCACCTACCCCAATTAAATGTAGACTGAAGTGGGAATAGTAAAATAATGAATTTTATTATCCAGCAATTACCTCAATTAAATGTACACTGGAGTGGGAATAGTAAATTAATTAGATTTATTATCCAGCATCTACCCAATTAAATGTAGACTGGAGTGGGAATAGTAAATTAATTAAGTTCAGTGTCCAGCACCTACCCCAATTAAATATAGACTCGAGTGGGAATAGTAAATTAATTAGATTTATTATCCAGCACCTACCACAGTTAAATGTAGACTGGAGTGGGAATAGTAAATTAATTAAGTTCAGTGCCCAGCACCTACCCCAATTAAATGTAGACTGGAGTGGGAATGGTAAATTATTTAGTTTTATTATCCAGCACCTACCCTAATTAAATGTAGACTGGAGCGGGAATAGTAAATTATTTAGATTTATTGTCCAGCACCTACCCCAATTAAATGTAGACTGGAGTGGGAATAGTAAATTAATTAAGTTCAGTGTTCAGCACCTACCCCAATTAAATGTAGACTGGAGTGGGAATAGTAAATTAAGTAGGTTCAGTGTCCAGCACCTACCCTAATTAAATGTAGACTGGAGTGGGAATAGTACATTAATTACTTTTAATATCCAGTACTTACCCCAATTAAATGTAGACTGGAGTGGGAATAGTAAATTAATTAGATTTATTATCCAGCACCCACCCCAATTAAATGTAGACTGGAGTGGGAAGAGTACATTTATTAGGTTCAGTGTCCAGCACCTACCCCAATGAAATGTAGACTGGAGTGGGAATAGTAAATTAATTATATTTATTATCCAGCACCTACCCCAATTCAATGTAGACTGGAGTGGGAATAGTAAATTAATTAGGTTCAGTGTTCAGCACCTACCCCAATTAAATGTAGACAGGAGTGGGAATAGTAAATTAATTACTTTTATTATCTAGCACCTACCCTAATTAAATGTAGACTGGAGTGGGAATAGTAAATTAATTAGATTTAATATCCAGCGCCTACCCCAATTAAATGTAGACTGGATTGGGAATAGTAAATTAATTAGGTTCAGTGTCCAGCACCTACCCCAATTAAATGCACACTGGAGAAGTAATAGTAAATAAATTAGGTGCAGTGTCCAGCACCTACCCCAATTAAATGTAGACTGGAGTGGGAATAGTAAAATATTGAAATTTATTATCCAGCACTTACCCCAATGAAATGTAGACTGGAGTGAGAATAGTAAATTAATTATATTTATTTTTCCAGCACCTACCCCAATTAAATGTAGACTGGAGTGAGAATAGTACATTAATTAGGTTCAGTGTCCAGCACCTACCCCAATTAAATGTAGACAGGAGTGGGAACAGTAAATTAATTACTTTTTTTATCCAGCACCTACCCTAAATAAATGTAGACTGGAGTTGTAATAGTAAATTAATTAGGTTTAATATCCAGCGCCTACCCCAATTAAATGTAGACTGGAATGGGAATAGTAGACTAATTAGGTTCAGTGTCCAGCACCTACCCCAATTAAATGAAGACTGGAGTGTTAATAGTAAATTAATTAGGTTCAGTGTCCAGCACCTACCCCAATAAAATGTAGACTGGAGTGGGAATAGTAAAATAATGAATTTTATTATCCAGCACTTACCTCAATTAAATGTAGACTGGAGTGGGAATAGTAAATTAATCAGATTTATTATCCAGCATCTACCCCAATTAAATGTAGACTAGAGTGGGTATAGTAAATTAATTAGGTTCGGTTTCCAGCACCTACCCCAATGAAATGTAGACTGGAGTGGGAATAGTAAATTAATTATATTTATTGTCCACCACCTACCCCAATTAAATGTAGACTGGAGTGGGAATAGTAAATTAATTAAATTTATTATCCAGCGCCTACCCCAATTAAATGTAGACTGAAGTGGGAATAGTAAACTAATTAGGTTCAGTGTCCAGCACCTACCCCAATTAAATGTAGACTGGAGTGGTAATAGTAAATTAATTAGGTTCAGTGTCCAGCACCTACCCCAATTAAATGTAGACTGGAGTGGGAATAGTAAATTAATTACTTTTAATAGCCAGCACTTACCCCAATTAAATGTAGACTGGAGTGGGAATAGTAAATTAATTACTTTCATTATCCGGCACCTACCCCAATGAAATGTAGACTGGAGTGGGAATAGTACATTAATTAGGTTCAGTGTCCAGCACCTACCCCAATTAAATGTAGACAGGAGTAGGAACAGTAAATTAATTACTTTTTCTATCCAGCACCTACCCTAATTAAATGTAGACTGGAGTTGTAATAGTAAATTAATTAGATTTAATATCCAGCACCTACCCCAGTTAAATGTAGACTGGAATGGGAATAGTAGATTAATTAGGTTCAGTGTCCAGCACCTACCCCAATTAAATGTAGACAGGAGTGTTAATAGTAAATTCATTAGGTTCAGTGTCCAGCACCTACCCCAATTAAATGTAGACTGGAGAGGGAATAGTAAAATAATCAATTTTATTATCCAGCACTTACCTCAATTAAATGTAGACTGGAGTGGGAATAGTAAATTAATTAGATTTATTATCCAGCATCTACCCCAATTAAATGTAGACTGGAGTGGGAATAGTAAATTAATTAGATTTAATATCCAGCGCCTACCCCAATTAAATGTAGACTGGATTGGGAATAGTAAATTAATTAGGTTCAGTGTCCAGCACCTACCCCAATTAAATGTACACTGGAGTAGTAATAGTAAATTAATTAGGTTCAGTGTCCAGCACCTACCCCAATTAAATGTAGACTGGAGTGGGAATAGTAAAATAATGAAATTTATTATCCAGCACTTACCCCAATGAAATGTAGACTGGAGTGAGAATAGTAAATTAATTATATTTATTTTCCAGCACCTACCCCAATTAAATGTAGACCGGAGTGGGAATAGTACAATAATTAGGTTCAGTGTCCAGCACCTACCCCAATTAAATGTAGACAGGAGTGGGAACAGTAAATTAATTACTTTTTTTATCCAGCACCTACCCTAATTAAATGTAGACTGGAGTTGTAATAGTAAATTATTAAGATTTAATATCCAGCGCCTACCCCAATAAAATGTAGACTGTAATGGGAATAGTAGATTAATTAGGTTCAGTGTCCAGCACCTACCCCAATTAAATGTAGACTGGAGTGTTAATAGGAAATTAATTAGGTTCAGTGTCCAGCACCTACCCCAATTAAATGTAGACTGGAGTGGGAATAGTAAAATAATGAATTTTATTATCCAGCAATTACCTCAATTAAATGTACACTGGAGTGGGAATAGTAAATTAATTAGATTTATTATCCAGCATCTACCCAATTAAATGTAGACTGGAGTGGGAATAGTAAATTAATTAAGTTCAGTGTCCAGCACCTACCCTAATTAAATATAGACTCAAGTGGGAATAGTAAATTAATTAGATTTATTATCCAGCACCTACCACAGTTAAATGTAGACTGGAGTGGGAATAGTAAATTAATTAAGTTCAGTGCCCAGCACCTACCCCAATTAAATGTAGACTGGAGTGGGAATGGTAAATTATTTAGATTTATTGTCCAGCACCTACCCCAATTAAATGTAGACTGGAGTGGGAATAGTAAATTAATTAAGTTCAGTGTTCAGCACCTACCCCAATTAAATGTAGACTGGAGTGGGAATAGTAAATTAAGTAGGTTCAGTGTCCAGCACCTACCCTAATTAAATGTAGACTGGAGTGGGAATAGTACATTAATTACTTTTAATATCCAGCACTTACCCCAATTAAATGTAGACTGGAGAGATAATAGTAAATTAATTACTTTTATTATCCAGCACCTACCCCAATGAAATGTAGACTGGAGTGGGAATAGTAAATTAATTAGATTTATTATCCAGCACCCACCCCAATTAATTGTAGACTGGAGTGGGAATAGTAAATTAATTAGGTTCAGTGTCCAGCACCTACCCCAATTAAATGTAGACAGGAGTGGGAATAGTAAATTAATTACTTTTATTATCTAGCACCTACCCCAATTAAATGTAGACTGGAGTGGGAATAGTAAATTAATTACTTTTATTATCCTGCACCTACCCTAATTAAATGTAGACTGGAGTGGGAATAGTAAATTAATTAAATTTATTATCCAGCGCCTACCCCAATTAAATGTAAACTGAAGTAGGAATAGTAAACTAATTAGGTTCAGTGTCCAGCACCTACCCCAATTAAATGTAGACTGGAGTGGTAATAGTAAATTAATTAGGTTCAGTGTCCAGCACCTACCCCAATTAAATGTAGACTGGAGTGGGAATAGTAAATTAATTACTTTTAATAGCCAGCACTTACCCCAATTAAATGTAGACTGGAGTGGGAATAGTAAATTAATTACTTTTATTATCCAGCACCTACCCCAATGAAATGTAGACTGGAGTGGAATTAGTACATTAATTAGGTTCAGTGTCCAGCACCTACCCCAATTAAATGTAGACAGGAGTAGGAACAGTAAATTAATTACTTGTTTTATCCAGCACCTACCCTAATTAAATGTAGACTGGAGTTGTAATAGTAAATTAATTAGATTTAATATCCAGCGCCTACCCCAGTTAAATGTAGACTGGAATGGGAATAGTAGATTAATTAGGTTCAGTGTCCAGCACCTACCCCAATTAAATGTAGAAAGGAGTGTTAATAGTAAATTCATTAGGTTCAGTGTCCAGCACCTACCCCAATTAAATGTAGACTGGAGGGGGAATAGTAAAATAATCAATTTTATTATCCAGCACTTACCTCAATTAAATGTAGACTGGAGTGGGAATAGTAAATTAATTAAATTTATTATCCAGCATCTACCCCAATTAAATGTAGACTGGAGTGGGAATAGTACATTAATTAAGTTCAGTGTCCAGCACCTACCCCAATTAAATATAGACTGGAGTGGGAATAGTAAATTAATTATATTCATTATCCAGCACCTACCACAATTTAATGTAGACTGGAGTGGAAATAGTAAATTAATTAAGTTCAGTGTCCAGCACCTACCCCAATTAAATGTAGACTGGAGTGGCAATAGTAAATTAATTAGGTTCAGTGTCCAGCACCTACCCTAATTAAATGTAGACTGGAGTGGGAAAAGTAAATTAATTACTTTTAATATCCAGCACTTACCCCAATTAAATACAGACTGGAGTGGGACTAGTGAATTAATTAGATTTATTGTCCAGCACCTACCACAATTAAAGGTAGACTGGAGTGGGAATAGTAAATTAATTAAGTTCAGTGTCCAGCACCTACCCCAATTAAATGTAGACTGGAGTCAGAATAGTAAATTAATTAGGTTCAGTGTCCAGCACCTACCCTAATTAAATGTAGACTGGAGTGGGAAATGTAAAATATTTACTTTTAATATCCAGCACTTACCCCAATTAAATACAGACTGGAGTGGGAATAGTGAATTAATTAGATTTATTATCCAGCACCTACCACAATTAAATGTAGACTAGAGTGGGAATAGTAAATTAATTAGGTTCAGTTTCCAGCACCTACCCCAATGAAATGTAGACTGGAGTGAGAAGAGTAAATTAATTATATTTATTATCCACCACCTACCACAATTAAATGTAGACTGGAATAGTAAATTAATTACTTTTATTATCCAGCACCTACCCTAATTAAATGTAGACTGGAGTGGGAATAGTAAATTAATTACATTTAATATCCAGCGCCTACCCCAATTAAATGTAGACTGAAGTGGGAATAGTAAATTAATTAGGTTCAGTGTCCAGCACCTACCCCAATTAAATGTAGACTGGAGTGGTAATAGTAAATTAATTAGGTTCAGTGTCCAGCACCTACCCCAATTAAGTGTAGACTGGAGTGGGAATAGTAAATTAATTGAGTTCAGTGTCCAGAGCCTACCCTAATTAAATGTAGACTGGAGTGGGAATAGTAAATAATTAGATTTATTTTCCAGCACCTACCCCAATTAAATGTAGACTGGAGTGGGAATAGAAAATTAATTAAGTTCAGTGTCCAGCACCTACCCCAATTAAATGTAGACGGGAGTGGAAATAGTAAATTAATTAAGTTCAGTGTCCAGCACCTACCCCAATTAAATGTAGACTGGAGTGGCAATAGTAAATTAATTAGGTTCAGTGTCCAGCACCTACCCTAATTAAATGTAGACTAGAGTGGGAAAAGTAAATTAATTACTTTTAATATCCAGCACTTACCCCAATTAAATACAGACTGGAGTGGGACTAGTGAATTCATTAGATTTATTATCCAGCACCTACCACAATTAAATGTAGACTGGAGTGGGAATAGTAAATTAATTAAGTTCAGTGTCCAGCACCTACCCCAATTAAATGTAGAGTGGAGTCAGAATAGTAAATTAATTAGGTTCAGTGTCCAGCACCTACCCTAATTAAATGTAGACTGGAGTGGGAAATGTAAATTAATTACTTTTAATATCCAGCACTTACCCCAATTAAATACAGACTGGAGTGGGAATAGTGAATTAATTAGATTTATTATCCAGCACCTACCACAAATAAATGTAGACTATAGTGGGAATAGTAAATTAATTAGGTTCAGTTTCCAGCACCTACCCCAATGAAATGTAGACTGGAGTGGGAATAGTAAATTAATTATATTTATTATCCACCACCAACCCCAATTAAATGTAGACTGGAGTGGGAATAGTAAATTAATTACTTTTATTATCCAGAACCTACCCTAATTAAATGTAGACTGGAGTGGGAATAGTAAATTAATTAAATTTAATATCCAGCGGCTACCCCATATAAATGTAGACTGAAGTGGAAATAGTAAAATAATTAGGTTCAGTGTCCAGCACCTACCCCAATTAAATGTAGACTGGAGTGGGAATAGTAAAATAATGAAATGTATTATCCAGCACTTACCCCAATGAAATGTAGACTGGAGTGGGAATAGTAAATTAATTAGATTTATTATCCAGCATCTACCCCAATTAAATGTAGACTGGAGTGGGAATAGTAAATTAATTAGATTTAATATCCAGCGCCCACCCCAATTAAATGCAGACTGGATTGGGAATAGTAAATTAATTAGGTTCAGTGTCCAGCACCTACCCCAATTAAATGTACACTGGAGTAGTAATAGTAAATTAATTAGGTTCAGTGTCCAGCACCTACCCCAATTAAATGTAGACTGGAGTGGGAATAGACAAATAATGAAATTTATTATCCAGCACTTACCCCAATGAAATGTAGACTGGAGTGAGAATAGTAAATTAATTATATTTATTTTCCAGCACCTACCCCAATTAAATGTAGACTGGAGTGGGAATAGTACAATAATTAGGTTCAGTGTCCAGCACCTACCCCAATTAAATGTAGACAGGAGTGGGAATAGTAAATTAATTACTTTTTTTATCCAGCACCTACCCTAATTAAATGTAGACTGGAGTTGTAATAGTAAATTATTAAGATTTAATATCCAGTGCCTACCCCAATAAAATGTAGACTGGAATGGGAATAGTAGATTAATTAGGTTCAGTGTCCAGCACCTACCCCAATTAAATGTAGACTGGAGTGTTAATAGTAAATTAATTAGGTTCAGTGTCCAGCACCTACCCCAATTAAATGTAGACTGGAGTGGGAATAGTAAAATAATGAATTTTATTATCCAGCAATTACCTCAATTAAATGTACACTGGAGTGGGAATAGTAAATAATTAGATTTATTATCCAGCATCTACCCAATTAAATGTAGACTGGAGTGGGAATAGTAAATTAATTAAGTTCAGTGTCCAGCACCTACCCCAATTAAATATAGACTCGAGTGGGAATAGTAAATTAATTAGATTTATTATCCAGCACCTACCACAGTTAAATGTAGACTGGAGTGGGAATAGTAAATTAATTAAGTTCAGTGCCCAGCACCTACCCCAATTAAATGTAGACTGGAGTGGGAATGGTAAATTATTTAGTTTTATTATCCAGCACCTACCCTAATTAAATGTAGACTGGAGCGCGAATAGTAAATTATTTAGATTTATTGTCCAGCACCTACCCCAATTAAATGTAGACTGGAGTGGGAATAGTAAATTAATTAAGTTCAGTGTTCAGCACCTACCCCAATTAAATGTAGACTGGAGTGGGAATAGTAAATTAAGTAGGTTCAGTGTCCAGCACCTACCCTAATTAAATGTAGACTGGAGTGGGAATAGTACATTAATTACTTTTAATATCCAGCACTTACCCCAATTAAATGTAGACTGGAGTGGGAATAGTAAATTAATTAGATTTATTATCCAGCACCCACCCCAATTAAATGTAGACTGGAGTGGGAAGAGTACATTTATTAGGTTCAGTGTCCAGCACCTACCCCAATGAAATGTAGACTGGAGTGGGAATAGTAAATTAATTATATTTATTATCCAGCACCTACCCCAATTCAATGTAGACTGGAGTGGGAATAGTAAATTAATTAGGTTCAGTGTCCAGCACCTACCCCAATTAAATGTAGACAGGAGTGGGAATAGTAAATTAATTACTTTTATTATCTAGCACCTACCCTAATTAAATGTAGACTGGAGTGGGAATAGTAAATTAATTAGATTTAATATCCAGCGCCTACCCCAATTAAATGTAGACTGGATTGGGAATAGTAAATTAATTAGGTTCAGTGTCCAGCACCTACCCCAATTAAATGCACACTGGAGAAGTAATAGTAAATTAATTAGGTGCAGTGTACAGCACCTACCCCAATTAAATGTAGACTGGAGTGGGAATAGTAAAATTTTGAAATTTATTATCCAGCACTTACCCCAATGAAATGTAGACTGGAGTGAGAATAGTAAATTAATTATATTTACTTTTCCAGCACCTACCCCAATTAAATGTAGACTGGAGTGAGAATAGTACATTAATTAGGTTCAGTGTCCAGCACCTACCCCAATTAAATGTAGACAGGAGTGGGAACAGTAAATTCATTACTTTTTTTATCCAGCACCTACCCTAATTAAATGTAGACTGGAGTTGTAATAGTAAATTAATTAGGTTTAATATCCAGCGCCTACCCCAATTAAATGTAGACTGGAATGGGAATAGTAGACTAATTAGGTTCAGTGTCCAGCACCTACCCCAATAAAATGTAGACTGGAGTGGGAATAGTAAAATAATGAATTTTATTATCCAGCACTTACCTCAATTAAATGTAGACTGGAGTGGGAATAGTAAATTAATCAGATGTATTATCCAGCATCTACCCCAATTAAATGTAGACTAGAGTGGGTATAGTAAATTATTTAGGTTCAGTTTCCAGCACCTACCCCAATGAAATGTAGACTGGAGTGGGAATAGTAAATTAATTATATTTATTGTCCACCACCTAGCCCAATTAAATGTAGACTGGAGTGGGAATAGTAAATTAATTAAATTTAATATCCAGCGCCTACCCCAATTAAATGTAGACTGAAGTGGGAATAGTAAACTAATTAGGTTCAGTGTCCAGCACCTACCCCAATTAAATGTAGACTGGAGTGGTAATAGTAAATTAATTAGGTTCAGTGTCCAGCACCTACCCCAATTAAATGTAGACTGGAGTGGGAATAGACAAATAATGAAATTTATTATCCAGCACTTACCCCAATGAAATGTAGACTGGAGTGAGAATAGTAAATTAATTATATTTATTTTCCAGCACCTACCCCAATTAAATGTAGACTGGAGTGGGAATAGTACAATAATTAGGTTCAGTGTCCAGCACCTACCCCAATTAAATGTAGACAGGAGTGGGAATAGTAAATTAATTACTTTTTTTATCCAGCACCTACCCTAATTAAATGTAGACTGGAGTTGTAATAGTAAATTATTAAGATTTAATATCCAGTGCCTACCCCAATAAAATGTAGACTGGAATGGGAATAGTAGATTAATTAGGTTCAGTGTCCAGCACCTACCCCAATTAAATGTAGACTGGAGTGTTAATAGTAAATTAATTAGGTTCAGTGTCCAGCACCTACCCCAATTAAATGTAGACTGGAGTGGGAATAGTAAAATAATGAATTTTATTATCCAGCAATTACCTCAATTAAATGTACACTGGAGTGGGAATAGTAAATAATTAGATTTATTATCCAGCATCTACCCAATTAAATGTAGACTGGAGTGGGAATAGTAAATTAATTAAGTTCAGTGTCCAGCACCTACCCCAATTAAATATAGACTCGAGTGGGAATAGTAAATTAATTAGATTTATTATCCAGCACCTACCACAGTTAAATGTAGACTGGAGTGGGAATAGTAAATTAATTAAGTTCAGTGCCCAGCACCTACCCCAATTAAATGTAGACTGGAGTGGGAATGGTAAATTATTTAGTTTTATTATCCAGCACCTACCCTAATTAAATGTAGACTGGAGCGCGAATAGTAAATTATTTAGATTTATTGTCCAGCACCTACCCCAATTAAATGTAGACTGGAGTGGGAATAGTAAATTAATTAAGTTCAGTGTTCAGCACCTACCCCAATTAAATGTAGACTGGAGTGGGAATAGTAAATTAAGTAGGTTCAGTGTCCAGCACCTACCCTAATTAAATGTAGACTGGAGTGGGAATAGTACATTAATTACTTTTAATATCCAGCACTTACCCCAATTAAATGTAGACTGGAGTGGGAATAGTAAATTAATTAGATTTATTATCCAGCACCCACCCCAATTAAATGTAGACTGGAGTGGGAAGAGTACATTTATTAGGTTCAGTGTCCAGCACCTACCCCAATGAAATGTAGACTGGAGTGGGAATAGTAAATTAATTATATTTATTATCCAGCACCTACCCCAATTCAATGTAGACTGGAGTGGGAATAGTAAATTAATTAGGTTCAGTGTCCAGCACCTACCCCAATTAAATGTAGACAGGAGTGGGAATAGTAAATTAATTACTTTTATTATCTAGCACCTACCCTAATTAAATGTAGACTGGAGTGGGAATAGTAAATTAATTAGATTTAATATCCAGCGCCTACCCCAATTAAATGTAGACTGGATTGGGAATAGTAAATTAATTAGGTTCAGTGTCCAGCACCTACCCCAATTAAATGCACACTGGAGAAGTAATAGTAAATTAATTAGGTGCAGTGTACAGCACCTACCCCAATTAAATGTAGACTGGAGTGGGAATAGTAAAATTTTGAAATTTATTATCCAGCACTTACCCCAATGAAATGTAGACTGGAGTGAGAATAGTAAATTAATTATATTTACTTTTCCAGCACCTACCCCAATTAAATGTAGACTGGAGTGAGAATAGTACATTAATTAGGTTCAGTGTCCAGCACCTACCCCAATTAAATGTAGACAGGAGTGGGAACAGTAAATTCATTACTTTTTTTATCCAGCACCTACCCTAATTAAATGTAGACTGGAGTTGTAATAGTAAATTAATTAGGTTTAATATCCAGCGCCTACCCCAATTAAATGTAGACTGGAATGGGAATAGTAGACTAATTAGGTTCAGTGTCCAGCACCTACCCCAATAAAATGTAGACTGGAGTGGGAATAGTAAAATAATGAATTTTATTATCCAGCACTTACCTCAATTAAATGTAGACTGGAGTGGGAATAGTAAATTAATCAGATGTATTATCCAGCATCTACCCCAATTAAATGTAGACTAGAGTGGGTATAGTAAATTATTTAGGTTCAGTTTCCAGCACCTACCCCAATGAAATGTAGACTGGAGTGGGAATAGTAAATTAATTATATTTATTGTCCACCACCTAGCCCAATTAAATGTAGACTGGAGTGGGAATAGTAAATTAATTAAATTTAATATCCAGCGCCTACCCCAATTAAATGTAGACTGAAGTGGGAATAGTAAACTAATTAGGTTCAGTGTCCAGCACCTACCCCAATTAAATGTAGACTGGAGTGGTAATAGTAAATTAATTAGGTTCAGTGTCCAGCACCTACCCCAATTAAATGTAGACTGGAGTGGGAATAGTAAATTAATTACTTTTAATAGCCAGCACTTACCCCAATTAAATGTAGACTGGAGTGGGAATAGTAAATTAATTACTTTTATTATCCGGCACCTACCCCAATGAAATGTAGACTGGAGTGGGAATAGTACATTAATTAGGTTCAGTGTCCAGCACCTACCCCAATTAAATGTAGACAGGAGTAGGAACAGTAAATTAATTACTTTTTTTATCCAGCACCTACCCTAATTAAATGTAGACTGGAGTTGTAATAGTAAATTAATTAGATTTAATATCCAGCACCTACCCCAGTGAAATGTAGACTGGAATGGGAATAGTAGATTAATTAGGTTCAGTGTCCAGCACCTACCCCAATTAAATGTAGACAGGAGTGTTAATAGTAAATTCATTAGGTTCAGTGTCCAGCACCTACCCCAATTAAATGTAGACTGGAGAGGGAATAGTAAAATAATCAATTTTATTATCCAGCACTTACCTCAATTAAATGTAGACTGGAGTGGGAATAGTAAATTAATTAGATTTATTATCCAGCATCTACCCCAATTAAATGTAGACTGGAGTGGGAATAGTAAATTAATTAGATTTAATATCCAGCGCCTACCCCAATTAAATGTAGACTGGATTGGGAATAGTAAATTAATTAGGTTCAGTGTCCAGCACCTACCCCAATTAAATGTACACTGGAGTAGTAATAGTAAATTAATTAGGTTCAGTGTCCAGCACCTACCCCAATTAAATGTAGACTGGAGTGGGAATAGTAAAATAATGAAATTTATTATCCAGCACTTACCCCAATGAAATGTAGACTGGAGTGAGAATAGTAAATTAATTATATTTATTTTCCAGCACCTACCCCAATTAAATGTAGACCGGAGTGGGAATAGTACAATAATTAGGTTCAGTGTCCAGCACCTACCCCAATTAAATGTAGACAGGAGTGGGAACAGTAAATTAATTACTTTTTTTATCCAGCACCTACCCTAATTAAATGT
The DNA here is from genome assembly GCF_964263255.1 of Lissotriton vulgaris. Lineage (NCBI taxonomy): Eukaryota > Metazoa > Chordata > Amphibia > Caudata > Salamandridae > Lissotriton > Lissotriton vulgaris. Next base: position 648,239,877 of record NC_141694.1, on the reverse strand, counting down.
AGACTGGAGTTGTAATAGTAAATTATTAAGATTTAATATCCAGCGCCTACCCCAATAAAATGTAGACTGGAATGGGAATAGTAGATTAATTAGGTTCAGTGTCCAGCACCTACCCCAATTAAATGTAGACTGGAGTGTTAATAGTAAATTAATTAGGTTCAGTGTCCAGCACCTACCCCAATTAAATGTAGACTGGAGTGGGAATAGTAAAATAATGAATTTTATTATCCAGCAATTACCTCAATTAAATGTACACTGGAGTGGGAATAGTAAATTAATTAGATTTATTATCCAGCATCTACCCAATTAAATGTAGACTGGAGTGGGAATAGTAAATTAATTAAGTTCAGTGTCCAGCACCTACCCCAATTAAATATAGACTCGAGTGGGAATAGTAAATTAATTAGATTTATTATCCAGCACCTACCACAGTTAAATGTAGACTGGAGTGGGAATAGTAAATTAATTAAGTTCAGTGCCCAGCACCTACCCCAATTAAATGTAGACTGGAGTGGGAATGGTAAATTATTTAGTTTTATTATCCAGCACCTACCCTAATTAAATGTAGACTGGAGCGGGAATAGTAAAATATTTAGATTTATTGTCCAGCACCTACCCCAATTAAATGTAGACTGGAGTGGGAATAGTAAATTAATTAAGTTCAGTGTTCAGCACCTACCCCAATTAAATGTAGACTGGAGTGGGAATAGTAAATTAAGTAGGTTCAGTGTCCAGCACCTACCCTAATTAAATGTAGACTGGAGTGGGAATAGTACATTAATTACTTTTATTATCCAGCACCTACCCCAATGAAATGTAGACTGGAGTGGGAATAGTAAATTAATTAGATTTATTATCCAGCACCCACCCCAATTAAATGTAGACTGGAGTGGGAAGAGTACATTTATTAGGTTCAGTGTCCAGCACCTACGCCAATGAAATGTAGACTGGAGTGGGAATAGTAAATTAATTATATTTATTATCCAGCACCTACCCCAATTCAATGTAGACTGGAGTGGGAATAGTAAATTAATTAGGTTCAGTGTCCAGCACCTACCCCAATTAAATGTAGACAGGAGTGGGAATAGTAAATTAATTACTTTTATTATCTAGCACCTACCCTAATTAAATGTAGACTGGAGTGGGAATAGTAAATTAATTAGATTTAATATCCAGCGCCTACCCCAATTAAATGTAGACTGGATTGGGAATAGTAAATTAATTAGGTTCAGTGTCCAGCACCTACCCCAATTAAATGTACACTGGAGCAGTAATAGTAAATTAATTAGGTTCAGTGTCCAGCACCTACCCCAATTAAATGTAGACTGGAGTGGGAATAGTAAAATAATGAAATTTATTATCCAGCACTTACCCCAATGAAATGTAGACTGGAGTGAGAATAGTAAATTAATTATATTTATTTTCCAGCACCTACCCCAATTAAATGTAGACTGGAGTGAGAATAGTACATTAATTAGGTTCAGTGTCCAGCACCTACCCCAATTAAATGTAGACAGGTGTGGGAACAGTAAATTAATTACTTTTTTTATCCAGCACCTACCCTAATTAAATGTAGACTAGAGTTGTAATAGTAAATTAATTAGATTTAATATCCAGCGCCTACCCCAATTAAATGTAGACTGGAATGGGAATAGTAGACTAATTAGGTTCAGTGTCCAGCATCTACCCCAATTAAATGAAGACTGGAGTGTTAATAGTAAATTAATTAGGTTCAGTGTCCAGCACCTACCCCAATAAAATGTAGACTGTAGTGGGAATAGTAAAATAATGAATTTTATTATCCAGCACTTACCTCAATTAAATGTAGACTGGAGTGGGAATGGTAAATCAATCAGATTTATTATCCAGCATCTACCCCAATTAAATGTAGACTGGAGTGGGAATAGTAAATTAATTAAGTTCAGTGTCCAGCACCTACCCCGATTAAATATAGACTGGAGTGGGAATAGTAAATAATTAGATTTATTATCCAGCACCTACCACAATTAAATGTAGACTGGAGTGGGAATAGTAAATTAATTAAGTTCAGTATCCAGCACCTACCCCAATTAAATGTAGACTGGAGTGGGAATAGTAAATTAATTAGGTTCAGTGTCCAGCACCTACCCTAATTAAATGTAGACTGGAGTGGGAAAAGTAAATTAATTACTTTTAATATCCAGCACTTACCCCAATTAAATACAGACTGGAGTGGGAATAGTGAATTAATTAGATTTATTATCCAGCACCTACCACAATTAAATGTAGACTGGAGTGGGAATAGTAAATTAATTAAGTTCAGTGTCCAGCACCTACCCCAATTAAATGTAGACTGGAGTGGGAATAGTAAATTAATTAGGTTCAGTGTCCAGCACCTACCCTAATTAAATGTAGACCGGAGTGGGAAAAGTAAATTAATTACTTTTAATATCCAGCACTTACCCCAATTAAATACAGACTGGAGTGGGAATAGTGAATTAATTAGATTTATTATCCAGCACCTACCACAATTAAATGAAGACTGGAGTTGGAATAGTAAATTAATTAAGTTCAGTGTCCAGCACCTACCCCAATTAAATGTAGACTGGAGTGGGAATAGTAAATTAAATAGGTTCAGTGGCCAGCACCTACCCTAATTAAATGTAGACTGGAGTGGGAAAAGTAAATTAATTACTTTTAATATCCAACACTTACCCCAATTAAATACAGACTGGAGTGGGAATAGTGAATTAATTAGATTTATTATCCAGCACCTACCCCAATTAAATTTAGACTAGAGTGGGAATAGTAAATTAATTAGGTTCAGTTTCCAGCACCTACCCCAATGAAATGTAGACTGGAGTGGGAATAGTAAATTAATTATATTTATTGTCCACCACCTACCCCAATTAAATGTAGACTGGAGTGGGAATAGTAAATTAATTACTTTTATTATCCTGCACCTACCCTAATTAAATGTAGACTGGAGTGAGAATAGTAAATTAATTAAATGTATAATCCAGCGCCTACCCCAATTAAATGTAAACTGAAGTAGGAATCGTAAACTAATTAGGTTCAGTGTCCAGCACCTACCCCAATTAAATGTAGACTGGAGTGGTAATAGTAAATTAATTAGGTTCAGTGTCCAGCACCTACCCCAATTAAATGTAGACTGGAGTGGGAATAGTAAATTAATTACTTTTAATAGCCAGCACTTACCCCAATTAAATGTAGACTGGAGTGGGAATAGTAAATTAATTACTTTTATTATCCAGCACCTACCCCAATGAAATGTAGACTGGAGTGGAATTAGTACATTAATTAGGTTCAGTGTCCAGCACCTACCCCAATTAAATGTAGACAGGAGTAGGAACAGTAAATTAATTACTTTTTTATCCAGCACCTACCCTAATTAAATGTAGACTGGAGTTGTAATAGTAAATTAATTAGATTTAATATCCAGCGCCTACCCCAGTTAAATGTAGACTGGACAGGGAATAGTAGATTAATTAGGTTCAGTGTCCAGCACCTACCCCAATTAAATGTAGAAAGGAGTGTTAATAGTAAATTCATTAGGTTCAGTGTCCAGCACCTACCCCAATTAAATGTAGACTGGAGGCGGAATAGTAAAATAATCAATTTTATTATCCAGCACTTACCTCAATTAAATATAGACTGGAGTGGGAATAGTAAATTAATTAAATTTATTATCCAGCATCTACCCCAATTAAATGTAGACTGGAGTGGGAATAGTACATTAATTAAGTTCAGTGTCCAGCACCTACCCCAATTAAATATAGACTGGAGTGGGAATAGTAAATTAATTATATTCATTATCCAGCACCTACCACAATTTAATGTAGACTGGAGTGGAAATAGTAAATTAATTAAGTTCAGTGTCCAGCACCTACCCCAATTAAATGTAGACTGGAGTGGGAATAGTAAAATAATGAAATTTATTATCCAGCACTTACCCCAATGAAATGTAGACTGGAGTGAGAATAGTAAATTAATTATATTTATTTTCCAGCACCTACCCCAATTAAATGTAGACTGGAGTGGGAATAATACAATAATTAGGTTCAGTGTCCAGCACCTACCCCAATTAAATGTAGACAGGAGTGGGAACAGTAAATTAATTACTTTTTTTATCCAGCACCTACCCTAATTAAATGTAGACTGCAGTTGTAATAGTAAATTATTAAAATTTAATATCCAGCGCCTACCCCAATAAAATGTAGACTGGAATGGGAATAGTAGATTAATTAGGTTCAGTGTCCAGCACCTACCCCAATTAAATGTAGACTGGAGTGTTAATAGTAAATTAATTAGGTTCAGTGTCCAGCACCTACCCCAATTAAATGTAGACTGGAGTGGGAATAGTAAAAAAATGAATTTTATTATCCAGCAATTACCTCAATTAAATGTACACTGGAGTGGGAATAGTAAATTAATTAGATTTATTATCCAGCATCTACCCAATTAAATGTAGACTGGAGTGGGAATAGTAAATTAATTAAGTTCAGTGTCCAGCACCTACCCCAATTAAATATAGACTCGAGTGGGAATAGTAAATTAATTAGATTTATTATCCAGCACCTACCACAGTTAAATGTAGACTGGAGTGGGAATAGTAAATTAATTAAGTTCAGTGTCCAGCACCTACCCCAATTAAATGTAGACTGGAGTGGGAATGGTAAATTATTTAGTTTTATTATCCAGCACCTACCCTAATTAAATGTAGACTGGAGCGGGAATAGTAAATTATTTAGATTTTTTGTCCAGCACCTACCCCAATTAAATGTAGACTGGAGTGGGAATAGTAAATTAATTAAGTTCAGTGTCCAGCACCTACCCTAATTAAATGTAGACTGGAGTGGGAATAGTACATTAATTACTTTTAATATCCAGCACTTACCCCAATTAAATGTAGACTGGAGTGGGAATAGTAAAATAATGAATTTTATTATCCAGCACTTACCTCAATTAAATGTCGACTGGAGTGGGAATAGTAAATTAATCAGATTTATTATCCAGCATCTACCCCAATTAAATGTAGACTAGAGTGCGAATAGTAAATTAATTAGGTTCAGTTTCCAGCACCTACCCCAATGAAATGTAGACTGGAGTGGGAATAGTAAATTAATTATATTTATTGTCCACCACCTACCCCAATTAAATGTAGACTGGAGTGGGAATAGTAAATTAATTAAATTTAATATCCAGCACCTACCCCAATTAAATGTAGACTGAAGTGGGAATAGTAAACTAATTAGGTTCAGTGTCCAGCACCTACCCCAATTAAATGTAGACTGGAGTGGTAATAGTAAATTAATTAGGTTCAGTGTCCAGCACCTACCCCAATTAAATGTAGACTGGAGTGGGAATAGTAAATTAATTACTTTTAATAGCCAGCACTTACCCCAATTAAATGTAGACTGAAGTGGGAATAGTAAATTAATTACTTTTATTATCCGGCACCTACCCCAATGAAATGTAGACTGGAGTGGGAATAGTACATTAATTAGGTTCAGTGTCCAGCACCTACCCCAATTAAATGTAGACAGGAGTAGGAACAGTAAATTAATTACTTTTTTTATCCAGCACCTACCCTAATTAAATGTAGACTGGAGTTGTAATAGTAAATTAATTAGATTTAATATCCAGCGCCCACCCCAGTTAAATGTAGACTGGAATGGGAATAGTAGATTAATTAGGTTCAGTGTCCAGCACCTACCCCAATTAAATGTAGACAGGAGTGTTAATAGTAAATTCATTAGGTTCAGTGTCCAGCACCTACCCCAATTAAATGTAGACTGGAGAGGGAATAGTAAAATAATCAATTTTATTATCCAGCACTTACCTCAATTAAATGTAGACTGGAGTGGGAATAGTAAATTAATTAGATTTATTATCCAGCATCTACCCCAATTAAATGTAGACTGGAGTGGGAATAGTAAATTAATTAGATTTAATGTCCAGCGCCTACCCCAATTAAATGCAGACTGGATTGGGAATAGTAAATTAATTAGGTTCCGTGTCCAGCACCTACCCCAATTAAATGTACACTGGAGTAGTAATAGTAAATTAATTAGGTTCAGTGTCCAGCACCTACCCCAATTAAATGTAGACTGGAGTGGGAATAGTAAAATAATGAAATTTATTATCCAGCACTTACCCCAATGAAATGTAGACTGGAGTGAGAATAGTAAATTAATTATATTTATTTTCCAGCACCTACCCCAATTAAATGTAGACTGGAGTGGGAATAGTACAATAATTAGGTTCAGTGTCCAGCACCTACCCCAATTAAATGTAGACAGGAGTGGGAACAGTAAATTAATTACTTTTTTTATCCAGCACCTACCCTAATTAAATGTAGACTGGAGTTGTAATAGTAAATTATTAAGATTTAATATCCAGCGCCTACCCCAATAAAATGTAGACTGGAATGGGAATAGTAGATTAATTAGGTTCAGTGTCCAGCACCTACCCCAATTAAATGTAGACTGGAGTGTTAATAGTAAATTAATTAGGTTCAGTGTCCAGCACCTACCCCAATTAAATGTAGACTGAAGTGGGAATAGTAAAATAATGAATTTTATTATCCAGCAATTACCTCAATTAAATGTACACTGGAGTGGGAATAGTAAATTAATTAGATTTATTATCCAGCATCTACCCAATTAAATGTAGACTGGAGTGGGAATAGTAAATTAATTAAGTTCAGTGTCCAGCACCTACCCCAATTAAATATAGACTCGAGTGGGAATAGTAAATTAATTAGATTTATTATCCAGCACCTACCACAGTTAAATGTAGACTGGAGTGGGAATAGTAAATTAATTAAGTTCAGTGCCCAGCACCTACCCCAATTAAATGTAGACTGGAGTGGGAATGGTAAATTATTTAGTTTTATTATCCAGCACCTACCCTAATTAAATGTAGACTGGAGCGGGAATAGTAAATTATTTAGATTTATTGTCCAGCACCTACCCCAATTAAATGTAGACTGGAGTGGGAATAGTAAATTAATTAAGTTCAGTGTTCAGCACCTACCCCAATTAAATGTAGACTGGAGTGGGAATAGTAAATTAAGTAGGTTCAGTGTCCAGCACCTACCCTAATTAAATGTAGACTGGAGTGGGAATAGTACATTAATTACTTTTAATATCCAGTACTTACCCCAATTAAATGTAGACTGGAGTGGGAATAGTAAATTAATTAGATTTATTATCCAGCACCCACCCCAATTAAATGTAGACTGGAGTGGGAAGAGTACATTTATTAGGTTCAGTGTCCAGCACCTACCCCAATGAAATGTAGACTGGAGTGGGAATAGTAAATTAATTATATTTATTATCCAGCACCTACCCCAATTCAATGTAGACTGGAGTGGGAATAGTAAATTAATTAGGTTCAGTGTTCAGCACCTACCCCAATTAAATGTAGACAGGAGTGGGAATAGTAAATTAATTACTTTTATTATCTAGCACCTACCCTAATTAAATGTAGACTGGAGTGGGAATAGTAAATTAATTAGATTTAATATCCAGCGCCTACCCCAATTAAATGTAGACTGGATTGGGAATAGTAAATTAATTAGGTTCAGTGTCCAGCACCTACCCCAATTAAATGCACACTGGAGAAGTAATAGTAAATAAATTAGGTGCAGTGTCCAGCACCTACCCCAATTAAATGTAGACTGGAGTGGGAATAGTAAAATATTGAAATTTATTATCCAGCACTTACCCCAATGAAATGTAGACTGGAGTGAGAATAGTAAATTAATTATATTTATTTTTCCAGCACCTACCCCAATTAAATGTAGACTGGAGTGAGAATAGTACATTAATTAGGTTCAGTGTCCAGCACCTACCCCAATTAAATGTAGACAGGAGTGGGAACAGTAAATTAATTACTTTTTTTATCCAGCACCTACCCTAAATAAATGTAGACTGGAGTTGTAATAGTAAATTAATTAGGTTTAATATCCAGCGCCTACCCCAATTAAATGTAGACTGGAATGGGAATAGTAGACTAATTAGGTTCAGTGTCCAGCACCTACCCCAATTAAATGAAGACTGGAGTGTTAATAGTAAATTAATTAGGTTCAGTGTCCAGCACCTACCCCAATAAAATGTAGACTGGAGTGGGAATAGTAAAATAATGAATTTTATTATCCAGCACTTACCTCAATTAAATGTAGACTGGAGTGGGAATAGTAAATTAATCAGATTTATTATCCAGCATCTACCCCAATTAAATGTAGACTAGAGTGGGTATAGTAAATTAATTAGGTTCAGTTTCCAGCACCTACCCCAATGAAATGTAGACTGGAGTGGGAATAGTAAATTAATTATATTTATTGTCCACCACCTACCCCAATTAAATGTAGACTGGAGTGGGAATAGTAAATTAATTAAATTTATTATCCAGCGCCTACCCCAATTAAATGTAGACTGAAGTGGGAATAGTAAACTAATTAGGTTCAGTGTCCAGCACCTACCCCAATTAAATGTAGACTGGAGTGGTAATAGTAAATTAATTAGGTTCAGTGTCCAGCACCTACCCCAATTAAATGTAGACTGGAGTGGGAATAGTAAATTAATTACTTTTAATAGCCAGCACTTACCCCAATTAAATGTAGACTGGAGTGGGAATAGTAAATTAATTACTTTCATTATCCGGCACCTACCCCAATGAAATGTAGACTGGAGTGGGAATAGTACATTAATTAGGTTCAGTGTCCAGCACCTACCCCAATTAAATGTAGACAGGAGTAGGAACAGTAAATTAATTACTTTTTCTATCCAGCACCTACCCTAATTAAATGTAGACTGGAGTTGTAATAGTAAATTAATTAGATTTAATATCCAGCACCTACCCCAGTTAAATGTAGACTGGAATGGGAATAGTAGATTAATTAGGTTCAGTGTCCAGCACCTACCCCAATTAAATGTAGACAGGAGTGTTAATAGTAAATTCATTAGGTTCAGTGTCCAGCACCTACCCCAATTAAATGTAGACTGGAGAGGGAATAGTAAAATAATCAATTTTATTATCCAGCACTTACCTCAATTAAATGTAGACTGGAGTGGGAATAGTAAATTAATTAGATTTATTATCCAGCATCTACCCCAATTAAATGTAGACTGGAGTGGGAATAGTAAATTAATTAGATTTAATATCCAGCGCCTACCCCAATTAAATGTAGACTGGATTGGGAATAGTAAATTAATTAGGTTCAGTGTCCAGCACCTACCCCAATTAAATGTACACTGGAGTAGTAATAGTAAATTAATTAGGTTCAGTGTCCAGCACCTACCCCAATTAAATGTAGACTGGAGTGGGAATAGTAAAATAATGAAATTTATTATCCAGCACTTACCCCAATGAAATGTAGACTGGAGTGAGAATAGTAAATTAATTATATTTATTTTCCAGCACCTACCCCAATTAAATGTAGACCGGAGTGGGAATAGTACAATAATTAGGTTCAGTGTCCAGCACCTACCCCAATTAAATGTAGACAGGAGTGGGAACAGTAAATTAATTACTTTTTTTATCCAGCACCTACCCTAATTAAATGTAGACTGGAGTTGTAATAGTAAATTATTAAGATTTAATATCCAGCGCCTACCCCAATAAAATGTAGACTGTAATGGGAATAGTAGATTAATTAGGTTCAGTGTCCAGCACCTACCCCAATTAAATGTAGACTGGAGTGTTAATAGGAAATTAATTAGGTTCAGTGTCCAGCACCTACCCCAATTAAATGTAGACTGGAGTGGGAATAGTAAAATAATGAATTTTATTATCCAGCAATTACCTCAATTAAATGTACACTGGAGTGGGAATAGTAAATTAATTAGATTTATTATCCAGCATCTACCCAATTAAATGTAGACTGGAGTGGGAATAGTAAATTAATTAAGTTCAGTGTCCAGCACCTACCCTAATTAAATATAGACTCAAGTGGGAATAGTAAATTAATTAGATTTATTATCCAGCACCTACCACAGTTAAATGTAGACTGGAGTGGGAATAGTAAATTAATTAAGTTCAGTGCCCAGCACCTACCCCAATTAAATGTAGACTGGAGTGGGAATGGTAAATTATTTAGATTTATTGTCCAGCACCTACCCCAATTAAATGTAGACTGGAGTGGGAATAGTAAATTAATTAAGTTCAGTGTTCAGCACCTACCCCAATTAAATGTAGACTGGAGTGGGAATAGTAAATTAAGTAGGTTCAGTGTCCAGCACCTACCCTAATTAAATGTAGACTGGAGTGGGAATAGTACATTAATTACTTTTAATATCCAGCACTTACCCCAATTAAATGTAGACTGGAGAGATAATAGTAAATTAATTACTTTTATTATCCAGCACCTACCCCAATGAAATGTAGACTGGAGTGGGAATAGTAAATTAATTAGATTTATTATCCAGCACCCACCCCAATTAATTGTAGACTGGAGTGGGAATAGTAAATTAATTAGGTTCAGTGTCCAGCACCTACCCCAATTAAATGTAGACAGGAGTGGGAATAGTAAATTAATTACTTTTATTATCTAGCACCTACCCCAATTAAATGTAGACTGGAGTGGGAATAGTAAATTAATTACTTTTATTATCCTGCACCTACCCTAATTAAATGTAGACTGGAGTGGGAATAGTAAATTAATTAAATTTATTATCCAGCGCCTACCCCAATTAAATGTAAACTGAAGTAGGAATAGTAAACTAATTAGGTTCAGTGTCCAGCACCTACCCCAATTAAATGTAGACTGGAGTGGTAATAGTAAATTAATTAGGTTCAGTGTCCAGCACCTACCCCAATTAAATGTAGACTGGAGTGGGAATAGTAAATTAATTACTTTTAATAGCCAGCACTTACCCCAATTAAATGTAGACTGGAGTGGGAATAGTAAATTAATTACTTTTATTATCCAGCACCTACCCCAATGAAATGTAGACTGGAGTGGAATTAGTACATTAATTAGGTTCAGTGTCCAGCACCTACCCCAATTAAATGTAGACAGGAGTAGGAACAGTAAATTAATTACTTGTTTTATCCAGCACCTACCCTAATTAAATGTAGACTGGAGTTGTAATAGTAAATTAATTAGATTTAATATCCAGCGCCTACCCCAGTTAAATGTAGACTGGAATGGGAATAGTAGATTAATTAGGTTCAGTGTCCAGCACCTACCCCAATTAAATGTAGAAAGGAGTGTTAATAGTAAATTCATTAGGTTCAGTGTCCAGCACCTACCCCAATTAAATGTAGACTGGAGGGGGAATAGTAAAATAATCAATTTTATTATCCAGCACTTACCTCAATTAAATGTAGACTGGAGTGGGAATAGTAAATTAATTAAATTTATTATCCAGCATCTACCCCAATTAAATGTAGACTGGAGTGGGAATAGTACATTAATTAAGTTCAGTGTCCAGCACCTACCCCAATTAAATATAGACTGGAGTGGGAATAGTAAATTAATTATATTCATTATCCAGCACCTACCACAATTTAATGTAGACTGGAGTGGAAATAGTAAATTAATTAAGTTCAGTGTCCAGCACCTACCCCAATTAAATGTAGACTGGAGTGGCAATAGTAAATTAATTAGGTTCAGTGTCCAGCACCTACCCTAATTAAATGTAGACTGGAGTGGGAAAAGTAAATTAATTACTTTTAATATCCAGCACTTACCCCAATTAAATACAGACTGGAGTGGGACTAGTGAATTAATTAGATTTATTGTCCAGCACCTACCACAATTAAAGGTAGACTGGAGTGGGAATAGTAAATTAATTAAGTTCAGTGTCCAGCACCTACCCCAATTAAATGTAGACTGGAGTCAGAATAGTAAATTAATTAGGTTCAGTGTCCAGCACCTACCCTAATTAAATGTAGACTGGAGTGGGAAATGTAAAATATTTACTTTTAATATCCAGCACTTACCCCAATTAAATACAGACTGGAGTGGGAATAGTGAATTAATTAGATTTATTATCCAGCACCTACCACAATTAAATGTAGACTAGAGTGGGAATAGTAAATTAATTAGGTTCAGTTTCCAGCACCTACCCCAATGAAATGTAGACTGGAGTGAGAAGAGTAAATTAATTATATTTATTATCCACCACCTACCACAATTAAATGTAGACTGGAATAGTAAATTAATTACTTTTATTATCCAGCACCTACCCTAATTAAATGTAGACTGGAGTGGGAATAGTAAATTAATTACATTTAATATCCAGCGCCTACCCCAATTAAATGTAGACTGAAGTGGGAATAGTAAATTAATTAGGTTCAGTGTCCAGCACCTACCCCAATTAAATGTAGACTGGAGTGGTAATAGTAAATTAATTAGGTTCAGTGTCCAGCACCTACCCCAATTAAGTGTAGACTGGAGTGGGAATAGTAAATTAATTGAGTTCAGTGTCCAGAGCCTACCCTAATTAAATGTAGACTGGAGTGGGAATAGTAAATAATTAGATTTATTTTCCAGCACCTACCCCAATTAAATGTAGACTGGAGTGGGAATAGAAAATTAATTAAGTTCAGTGTCCAGCACCTACCCCAATTAAATGTAGACGGGAGTGGAAATAGTAAATTAATTAAGTTCAGTGTCCAGCACCTACCCCAATTAAATGTAGACTGGAGTGGCAATAGTAAATTAATTAGGTTCAGTGTCCAGCACCTACCCTAATTAAATGTAGACTAGAGTGGGAAAAGTAAATTAATTACTTTTAATATCCAGCACTTACCCCAATTAAATACAGACTGGAGTGGGACTAGTGAATTCATTAGATTTATTATCCAGCACCTACCACAATTAAATGTAGACTGGAGTGGGAATAGTAAATTAATTAAGTTCAGTGTCCAGCACCTACCCCAATTAAATGTAGAGTGGAGTCAGAATAGTAAATTAATTAGGTTCAGTGTCCAGCACCTACCCTAATTAAATGTAGACTGGAGTGGGAAATGTAAATTAATTACTTTTAATATCCAGCACTTACCCCAATTAAATACAGACTGGAGTGGGAATAGTGAATTAATTAGATTTATTATCCAGCACCTACCACAAATAAATGTAGACTATAGTGGGAATAGTAAATTAATTAGGTTCAGTTTCCAGCACCTACCCCAATGAAATGTAGACTGGAGTGGGAATAGTAAATTAATTATATTTATTATCCACCACCAACCCCAATTAAATGTAGACTGGAGTGGGAATAGTAAATTAATTACTTTTATTATCCAGAACCTACCCTAATTAAATGTAGACTGGAGTGGGAATAGTAAATTAATTAAATGTAATATCCAGCGGCTACCCCATATAAATGTAGACTGAAGTGGAAATAGTAAAATAATTAGGTTCAGTGTCCAGCACCTACCCCAATTAAATGTAGACTGGAGTGGGAATAGTAAAATAATGAAATGTATTATCCAGCACTTACCCCAATGAAATGTAGACTGGAGTGGGAATAGTAAATTAATTAGATTTATTATCCAGCATCTACCCCAATTAAATGTAGACTGGAGTGGGAATAGTAAATTAATTAGATTTAATATCCAGCGCCCACCCCAATTAAATGCAGACTGGATTGGGAATAGTAAATTAATTAGGTTCAGTGTCCAGCACCTACCCCAATTAAATGTACACTGGAGTAGTAATAGTAAATTAATTAGGTTCAGTGTCCAGCACCTACCCCAATTAAATGTAGACTGGAGTGGGAATAGACAAATAATGAAATTTATTATCCAGCACTTACCCCAATGAAATGTAGACTGGAGTGAGAATAGTAAATTAATTATATTTATTTTCCAGCACCTACCCCAATTAAATGTAGACTGGAGTGGGAATAGTACAATAATTAGGTTCAGTGTCCAGCACCTACCCCAATTAAATGTAGACAGGAGTGGGAATAGTAAATTAATTACTTTTTTTATCCAGCACCTACCCTAATTAAATGTAGACTGGAGTTGTAATAGTAAATTATTAAGATTTAATATCCAGTGCCTACCCCAATAAAATGTAGACTGGAATGGGAATAGTAGATTAATTAGGTTCAGTGTCCAGCACCTACCCCAATTAAATGTAGACTGGAGTGTTAATAGTAAATTAATTAGGTTCAGTGTCCAGCACCTACCCCAATTAAATGTAGACTGGAGTGGGAATAGTAAAATAATGAATTTTATTATCCAGCAATTACCTCAATTAAATGTACACTGGAGTGGGAATAGTAAATAATTAGATTTATTATCCAGCATCTACCCAATTAAATGTAGACTGGAGTGGGAATAGTAAATTAATTAAGTTCAGTGTCCAGCACCTACCCCAATTAAATATAGACTCGAGTGGGAATAGTAAATTAATTAGATTTATTATCCAGCACCTACCACAGTTAAATGTAGACTGGAGTGGGAATAGTAAATTAATTAAGTTCAGTGCCCAGCACCTACCCCAATTAAATGTAGACTGGAGTGGGAATGGTAAATTATTTAGTTTTATTATCCAGCACCTACCCTAATTAAATGTAGACTGGAGCGCGAATAGTAAATTATTTAGATTTATTGTCCAGCACCTACCCCAATTAAATGTAGACTGGAGTGGGAATAGTAAATTAATTAAGTTCAGTGTTCAGCACCTACCCCAATTAAATGTAGACTGGAGTGGGAATAGTAAATTAAGTAGGTTCAGTGTCCAGCACCTACCCTAATTAAATGTAGACTGGAGTGGGAATAGTACATTAATTACTTTTAATATCCAGCACTTACCCCAATTAAATGTAGACTGGAGTGGGAATAGTAAATTAATTAGATTTATTATCCAGCACCCACCCCAATTAAATGTAGACTGGAGTGGGAAGAGTACATTTATTAGGTTCAGTGTCCAGCACCTACCCCAATGAAATGTAGACTGGAGTGGGAATAGTAAATTAATTATATTTATTATCCAGCACCTACCCCAATTCAATGTAGACTGGAGTGGGAATAGTAAATTAATTAGGTTCAGTGTCCAGCACCTACCCCAATTAAATGTAGACAGGAGTGGGAATAGTAAATTAATTACTTTTATTATCTAGCACCTACCCTAATTAAATGTAGACTGGAGTGGGAATAGTAAATTAATTAGATTTAATATCCAGCGCCTACCCCAATTAAATGTAGACTGGATTGGGAATAGTAAATTAATTAGGTTCAGTGTCCAGCACCTACCCCAATTAAATGCACACTGGAGAAGTAATAGTAAATTAATTAGGTGCAGTGTACAGCACCTACCCCAATTAAATGTAGACTGGAGTGGGAATAGTAAAATTTTGAAATTTATTATCCAGCACTTACCCCAATGAAATGTAGACTGGAGTGAGAATAGTAAATTAATTATATTTACTTTTCCAGCACCTACCCCAATTAAATGTAGACTGGAGTGAGAATAGTACATTAATTAGGTTCAGTGTCCAGCACCTACCCCAATTAAATGTAGACAGGAGTGGGAACAGTAAATTCATTACTTTTTTTATCCAGCACCTACCCTAATTAAATGTAGACTGGAGTTGTAATAGTAAATTAATTAGGTTTAATATCCAGCGCCTACCCCAATTAAATGTAGACTGGAATGGGAATAGTAGACTAATTAGGTTCAGTGTCCAGCACCTACCCCAATAAAATGTAGACTGGAGTGGGAATAGTAAAATAATGAATTTTATTATCCAGCACTTACCTCAATTAAATGTAGACTGGAGTGGGAATAGTAAATTAATCAGATGTATTATCCAGCATCTACCCCAATTAAATGTAGACTAGAGTGGGTATAGTAAATTATTTAGGTTCAGTTTCCAGCACCTACCCCAATGAAATGTAGACTGGAGTGGGAATAGTAAATTAATTATATTTATTGTCCACCACCTAGCCCAATTAAATGTAGACTGGAGTGGGAATAGTAAATTAATTAAATTTAATATCCAGCGCCTACCCCAATTAAATGTAGACTGAAGTGGGAATAGTAAACTAATTAGGTTCAGTGTCCAGCACCTACCCCAATTAAATGTAGACTGGAGTGGTAATAGTAAATTAATTAGGTTCAGTGTCCAGCACCTACCCCAATTAAATGTAGACTGGAGTGGGAATAGACAAATAATGAAATTTATTATCCAGCACTTACCCCAATGAAATGTAGACTGGAGTGAGAATAGTAAATTAATTATATTTATTTTCCAGCACCTACCCCAATTAAATGTAGACTGGAGTGGGAATAGTACAATAATTAGGTTCAGTGTCCAGCACCTACCCCAATTAAATGTAGACAGGAGTGGGAATAGTAAATTAATTACTTTTTTTATCCAGCACCTACCCTAATTAAATGTAGACTGGAGTTGTAATAGTAAATTATTAAGATTTAATATCCAGTGCCTACCCCAATAAAATGTAGACTGGAATGGGAATAGTAGATTAATTAGGTTCAGTGTCCAGCACCTACCCCAATTAAATGTAGACTGGAGTGTTAATAGTAAATTAATTAGGTTCAGTGTCCAGCACCTACCCCAATTAAATGTAGACTGGAGTGGGAATAGTAAAATAATGAATTTTATTATCCAGCAATTACCTCAATTAAATGTACACTGGAGTGGGAATAGTAAATAATTAGATTTATTATCCAGCATCTACCCAATTAAATGTAGACTGGAGTGGGAATAGTAAATTAATTAAGTTCAGTGTCCAGCACCTACCCCAATTAAATATAGACTCGAGTGGGAATAGTAAATTAATTAGATTTATTATCCAGCACCTACCACAGTTAAATGTAGACTGGAGTGGGAATAGTAAATTAATTAAGTTCAGTGCCCAGCACCTACCCCAATTAAATGTAGACTGGAGTGGGAATGGTAAATTATTTAGTTTTATTATCCAGCACCTACCCTAATTAAATGTAGACTGGAGCGCGAATAGTAAATTATTTAGATTTATTGTCCAGCACCTACCCCAATTAAATGTAGACTGGAGTGGGAATAGTAAATTAATTAAGTTCAGTGTTCAGCACCTACCCCAATTAAATGTAGACTGGAGTGGGAATAGTAAATTAAGTAGGTTCAGTGTCCAGCACCTACCCTAATTAAATGTAGACTGGAGTGGGAATAGTACATTAATTACTTTTAATATCCAGCACTTACCCCAATTAAATGTAGACTGGAGTGGGAATAGTAAATTAATTAGATTTATTATCCAGCACCCACCCCAATTAAATGTAGACTGGAGTGGGAAGAGTACATTTATTAGGTTCAGTGTCCAGCACCTACCCCAATGAAATGTAGACTGGAGTGGGAATAGTAAATTAATTATATTTATTATCCAGCACCTACCCCAATTCAATGTAGACTGGAGTGGGAATAGTAAATTAATTAGGTTCAGTGTCCAGCACCTACCCCAATTAAATGTAGACAGGAGTGGGAATAGTAAATTAATTACTTTTATTATCTAGCACCTACCCTAATTAAATGTAGACTGGAGTGGGAATAGTAAATTAATTAGATTTAATATCCAGCGCCTACCCCAATTAAATGTAGACTGGATTGGGAATAGTAAATTAATTAGGTTCAGTGTCCAGCACCTACCCCAATTAAATGCACACTGGAGAAGTAATAGTAAATTAATTAGGTGCAGTGTACAGCACCTACCCCAATTAAATGTAGACTGGAGTGGGAATAGTAAAATTTTGAAATTTATTATCCAGCACTTACCCCAATGAAATGTAGACTGGAGTGAGAATAGTAAATTAATTATATTTACTTTTCCAGCACCTACCCCAATTAAATGTAGACTGGAGTGAGAATAGTACATTAATTAGGTTCAGTGTCCAGCACCTACCCCAATTAAATGTAGACAGGAGTGGGAACAGTAAATTCATTACTTTTTTTATCCAGCACCTACCCTAATTAAATGTAGACTGGAGTTGTAATAGTAAATTAATTAGGTTTAATATCCAGCGCCTACCCCAATTAAATGTAGACTGGAATGGGAATAGTAGACTAATTAGGTTCAGTGTCCAGCACCTACCCCAATAAAATGTAGACTGGAGTGGGAATAGTAAAATAATGAATTTTATTATCCAGCACTTACCTCAATTAAATGTAGACTGGAGTGGGAATAGTAAATTAATCAGATGTATTATCCAGCATCTACCCCAATTAAATGTAGACTAGAGTGGGTATAGTAAATTATTTAGGTTCAGTTTCCAGCACCTACCCCAATGAAATGTAGACTGGAGTGGGAATAGTAAATTAATTATATTTATTGTCCACCACCTAGCCCAATTAAATGTAGACTGGAGTGGGAATAGTAAATTAATTAAATTTAATATCCAGCGCCTACCCCAATTAAATGTAGACTGAAGTGGGAATAGTAAACTAATTAGGTTCAGTGTCCAGCACCTACCCCAATTAAATGTAGACTGGAGTGGTAATAGTAAATTAATTAGGTTCAGTGTCCAGCACCTACCCCAATTAAATGTAGACTGGAGTGGGAATAGTAAATTAATTACTTTTAATAGCCAGCACTTACCCCAATTAAATGTAGACTGGAGTGGGAATAGTAAATTAATTACTTTTATTATCCGGCACCTACCCCAATGAAATGTAGACTGGAGTGGGAATAGTACATTAATTAGGTTCAGTGTCCAGCACCTACCCCAATTAAATGTAGACAGGAGTAGGAACAGTAAATTAATTACTTTTTTTATCCAGCACCTACCCTAATTAAATGTAGACTGGAGTTGTAATAGTAAATTAATTAGATTTAATATCCAGCACCTACCCCAGTGAAATGTAGACTGGAATGGGAATAGTAGATTAATTAGGTTCAGTGTCCAGCACCTACCCCAATTAAATGTAGACAGGAGTGTTAATAGTAAATTCATTAGGTTCAGTGTCCAGCACCTACCCCAATTAAATGTAGACTGGAGAGGGAATAGTAAAATAATCAATTTTATTATCCAGCACTTACCTCAATTAAATGTAGACTGGAGTGGGAATAGTAAATTAATTAGATTTATTATCCAGCATCTACCCCAATTAAATGTAGACTGGAGTGGGAATAGTAAATTAATTAGATTTAATATCCAGCGCCTACCCCAATTAAATGTAGACTGGATTGGGAATAGTAAATTAATTAGGTTCAGTGTCCAGCACCTACCCCAATTAAATGTACACTGGAGTAGTAATAGTAAATTAATTAGGTTCAGTGTCCAGCACCTACCCCAATTAAATGTAGACTGGAGTGGGAATAGTAAAATAATGAAATTTATTATCCAGCACTTACCCCAATGAAATGTAGACTGGAGTGAGAATAGTAAATTAATTATATTTATTTTCCAGCACCTACCCCAATTAAATGTAGACCGGAGTGGGAATAGTACAATAATTAGGTTCAGTGTCCAGCACCTACCCCAATTAAATGTAGACAGGAGTGGGAACAGTAAATTAATTACTTTTTTTATCCAGCACCTACCCTAATTAAATGTAGACTGGAGTTGTAATAGTAAATTATTAAGATTTAATATCCAGCGCCTACCCCAATAAAATGTAGACTGGAATGGGAATAGTAGATTAATTAGGTTCAGTGTCCAGCACCTACCCCAATTAAATGTAGACTGGAGTGTTAATAGTAAATTAATTAGGTTCAGTGTCCAGCACCTACCCCAATTAAATGTAGACTGGAGTGGGAATAGTAAAATAATGAATTTTATTATCCAGCAATTACCTCAATTAAATGTACACTGGAGTGGGAATAGTAAATTAATTAGATTTATTATCCAGCATCTACCCAATTAAATGTAGACTGGAGTGGGAATAGTAAATTAATTAAGTTCAGTGTCCAGCACCTACCCCAATTAAATATAGACTCGAGTGGGAATAGTAAATTAATTAGATTTATTATCCAGCACCTACCACAGTTAAATGTAGACTGGAGTGGGAATAGTAAATTAATTAAGTTCAGTGCCCAGCACCTACCCCAATTAAATGTAGACTGGAGTGGGAATGGTAAATTATTTAGTTTTATTATCCAGCACCTACCCTAATTAAATGTAGACTGGAGCGGGAATAGTAAAATATTTAGATTTATTGTCCAGCACCTACCCCAATTAAATGTAGACTGGAGTGGGAATAGTAAATTAATTAAGTTCAGTGTTCAGCACCTACCCCAATTAAATGTAGACTGGAGTGGGAATAGTAAATTAAGTAGGTTCAGTGTCCAGCACCTACCCTAATTAAATGTAGACTGGAGTGGGAATAGTACATTAATTACTTTTATTATCCAGCACCTACCCCAATGAAATGTAGACTGGAGTGGGAATAGTAAATTAATTAGATTTATTATCCAGCACCCACCCCAATTAAATGTAGACTGGAGTGGGAAGAGTACATTTATTAGGTTCAGTGTCCAGCACCTACGCCAATGAAATGTAGACTGGAGTGGGAATAGTAAATTAATTATATTTATTATCCAGCACCTACCCCAATTCAATGTAGACTGGAGTGGGAATAGTAAATTAATTAGGTTCAGTGTCCAGCACCTACCCCAATTAAATGTAGACAGGAGTGGGAATAGTAAATTAATTACTTTTATTATCTAGCACCTACCCTAATTAAATGTAGACTGGAGTGGGAATAGTAAATTAATTAGATTTAATATCCAGCGCCTACCCCAATTAAATGTAGACTGGATTGGGAATAGTAAATTAATTAGGTTCAGTGTCCAGCACCTACCCCAATTAAATGTACACTGGAGCAGTAATAGTAAATTAATTAGGTTCAGTGTCCAGCACCTACCCCAATTAAATGTAGACTGGAGTGGGAATAGTAAAATAATGAAATTTATTATCCAGCACTTACCCCAATGAAATGTAGACTGGAGTGAGAATAGTAAATTAATTATATTTATTTTCCAGCACCTACCCCAATTAAATGTAGACTGGAGTGAGAATAGTACATTAATTAGGTTCAGTGTCCAGCACCTACCCCAATTAAATGTAGACAGGTGTGGGAACAGTAAATTAATTACTTTTTTTATCCAGCACCTACCCTAATTAAATGTAGACTAGAGTTGTAATAGTAAATTAATTAGATTTAATATCCAGCGCCTACCCCAATTAAATGTAGACTGGAATGGGAATAGTAGACTAATTAGGTTCAGTGTCCAGCATCTACCCCAATTAAATGAAGACTGGAGTGTTAATAGTAAATTAATTAGGTTCAGTGTCCAGCACCTACCCCAATAAAATGTAGACTGTAGTGGGAATAGTAAAATAATGAATTTTATTATCCAGCACTTACCTCAATTAAATGTAGACTGGAGTGGGAATGGTAAATCAATCAGATTTATTATCCAGCATCTACCCCAATTAAATGTAGACTGGAGTGGGAATAGTAAATTAATTAAGTTCAGTGTCCAGCACCTACCCCGATTAAATATAGACTGGAGTGGGAATAGTAAATAATTAGATTTATTATCCAGCACCTACCACAATTAAATGTAGACTGGAGTGGGAATAGTAAATTAATTAAGTTCAGTATCCAGCACCTACCCCAATTAAATGTAGACTGGAGTGGGAATAGTAAATTAATTAGGTTCAGTGTCCAGCACCTACCCTAATTAAATGTAGACTGGAGTGGGAAAAGTAAATTAATTACTTTTAATATCCAGCACTTACCCCAATTAAATACAGACTGGAGTGGGAATAGTGAATTAATTAGATTTATTATCCAGCACCTACCACAATTAAATGTAGACTGGAGTGGGAATAGTAAATTAATTAAGTTCAGTGTCCAGCACCTACCCCAATTAAATGTAGACTGGAGTGGGAATAGTAAATTAATTAGGTTCAGTGTCCAGCACCTACCCTAATTAAATGTAGACCGGAGTGGGAAAAGTAAATTAATTACTTTTAATATCCAGCACTTACCCCAATTAAATACAGACTGGAGTGGGAATAGTGAATTAATTAGATTTATTATCCAGCACCTACCACAATTAAATGAAGACTGGAGTTGGAATAGTAAATTAATTAAGTTCAGTGTCCAGCACCTACCCCAATTAAATGTAGACTGGAGTGGGAATAGTAAATTAAATAGGTTCAGTGGCCAGCACCTACCCTAATTAAATGTAGACTGGAGTGGGAAAAGTAAATTAATTACTTTTAATATCCAACACTTACCCCAATTAAATACAGACTGGAGTGGGAATAGTGAATTAATTAGATTTATTATCCAGCACCTACCCCAATTAAATTTAGACTAGAGTGGGAATAGTAAATTAATTAGGTTCAGTTTCCAGCACCTACCCCAATGAAATGTAGACTGGAGTGGGAATAGTAAATTAATTATATTTATTGTCCACCACCTACCCCAATTAAATGTAGACTGGAGTGGGAATAGTAAATTAATTACTTTTATTATCCTGCACCTACCCTAATTAAATGTAGACTGGAGTGAGAATAGTAAATTAATTAAATGTATAATCCAGCGCCTACCCCAATTAAATGTAAACTGAAGTAGGAATCGTAAACTAATTAGGTTCAGTGTCCAGCACCTACCCCAATTAAATGTAGACTGGAGTGGTAATAGTAAATTAATTAGGTTCAGTGTCCAGCACCTACCCCAATTAAATGTAGACTGGATTGGGAATAGTAAATTAATTACTTTTAATAGCCAGCACTTACCCCAATTAAATGTAGACTGGAGTGGGAATAGTAAATTAATTACTTTTATTATCCAGCACCTACCCCAATGAAATGTAGACTGGAGTGGAATTAGTACATTAATTAGGTTCAGTGTCCAGCACCTACCCCAATTAAATGTAGACAGGAGTAGGAACAGTAAATTAATTACTTTTTTATCCAGCACCTACCCTAATTAAATGTAGACTGGAGTTGTAATAGTAAATTAATTAGATTTAATATCCAGCGCCTACCCCAGTTAAATGTAGACTGGACAGGGAATAGTAGATTAATTAGGTTCAGTGTCCAGCACCTACCCCAATTAAATGTAGAAAGGAGTGTTAATAGTAAATTCATTAGGTTCAGTGTCCAGCACCTACCCCAATTAAATGTAGACTGGAGGCGGAATAGTAAAATAATCAATTTTATTATCCAGCACTTACCTCAATTAAATATAGACTGGAGTGGGAATAGTAAATTAATTAAATTTATTATCCAGCATCTACCCCAATTAAATGTAGACTGGAGTGGGAATAGTACATTAATTAAGTTCAGTGTCCAGCACCTACCCCAATTAAATATAGACTGGAGTGGGAATAGTAAATTAATTATATTCATTATCCAGCACCTACCACAATTTAATGTAGACTGGAGTGGAAATAGTAAATTAATTAAGTTCAGTGTCCAGCACCTACCCCAATTAAATGTAGACTGGAGTGGGAATAGTAAAATAATGAAATTTATTATCCAGCACTTACCCCAATGAAATGTAGACTGGAGTGAGAATAGTAAATTAATTATATTTATTTTCCAGCACCTACCCCAATTAAATGTAGACTGGAGTGGGAATAATACAATAATTAGGTTCAGTGTCCAGCACCTACCCCAATTAAATGTAGACAGGAGTGGGAACAGTAAATTAATTACTTTTTTTATCCAGCACCTACCCTAATTAAATGTAGACTGCAGTTGTAATAGTAAATTATTAAAATTTAATATCCAGCGCCTACCCCAATAAAATGTAGACTGGAATGGGAATAGTAGATTAATTAGGTTCAGTGTCCAGCACCTACCCCAATTAAATGTAGACTGGAGTGTTAATAGTAAATTAATTAGGTTCAGTGTCCAGCACCTACCCCAATTAAATGTAGACTGGAGTGGGAATAGTAAAAAAATGAATTTTATTATCCAGCAATTACCTCAATTAAATGTACACTGGAGTGGGAATAGTAAATTAATTAGATTTATTATCCAGCATCTACCCAATTAAATGTAGACTGGAGTGGGAATAGTAAATTAATTAAGTTCAGTGTCCAGCACCTACCCCAATTAAATATAGACTCGAGTGGGAATAGTAAATTAATTAGATTTATTATCCAGCACCTACCACAGTTAAATGTAGACTGGAGTGGGAATAGTAAATTAATTAAGTTCAGTGTCCAGCACCTACCCCAATTAAATGTAGACTGGAGTGGGAATGGTAAATTATTTAGTTTTATTATCCAGCACCTACCCTAATTAAATGTAGACTGGAGCGGGAATAGTAAATTATTTAGATTTTTTGTCCAGCACCTACCCCAATTAAATGTAGACTGGAGTGGGAATAGTAAATTAATTAAGTTCAGTGTCCAGCACCTACCCTAATTAAATGTAGACTGGAGTGGGAATAGTACATTAATTACTTTTAATATCCAGCACTTACCCCAATTAAATGTAGACTGGAGTGGGAATAGTAAAATAATGAATTTTATTATCCAGCACTTACCTCAATTAAATGTCGACTGGAGTGGGAATAGTAAATTAATCAGATTTATTATCCAGCATCTACCCCAATTAAATGTAGACTAGAGTGCGAATAGTAAATTAATTAGGTTCAGTTTCCAGCACCTACCCCAATGAAATGTAGACTGGAGTGGGAATAGTAAATTAATTATATTTATTGTCCACCACCTACCCCAATTAAATGTAGACTGGAGTGGGAATAGTAAATTAATTAAATTTAATATCCAGCACCTACCCCAATTAAATGTAGACTGAAGTGGGAATAGTAAACTAATTAGGTTCAGTGTCCAGCACCTACCCCAATTAAATGTAGACTGGAGTGGTAATAGTAAATTAATTAGGTTCAGTGTCCAGCACCTACCCCAATTAAATGTAGACTGGAGTGGGAATAGTAAATTAATTACTTTTAATAGCCAGCACTTACCCCAATTAAATGTAGACTGAAGTGGGAATAGTAAATTAATTACTTTTATTATCCGGCACCTACCCCAATGAAATGTAGACTGGAGTGGGAATAGTACATTAATTAGGTTCAGTGTCCAGCACCTACCCCAATTAAATGTAGACAGGAGTAGGAACAGTAAATTAATTACTTTTTTTATCCAGCACCTACCCTAATTAAATGTAGACTGGAGTTGTAATAGTAAATTAATTAGATTTAATATCCAGCGCCCACCCCAGTTAAATGTAGACTGGAATGGGAATAGTAGATTAATTAGGTTCAGTGTCCAGCACCTACCCCAATTAAATGTAGACAGGAGTGTTAATAGTAAATTCATTAGGTTCAGTGTCCAGCACCTACCCCAATTAAATGTAGACTGGAGAGGGAATAGTAAAATAATCAATTTTATTATCCAGCACTTACCTCAATTAAATGTAGACTGGAGTGGGAATAGTAAATTAATTAGATTTATTATCCAGCATCTACCCCAATTAAATGTAGACTGGAGTGGGAATAGTAAATTAATTAGATTTAATGTCCAGCGCCTACCCCAATTAAATGCAGACTGGATTGGGAATAGTAAATTAATTAGGTTCCGTGTCCAGCACCTACCCCAATTAAATGTACACTGGAGTAGTAATAGTAAATTAATTAGGTTCAGTGTCCAGCACCTACCCCAATTAAATGTAGACTGGAGTGGGAATAGTAAAATAATGAAATTTATTATCCAGCACTTACCCCAATGAAATGTAGACTGGAGTGAGAATAGTAAATTAATTATATTTATTTTCCAGCACCTACCCCAATTAAATGTAGACTGGAGTGGGAATAGTACAATAATTAGGTTCAGTGTCCAGCACCTACCCCAATTAAATGTAGACAGGAGTGGGAACAGTAAATTAATTACTTTTTTTATCCAGCACCTACCCTAATTAAATGTAGACTGGAGTTGTAATAGTAAATTATTAAGATTTAATATCCAGCGCCTACCCCAATAAAATGTAGACTGGAATGGGAATAGTAGATTAATTAGGTTCAGTGTCCAGCACCTACCCCAATTAAATGTAGACTGGAGTGTTAATAGTAAATTAATTAGGTTCAGTGTCCAGCACCTACCCCAATTAAATGTAGACTGAAGTGGGAATAGTAAAATAATGAATTTTATTATCCAGCAATTACCTCAATTAAATGTACACTGGAGTGGGAATAGTAAATTAATTAGATTTATTATCCAGCATCTACCCAATTAAATGTAGACTGGAGTGGGAATAGTAAATTAATTAAGTTCAGTGTCCAGCACCTACCCCAATTAAATATAGACTCGAGTGGGAATAGTAAATTAATTAGATTTATTATCCAGCACCTACCACAGTTAAATGTAGACTGGAGTGGGAATAGTAAATTAATTAAGTTCAGTGCCCAGCACCTACCCCAATTAAATGTAGACTGGAGTGGGAATGGTAAATTATTTAGTTTTATTATCCAGCACCTACCCTAATTAAATGTAGACTGGAGCGGGAATAGTAAATTATTTAGATTTATTGTCCAGCACCTACCCCAATTAAATGTAGACTGGAGTGGGAATAGTAAATTAATTAAGTTCAGTGTTCAGCACCTACCCCAATTAAATGTAGACTGGAGTGGGAATAGTAAATTAAGTAGGTTCAGTGTCCAGCACCTACCCTAATTAAATGTAGACTGGAGTGGGAATAGTACATTAATTACTTTTAATATCCAGTACTTACCCCAATTAAATGTAGACTGGAGTGGGAATAGTAAATTAATTAGATTTATTATCCAGCACCCACCCCAATTAAATGTAGACTGGAGTGGGAAGAGTACATTTATTAGGTTCAGTGTCCAGCACCTACCCCAATGAAATGTAGACTGGAGTGGGAATAGTAAATTAATTATATTTATTATCCAGCACCTACCCCAATTCAATGTAGACTGGAGTGGGAATAGTAAATTAATTAGGTTCAGTGTTCAGCACCTACCCCAATTAAATGTAGACAGGAGTGGGAATAGTAAATTAATTACTTTTATTATCTAGCACCTACCCTAATTAAATGTAGACTGGAGTGGGAATAGTAAATTAATTAGATTTAATATCCAGCGCCTACCCCAATTAAATGTAGACTGGATTGGGAATAGTAAATTAATTAGGTTCAGTGTCCAGCACCTACCCCAATTAAATGCACACTGGAGAAGTAATAGTAAATAAATTAGGTGCAGTGTCCAGCACCTACCCCAATTAAATGTAGACTGGAGTGGGAATAGTAAAATATTGAAATTTATTATCCAGCACTTACCCCAATGAAATGTAGACTGGAGTGAGAATAGTAAATTAATTATATTTATTTTTCCAGCACCTACCCCAATTAAATGTAGACTGGAGTGAGAATAGTACATTAATTAGGTTCAGTGTCCAGCACCTACCCCAATTAAATGTAGACAGGAGTGGGAACAGTAAATTAATTACTTTTTTTATCCAGCACCTACCCTAAATAAATGTAGACTGGAGTTGTAATAGTAAATTAATTAGGTTTAATATCCAGCGCCTACCCCAATTAAATGTAGACTGGAATGGGAATAGTAGACTAATTAGGTTCAGTGTCCAGCACCTACCCCAATTAAATGAAGACTGGAGTGTTAATAGTAAATTAATTAGGTTCAGTGTCCAGCACCTACCCCAATAAAATGTAGACTGGAGTGGGAATAGTAAAATAATGAATTTTATTATCCAGCACTTACCTCAATTAAATGTAGACTGGAGTGGGAATAGTAAATTAATCAGATTTATTATCCAGCATCTACCCCAATTAAATGTAGACTAGAGTGGGTATAGTAAATTAATTAGGTTCAGTTTCCAGCACCTACCCCAATGAAATGTAGACTGGAGTGGGAATAGTAAATTAATTATATTTATTGTCCACCACCTACCCCAATTAAATGTAGACTGGAGTGGGAATAGTAAATTAATTAAATTTATTATCCAGCGCCTACCCCAATTAAATGTAGACTGAAGTGGGAATAGTAAACTAATTAGGTTCAGTGTCCAGCACCTACCCCAATTAAATGTAGACTGGAGTGGTAATAGTAAATTAATTAGGTTCAGTGTCCAGCACCTACCCCAATTAAATGTAGACTGGAGTGGGAATAGTAAATTAATTACTTTTAATAGCCAGCACTTACCCCAATTAAATGTAGACTGGAGTGGGAATAGTAAATTAATTACTTTCATTATCCGGCACCTACCCCAATGAAATGTAGACTGGAGTGGGAATAGTACATTAATTAGGTTCAGTGTCCAGCACCTACCCCAATTAAATGTAGACAGGAGTAGGAACAGTAAATTAATTACTTTTTCTATCCAGCACCTACCCTAATTAAATGTAGACTGGAGTTGTAATAGTAAATTAATTAGATTTAATATCCAGCACCTACCCCAGTTAAATGTAGACTGGAATGGGAATAGTAGATTAATTAGGTTCAGTGTCCAGCACCTACCCCAATTAAATGTAGACAGGAGTGTTAATAGTAAATTCATTAGGTTCAGTGTCCAGCACCTACCCCAATTAAATGTAGACTGGAGAGGGAATAGTAAAATAATCAATTTTATTATCCAGCACTTACCTCAATTAAATGTAGACTGGAGTGGGAATAGTAAATTAATTAGATTTATTATCCAGCATCTACCCCAATTAAATGTAGACTGGAGTGGGAATAGTAAATTAATTAGATTTAATATCCAGCGCCTACCCCAATTAAATGTAGACTGGATTGGGAATAGTAAATTAATTAGGTTCAGTGTCCAGCACCTACCCCAATTAAATGTACACTGGAGTAGTAATAGTAAATTAATTAGGTTCAGTGTCCAGCACCTACCCCAATTAAATGTAGACTGGAGTGGGAATAGTAAAATAATGAAATTTATTATCCAGCACTTACCCCAATGAAATGTAGACTGGAGTGAGAATAGTAAATTAATTATATTTATTTTCCAGCACCTACCCCAATTAAATGTAGACCGGAGTGGGAATAGTACAATAATTAGGTTCAGTGTCCAGCACCTACCCCAATTAAATGTAGACAGGAGTGGGAACAGTAAATTAATTACTTTTTTTATCCAGCACCTACCCTAATTAAATGTAGACTGGAGTTGTAATAGTAAATTATTAAGATTTAATATCCAGCGCCTACCCCAATAAAATGTAGACTGTAATGGGAATAGTAGATTAATTAGGTTCAGTGTCCAGCACCTACCCCAATTAAATGTAGACTGGAGTGTTAATAGGAAATTAATTAGGTTCAGTGTCCAGCACCTACCCCAATTAAATGTAGACTGGAGTGGGAATAGTAAAATAATGAATTTTATTATCCAGCAATTACCTCAATTAAATGTACACTGGAGTGGGAATAGTAAATTAATTAGATTTATTATCCAGCATCTACCCAATTAAATGTAGACTGGAGTGGGAATAGTAAATTAATTAAGTTCAGTGTCCAGCACCTACCCTAATTAAATATAGACTCAAGTGGGAATAGTAAATTAATTAGATTTATTATCCAGCACCTACCACAGTTAAATGTAGACTGGAGTGGGAATAGTAAATTAATTAAGTTCAGTGCCCAGCACCTACCCCAATTAAATGTAGACTGGAGTGGGAATGGTAAATTATTTAGATTTATTGTCCAGCACCTACCCCAATTAAATGTAGACTGGAGTGGGAATAGTAAATTAATTAAGTTCAGTGTTCAGCACCTACCCCAATTAAATGTAGACTGGAGTGGGAATAGTAAATTAAGTAGGTTCAGTGTCCAGCACCTACCCTAATTAAATGTAGACTGGAGTGGGAATAGTACATTAATTACTTTTAATATCCAGCACTTACCCCAATTAAATGTAGACTGGAGAGATAATAGTAAATTAATTACTTTTATTATCCAGCACCTACCCCAATGAAATGTAGACTGGAGTGGGAATAGTAAATTAATTAGATTTATTATCCAGCACCCACCCCAATTAATTGTAGACTGGAGTGGGAATAGTAAATTAATTAGGTTCAGTGTCCAGCACCTACCCCAATTAAATGTAGACAGGAGTGGGAATAGTAAATTAATTACTTTTATTATCTAGCACCTACCCCAATTAAATGTAGACTGGAGTGGGAATAGTAAATTAATTACTTTTATTATCCTGCACCTACCCTAATTAAATGTAGACTGGAGTGGGAATAGTAAATTAATTAAATTTATTATCCAGCGCCTACCCCAATTAAATGTAAACTGAAGTAGGAATAGTAAACTAATTAGGTTCAGTGTCCAGCACCTACCCCAATTAAATGTAGACTGGAGTGGTAATAGTAAATTAATTAGGTTCAGTGTCCAGCACCTACCCCAATTAAATGTAGACTGGAGTGGGAATAGTAAATTAATTACTTTTAATAGCCAGCACTTACCCCAATTAAATGTAGACTGGAGTGGGAATAGTAAATTAATTACTTTTATTATCCAGCACCTACCCCAATGAAATGTAGACTGGAGTGGAATTAGTACATTAATTAGGTTCAGTGTCCAGCACCTACCCCAATTAAATGTAGACAGGAGTAGGAACAGTAAATTAATTACTTGTTTTATCCAGCACCTACCCTAATTAAATGTAGACTGGAGTTGTAATAGTAAATTAATTAGATTTAATATCCAGCGCCTACCCCAGTTAAATGTAGACTGGAATGGGAATAGTAGATTAATTAGGTTCAGTGTCCAGCACCTACCCCAATTAAATGTAGAAAGGAGTGTTAATAGTAAATTCATTAGGTTCAGTGTCCAGCACCTACCCCAATTAAATGTAGACTGGAGGGGGAATAGTAAAATAATCAATTTTATTATCCAGCACTTACCTCAATTAAATGTAGACTGGAGTGGGAATAGTAAATTAATTAAATTTATTATCCAGCATCTACCCCAATTAAATGTAGACTGGAGTGGGAATAGTACATTAATTAAGTTCAGTGTCCAGCACCTACCCCAATTAAATATAGACTGGAGTGGGAATAGTAAATTAATTATATTCATTATCCAGCACCTACCACAATTTAATGTAGACTGGAGTGGAAATAGTAAATTAATTAAGTTCAGTGTCCAGCACCTACCCCAATTAAATGTAGACTGGAGTGGCAATAGTAAATTAATTAGGTTCAGTGTCCAGCACCTACCCTAATTAAATGTAGACTGGAGTGGGAAAAGTAAATTAATTACTTTTAATATCCAGCACTTACCCCAATTAAATACAGACTGGAGTGGGACTAGTGAATTAATTAGATTTATTGTCCAGCACCTACCACAATTAAAGGTAGACTGGAGTGGGAATAGTAAATTAATTAAGTTCAGTGTCCAGCACCTACCCCAATTAAATGTAGACTGGAGTCAGAATAGTAAATTAATTAGGTTCAGTGTCCAGCACCTACCCTAATTAAATGTAGACTGGAGTGGGAAATGTAAAATATTTACTTTTAATATCCAGCACTTACCCCAATTAAATACAGACTGGAGTGGGAATAGTGAATTAATTAGATTTATTATCCAGCACCTACCACAATTAAATGTAGACTAGAGTGGGAATAGTAAATTAATTAGGTTCAGTTTCCAGCACCTACCCCAATGAAATGTAGACTGGAGTGAGAAGAGTAAATTAATTATATTTATTATCCACCACCTACCACAATTAAATGTAGACTGGAATAGTAAATTAATTACTTTTATTATCCAGCACCTACCCTAATTAAATGTAGACTGGAGTGGGAATAGTAAATTAATTACATTTAATATCCAGCGCCTACCCCAATTAAATGTAGACTGAAGTGGGAATAGTAAATTAATTAGGTTCAGTGTCCAGCACCTACCCCAATTAAATGTAGACTGGAGTGGTAATAGTAAATTAATTAGGTTCAGTGTCCAGCACCTACCCCAATTAAGTGTAGACTGGAGTGGGAATAGTAAATTAATTGAGTTCAGTGTCCAGAGCCTACCCTAATTAAATGTAGACTGGAGTGGGAATAGTAAATAATTAGATTTATTTTCCAGCACCTACCCCAATTAAATGTAGACTGGAGTGGGAATAGAAAATTAATTAAGTTCAGTGTCCAGCACCTACCCCAATTAAATGTAGACGGGAGTGGAAATAGTAAATTAATTAAGTTCAGTGTCCAGCACCTACCCCAATTAAATGTAGACTGGAGTGGCAATAGTAAATTAATTAGGTTCAGTGTCCAGCACCTACCCTAATTAAATGTAGACTAGAGTGGGAAAAGTAAATTAATTACTTTTAATATCCAGCACTTACCCCAATTAAATACAGACTGGAGTGGGACTAGTGAATTCATTAGATTTATTATCCAGCACCTACCACAATTAAATGTAGACTGGAGTGGGAATAGTAAATTAATTAAGTTCAGTGTCCAGCACCTACCCCAATTAAATGTAGAGTGGAGTCAGAATAGTAAATTAATTAGGTTCAGTGTCCAGCACCTACCCTAATTAAATGTAGACTGGAGTGGGAAATGTAAATTAATTACTTTTAATATCCAGCACTTACCCCAATTAAATACAGACTGGAGTGGGAATAGTGAATTAATTAGATTTATTATCCAGCACCTACCACAAATAAATGTAGACTATAGTGGGAATAGTAAATTAATTAGGTTCAGTTTCCAGCACCTACCCCAATGAAATGTAGACTGGAGTGGGAATAGTAAATTAATTATATTTATTATCCACCACCAACCCCAATTAAATGTAGACTGGAGTGGGAATAGTAAATTAATTACTTTTATTATCCAGAACCTACCCTAATTAAATGTAGACTGGAGTGGGAATAGTAAATTAATTAAATGTAATATCCAGCGGCTACCCCATATAAATGTAGACTGAAGTGGAAATAGTAAAATAATTAGGTTCAGTGTCCAGCACCTACCCCAATTAAATGTAGACTGGAGTGGGAATAGTAAAATAATGAAATGTATTATCCAGCACTTACCCCAATGAAATGTAGACTGGAGTGGGAATAGTAAATTAATTAGATTTATTATCCAGCATCTACCCCAATTAAATGTAGACTGGAGTGGGAATAGTAAATTAATTAGATTTAATATCCAGCGCCCACCCCAATTAAATGCAGACTGGATTGGGAATAGTAAATTAATTAGGTTCAGTGTCCAGCACCTACCCCAATTAAATGTACACTGGAGTAGTAATAGTAAATTAATTAGGTTCAGTGTCCAGCACCTACCCCAATTAAATGTAGACTGGAGTGGGAATAGACAAATAATGAAATTTATTATCCAGCACTTACCCCAATGAAATGTAGACTGGAGTGAGAATAGTAAATTAATTATATTTATTTTCCAGCACCTACCCCAATTAAATGTAGACTGGAGTGGGAATAGTACAATAATTAGGTTCAGTGTCCAGCACCTACCCCAATTAAATGTAGACAGGAGTGGGAATAGTAAATTAATTACTTTTTTTATCCAGCACCTACCCTAATTAAATGTAGACTGGAGTTGTAATAGTAAATTATTAAGATTTAATATCCAGTGCCTACCCCAATAAAATGTAGACTGGAATGGGAATAGTAGATTAATTAGGTTCAGTGTCCAGCACCTACCCCAATTAAATGTAGACTGGAGTGTTAATAGTAAATTAATTAGGTTCAGTGTCCAGCACCTACCCCAATTAAATGTAGACTGGAGTGGGAATAGTAAAATAATGAATTTTATTATCCAGCAATTACCTCAATTAAATGTACACTGGAGTGGGAATAGTAAATAATTAGATTTATTATCCAGCATCTACCCAATTAAATGTAGACTGGAGTGGGAATAGTAAATTAATTAAGTTCAGTGTCCAGCACCTACCCCAATTAAATATAGACTCGAGTGGGAATAGTAAATTAATTAGATTTATTATCCAGCACCTACCACAGTTAAATGTAGACTGGAGTGGGAATAGTAAATTAATTAAGTTCAGTGCCCAGCACCTACCCCAATTAAATGTAGACTGGAGTGGGAATGGTAAATTATTTAGTTTTATTATCCAGCACCTACCCTAATTAAATGTAGACTGGAGCGCGAATAGTAAATTATTTAGATTTATTGTCCAGCACCTACCCCAATTAAATGTAGACTGGAGTGGGAATAGTAAATTAATTAAGTTCAGTGTTCAGCACCTACCCCAATTAAATGTAGACTGGAGTGGGAATAGTAAATTAAGTAGGTTCAGTGTCCAGCACCTACCCTAATTAAATGTAGACTGGAGTGGGAATAGTACATTAATTACTTTTAATATCCAGCACTTACCCCAATTAAATGTAGACTGGAGTGGGAATAGTAAATTAATTAGATTTATTATCCAGCACCCACCCCAATTAAATGTAGACTGGAGTGGGAAGAGTACATTTATTAGGTTCAGTGTCCAGCACCTACCCCAATGAAATGTAGACTGGAGTGGGAATAGTAAATTAATTATATTTATTATCCAGCACCTACCCCAATTCAATGTAGACTGGAGTGGGAATAGTAAATTAATTAGGTTCAGTGTCCAGCACCTACCCCAATTAAATGTAGACAGGAGTGGGAATAGTAAATTAATTACTTTTATTATCTAGCACCTACCCTAATTAAATGTAGACTGGAGTGGGAATAGTAAATTAATTAGATTTAATATCCAGCGCCTACCCCAATTAAATGTAGACTGGATTGGGAATAGTAAATTAATTAGGTTCAGTGTCCAGCACCTACCCCAATTAAATGCACACTGGAGAAGTAATAGTAAATTAATTAGGTGCAGTGTACAGCACCTACCCCAATTAAATGTAGACTGGAGTGGGAATAGTAAAATTTTGAAATTTATTATCCAGCACTTACCCCAATGAAATGTAGACTGGAGTGAGAATAGTAAATTAATTATATTTACTTTTCCAGCACCTACCCCAATTAAATGTAGACTGGAGTGAGAATAGTACATTAATTAGGTTCAGTGTCCAGCACCTACCCCAATTAAATGTAGACAGGAGTGGGAACAGTAAATTCATTACTTTTTTTATCCAGCACCTACCCTAATTAAATGTAGACTGGAGTTGTAATAGTAAATTAATTAGGTTTAATATCCAGCGCCTACCCCAATTAAATGTAGACTGGAATGGGAATAGTAGACTAATTAGGTTCAGTGTCCAGCACCTACCCCAATAAAATGTAGACTGGAGTGGGAATAGTAAAATAATGAATTTTATTATCCAGCACTTACCTCAATTAAATGTAGACTGGAGTGGGAATAGTAAATTAATCAGATGTATTATCCAGCATCTACCCCAATTAAATGTAGACTAGAGTGGGTATAGTAAATTATTTAGGTTCAGTTTCCAGCACCTACCCCAATGAAATGTAGACTGGAGTGGGAATAGTAAATTAATTATATTTATTGTCCACCACCTAGCCCAATTAAATGTAGACTGGAGTGGGAATAGTAAATTAATTAAATTTAATATCCAGCGCCTACCCCAATTAAATGTAGACTGAAGTGGGAATAGTAAACTAATTAGGTTCAGTGTCCAGCACCTACCCCAATTAAATGTAGACTGGAGTGGTAATAGTAAATTAATTAGGTTCAGTGTCCAGCACCTACCCCAATTAAATGTAGACTGGAGTGGGAATAGACAAATAATGAAATTTATTATCCAGCACTTACCCCAATGAAATGTAGACTGGAGTGAGAATAGTAAATTAATTATATTTATTTTCCAGCACCTACCCCAATTAAATGTAGACTGGAGTGGGAATAGTACAATAATTAGGTTCAGTGTCCAGCACCTACCCCAATTAAATGTAGACAGGAGTGGGAATAGTAAATTAATTACTTTTTTTATCCAGCACCTACCCTAATTAAATGTAGACTGGAGTTGTAATAGTAAATTATTAAGATTTAATATCCAGTGCCTACCCCAATAAAATGTAGACTGGAATGGGAATAGTAGATTAATTAGGTTCAGTGTCCAGCACCTACCCCAATTAAATGTAGACTGGAGTGTTAATAGTAAATTAATTAGGTTCAGTGTCCAGCACCTACCCCAATTAAATGTAGACTGGAGTGGGAATAGTAAAATAATGAATTTTATTATCCAGCAATTACCTCAATTAAATGTACACTGGAGTGGGAATAGTAAATAATTAGATTTATTATCCAGCATCTACCCAATTAAATGTAGACTGGAGTGGGAATAGTAAATTAATTAAGTTCAGTGTCCAGCACCTACCCCAATTAAATATAGACTCGAGTGGGAATAGTAAATTAATTAGATTTATTATCCAGCACCTACCACAGTTAAATGTAGACTGGAGTGGGAATAGTAAATTAATTAAGTTCAGTGCCCAGCACCTACCCCAATTAAATGTAGACTGGAGTGGGAATGGTAAATTATTTAGTTTTATTATCCAGCACCTACCCTAATTAAATGTAGACTGGAGCGCGAATAGTAAATTATTTAGATTTATTGTCCAGCACCTACCCCAATTAAATGTAGACTGGAGTGGGAATAGTAAATTAATTAAGTTCAGTGTTCAGCACCTACCCCAATTAAATGTAGACTGGAGTGGGAATAGTAAATTAAGTAGGTTCAGTGTCCAGCACCTACCCTAATTAAATGTAGACTGGAGTGGGAATAGTACATTAATTACTTTTAATATCCAGCACTTACCCCAATTAAATGTAGACTGGAGTGGGAATAGTAAATTAATTAGATTTATTATCCAGCACCCACCCCAATTAAATGTAGACTGGAGTGGGAAGAGTACATTTATTAGGTTCAGTGTCCAGCACCTACCCCAATGAAATGTAGACTGGAGTGGGAATAGTAAATTAATTATATTTATTATCCAGCACCTACCCCAATTCAATGTAGACTGGAGTGGGAATAGTAAATTAATTAGGTTCAGTGTCCAGCACCTACCCCAATTAAATGTAGACAGGAGTGGGAATAGTAAATTAATTACTTTTATTATCTAGCACCTACCCTAATTAAATGTAGACTGGAGTGGGAATAGTAAATTAATTAGATTTAATATCCAGCGCCTACCCCAATTAAATGTAGACTGGATTGGGAATAGTAAATTAATTAGGTTCAGTGTCCAGCACCTACCCCAATTAAATGCACACTGGAGAAGTAATAGTAAATTAATTAGGTGCAGTGTACAGCACCTACCCCAATTAAATGTAGACTGGAGTGGGAATAGTAAAATTTTGAAATTTATTATCCAGCACTTACCCCAATGAAATGTAGACTGGAGTG
Source organism: Lissotriton vulgaris (assembly GCF_964263255.1). Lineage (NCBI taxonomy): Eukaryota > Metazoa > Chordata > Amphibia > Caudata > Salamandridae > Lissotriton > Lissotriton vulgaris. Next base: position 648,202,599 of record NC_141694.1, on the reverse strand, counting down.
AGAATAGTAAATTAATTATATTTACTTTTCCAGCACCTACCCCAATTAAATGTAGACTGGAGTGAGAATAGTACATTAATTAGGTTCAGTGTCCAGCACCTACCCCAATTAAATGTAGACAGGAGTGGGAACAGTAAATTCATTACTTTTTTTATCCAGCACCTACCCTAATTAAATGTAGACTGGAGTTGTAATAGTAAATTAATTAGGTTTAATATCCAGCGCCTACCCCAATTAAATGTAGACTGGAATGGGAATAGTAGACTAATTAGGTTCAGTGTCCAGCACCTACCCCAATAAAATGTAGACTGGAGTGGGAATAGTAAAATAATGAATTTTATTATCCAGCACTTACCTCAATTAAATGTAGACTGGAGTGGGAATAGTAAATTAATCAGATGTATTATCCAGCATCTACCCCAATTAAATGTAGACTAGAGTGGGTATAGTAAATTATTTAGGTTCAGTTTCCAGCACCTACCCCAATGAAATGTAGACTGGAGTGGGAATAGTAAATTAATTATATTTATTGTCCACCACCTAGCCCAATTAAATGTAGACTGGAGTGGGAATAGTAAATTAATTAAATTTAATATCCAGCGCCTACCCCAATTAAATGTAGACTGAAGTGGGAATAGTAAACTAATTAGGTTCAGTGTCCAGCACCTACCCCAATTAAATGTAGACTGGAGTGGTAATAGTAAATTAATTAGGTTCAGTGTCCAGCACCTACCCCAATTAAATGTAGACTGGAGTGGGAATAGTAAATTAATTACTTTTAATAGCCAGCACTTACCCCAATTAAATGTAGACTGGAGTGGGAATAGTAAATTAATTACTTTTATTATCCGGCACCTACCCCAATGAAATGTAGACTGGAGTGGGAATAGTACATTAATTAGGTTCAGTGTCCAGCACCTACCCCAATTAAATGTAGACAGGAGTAGGAACAGTAAATTAATTACTTTTTTTATCCAGCACCTACCCTAATTAAATGTAGACTGGAGTTGTAATAGTAAATTAATTAGATTTAATATCCAGCACCTACCCCAGTGAAATGTAGACTGGAATGGGAATAGTAGATTAATTAGGTTCAGTGTCCAGCACCTACCCCAATTAAATGTAGACAGGAGTGTTAATAGTAAATTCATTAGGTTCAGTGTCCAGCACCTACCCCAATTAAATGTAGACTGGAGAGGGAATAGTAAAATAATCAATTTTATTATCCAGCACTTACCTCAATTAAATGTAGACTGGAGTGGGAATAGTAAATTAATTAGATTTATTATCCAGCATCTACCCCAATTAAATGTAGACTGGAGTGGGAATAGTAAATTAATTAGATTTAATATCCAGCGCCTACCCCAATTAAATGTAGACTGGATTGGGAATAGTAAATTAATTAGGTTCAGTGTCCAGCACCTACCCCAATTAAATGTACACTGGAGTAGTAATAGTAAATTAATTAGGTTCAGTGTCCAGCACCTACCCCAATTAAATGTAGACTGGAGTGGGAATAGTAAAATAATGAAATTTATTATCCAGCACTTACCCCAATGAAATGTAGACTGGAGTGAGAATAGTAAATTAATTATATTTATTTTCCAGCACCTACCCCAATTAAATGTAGACCGGAGTGGGAATAGTACAATAATTAGGTTCAGTGTCCAGCACCTACCCCAATTAAATGTAGACAGGAGTGGGAACAGTAAATTAATTACTTTTTTTATCCAGCACCTACCCTAATTAAATGTAGACTGGAGTTGTAATAGTAAATTATTAAGATTTAATATCCAGCGCCTACCCCAATAAAATGTAGACTGGAATGGGAATAGTAGATTAATTAGGTTCAGTGTCCAGCACCTACCCCAATTAAATGTAGACTGGAGTGTTAATAGTAAATTAATTAGGTTCAGTGTCCAGCACCTACCCCAATTAAATGTAGACTGGAGTGGGAATAGTAAAATAATGAATTTTATTATCCAGCAATTACCTCAATTAAATGTACACTGGAGTGGGAATAGTAAATTAATTAGATTTATTATCCAGCATCTACCCAATTAAATGTAGACTGGAGTGGGAATAGTAAATTAATTAAGTTCAGTGTCCAGCACCTACCCCAATTAAATATAGACTCGAGTGGGAATAGTAAATTAATTAGATTTATTATCCAGCACCTACCACAGTTAAATGTAGACTGGAGTGGGAATAGTAAATTAATTAAGTTCAGTGCCCAGCACCTACCCCAATTAAATGTAGACTGGAGTGGGAATGGTAAATTATTTAGTTTTATTATCCAGCACCTACCCTAATTAAATGTAGACTGGAGCGGGAATAGTAAAATATTTAGATTTATTGTCCAGCACCTACCCCAATTAAATGTAGACTGGAGTGGGAATAGTAAATTAATTAAGTTCAGTGTTCAGCACCTACCCCAATTAAATGTAGACTGGAGTGGGAATAGTAAATTAAGTAGGTTCAGTGTCCAGCACCTACCCTAATTAAATGTAGACTGGAGTGGGAATAGTACATTAATTACTTTTATTATCCAGCACCTACCCCAATGAAATGTAGACTGGAGTGGGAATAGTAAATTAATTAGATTTATTATCCAGCACCCACCCCAATTAAATGTAGACTGGAGTGGGAAGAGTACATTTATTAGGTTCAGTGTCCAGCACCTACGCCAATGAAATGTAGACTGGAGTGGGAATAGTAAATTAATTATATTTATTATCCAGCACCTACCCCAATTCAATGTAGACTGGAGTGGGAATAGTAAATTAATTAGGTTCAGTGTCCAGCACCTACCCCAATTAAATGTAGACAGGAGTGGGAATAGTAAATTAATTACTTTTATTATCTAGCACCTACCCTAATTAAATGTAGACTGGAGTGGGAATAGTAAATTAATTAGATTTAATATCCAGCGCCTACCCCAATTAAATGTAGACTGGATTGGGAATAGTAAATTAATTAGGTTCAGTGTCCAGCACCTACCCCAATTAAATGTACACTGGAGCAGTAATAGTAAATTAATTAGGTTCAGTGTCCAGCACCTACCCCAATTAAATGTAGACTGGAGTGGGAATAGTAAAATAATGAAATTTATTATCCAGCACTTACCCCAATGAAATGTAGACTGGAGTGAGAATAGTAAATTAATTATATTTATTTTCCAGCACCTACCCCAATTAAATGTAGACTGGAGTGAGAATAGTACATTAATTAGGTTCAGTGTCCAGCACCTACCCCAATTAAATGTAGACAGGTGTGGGAACAGTAAATTAATTACTTTTTTTATCCAGCACCTACCCTAATTAAATGTAGACTAGAGTTGTAATAGTAAATTAATTAGATTTAATATCCAGCGCCTACCCCAATTAAATGTAGACTGGAATGGGAATAGTAGACTAATTAGGTTCAGTGTCCAGCATCTACCCCAATTAAATGAAGACTGGAGTGTTAATAGTAAATTAATTAGGTTCAGTGTCCAGCACCTACCCCAATAAAATGTAGACTGTAGTGGGAATAGTAAAATAATGAATTTTATTATCCAGCACTTACCTCAATTAAATGTAGACTGGAGTGGGAATGGTAAATCAATCAGATTTATTATCCAGCATCTACCCCAATTAAATGTAGACTGGAGTGGGAATAGTAAATTAATTAAGTTCAGTGTCCAGCACCTACCCCGATTAAATATAGACTGGAGTGGGAATAGTAAATAATTAGATTTATTATCCAGCACCTACCACAATTAAATGTAGACTGGAGTGGGAATAGTAAATTAATTAAGTTCAGTATCCAGCACCTACCCCAATTAAATGTAGACTGGAGTGGGAATAGTAAATTAATTAGGTTCAGTGTCCAGCACCTACCCTAATTAAATGTAGACTGGAGTGGGAAAAGTAAATTAATTACTTTTAATATCCAGCACTTACCCCAATTAAATACAGACTGGAGTGGGAATAGTGAATTAATTAGATTTATTATCCAGCACCTACCACAATTAAATGTAGACTGGAGTGGGAATAGTAAATTAATTAAGTTCAGTGTCCAGCACCTACCCCAATTAAATGTAGACTGGAGTGGGAATAGTAAATTAATTAGGTTCAGTGTCCAGCACCTACCCTAATTAAATGTAGACCGGAGTGGGAAAAGTAAATTAATTACTTTTAATATCCAGCACTTACCCCAATTAAATACAGACTGGAGTGGGAATAGTGAATTAATTAGATTTATTATCCAGCACCTACCACAATTAAATGAAGACTGGAGTTGGAATAGTAAATTAATTAAGTTCAGTGTCCAGCACCTACCCCAATTAAATGTAGACTGGAGTGGGAATAGTAAATTAAATAGGTTCAGTGGCCAGCACCTACCCTAATTAAATGTAGACTGGAGTGGGAAAAGTAAATTAATTACTTTTAATATCCAACACTTACCCCAATTAAATACAGACTGGAGTGGGAATAGTGAATTAATTAGATTTATTATCCAGCACCTACCCCAATTAAATTTAGACTAGAGTGGGAATAGTAAATTAATTAGGTTCAGTTTCCAGCACCTACCCCAATGAAATGTAGACTGGAGTGGGAATAGTAAATTAATTATATTTATTGTCCACCACCTACCCCAATTAAATGTAGACTGGAGTGGGAATAGTAAATTAATTACTTTTATTATCCTGCACCTACCCTAATTAAATGTAGACTGGAGTGAGAATAGTAAATTAATTAAATGTATAATCCAGCGCCTACCCCAATTAAATGTAAACTGAAGTAGGAATCGTAAACTAATTAGGTTCAGTGTCCAGCACCTACCCCAATTAAATGTAGACTGGAGTGGTAATAGTAAATTAATTAGGTTCAGTGTCCAGCACCTACCCCAATTAAATGTAGACTGGAGTGGGAATAGTAAATTAATTACTTTTAATAGCCAGCACTTACCCCAATTAAATGTAGACTGGAGTGGGAATAGTAAATTAATTACTTTTATTATCCAGCACCTACCCCAATGAAATGTAGACTGGAGTGGAATTAGTACATTAATTAGGTTCAGTGTCCAGCACCTACCCCAATTAAATGTAGACAGGAGTAGGAACAGTAAATTAATTACTTTTTTATCCAGCACCTACCCTAATTAAATGTAGACTGGAGTTGTAATAGTAAATTAATTAGATTTAATATCCAGCGCCTACCCCAGTTAAATGTAGACTGGACAGGGAATAGTAGATTAATTAGGTTCAGTGTCCAGCACCTACCCCAATTAAATGTAGAAAGGAGTGTTAATAGTAAATTCATTAGGTTCAGTGTCCAGCACCTACCCCAATTAAATGTAGACTGGAGGCGGAATAGTAAAATAATCAATTTTATTATCCAGCACTTACCTCAATTAAATATAGACTGGAGTGGGAATAGTAAATTAATTAAATTTATTATCCAGCATCTACCCCAATTAAATGTAGACTGGAGTGGGAATAGTACATTAATTAAGTTCAGTGTCCAGCACCTACCCCAATTAAATATAGACTGGAGTGGGAATAGTAAATTAATTATATTCATTATCCAGCACCTACCACAATTTAATGTAGACTGGAGTGGAAATAGTAAATTAATTAAGTTCAGTGTCCAGCACCTACCCCAATTAAATGTAGACTGGAGTGGCAATAGTAAATTAATTAGGTTCAGTGTCCAGCACCTACCCTAATTAAATGTAGACTGGAGTGGGAAAAGTAAATTAATTACTTTTAATATCCAGCATTTACCCCAATTAAATACAGACTGGAGTGGGACTAGTGAATTAATTAGATTTATTATCCAGCACCTACCACAATTAAAGGTAGACTGGAGTGGGAATAGTAAATTAATTAAGTTCAGTGTCCAGCACCTACCCCAATTACATGTAGACTGGAGTCAGAATAGTAAATTAATTAGGTTCAGTGTCCAGCCCCTACCCTAATTAAATATAGACTGGAGTGGGAAATGTAAAATATTTACTTTTAATATCCAGCACTTACCCCAATTAAATACAGACTGGAGTGGGAATAGTGAATTAATTAGATTTATTATCCAGCACCTACCACAATTAAATGTAGACTAGAGTGGGAATAGTAAATTAATTAGGTTCAGTTTCCAGCACCTACCCCAATGAAATGTAGACTGGAGTGGGAATAGTAAATTAATTATATTTATTATCCACCACCTACCCCAATTAAATGTAGACTGGAATAGTAAATTAATTACTTTTATTATCCAGCACCTACCCTAATTAAATGTAGACTGGAGTGGGAATAGTAAATTAATTAAATTTAATATCCAGCGCCTACCCCAATTAAATGTAGACTGACGTGGGAATAGTAAATTAATTAGGTTCAGTGTCCAGCACCTACCCCAATTAAATGTAGACTGGAGTGGTAATAGTAAATTAATTAGGTTCAGTGTCCAGCACCTACCCCAATTAAGTGTAGACTGGAGTGGGAATAGTAAATTAATTGAGTTCAGTGTCCAGAGCCTACCCTAATTAAATGTAGACTGGAGTGGGAATAGTAAATAATTAGATTTATTTTCCAGCACCTACCCCAATTAAATGTAGACTGGAGTGGGAATAGAAAATTAATTAAGTTCAGTGTCCAGCACCTACCCCAATTAAATGTAGACGGGAGTGGAAATAGTAAATTAATTAAGTTCAGTGTCCAGCACCTACCCCAATTAAATGTAGACTGGAGTGGCAATAGTAAATTAATTAGGTTCAGTGTCCAGCACCTACCCTAATTAAATGTAGACTAGAGTGGGAAAAGTAAATTAATTACTTTTAATATCCAGCACTTACCCCAATTAAATACAGACTGGAGTGGGACTAGTGAATTAATTAGATTTATTATCCAGCACCTACCACAATTAAATGTAGACTGGAGTGGGAATAGTAAATTAATTAAGTTCAGTGTCCAGCACCTACCCCAATTAAATGTAGACTGGAGTCAGAATAGTAAATTAATTAGGTTCAGTGTCCAGCACCTACCCTAATTAAATGTAGACTGGAGTGGGAAATGTAAATTAATTACTTTTAATATCCAGCACTTACCCCAATTAAATACAGACTGGAGTGGGAATAGTGAATTAATTAGATTTATTATCCAGCACCTACCACAAATAAATGTAGACTATAGTGGGAATAGTAAATTAATTAGGTTCAGTTTCCAGCACCTACCCCAATGAAATGTGGACTGGAGTGGGAATAGTAAATTAATTATATTTATTATCCACCACCAACCCCAATTAAATGTAGACTGGAGTGGGAATAGTAAATTAATTACTTTTATTATCCAGAACCTACCCTAATTAAATGTAGACTGGAGTGGGAATAGTAAATTAATTAAATTTAATATCCAGCGGCTACCCCATATAAATGTAGACTGAAGTGGAAATAGTAAATTAATTAGGTTCAGTGTCCAGCACCTACCCCAATTAAATGTAGACTGGAGTGGGAATAGTAAATTAATTAGATTTATTATCCAGCATCTACCCCAATAAATGTAGACTGGAGTGGGAATAGTAAATTAATTAGATTTAATATCCAGCGCCTACCCCAATTAAATGCAGACTGGATTGGGAATAGTAAATTAATTAGGTTCAGTGTCCAGCACCTACCCCAATTAAATGTACACTGGAGTAGTAATAGTAAATTAATTAGGTTCAGTGTCCAGCACCTACCCCAATTAAATGTAGACTGGAGTGGGAATAGTAAAATAATGAAATTTATTATCCAGCACTTACCCCAATGAAATGTAGACTGGAGTGAGAATAGTAAATTAATTATATTTATTTTCCAGCACCTACCCCAATTAAATGTAGACTGGAGTGGGAATAGTACAATAATTAGGTTCAGTGTCCAGCACCTACCCCAATTAAATGTAGACAGGAGTGGGAACAGTAAATTAATTACTTTTTTTATCCAGCACCTACCCTAATTAAATGTAGACTGGAGTTGTAATAGTAAATTATTAAGATTTAATATCCAGCGCCTACCCCAATAAAATGTAGACTGGAGTGTTAATAGTAAATTAATTAGGTTCAGTGTCCAGCACCTACCCCAATTAAATGTAGACTGGAGTGGGAATAGTAAAATATTGAATTTTATTATCCAGCAATTACCTCAATTAAATGTAGACTGGAGTGGGAATAGTAAATTAATTAGATTTATTATCCAGCATCTACCCAATTAAATGTAGACTGGAGTGGGAATAGTAAATTAATTAAGTTCAGTGTCCAGCACCTACCCCAATTAAATATAGACTGGAGTGGGAATAGTAAATTAATTAGATTTATTATCCAGCACCTACCACAGTTAAATGTAGACTGGAGTGGGAATAGTAAATTAATTAAATTCAGTGTCCAGCACCTACCCCAATTAAATGTAGACTGGAGTGGGAATGGTAAATTATTTAGTTTTATTATCCAGCACCTACCCTAATTAAATGTAGACTGGAGCGGGAATAGTAAATTATTTAGATTTATTGTCCAGCACCTACCCCAATTAAATGTAGACTGGAGTGGGAATAGTAAATTAATTAAGTTCAGTGTTCAGCACCTACCCCAATTAAATGTAGACTGGAGTGGGAATAGTAAATTAAGTAGGTTCAGTGTCCAGCACCGACCCTAATTAAATGTAGACTGGAGTGGGAATAGTACATTAATTACTTTTAATATCCAGCACTTACCCCAATTAAATGTAGACTGGAGTGGGAATAGTAAATTAATTACTTTTATTATCCAGCACCTACCCCAATGAAATGTAGACTGGAGTGGGAATAGTAAATTAATTAGATTTATTATCCAGCACCCACCCCAATTAAATGTAGACTGGAGTGGGAAGAGTACATTTATTAGGTTCAGTGTCCAGCACCTATCCCAATGAAATGTAGACTGGAGTGGGAATAGTAAATTAGTTATATTTATTATCCAGCACCTACCCCAATTCAATGTAGACTGGAGTGGGAATAGTAAATTAATTAGGTTCAGTGTCCAGCACCTACCCCAATTAAATGTAGACAGGAGTGGGAATAGTAAATTAATTACTTTTATTATCTAGCACCTACCCTAATTAAATGTAGACTGGAGTGGGAATAGTAAATTAATTAGATTTAATATCCAGCGCCTACCCCAATTAAATGTAGACTGGATTGGGAATAGTAAATTAATTAGGTTCAGTGTCCAGCACCTACCCCAATTAAATGTACACTGGAGCAGTGATAGTAAATTAATTAGGTTCAGTGTCCAGCACCTACCCCAATTAAATGTAGACTGGAGTGGGAATAGTAAAATAATGAAATGTATTATCCAGCACTTACCCCAATGAAATGTAGACTGGAGTGAGAATAGTAAATTAATTATATTTATTTTCCAGCACCTACCCCAATTAAATGTAGACTGGAGAGGGAATAGTACATTAATTAGGTTCAGTGTCCAGCACCTACCCCAATTAAATGTAGACAGGAGTGGGAACAGTAAATTAATTACTTTTATTTATCCAGCACCTACCCTAATTAAATGTAGACTGGAGTTGTAATAATAAATTAATTAGATTTAATATCCAGCGCCTACCCCAATTAAATGTAGACAGGAGTAGGAACAGTAAATTAATTACTTGTTTTATCCAGCACCTACCCTAATTAAATGTAGACTGGAGTTGTAATAGTAAATTAATTAGATTTAATATCCAGCGCCTACCCCAGTTAAATGTAGACTGGAATGGGAATAGTAGATTAATTAGGTTCAGTGTCCAGCACCTACCCCAATTAAATGTAGAAAGGAGTGTTAATAGTAAATTCATTAGGTTCAGTGTCCAGCACCTACCCCAATTAAATGTAGACTGGAGGGGGAATAGTAAAATAATCAATTTTATTATCCAGCACTTACCTCAATTAAATGTAGACTGGAGTGGGAATAGTAAATTAATTAAATTTATTATCCAGCATCTACCCCAATTAAATGTAGACTGGAGTGGGAATAGTACATTAATTAAGTTCAGTGTCCAGCACCTACCCCAATTAAATATAGACTGGAGTGGGAATAGTAAATTAATTATATTCATTATCCAGCACCTACCACAATTTAATGTAGACTGGAGTGGAAATAGTAAATTAATTAAGTTCAGTGTCCAGCACCTACCCCAATTAAATGAAGACTGGAGTGGCAATAGTAAATTAATTAGGTTCAGTGTCCAGCACCTACCCTAATTAAATGTAGACTGGAGTGGGAAAAGTAAATTAATTACTTTTAATATCCAGCACTTACCCCAATTAAATACAGACTGGAGTGGGACTAGTGAATTAATTAGATTTATTATCCAGCACCTACCACAATTAAAGGTAGACTGGAGTGGGAATAGTAAATTAATTAAGTTCAGTGTCCAGCACCTACCCCAATTAAATGTAGACTGGAGTCAGAATAGTAAATTAATTAGGTTCAGTGTCCAGCACCTACCCTAATTAAATGTAGACTGGAGTGGGAAATGTAAAATATTTACTTTTAATATCCAGCACTTACCCCAATTAAATACAGACTGGAGTGGGAATAGTGAATTAATTAGATTTATTATCCAGCACCTACCACAATTAAATGTAGACTAGAGTGGGAATAGTAAATTAATTAGGTTCAGTTTCCAGCACCTACCCCAATGAAATGTAGACTGGAGTGAGAAGAGTAAATTAATTATATTTATTATCCACCACCTACCACAATTAAATGTAGACTGGAATAGTAAATTAATTACTTTTATTATCCAGCACCTACCCTAATTAAATGTAGACTGGAGTGGGAATAGTAAATTAATTACATTTAATATCCAGTGCCTACCCCAATTAAATGTAGACTGAAGTGGGAATAGTAAATTAATTAGGTTCAGTGTCCAGCACCTACCCCAATTAAATGTAGACTGGAGTGGTAATAGTAAATTAATTAGGTTCAGTGTCCAGCACCTACCCCAATTAAGTGTAGACTGGAGTGGGAATAGTAAATTAATTGAGTTCAGTGTCCAGAGCCTACCCTAATTAAATGTAGACTGGAGTGGGAATAGTAAATAATTAGATTTATTTTCCAGCACCTACCCCAATTAAATGTAGACTGGAGTGGGAATAGAAAATTAATTAAGTTCAGTGTCCAGCACCTACCCCAATTAAATGTAGACAGGAGTGGAAATAGTAAATTAATTAAGTTCAGTGTCCAGCACCTACCCCAATTAAATGTAGACTGGAGTGGCAATAGTAAATTAATTAGGTTCAGTGTCCAGCACCTACCCTAATTAAATGTAGACTAGAGTGGGAAAAGTAAATTAATTACTTTTAATATCCAGCACTTACCCCAATTAAATACAGACTGGAGTGGGACTAGTGAATTCATTAGATTTATTATCCAGCACCTACCACAATTAAATGTAGACTGGAGTGGGAAAAGTAAATTAATTAAGTTCAGTGTCCAGCACCTACCCCAATTAAATGTAGAGTGGAGTCAGAATAGTAAATTAATTAGGTTCAGTGTCCAGCACCTACCCTAATTAAATGTAGACTGGAGTGGGAAATGTAAATTAATTACTTTTAATATCCAGCACTTACCCCAATTAAATACAGACTGGAGTGGGAATAGTGAATTAATTAGATTTATTATCCAGCACCTACCACAAATAAATGTAGACTATAGTGGGAATAGTAAATTAATTAGGTTCAGTTTCCAGCACCTACCCCAATGAAATGTAGACTGGAGTGGGAATAGTAAATTAATTATATTTATTATCCACCACCAACCCCAATTAAATGTAGACTGGAGTGGGAATAGTAAATTAATTACTTTTATTATCCAGAACCTACCCTAATTAAATGTAGACTGGAGTGGGAATAGTAAATTAATTAAATTTAATATCCAGCGGCTACCCCATATAAATGTAGACTGAAGTGGAAATAGTAAAATAATTAGGTTCAGTGTCCAGCACCTACCCCAATTAAATGTAGACTGGAGTGGGAATAGTAAAATAATGAAATGTATTATCCAGCACTTACCCCAATGAAATGTAGACTGGAGTGGGAATAGTAAATAATTAGATTTATTATCCAGCATCTACCCCAATTAAATGTAGACTGGAGTGGGAATAGTAAATTAATTAGATTTAATATCCAGCGCCCACCCCAATTAAATGCAGACTGGATTGGGAATAGTAAATTAATTAGGTTCAGTGTCCAGCACCTACCCCAATTAAATGTACACTGGAGTAGTAATAGTAAATTAATTAGGTTCAGTGTCCAGCACCTACCCCAATTAAATGTAGACTGGAGTGGGAATAGACAAATAATGAAATTTATTATCCAGCACTTACCCCAATGAAATGTAGACTGGAGTGAGAATAGTAAATTAATTATATTTATTTTCCAGCACCTACCCCAATTAAATGTAGACTGGAGTGGGAATAGTACAATAATTAGGTTCAGTGTCCAGCACCTACCCCAATTAAATGTAGACAGGAGTGGGAATAGTAAATTAATTACTTTTTTTATCCAGCACCTACCCTAATTAAATGTAGACTGGAGTTGTAATAGTAAATTATTAAGATTTAATATCCAGTGCCTACCCCAATAAAATGTAGACTGGAATGGGAATAGTAGATTAATTAGGTTCAGTGTCCAGCACCTACCCCAATTAAATGTAGACTGGAGTGTTAATAGTAAATTAATTAGGTTCAGTGTCCAGCACCTACCCCAATTAAATGTAGACTGGAGTGGGAATAGTAAAATAATGAATTTTATTATCCAGCAATTACCTCAATTAAATGTACACTGGAGTGGGAATAGTAAATAATTAGATTTATTATCCAGCATCTACCCAATTAAATGTAGACTGGAGTGGGAATAGTAAATTAATTAAGTTCAGTGTCCAGCACCTACCCCAATTAAATATAGACTCGAGTGGGAATAGTAAATTAATTAGATTTATTATCCAGCACCTACCACAGTTAAATGTAGACTGGAGTGGGAATAGTAAATTAATTAAGTTCAGTGCCCAGCACCTACCCCAATTAAATGTAGACTGGAGTGGGAATGGTAAATTATTTAGTTTTATTATCCAGCACCTACCCTAATTAAATGTAGACTGGAGCGGGAATAGTAAATTATTTAGATTTATTGTCCAGCACCTACCCCAATTAAATGTAGACTGGAGTGGGAATAGTAAATTAATTAAGTTCAGTGTTCAGCACCTACCCCAATTAAATGTAGACTGGAGTGGGAATAGTAAATTAAGTAGGTTCAGTGTCCAGCACCTACCCTAATTAAATGTAGACTGGAGTGGGAATAGTACATTAATTACTTTTAATATCCAGCACTTACCCCAATTAAATGTAGACTGGAGTGGGAATAGTAAATTAATTAGATTTATTATCCAGCACCCACCCCAATTAAATGTAGACTGGAGTGGGAAGAGTACATTTATTAGGTTCAGTGTCCAGCACCTACCCCAATGAAATGTAGACTGGAGTGGGAATAGTAAATTAATTATATTTATTATCCAGCACCTACCCCAATTCAATGTAGACTGGAGTGGGAATAGTAAATTAATTAGGTTCAGTGTCCAGCACCTACCCCAATTAAATGTAGACAGGAGTGGGAATAGTAAATTAATTACTTTTATTATCTAGCACCAACCCTAATTAAATGTAGACTGGAGTGGGAATAGTAAATTAATTAGATTTAATATCCAGCGCCTACCCCAATTAAATGTAGACTGGATTGGGAATAGTAAATTAATTAGGTTCAGTGTCCAGCACCTACCCCAATTAAATGCACACTGGAGAAGTAATAGTAAATTAATTAGGTGCAGTGTCCAGCACCTACCCCAATTAAATGTAGACTGGAGTGGGAATAGTAAAATATTGAAATTTATTATCCAGCACTTACCCCAATGAAATGTAGACTGGAGTGAGAATAGTAAGTTAATTATATTTATTTTTCCAGCACCTACCCCAATTAAATGTAGACTGGAGTGAGAATAGTACATTAATTAGGTTCAGTGTCCAGCACCTACCCCAATTAAATGTAGACAGGAGTGGGAACAGTAAATTCATTACTTTTTTTATCCAGCACCTACCCTAATTAAATGTAGACTGGAGTTGTAATAGTAAATTAATTAGGTTTAATATCCAGCGCCTACCCCAATTAAATGTAGACTGGAATGGGAATAGTAGACTAATTAGGTTCAGTGTCCAGCACCTACCCCAATAAAATGTAGACTGGAGTGGGAATAGTAAAATAATGAATTTTATTATCCAGCACTTACCTCAATTAAATGTAGACTGGAGTGGGAATAGTAAATTAATCAGATGTATTATCCAGCATCTACCCCAATTAAATGTAGACTAGAGTGGGTATAGTAAATTAATTAGGTTCAGTTTCCAGCACCTACCCCAATGAAATGTAGACTGGAGTGGGAATAGTAAATTAATTATATTTATTGTCCACCACCTAGCCCAATTAAATGTAGACTGGAGTGGGAATAGTAAATTAATTAAATTTAATATCCAGCGCCTACCCCAATTAAATGTAGACTGAAGTGGGAATAGTAAACTAATTAGGTTCAGTGTCCAGCACCTACCCCAATTAAATGTAGACTGGAGTGGTAACAGTAAATTAATTAGGTTCAGTGTCCAGCACCTACCCCAATTAAATGTAGACTGGAGTGGGAATAGTAAATTAATTACTTTTAATAGCCAGCACTTACCCCAATTAAATGTAGACTGGAGTGGGAATAGTAAATTAATTACTTTTATTATCCAGCACCTACCCCAATGAAATGTAGACTGGAGTGGGAATAGTACATTAATTAGGTTCAGTGTCCAGCACCTACCCCAATTAAATGTAGACAGGAGTAGGAACAGTAAATTAATTACTTTTTTTATCCAGCACCTACCCTAATTAAATGTAGACTGGAGTTGTAATAGTAAATTAATTAGATTTAATATCCAGCACCTACCCCAGTGAAATGTAGACTGGAATGGGAATAGTAGATTAATTAGGTTCAGTGTCCAGCACCTACCCCAATTAAATGTAGACAGGAGTGTTAATAGTAAATTCATTAGGTTCAGTGTCCAGCACCTACCCCAATTAAATGTAGACTGGAGAGGGAATAGTAAAATAATCAATTTTATTATCCAGCACTTACCTCAATTAAATGTAGACTGGAGTGGGAATAGTAAATTAATTAGATTTATTATCCAGCATCTACCCCAATTAAATGTAGACTGGAGTGGGAATAGTAAATTAATTAGATTTAATATCCAGCGCCTACCCCAATTAAATGTAGACTGGATTGGGAATAGTAAATTAATTAGGTTCAGTGTCCAGCACCTACCCCAATTAAATGTACACTGGAGTAGTAATAGTAAATTAATTGGGTTCAGTGTCCAGCACCTACCCCAATTAAATGTAGACTGGAGTGGGAATAGTAAAATAATGAAATTTATTATCCAGCACTTACCCCAATGAAATGTAGACTGGAGTGAGAATAGTAAATTCATTATATTTATTTTCCAGCACCTACCCCAATTAAATGTAGACCGGAGTGGGAATAGTACAATAATTAGGTTCAGTGTCCAGCACCTACCCCAATTAAATGTAGACAGGAGTGGGAACAGTAAATTAATTACTTTTTTTATCCAGCACCTACCCTAATTAAATGTAGACTGGAGTTGTAATAGTAAATTATTAAGATTTAATATCCAGCGCCTACCCCAATAAAATGTAGACTGGAATGGGAATAGTAGATTAATTAGGTTCAGTGTCCAGCACCTACCCCAATTAAATGTAGACTGGAGTGTTAATAGTAAATTAATTAGGTTCAGTGTCCAGCACCTACCCCAATTAAATGTAGACTGGAGTGGGAATAGTAAAATAATGAATTTTATTATCCAGCAATTACCTCAATTAAATGTAGACTGGAGTGGGAATAGTAAATTAATTAGATTTATTATCCAGCATCTACCCAATTAAATGTAGACTGGAGTGGGAATAGTAAATTAATTAAGTTCAGTGTCCAGCACCTACCCCAATTAAATATAGACTCGAGTGGGAATAGTAAATTAATTAGATTTATTATCCAGCACCTACCACAGTTAAATGTAGACTGGAGTGGGAATAGTAAATTAATTAAGTTCAGTGCCCAGCACCTACCCCAATTAAATGTAGACTGGAGTGGGAATGGTAAATTATTTAGTTTTATTATCCAGCACCTACCCTAATTAAATGTAGACTGCAGCGGGAATAGTAAATTATTTAGATTTATTGTCCAGCACCTACCCCAATTAAATGTAGACTGGAGTGGGAATAGTAAATTAATTAAGTTCAGTGTTCAGCACCTACCCCAATTAAATGTAGACTGGAGTGGGAATAGTAAATTAAGTAGGTTCAGTGTCCAGCACCTACCCTAATTAAATGTAGACTGGAGTGGGAATAGTACATTAATTACTTTTAATATCCAGCACTTACCCCAATTAAATGTAGACTGGAGAGGGAATAGTAAATTAATTACTTTTATTATCCAGCACCTACCCCAATGAAATGTAGACTGGAGTGGGAATAGTAAATTAATTAGATTTATTATCCAGCACCCACCCCAATTAAATGTAGACTGGAGTGGGAAGAGTACATTTATTAGGTTCAGTGTCCAGCACCTACGCCAATGAAATGTAGACTGGAGTGGGAATAGTAAATTAATTATATTTATTATCCAGCACCTACCCCAATTCAATGTAGACTGGAGTGGGAATAGTAAATTAATTAGGTTCAGTGTCCAGCACCTACCCCAATTAAATGTAGACAGGAGTGGGAATAGTAAATTAATTACTTTTATTATCTAGCACCTACCCTAATTAAATGTAGACTGGAGTGGGAATAGTAAATTAATTAGATTTAATATCCAGCGCCTACCCCAATTAAATGTAGACTGGATTGGTAATAGTAAATTAATTAGGTTCAGTGTCCAGCACCTACCCCAATTAACTGTACACTGGAGCAGTAATAGTAAATTAATTAGGTTCAGTGTCCAGCACCTACCCCAATTAAATGTAGACTGGAGTGGGAATAGTAAAATAATGAAATTTATTATCCAGCACTTACCCCAATGAAATGTAGACTGGAGTGAGAATAGTAAATTAATTATATTTATTTTCCAGCACCTACCCCAATTAAATGTAGACTGGAGTGAGAATAGTACATTAATTAGGTTCAGTGTCCAGCACCTACCCCAATTAAATGTAGACAGGAGTGGGAACAGTAAATTAATTACTTTTTTTATCCAGCACCTACCCTAATTAAATGTAGACTAGAGTTGTAATAGTAAATTAATTAGATTTAATATCCAGCGCCTACCCCAATTAAATGTAGACTGGAATGGGAATAGTAGACTAATTAGGTTCAGTGTCCAGCATCTACCCCAATTAAATGAAGACTGGAGTGTTAATAGTAAATTAATTAGGTTCAGTGTCCAGCACCTACCCCAATAAAATGTAGACTGTAGTGGGAATAGTAAAATAATGAATTTTATTATCCAGCACTTACCTCAATTAAATGTAGACTGGAGTGGGAATGGTAAATCAATCAGATTTATTATCCAGCATCTACCCCAATTAAATGTAGACTGGAGTGGGAATAGTAAATTAATTAAGTTCAGTGTCCAGCACCTACCCCGATTAAATATAGACTGGAGTGGGAATAGTAAATAATTAAATTTATTATCCAGCACCTACCACAATTAAATGTAGACTGGAGTGGGAATAGTAAATTAATTAAGTTCAGTATCCAGCACCTACCCCAATTAAATGTAGACTGGAGTGGGAATAGTAAATTAATTAGGTTCAGTGTCCAGCACCTACCCTAATTAAATGTAGACTGGAGTGGGAAAAGTAAATTAATTACTTTTAATATCCAGCACTTACCCCAATTAAATACAGACTGGAGTGGGAATAGTGAATTAATTAGATTTATTATCCAGCACCTACCACAATTAAATGTAGACTGGAGTGGGAATAGTAAATTAATTAAGTTCAGTGTCCAGCACCTACCCCAATTAAATGTAGACTGGAGTGGGAATAGTAAATTAATTAGGTTCAGTGTCCAGCACCTACCCTAATTAAATGTAGACCGGAGTGGGAAAAGTAAATTAATTACTTTTAATATCCAGCACTTACCCCAATTAAATACAGACTGGAGTGGGAATAGTGAATTAATTAGATTTATTATCCAGCACCTACCACAATTAAATGAAGACTGGAGTTGGAATAGTAAATTAATTAAGTTCAGTGTCCAGCACCTACCCCAATTAAATGTAGACTGGAGTGGGAATAGTAAATTAAATAGGTTCAGTGGCCAGCACCTACCCTAATTAAATGTAGCCTGGAGTGGGAAAAGTAAATTAATTACTTTTAATATCCAACACTTACCCCAATTAAATACAGACTGGAGTGGGAATAGTGAATTAATTAGATTTATTATCCAGCACCTACCCCAATTAAATGTAGACTAGAGTGGGAATAGTAAATTAATTAGGTTCAGTTTCCAGCACCTACCCCAATGAAATGTAGACTGGAGTGGGAATAGTAAATTAATTATATTTATTGTCCACCACCTACCCCAATTAAATGTAGACTGGAGTGGGAATAGTAAATTAATTACTTTTATTATCCTGCACCTACCCTAATTAAATGTAGACTGGAGTGAGAATAGTAAATTAATTAAATGTATAATCCAGCGCCTACCCCAATTAAATGTAAACTGAAGTAGGAATAGTAAACTAATTAGGTTCAGTGTCCAGCACCTACCCCAATTAAATGTAGACTGGAGTGGTAATAGTAAATTAATTAGGTTCAGTGTCCAGCACCTACCCCAATTAAATGTAGACTGGAGTGGGAATAGTAAATTAATTACTTTTAATAGCCAGCACTTACCCCAATTAAATGTAGACTGGAGTGGGAATAGTAAATTAATTACTTTTATTATCCAGCACCTACCCCAATGAAATGTAGACTGGAGTGGAATTAGTACATTAATTAGGTTCAGTGTCCAGCACCTACCCCAATTAAATGTAGACAGGAGTAGGAACAGTAAATTAATTACTTTTTTATCCAGCACCTACCCTAATTAAATGTAGACTGGAGTTGTAATAGTAAATTAATTAGATTTAATATCCAGCGCCTACCCCAGTTAAATGTAGACTGGAATGGGAATAGTAGATTAATTAGGTTCAGTGTCCAGCACCTACCCCAATTAAATGTAGAAAGGAGTGTTAATAGTAAATTCATTAGGTTCAGTGTCCAGCACCTACCCCAATTAAATGTAGACTGGAGGCGGACTAGTAAAATAATCAATTTTATTATCCAGCACTTACCTCAATTAAATGTAGACTGGAGTGGGAATAGTAAATTAATTAAATTTATTATCCAGCATCTACCCCAATTAAATGTAGACTGGAGTGGGAATAGTACATTAATTAAGTTCAGTGTCCAGCACCTACCCCAATTAAATATAGACTGGAGTGGGAATAGTAAATTAATTATATTCATTATCCAGCACCTACCACAATTTAATGTAGACTGGAGTGGAAATAGTAAATTAATTAAGTTCAGTGTCCAGCACCTACCCCAATTAAATGTAGACTGGAGTGGCAATAGTAAATTAATTAGGTTCAGTGTCCAGCACCTACCCTAATTAAATGTAGACTGGAGTGGGAAAAGTAAATTAATTACTTTTAATATCCAGCATTTACCCCAATTAAATACAGACTGGAGTGGGACTAGTGAATTAATTAGATTTATTATCCAGCACCTACCACAATTAAAGGTAGACTGGAGTGGGAATAGTAAATTAATTAAGTTCAGTGTCCAGCACCTACCCCAATTAAATGTAGACTGGAGTCAGAA
This sequence comes from Lissotriton vulgaris, assembly GCF_964263255.1. Lineage (NCBI taxonomy): Eukaryota > Metazoa > Chordata > Amphibia > Caudata > Salamandridae > Lissotriton > Lissotriton vulgaris. Next base: position 648,182,646 of record NC_141694.1, on the reverse strand, counting down.
TAGTAAATTAATTAGGTTCAGTGTCCAGCACCTACCCTAATTAAATATAGACTGGAGTGGGAAATGTAAAATATTTACTTTTAATATCCAGCACTTACCCCAATTAAATACAGACTGGAGTGGGAATAGTGAATTAATTAGATTTATTATCCAGCACCTACCACAATTAAATGTAGACTAGAGTGGGAATAGTAAATTAATTAGGTTCAGTTTCCAGCACCTACCCCAATGAAATGTAGACTGGAGTGGGAATAGTAAATTAATTATATTTATTATCCACCACCTACCCCAATTAAATGTAGACTGGAATAGTAAATTAATTACTTTTATTATCCAGCACCTACCCTAATTAAATGTAGACTGGAGTGGGAATAGTAAATTAATTAAATTTAATATCCAGCGCCTACCCCAATTAAATGTAGACTGAAGTGGGAATAGTAAATTAATTAGGTTCAGTGTCCAGCACCTACCCCAATTAAATGTAGACTGGAGTGGTAATAGTAAATTAATTAGGTTCAGTGTCCAGCACCTACCCCAATTAAGTGTAGACTGGAGTGGGAATAGTAAATTAATTGAGTTCAGTGTCCAGAGCCTACCCTAATTAAATGTAGACTGGAGTGGGAATAGTAAATAATTAGATTTATTTTCCAGCACCTACCCCAATTAAATGTAGACTGGAGTGGGAATAGAAAATTAATTAAGTTCAGTGTCCAGCACCTACCCCAATTAAATGTAGACGGGAGTGGAAATAGTAAATTAATTAAGTTCAGTGTCCAGCACCTACCCCAATTAAATGTAGACTGGAGTGGCAATAGTAAATTAATTAGGTTCAGTGTCCAGCACCTACCCTAATTAAATGTAGACTAGAGTGGGAAAAGTAAATTAATTACTTTTAATATCCAGCACTTACCCCAATTAAATACAGACTGGAGTGGGACTAGTGAATTAATTAGATTTATTATCCAGCACCTACCACAATTAAATGTAGACTGGAGTGGGAATAGTAAATTGATTAAGTTCAGTGTCCAGCACCTACCCCAATTAAATGTAGACTGGAGTCAGAATAGTAAATTAATTAGGTTCAGTGTCCAGCACCTACCCTAATTAAATGTAGACTGGAGTGGGAAATGTAAATTAATTACTTTTAATATCCAGCACTTACCCCAATTAAATACAGACTGGAGTGGGAATAGTGAATTAATTAGATTTATTATCCAGCACCTACCACAAATAAATGTAGACTATAGTGGGAATAGTAAATTAATTAGGTTCAGTTTCCAGCACCTACCCCAATGAAATGTGGACTGGAGTGGGAATAGTAAATTAATTATATTTATTATCCACCACCAACCCCAATTAAATGTAGACTGGAGTGGGAATAGTAAATTAATTACTTTTATTATCCAGAACCTACCCTAATTAAATGTAGACTGGAGTGGGAATAGTAAATTAATTAAATTTAATATCCAGCGGCTACCCCATATAAATGTAGACTGAAGTGGAAATAGTAAATTAATTAGGTTCAGTGTCCAGCACCTACCCCAATTAAATGTAGACTGGAGTGGGAATAGTAAAATAATTAGGTTCAGTGTCCAGCACCTACCCTAATTAAATGTAGACTGGAGTGGGAAAAGTAAATTAATTACTTTTAATATCCAGCACTTACCCCAATTAAATACAGACTGGAGTGGGAATAGTAAATTAATTAGATTTATTATCCAGCACCTACCACAGTTAAATGTAGACTGGAGTGGGAATAGTAAATTAATTAAATTCAGTGTCCAGCACCTACCCCAATTAAATGTAGACTGGAGTGGGAATGGTAAATTATTTAGTTTTATTATCCAGCACCTACCCTAATTAAATGTAGACTGGAGCGGGAATAGTAAATTATTTAGATTTATTGTCCAGCACCTACCCCAATTAAATGTAGACTGGAGTGGGAATAGTAAATTAATTAAGTTCAGTGTTCAGCACCTACCCCAATTAAATGTAGACTGGAGTGGGAATAGTAAATTAAGTATGTTCAGTGTCCAGCACCTACCCTAATTAAATGTAGACTGGAGTGGGAATAGTACATTAATTACTTTTAATATCCAGCACTTACCCCAATTAAATGTAGACTGGAGTGGGAATAGTAAATTAATTACTTTTATTATCCAGCACCTACCCCAATGAAATGTAGACTGGAGTGGGAATAGTAAATTAATTAGATTTATTATCCAGCACCCACCCCAATTAAATGTAGACTGGAGTGGGAAGAGTACATTTATTAGGTTCAGTGTCCAGCACCTATCCCAATGAAATGTAGACTGGAGTGGGAATAGTAAATTAATTATATTTATTATCCAGCACCTACCCCAATTCAATGTAGACTGGAGTGGGAATAGTAAATTAATTAGGTTCAGTGTCCAGCACCTACCCCAATTAAATGTAGACAGGAGTGGGAATAGTAAATTAATTACTTTTATTATCTAGCACCTACCCTAATTAAATGTAGACTGGAGTGGGAATAGTAAATTAATTAGATTTAATATCCAGCGCCTACCCCAATTAAATGTAGACTGGATTGGGAATAGTAAATTAATTAGGTTCAGTGTCCAGCACCTACCCCAATTAAATGTACACTGGAGCAGTAATAGTAAATTAATTAGGTTCAGTGTCCAGAACCTACCCCAATTAAATGTAGACTGGAGTGGGAATAGTAAAATAATGAAATGTATTATCCAGCACTTACCCCAATGAAATGTAGACTGGAGTGAGAATAGTAAATTAATTATATTTATTTTCCAGCACCTACCCCAATTAAATGTAGACTGGAGTGGGAATAGTACATTAATTAGGTTCAGTGTCCAGCACCTACCCCAATTAAATGTAGACAGGAGTGGGAACAGTAAATTAATTACTTTTTTTTATCCAGCACCTACCCTAATTAAATGTAGACTGGAGTTGTAATAGTAAATTAATTAGATTTAATATCCAGCGTCTACCCCAATTAAATGTAGACTGGAATGGGAATAGTAGACTAATTAGGTTCAGTGTCCAGCACCTACCCCAATTAAATGTAGACTGGAGTGTTAATAGTAAATTAATTAGGTTCAGTGTCCAGCACCTACCCCAATTAAATGTAGACTGGAGTGGGAATAGTAAAATAATGAATTTTATTATCCAGCAATTACCTCAATTAAATGTACACTGGAGTGGGAATAGTAAATTAATTAGATTTATTATCCAGCATCTACCCAATTAAATGTAGACTGGAGTGGGAATAGTAAATTAATTAAGTTCAGTGTCCAGCACCTACCCCAATTAAATATAGACTCGAGTGGGAATAGTAAATTAATTAGATTTATTATCCAGCACCTACCACAGTTAAATGTAGACTGAAGTGGGAATAGTAAATTAATTAAGTTCAGTGCCCAGCACCTACCCCAATTAAATGTAGACTGGAGTGGGAATGGTAAATTATTTAGTTTTATTATCCAGCACCTACCCTAATTAAATGTAGACTGGAGCGGGAATAGTAAATTATTTAGATTTATTGTCCAGCACCTACCCCAATTAAATGTAGACTGGAGTGGGAATAGTAAATTAATTAAGTTCAGTGTTCAGCACCTACCCCAATTAAATGTAGACTGGAGTGGGAATAGTAAATTAAGTAGGTTCAGTGTCCAGCACCTACCCTAATTAAATGTAGACTGGAGTGGGAATAGTACATTAATTACTTTTAATATCCAGCACTTACCCCAATTAAATGTAGACTGGAGTGGGAATAGTAAATTAATTAGATGTATTATCCAGCACCCACCCCAATTAAATGTAGACTGGAGTGGGAAGAGTACATTTATTAGGTTCAGTGTCCAGCACCTACCCCAATGAAATGTAGACTGGAGTGGGAATAGTAAATTAATTATATTTATTATCCAGCACCTACCCCAATTCAATGTAGACTGGAGTGGGAATAGTAAATTAATTAGGTTCAGTGTCCAGCACCTACCCCAATTAAATGTAGACAGGAGTGGGAATAGTAAATTAATTACTTTTATTATCTAGCACCTACCCTAATTAAATGTAGACTGGAGTGGGAATAGTAAATTAATTAGATTTAATATCCAGCGCCTACCCCAATTAAATGTAGACTGGATTGGGAATAGTAAATTAATTAGGTTCAGTGTCCAGCACCTACCCCAATTAAATGCACACTGGAGAAGTAATAGTAAATTAATTAGGTGCAGTGTCCAGCACCTACCCCAATTAAATGTAGACTGGAGTGGGAATAGTAAAATATTGAAATTTATTATCCAGCACTTACCCCAATGAAATGTAGACTGGAGTGAGAATAGTAAATTAATTATATTTATTTTTCCAGCACCTACCCCAATTAAATGTAGACTGGAGTGAGAATAGTACATTAATTAGGTTCAGTGTCCAGCACCTACCCCAATTAAATGTAGACAGGAGTGGGAACAGTAAATTCATTACTTTTTTTATCCAGCACCTACCCTAATTAAATGTAGACTGGAGTTGTAATAGTAAATTAATTAGGTTTAATATCCAGCGCCTACCCCAATTAAATGTAGACTGGAATGGGAATAGTAGACTAATTAGGTTCAGTGTCCAGCACCTACCCCAATAAAATGTAGACTGGAGTGGGAATAGTAAAATAATGAATTTTATTATCCAGCACTTACCTCAATTAAATGTAGACTGGAGTGGGAATAGTAAATTAATCAGATGTATTATCCAGCATCTACCCCAATTAAATGTAGACTAGAGTGGGTATAGTAAATTAATTAGGTTCAGTTTCCAGCACCTACCCCAATGAAATGTAGACTGGAGTGGGAATAGTAAATTAATTATATTTATTGTCCACCACCTAGCCCAATTAAATGTAGACTGGAGTGGGAATAGTAAATTAATTAAATTTAATATCCAGCGCCTACCCCAATTAAATGTAGACTGAAGTGGGAATAGTAAACTAATTAGGTTCAGTGTCCAGCACCTACCCCAATTAAATGTAGACTGGAGTGGTAATAGTAAATTAATTAGGTTCAGTGTCCAGCACCTACCCCAATTAAATGTAGACTGGAGTGGGAATAGTAAATTAATTACTTTTAATAGCCAGCACTTACCCCAAATAAATGTAGACTGGAGTGGGAATAGTAAATTAATTACTTTTATTATCCGGCGCCTACCCCAATGAAATGTAGACTGGAGTGGGAATAGTACATTAATTAGGTTCAGTGTCCAGCACCTACCCCAATTAAATGTAGACAGGAGTAGGAACAGTAAATTAATTACTTTTTTATCCAGCACCTACCCTAATTAAATGTAGACTGGAGTTGTAATAGTAAATTAATTAGATTTAATATCCAGCACCTACCCCAGTGAAATGTAGACTGGAATGGGAATAGTAGATTAATTAGGTTCAGTGTCCAGCACCTACCCCAATTAAATGTAGACAGGAGTGTTAATAGTAAATTCATTAGGTTCAGTGTCCAGCACCTACCCCAATTAAATGTAGACTGGAGAGGGAATAGTAAAATAATCAATTTTATTATCCAGCACTTACCTCAATTAAATGTAGACTGGAGTGGGAATAGTAAATTAATTAGATTTATTATCCAGCATCTACCCCAATTAAATGTAGACTGGAGTGGGAATAGTAAATTAATTAGATTTAATATCCAGCGCCTACCCCAATTAAATGTAGACTGGATTGGGAATAGTAAATTAATTAGGTTCAGTGTCCAGCACCTACCCCAATTAAATGTACACTGGAGTAGTAATAGTAAATTAATTAGGTTCAGTGGCCAGCACCTACCCCAATTAAATGTAGACTGGAGTGGGAATAGTAAAATAATGAAATTTATTATCCAGCACTTACCCCAATGAAATGTAGACTGGAGTGAGAATAGTAAATTAATTATATTTATTTTCCAGCACCTACCCCAATTAAATGTAGACCGGAGTGGGAATAGTACAATAATTAGGTTCAGTGTCCAGCACCTACCCCAATTAAATGTAGACAGGAGTGGGAACAGTAAATTAATTACTTTTTTTATCCAGCACCTACCCTAATTAAATGTAGACTGGAGTTGTAATAGTAAATTATTAAGATTTAATATCCAGCGCCTACCCCAATAAAATGTAGACTGGAATGGGAATAGTAGATTAATTAGGTTCAGTGTCCAGCACCTACCCCAATTAAATGTAGACTGGAGTGTTAATAGTAAATTAATTAGGTTCAGTGTCCAGCACCTACCCCAATTAAATGTAGACTGGAGTGGGAATAGTAAAATAATGAATTTTATTATCCAGCAATTACCTCAATTAAATGTACACTGGAGTGGGAATAGTAAATTAATTAGATTTATTATCCAGCATCTACCCAATTAAATGTAGACTGGAGTGGGAATAGTAAATTAATTAAGTTCAGTGTCCAGCACCTACCCCAATTAAATATAGACTCGAGTGGGAATAGTAAATTAATTAGATTTATTATCCAGCACCTACCACAGTTAAATGTAGACTGGAGTGGGAATAGTAAATTAATTAAGTTCAGTGCCCAGGACCTACCCCAATTAAATGTAGACTGGAGTGGGAATGGTAAATTATTTAGTTTTATTATCCAGCACCTACCCTAATTAAATGTAGACTGGAGCGGGAATAGTAAATTATTTAGATTTATTGTCCAGCACCTACCCCAATTAAATGTAGACTGGAGTGGGAATAGTAAATTAATTAAGTTCAGTGTTCAGCACCTACCCCAATTAAATGTAGACTGGAGTGGGAATAGTAAATTAAGTAGGTTCAGTGTCCAGCACCTACCCTAATTAAAGGTAGACTGGAGTGGGAATAGTACATTAATTACTTTTAATATCCAGCACTTACCCCAATTAAATGTAGACTGGAGAGGGAATAGTAAATTAATTACTTTTATTATCCAGCACCTACCCCAATGAAATGTAGACTGGAGTGGGAATAGTAAATTAATTAGATTTATTATCCAGCACCCACCCCAATTAAATGTAGACTGGAGTGGGAAGAGTACATTTATTAGGTTCAGTGTCCAGCACCTACGCCAATGAAATGTAGACTGGAGTGGGAATAGTAAATTAATTATATTTATTATCCAGCACCTACCCCAATTCAATGTAGACTGGAGTGGGAATAGTAAATTAATTAGGTTCAGTGTCCAGCACCTACCCCAATTAAATGTAGACAGGAGTGGGAATAGTAAATTAATTACTTTTATTATCTAGCACCTACCCTAATTAAATGTAGACTGGAGTGGGAATAGTAAATTAATTAGATTTAATATCCAGCGCCTACCCCAATTAAATGTAGACTGGAGTGGGAATAGTAAATAATTAGATTTATTATCCAGCACCTACCACAATTAAATGTAGACTGGAGTGGGAATAGTAAATTAATTAAGTTCAGTATCCAGCACCTACCCCAATTAAATGTAGACTGGAGTGGGAATAGTAAATTAATTAGGTTCAGTGTCCAGCACCTACCCTAATTAAATGTAGACTGGAGTGGGAAAAGTAAATTAATTACTTTTAATATCCAGCACTTACCCCAATTAAATACAGACTGGAGTGGGAATAGTGAATTAATTAGATTTATTATCCAGCACCTACCACAATTAAATGTAGACTGGAGTGGGAAAAGTAAATTAATTAAGTTCAGTGTCCAGCACCTACCCCAATTAAATGTAGACTGGTGTGGGAATAGTAAATTAATTAGGTTCAGTGTCCAGCACCTACCCTAATTAAATGTAGACCGGAGTGGGAAAAGTAAATTAATTACTTTTAATATCCAGCACTTACCGCAATTAAATACAGACTGGAGTGGGAATAGTGAATTAATTAGATTTATTATCCAGCACCTACCACAATTAAATGTAGACTGGAGTTGGAATAGTAAATTCATTAAGTTCAGTGTCCAGCACCTACCCCAATTAAATGTAGACTGGAGTGGGAATAGTAAAATAATGAATTTTATTATCCAGCAATTACCTCAATTAAATGTACACTGGAGTGGGAATAGTAAATTAATTAGATTTATTATCCAGCATCTACCCAATTAAATGTAGACTGGAGTGGGAATAGTAAATTAATTAAGTTCAGTGTCCAGCACCTACCCCAATTAAATATAGACTCGAGTGGGAATAGTAAATTAATTAGATTTATTATCCAGCACCTACCACAGTTAAATGTAGACTGAAGTGGGAATAGTAAATTAATTAAGTTCAGTGCCCAGCACCTACCCCAATTAAATGTAGACTGGAGTGGGAATGGTAAATTATTTAGTTTTATTATCCAGCACCTACCCTAATTAAATGTAGACTGGAGCGGGAATAGTAAATTATTTAGATTTATTGTCCAGCACCTACCCCAATTAAATGTAGACTGGAGTGGGAATAGTAAATTAATTAAGTTCAGTGTTCAGCACCTACCCCAATTAAATGTAGACTGGAGTGGGAATAGTAAATTAAGTAGGTTCAGTGTCCAGCACCTACCCTAATTAAATGTAGACTGGAGTGGGAATAGTACATTAATTACTTTTAATATCCAGCACTTACCCCAATTAAATGTAGACTGGAGTGGGAATAGTAAATTAATTAGATGTATTATCCAGCACCCACCCCAATTAAATGTAGACTGGAGTGGGAAGAGTACATTTATTAGGTTCAGTGTCCAGCACCTACCCCAATGAAATGTAGACTGGAGTGGGAATAGTAAATTAATTATATTTATTATCCAGCACCTACCCCAATTCAATGTAGACTGGAGTGGGAATAGTAAATTAATTAGGTTCAGTGTCCAGCACCTACCCCAATTAAATGTAGACAGGAGTGGGAATAGTAAATTAATTACTTTTATTATCTAGCACCTACCCTAATTAAATGTAGACTGGAGTGGGAATAGTAAATTAATTAGATTTAATATCCAGCGCCTACCCCAATTAAATGTAGACTGGATTGGGAATAGTAAATTAATTAGGTTCAGTGTCCAGCACCTACCCCAATTAAATGCACACTGGAGAAGTAATAGTAAATTAATTAGGTGCAGTGTCCAGCACCTACCCCAATTAAATGTAGACTGGAGTGGGAATAGTAAAATATTGAAATTTATTATCCAGCACTTACCCCAATGAAATGTAGACTGGAGTGAGAATAGTAAATTAATTATATTTATTTTTCCAGCACCTACCCCAATTAAATGTAGACTGGAGTGAGAATAGTACATTAATTAGGTTCAGTGTCCAGCACCTACCCCAATTAAATGTAGACAGGAGTGGGAACAGTAAATTCATTACTTTTTTTATCCAGCACCTACCCTAATTAAATGTAGACTGGAGTTGTAATAGTAAATTAATTAGGTTTAATATCCAGCGCCTACCCCAATTAAATGTAGACTGGAATGGGAATAGTAGACTAATTAGGTTCAGTGTCCAGCACCTACCCCAATAAAATGTAGACTGGAGTGGGAATAGTAAAATAATGAATTTTATTATCCAGCACTTACCTCAATTAAATGTAGACTGGAGTGGGAATAGTAAATTAATCAGATGTATTATCCAGCATCTACCCCAATTAAATGTAGACTAGAGTGGGTATAGTAAATTAATTAGGTTCAGTTTCCAGCACCTACCCCAATGAAATGTAGACTGGAGTGGGAATAGTAAATTAATTATATTTATTGTCCACCACCTAGCCCAATTAAATGTAGACTGGAGTGGGAATAGTAAATTAATTAAATTTAATATCCAGCGCCTACCCCAATTAAATGTAGTCTGAAGTGGGAATAGTAAACTAATTAGGTTCAGTGTCCAGCACCTACCCCAATTAAATGTAGACTGGAGTGGTAATAGTAAATTAATTAGGTTCAGTGTCCAGCACCTACCCCAATTAAATGTAGACTGGAGTGGGAATAGTAAATTAATTACTTTTAATAGCCAGCACTTACCCCAAATAAATGTAGACTGGAGTGGGAATAGTAAATTAATTACTTTTATTATCCGGCGCCTACCCCAATGAAATGTAGACTGGAGTGGGAATAGTACATTAATTAGGTTCAGTGTCCAGCACCTACCCCAATTAAATGTAGACAGGAGTAGGAACAGTAAATTAATTACTTTTTTATCCAGCACCTACCCTAATTAAATGTAGACTGGAGTTGTAATAGTAAATTAATTAGATTTAATATCCAGCACCTACCCCAGTGAAATGTAGACTGGAATGGGAATAGTAGATTAATTAGGTTCAGTGTCCAGCACCTACCCCAATTAAATGTAGACAGGAGTGTTAATAGTAAATTCATTAGGTTCAGTGTCCAGCACCTACCCCAATTAAATGTAGACTGGAGAGGGAATAGTAAAATAATCAATTTTATTATCCAGCACTTACCTCAATTAAATGTAGACTGGAGTGGGAATAGTAAATTAATTAGATTTATTATCCAGCATCTACCCCAATTAAATGTAGACTGGAGTGGGAATAGTAAATTAATTAGATTTAATATCCAGCGCCTACCCCAATTAAATGTAGACTGGATTGGGAATAGTAAATTAATTAGGTTCAGTGTCCAGCACCTACCCCAATTAAATGTACACTGGAGTAGTAATAGTAAATTAATTAGGTTCAGTGGCCAGCACCTACCCCAATTAAATGTAGACTGGAGTGGGAATAGTAAAATAATGAAATTTATTATCCAGCACTTACCCCAATGAAATGTAGACTGGAGTGAGAATAGTAAATTAATTATATTTATTTTCCAGCACCTACCCCAATTAAATGTAGACCGGAGTGGGAATAGTACAATAATTAGGTTCAGTGTCCAGCACCTACCCCAATTAAATGTAGACAGGAGTGGGAACAGTAAATTAATTACTTTTTTTATCCAGCACCTACCCTAATTAAATGTAGACTGGAGTTGTAATAGTAAATTATTAAGATTTAATATCCAGCGCCTACCCCAATAAAATGTAGACTGGAATGGGAATAGTAGATTAATTAGGTTCAGTGTCCAGCACCTACCCCAATTAAATGTAGACTGGAGTGTTAATAGTAAATTAATTAGGTTCAGTGTCCAGCACCTACCCCAATTAAATGTAGACTGGAGTGGGAATAGTAAAATAATGAATTTTATTATCCAGCAATTACCTCAATTAAATGTACACTGGAGTGGGAATAGTAAATTAATTAGATTTATTATCCAGCATCTACCCAATTAAATGTAGACTGGAGTGGGAATAGTAAATTAATTAAGTTCAGTGTCCAGCACCTACCCCAATTAAATATAGACTCGAGTGGGAATAGTAAATTAATTAGATTTATTATCCAGCACCTACCACAGTTAAATGTAGACTGGAGTGGGAATAGTAAATTAATTAAGTTCAGTGCCCAGGACCTACCCCAATTAAATGTAGACTGGAGTGGGAATGGTAAATTATTTAGTTTTATTATCCAGCACCTACCCTAATTAAATGTAGACTGGAGCGGGAATAGTAAATTATTTAGATTTATTGTCCAGCACCTACCCCAATTAAATGTAGACTGGAGTGGGAATAGTAAATTAATTAAGTTCAGTGTTCAGCACCTACCCCAATTAAATGTAGACTGGAGTGGGAATAGTAAATTAAGTAGGTTCAGTGTCCAGCACCTACCCTAATTAAAGGTAGACTGGAGTGGGAATAGTACATTAATTACTTTTAATATCCAGCACTTACCCCAATTAAATGTAGACTGGAGAGGGAATAGTAAATTAATTACTTTTATTATCCAGCACCTACCCCAATGAAATGTAGACTGGAGTGGGAATAGTAAATTAATTAGATTTATTATCCAGCACCCACCCCAATTAAATGTAGACTGGAGTGGGAAGAGTACATTTATTAGGTTCAGTGTCCAGCACCTACGCCAATGAAATGTAGACTGGAGTGGGAATAGTAAATTAATTATATTTATTATCCAGCACCTACCCCAATTCAATGTAGACTGGAGTGGGAATAGTAAATTAATTAGGTTCAGTGTCCAGCACCTACCCCAATTAAATGTAGACAGGAGTGGGAATAGTAAATTAATTACTTTTATTATCTAGCACCTACCCTAATTAAATGTAGACTGGAGTGGGAATAGTAAATTAATTAGATTTAATATCCAGCGCCTACCCCAATTAAATGTAGACTGGAGTGGGAATAGTAAATAATTAGATTTATTATCCAGCACCTACCACAATTAAATGTAGACTGGAGTGGGAATAGTAAATTAATTAAGTTCAGTATCCAGCACCTACCCCAATTAAATGTAGACTGGAGTGGGAATAGTAAATTAATTAGGTTCAGTGTCCAGCACCTACCCTAATTAAATGTAGACTGGAGTGGGAAAAGTAAATTAATTACTTTTAATATCCAGCACTTACCCCAATTAAATACAGACTGGAGTGGGAATAGTGAATTAATTAGATTTATTATCCAGCACCTACCACAATTAAATGTAGACTGGAGTGGGAAAAGTAAATTAATTAAGTTCAGTGTCCAGCACCTACCCCAATTAAATGTAGACTGGAGTGGGAATAGTAAATTAAGTATGTTCAGTGTCCAGCACCTACCCTAATTAAATGTAGACTGGAGTGGGAATAGTACATTAATTACTTTTAATATCCAGCACTTACCCCAATTAAATGTAGACTGGAGTGGGAATAGTAAATTAATTACTTTTATTATCCAGCACCTACCCCAATGAAATGTAGACTGGAGTGGGAATAGTAAATTAATTAGATTTATTATCCAGCACCCACCCCAATTAAATGTAGACTGGAGTGGGAAGAGTACATTTATTAGGTTCAGTGTCCAGCACCTATCCCAATGAAATGTAGACTGGAGTGGGAATAGTAAATTAATTATATTTATTATCCAGCACCTACCCCAATTCAATGTAGACTGGAGTGGGAATAGTAAATTAATTAGGTTCAGTGTCCAGCACCTACCCCAATTAAATGTAGACAGGAGTGGGAATAGTAAATTAATTACTTTTATTATCTAGCACCTACCCTAATTAAATGTAGACTGGAGTGGGAATAGTAAATTAATTAGATTTAATATCCAGCGCCTACCCCAATTAAATGTAGACTGGATTGGGAATAGTAAATTAATTAGGTTCAGTGTCCAGCACCTACCCCAATTAAATGTACACTGGAGCAGTAATAGTAAATTAATTAGGTTCAGTGTCCAGAACCTACCCCAATTAAATGTAGACTGGAGTGGGAATAGTAAAATAATGAAATGTATTATCCAGCACTTACCCCAATGAAATGTAGACTGGAGTGAGAATAGTAAATTAATTATATTTATTTTCCAGCACCTACCCCAATTAAATGTAGACTGGAGTGGGAATAGTACATTAATTAGGTTCAGTGTCCAGCACCTACCCCAATTAAATGTAGACAGGAGTGGGAACAGTAAATTAATTACTTTTTTTTATCCAGCACCTACCCTAATTAAATGTAGACTGGAGTTGTAATAGTAAATTAATTAGATTTAATATCCAGCGCCTACCCCAATTAAATGTAGACTGGAATGGGAATAGTAGACTAATTAGGTTCAGTGTCCAGCACCTACCCCAATTAAATGTAGACTGGAGTGTTAATAGTAAATTAATTAGGTTCAGTGTCCAGCACCTACCCCAATTAAATGTAGACTGGAGTGGGAATAGTAAAATAATGAATTTTATTATCCAGCAATTACCTCAATTAAATGTACACTGGAGTGGGAATAGTAAATTAATTAGATTTATTATCCAGCATCTACCCAATTAAATGTAGACTGGAGTGGGAATAGTAAATTAATTAAGTTCAGTGTCCAGCACCTACCCCAATTAAATATAGACTCGAGTGGGAATAGTAAATTAATTAGATTTATTATCCAGCACCTACCACAGTTAAATGTAGACTGAAGTGGGAATAGTAAATTAATTAAGTTCAGTGCCCAGCACCTACCCCAATTAAATGTAGACTGGAGTGGGAATGGTAAATTATTTAGTTTTATTATCCAGCACCTACCCTAATTAAATGTAGACTGGAGCGGGAATAGTAAATTATTTAGATTTATTGTCCAGCACCTACCCCAATTAAATGTAGACTGGAGTGGGAATAGTAAATTAATTAAGTTCAGTGTTCAGCACCTACCCCAATTAAATGTAGACTGGAGTGGGAATAGTAAATTAAGTAGGTTCAGTGTCCAGCACCTACCCTAATTAAATGTAGACTGGAGTGGGAATAGTACATTAATTACTTTTAATATCCAGCACTTACCCCAATTAAATGTAGACTGGAGTGGGAATAGTAAATTAATTAGATGTATTATCCAGCACCCACCCCAATTAAATGTAGACTGGAGTGGGAAGAGTACATTTATTAGGTTCAGTGTCCAGCACCTACCCCAATGAAATGTAGACTGGAGTGGGAATAGTAAATTAATTATATTTATTATCCAGCACCTACCCCAATGAAATGTAGACTGGAGTGGGAATAGTAAATTAATTAGGTTCAGTGTCCAGCACCTACCCCAATTAAATGTAGACAGGAGTGGGAATAGTAAATTAATTACTTTTATTATCTAGCACCTACCCTAATTAAATGTAGACTGGAGTGGGAATAGTAAATTAATTAGATTTAATATCCAGCGCCTACCCCAATTAAATGTAGACTGGATTGGGAATAGTAAATTAATTAGGTTCAGTGTCCAGCACCTACCCCAATTAAATGCACACTGGAGAAGTAATAGTAAATTAATTAGGTGCAGTGTCCAGCACCTACCCCAATTAAATGTAGACTGGAGTGGGAATAGTAAAATATTGAAATTTATTATCCAGCACTTACCCCAATGAAATGTAGACTGGAGTGAGAATAGTAAATTAATTATATTTATTTTTCCAGCACCTACCCCAATTAAATGTAGACTGGAGTGAGAATAGTACATTAATTAGGTTCAGTGTCCAGCACCTACCCCAATTAAATGTAGACAGGAGTGGGAACAGTAAATTCATTACTTTTTTATCCAGCACCTACCCTAATTAAATGTAGACTGGAGTTGTAATAGTAAATTAATTAGGTTTAATATCCAGCGCCTACCCCAATTAAATGTAGACTGGAATGGGAATAGTAGACTAATTAGGTTCAGTGTCCAGCACCTACCCCAATAAAATGTAGACTGGAGTGGGAATAGTAAAATAATGAATTTTATTATCCAGCACTTACCTCAATTAAATGTAGACTGGAGTGGGAATAGTAAATTAATCAGATGTATTATCCAGCATCTACCCCAATTAAATGTAGACTAGAGTGGGTATAGTAAATTAATTAGGTTCAGTTTCCAGCACCTACCCCAATGAAATGTAGACTGGAGTGGGAATAGTAAATTAATTATATTTATTGTCCACCACCTAGCCCAATTAAATGTAGACTGGAGTGGGAATAGTAAATTAATTAAATTTAATATCCAGCGCCTACCCCAATTAAATGTAGACTGAAGTGGGAATAGTAAACTAATTAGGTTCAGTGTCCAGCACCTACCCCAATTAAATGTAGACTGGAGTGGTAATAGTAAATTAATTAGGTTCAGTGTCCAGCACCTACCCCAATTAAATGTAGACTGGAGTGGGAATAGTAAATTAATTACTTTTAATAGCCAGCACTTACCCCAAATAAATGTAGACTGGAGTGGGAATAGTAAATTAATTACTTTTATTATCCGGCGCCTACCCCAATGAAATGTAGACTGGAGTGGGAATAGTACATTAATTAGGTTCAGTGTCCAGCACCTACCCCAATTAAATGTAGACAGGAGTAGGAACAGTAAATTAATTACTTTTTTATCCAGCACCTACCCTAATTAAATGTAGACTGGAGTTGTAATAGTAAATTAATTAGATTTAATATCCAGCACCTACCCCAGTGAAATGTAGACTGGAATGGGAATAGTAGATTAATTAGGTTCAGTGTCCAGCACCTACCCCAATTAAATGTAGACAGGAGTGTTAATAGTAAATTCATTAGGTTCAGTGTCCAGCACCTACCCCAATTAAATGTAGACTGGAGAGGGAATAGTAAAATAATCAATTTTATTATCCAGCACTTACCTCAATTAAATGTAGACTGGAGTGGGAATAGTAAATTAATTAGATTTATTATCCAGCATCTACCCCAATTAAATGTAGACTGGAGTGGGAATAGTAAATTAATTAGATTTAATATCCAGCGCCTACCCCAATTAAATGTAGACTGGATTGGGAATAGTAAATTAATTAGGTTCAGTGTCCAGCACCTACCCCAATTAAATGTACACTGGAGTAGTAATAGTAAATTAATTAGGTTCAGTGGCCAGCACCTACCCCAATTAAATGTAGACTGGAGTGGGAATAGTAAAATAATGACATTTATTATCCAGCACTTACCCCAATGAAATGTAGACTGGAGTGAGAATAGTAAATTAATTATATTTATTTTCCAGCACCTACCCCAATTAAATGTAGACCGGAGTGGGAATAGTACAATAATTAGGTTCAGTGTCCAGCACCTACCCCAATTAAATGTAGACAGGAGTGGGAACAGTAAATTAATTACTTTTTTTATCCAGCACCTACCCTAATTAAATGTAGACTGGAGTTGTAATAGTAAATTATTAAGATTTAATATCCAGCGCCTACCCCAATAAAATGTAGACTGGAATGGGAATAGTAGATTAATTAGGTTCAGTGTCCAGCACCTACCCCAATTAAATGTAGACTGGAGTGTTAATAGTAAATTAATTAGGTTCAGTGTCCAGCACCTACCCCAATTAAATGTAGACTGGAGTGGGAATAGTAAAATAATGAATTTTATTATCCAGCAATTACCTCAATTAAATGTACACTGGAGTGGGAATAGTAAATTAATTAGATTTATTATCCAGCATCTACCCAATTAAATGTAGACTGGAGTGGGAATAGTAAATTAATTAAGTTCAGTGTCCAGCACCTACCCCAATTAAATATAGACTCGAGTGGGAATAGTAAATTAATTAGATTTATTATCCAGCACCTACCACAGTTAAATGTAGACTGGAGTGGGAATAGTAAATTAACTAAGTTCAGTGCCCAGGACCTACCCCAATTAAATGTAGACTGGAGTGGGAATGGTAAATTATTTAGTTTTATTATCCAGCACCTACCCTAATTAAATGTAGACTGGAGCGGGAATAGTAAATTATTTAGATTTATTGTCCAGCACCTACCCCAATTAAATGTAGACTGGAGTGGGAATAGTAAATTAATTAAGTTCAGTGTTCAGCACCTACCCCAATTAAATGTAGACTGGAGTGGGAATAGTAAATTAAGTAGGTTCAGTGTCCAGCACCTACCCTAATTAAAGGTAGACTGGAGTGGGAATAGTACATTAATTACTTTTAATATCCAGCACTTACCCCAATTAAATGTAGACTGGAGAGGGAATAGTAAATTAATTACTTTTATTATCCAGCACCTACCCCAATGAAATGTAGACTGGAGTGGGAATAGTAAATTAATTAGATTTATTATCCAGCACCCACCCCAATTAAATGTAGACTGGAGTGGGAAGAGTACATTTATTAGGTTCAGTGTCCAGCACCTACGCCAATGAAATGTAGACTGGAGTGGGAATAGTAAATTAATTATATTTATTATCCAGCACCTACCCCAATTCAATGTAGACTGGAGTGGGAATAGTAAATTAATTAGGTTCAGTGTCCAGCACCTACCCCAATTAAATGTAGACAGGAGTGGGAATAGTAAATTAATTACTTTTATTATCTAGCACCTACCCTAATTAAATGTAGACTGGAGTGGGAATAGTAAATTAATTAGATTTAATATCCAGCGCCTACCCCAATTAAATGTAGACTGGAGTGGGAATAGTAAATAATTAGATTTATTATCCAGCACCTACCACAATTAAATGTAGACTGGAGTGGGAATAGTAAATTAATTAAGTTCAGTATCCAGCACCTACCCCAATTAAATGTAGACTGGAGTGGGAATAGTAAATTAATTAGGTTCAGTGTCCAGCACCTACCCTAATTAAATGTAGACTGGAGTGGGAAAAGTAAATTAATTACTTTTAATATCCAGCACTTACCCCAATTAAATACAGACTGGAGTGGGAATAGTGAATTAATTAGATTTATTATCCAGCACCTACCACAATTAAATGTAGACTGGAGTGGGAAAAGTAAATTAATTAAGTTCAGTGTCCAGCACCTACCCCAATTAAATGTAGACTGGTGTGGGAATAGTAAATTAATTAGGTTCAGTGTCCAGCACCTACCCTAATTAAATGTAGACCGGAGTGGGAAAAGTAAATTAATTACTTTTAATATCCAGCACTTACCGCAATTAAATACAGACTGGAGTGGGAATAGTGAATTAATTAGATTTATTATCCAGCACCTACCACAATTAAATGTAGACTGGAGTTGGAATAGTAAATTCATTAAGTTCAGTGTCCAGCACCTACCCCAATTAAATGTAGACTGGAGTGGGAATAGTAAATTAAATAGGTTCAGTGGCCAGCACCTACCCTAATTAATTGTAGACTGGAGTGGGAAAAGTAAATTAATTACTTTTAATATCCAGCACTTACCCCAATTAAATACAGACTGGAGTGGGAATAGTGAATTAATTAGATTTATTATCCAGCACCTACCCCAATTAAATGTAGACTAGAGTGGGAATAGTAAATTAATTAGGTTCAGTTTCCAGCACCTACCCCAATGAAATGTAGACTGGAGTGGGAATAGTAAATTAATTATATTTATTGTCCACCACCTACCCCAATTAAATGTAGACTGGAGTGGGAATAGTAAATTAATTACTTTTATTATCCTGCACCTACCCTAATTAAATGTAGACTGGAGTGAGAATAGTAAATTAATTAAATGTATAATCCAGCGCCTACCCCAATTAAATGTAAACTGAAGTAGGAATAGTAAACTAATTAGGTTCAGTGTCCAGCACCTACCCCAATTAAATGTAGACTGGAGTGGTAATAGTAAATTAATTAGGTTCAGTGTCCAGCACCTACTTCAATTAAATGTAGACTGGAGTGGGAATAGTAAATTAATTACTTTTAATAGCCAGCACTTACCCCAATTAAATGTAGACTGGGGTGGGAATAGTAAATTAATTACTTTTATTATCCAGCACCTACCCCAATGAAATGTAGACTGGAGTGGAATTAGTACATTAATTAGGTTCAGTGTCCAGCACCTACCCCAATTAAATGTAGACAGGAGTAGGAACAGTAAATTAATTACTTTTTTATCCAGCACCTACCCTAATTAAATGTAGACTGGAGTTGTAATAGTAAATTAATTAGATTTAATATCCAGCGCCTACCCCAGTTAAATGTAGACTGGAATGGGAATAGTAGATTAATTAGGTTCAGTGTCCAGCACCTACCCCAATTAAATGTAGAAAGGAGTGTTAATAGTAAATTCATTAGGTTCAGTGTCCAGCACCTACCCCAATTAAATGTAGACTGGAGGCGGAATAGTAAAATAATCAATTTTATTATCCAGCACTTACCTCAATTAAATGTAGACTGGAGTGGGAATAGTAAATTAATTAAATTTATTATCCAGCATCTACCCCAATTAAATGTAGACTGGAGTGGGAATAGTACATTAATTAAGTTCAGTGTCCAGCACCTACCCCAATTAAATATAGACTGGAGTGGGAATAGTAAATTAATTATATTCATTATCCAGCACCTACCACAATTTAATGTAGACTGGAGTGGAAATAGTAAATTAATTAAGTTCAGTGTCCAGCACCTACCCCAATTAAATGTAGACTGGAGTGGCAATAGTAAATTAATTAGGTTCAGTGTCCAGCACCTACCCTAATTAAATGTAGACTGGAGTGGGAAAAGTAAATTAATTACTTTTAATATCCAGCATTTACCCCAATTAAATACAGACTGGAGTGGGACTAGTGAATTAATTAGATTTATTATCCAGCACCTACCACAATTAAAGGTAGACTGGAGTGGGAATAGTAAATTAATTAAGTTCAGTGTCCAGCACCTACCCCAATTAAATGTAGACTGGAGTCAGAATAGTAAATTAATTAGGTTCAGTGTCCAGCACCTACCCTAATTAAATATAGACTGGAGTGGGAAATGTAAAATATTTACTTTTAATATCCAGCACTTACCCCAATTAAATACAGACTGGAGTGGGAATAGTGAATTAATTAGATTTATTATCCAGCACCTACCACAATTAAATGTAGACTAGAGTGGGAATAGTAAATTAATTAGGTTCAGTTTCCAGCACCTACCCCAATGAAATGTAGACTGGAGTGGGAATAGTAAATTAATTATATTTATTATCCACCACCTACCCCAATTAAATGTAGACTGGAATAGTAAATTAATTACTTTTATTATCCAGCACCTACCCTAATTAAATGTAGACTGGAGTGGGAATAGTAAATTAATTGAGTTCAGTGTCCAGAGCCTACCCTAATTAAATGTAGACTGGAGTGGGAATAGTAAATAATTAGATTTATTTTCCAGCACCTACCCCAATTAAATGTAGACTGGAGTGGGAATAGAAAATTAATTAAGTTCAGTGTCCAGCACCTACCCCAATTAAATGTAGACGGGAGTGGAAATAGTAAATTAATTAAGTTCAGTGTCCAGCACCTACCCCAATTAAATGTAGACTGGAGTGGCAATAGTAAATTAATTAGGTTCAGTGTCCAGCACCTACCCTAATTAAATGTAGACTAGAGTGGGAAAAGTAAATTAATTACTTTTAATATCCAGCACTTACCCCAATTAAATACAGACTGGAGTGGGACTAGTGAATTAATTAGATTTATTATCCAGCACCTACCACAATTAAATGTAGACTGGAGTGGGAATAGTAAATTAATTAAGTTCAGTGTCCAGCACCTACCCCAATTAAATGTAGACTGGAGTCAGAATAGTAAATTAATTAGGTTCAGTGTCCAGCACCTACCCTAATTAAATGTAGACTGGAGTGGGAAATGTAAATTAATTACTTTTAATATCCAGCACTTACCCCAATTAAATACAGACTGGAGTGGGAATAGTGAATTAATTAGATTTATTATCCAGCACCTACCACAAATAAATGTAGACTATAGTGGGAATAGTAAATTAATTAGGTTCAGTTTCCAGCACCTACCCCAATGAAATGTGGACTGGAGTGGGAATAGTAAATTAATTATATTTATTATCCACCACCAACCCCAATTAAATGTAGACTGGAGTGGGAATAGTAAATTAATTACTTTTATTATCCAGAACCTACCCTAATTAAATGTAGACTGGAGTGGGAATAGTAAATTAATTAAATTTAATATCCAGCGGCTACCCCATATAAATGTAGACTGAAGTGGAAATAGTAAATTAATTAGGTTCAGTGTCCAGCACCTACCCCAATTAAATGTAGACTGGATTGGGAATAGTAAAATAATGAAATTTATTATCCAGCACTTACCCCAATGAAATGTAGACTGGAGTGAGAATAGTAAATTAATTATATTTATTTTCCAGCACCTACCCCAATTAAATGTAGACTGGAGTGGGAATAGTACAATAATTAGGTTCAGTGTCCAGCACCTACCCCAATTAAATGTAGACAGGAGTGGGAACAGTAAATTAATTACTTTTTTTATCCAGCACCTACCCTAATTAAATGTAGACTGGAGTTGTAATAGTAAATTATTAAGATTTAATATCCAGCGCCTACCCCAATAAAATGTAGACTGGAGTGTTAATAGTAAATTAATTAGGTTCAGTGTCCAGCACCTACCCCAATTAAATGTAGACTGGAGTGGGAATAGTAAAATAATGAATTTTATTATCCAGCAATTACCTCAATTAAATGTAGACTGGAGTGGGAATAGTAAATTAATTAGATTTATTATCCATCATCTACCCAATTAAATGTAGACTGGAGTGGGAATAGTAAATTAATTAAGTTCAGTGTCCAGCACCTACCCCAATTAAATATAGACTGGAGTGGGAATAGTAAATTAATTAGATTTATTATCCAGCACCTACCACAGTTAAATGTAGACTGGAGTGGGAATAGTAAATTAATTAAATTATGTGTCCAGCACCTACCCCAATTAAATGTAGACTGGAGTGGGAATGGTAAATTATTTAGTTTTATTATCCAGCACCTACCCTAATTAAATGTAGACTGGAGCGGGAATAGTAAATTATTTAGATTTATTGTCCAGCACCTACCCCAATTAAATGTAGACTGGAGTGGGAAGAGTACATTTATTAGGTTCAGTGTCCAGCACCTATCCCAATGAAATGTAGACTGGAGTGGGAATAGTAAATTAATTATATTTATTATCCAGCACCTACCCCAATTCAATGTAGACTGGAGTGGGAATAGTAAATTAATTAGGTTCAGTGTCCAGCACCTACCCCAATTAAATGTAGACAGGAGTGGGAATAGTAAATTAATTACTTTTATTATCTAGCACCTACCCTAATTAAATGTAGACTGGAGTGGGAATAGTAAATTAATTAGATTTAATATCCAGCGCCTACCCCAATTAAATGTAGACTGGATTGGGAATAGTAAATTAATTAGGTTCAGTGTCCAGCACCTACCCCAATTAAATGTACACTGGAGCAGTAATAGTAAATTAATTAGGTTCAGTGTCCAGCACCTACCCCAATTAAATGTAGACTGGAGTGGGAATAGTAAAATAATGAAATGTATTATCCAGCACTTACCCCAATGAAATGTAGACTGGAGTGAGAATAGTAAATTAATTATATTTATTTTCCAGCACCTACCCCAATTAAATGTAGACTGGAGTGGGAATAGTACATTAATTAGGTTCAGTGTCCAGCACCTACCCCAATTAAATGTAGACAGGAGTGGGAACAGTAAATTAATTACTTTTTTTATCCAGCACCTACCCTAATTAAATGTAGACTGGAGTTGTAATAGTAAATTAATTAGATTTAATATCCAGCGCCTACCCCAATTAAATGTAGACTGGAATGGGAATAGTAGACTAATTAGGTTCAGTGTCCAGCACCTACCCCAATTAAATGAAGACTGGAGTGTTAATAGTAAATTAATTAGGTTCAGTGTCCAGCACCTACCCCAATAAAATGTAGACTGGAGTGGGAATAGTAAAATAATGAATTTTATTATCCAGCACTTACCTCAATTAAATGTAGACTGGAGTGGGACTAGTAAATTAATTAGATTTATTATCCAGCATCTACCCCAATTAAATGTAGACTGGAGTGGGAATAGTAAATTAATTAAGTTCAGTGTCCAGCACCTACCCCAATTAAATATAAACTGGAGTGGGAATAGTAAATAATTAGATTTATTATCCAGCACCTACCACAATTAAATGTAGACTGGAGTGGGAATAGTAAATTAATTAAGTTCAGTATCCAGCACCTACCCCAATTAAATGTAGACTGGAGTGGGAATAGTAAATTAATTAGGTTCAGTGTCCAGCACCTACCCTAATTAAATGTAGACTGGAGTGGGAAAAGTAAATTAATTACTTTTAATATCCAGCACTTACCCCAATTAAATACAGACTGGAGTGGGAATAGTGAATTAATTAGATTTATTATCCAGCACCTACCACAATTAAATGTAGACTGGAGTGGGAATAGTAAATTAATTAAGTTCAGTGTCCAGCACCTACCCCAATTAAATGTAGACTGGAGTGGGAATAGTAAATTAATTAGGTTCAGTGTCCAGCACCTACCCTAATTAAATGTAGACCGGAGTGGGAAAAGTAAATTAATTACTTTTAATATCCAGCACTTACCCCAATTAAATATAGACTGGAGTGGGAATAGTGAATTAATTAGATTTATTATCCAGCACCTACCACAATTAAATGTAGACTGGAGTGGGAATAGTAAATTAATTAAGTTCAGTGTCCAGCACCTACCCCAATTAAATGTAGACTGGAGTGGGAATAGTAAATTAATTAGGTTCAGTGTCCAGCACCTACCCTAATTAAATGTAGACTGGAGTGGGAAAAGTAAATTAATTACTTTTAATATCCAGCACTTACCCCAATTAAATACAGACTGGAGTGGGAATAGTGAATTAATTAGATTTATTATCCAGCACCTACCCCAATTAAATGTAGACTAGAGTGGGAATAGTAAATTGATTATATTTATTGTCCACCACCTACCCCAATTAAATGTAGACTGGAGTGGGAATAGTAAATTAATTACTTTTATTGTCCACCACCTACCCCAATTAAATGTAGACTGGAGTGGGAATAGTAAATTAATTACTTTTATTATCCTGCACCTACCCTAATTAAATGTAGACTGGAGTGGGAATAGTAAATTAATTAAATTTATTATCCAGCGCCTACCCCAATTAAATGTAGACTGAAGTGGGAATAGTAAACTAATTAGGTTCAGTGTCCAGCACCTACCCCAATTATATGTAGACTGGAGTGGTAATAGTAAATTAATTAGGTTCAGTGTCCAGCACCTACCCCAATTAAATGTAGACTGGAGTGGGAATAGTAAATTAATTACTTTTAATAGCCAGCACTTACCCCAATTAAATGTAGACTGGAGTGGGAATAGTAAATTAATTACTTTTATTATCCAGCACCTACCCTAATTAAATGTAGACTGGAGTTGTAATAGTAAATTAATTAGATTTAATATCCAGCGCCTACCCCAGTTAATTGTAGACTGGAATGGGAATAGTAGATTAATTAGGTTCAGTGTCCAGCACCTACCCCAATTAAATGTAGACAGGAGTAGGAACAGTAAATTAATTACTTTTTTATCCAGCACCTACCCTAATTAAATGTAGACTGGAGTTGTAATAGTAAATTAATTAGATTTAATATCCAGCGCCTACCCCAGTTAAATGTAGACTGGAATGGGAATAGTAGATTAATTAGGTTCAGTGTCCAGCACCCTACACCAATTAATTATAGACTGGAGTGGGAATAGTAAATTAATTATATTCATTATCCAGCTCCTACCACAATTTAATGTAGACTGGAGTGGAAATAGTAAATTAATTAAGTTCAGTGTCCAGCACCTACCCCAATTAAATGTAGACTGGAGTGGCAATAGTAAATTAATTAGGTTCAGTGTCCAGCACCTACCCTAATTAAATGTAGACTGGAGTGGGAAAAGTAAATTAATTACTTTTAATATCCAGCACTTACCCCAATTAAATACAGACTGGAGTGGGACTAGTGAATTAATTAGATTTATTATCCAGCACCTACCACAATTAAAGGTAGACTGGAGTGGGAATAGTAAATTAATTAGATTTATTATCCAGCATCTACCCCAATTAAATGTAGACTGGAGTGGGAATAGTAAATTAATTAAGTTCAGTGTCCAGCACCTACCCCAATTAAATATAGACTGGAGTGGGAATAGTAAATTAATTATATTCATTATCCAGCACCTACCACAATTTAATGTAGACTGGAGTGGAAATAGTAAATTAATTAATTTCAGTGTCCAGCACCTACCCCAATTAAATGTAGACTGGAGTGGCAATAGTAAATTAATTAGGTTCAGTGTCCAGCACCTACTCTAATTAAATGTAGACTGGAGTGGGAAAAGTAAATTAATTACTTTTAATATCCAGCACTTACCCCAATTAAATACAGACTGGAGTGGGACTAGTGAATTAATTAGATTTATTATCCAGCACCTACCACAATTAAAGGTAGACTGGAGTGGGAATAGTAAATTAATTAAATTTAATATCCAGCACCTATCCCAATTAAATGTAGACTGAAGTGGGCATAGTAAATTAATTAGGTTCAGTGTCCAGCACCTACCCCAATTAAATGTAGACTGGAGTGGTAATAGTAAATTAATTAGGTTCAGTGTCCAGCACCTACCCCAATTAAATGTAGACTGGAGTGGGAATAGTAAATTAATTGAGTTCAGTGTCCAGAGCCTACCCTAATTAAATGTAGACTGGAATGGGAATAGTAAATAATTAGATTTATTTTCCAGCACCTACCCCAATTAAATGTAGACTGTAGTGGGAATATAAAATTAATTAAGTTCAGTGTCCAGCACCTACACCAATTAAATGTAGACGGGAGTGGAAATAGTAAATTAATTAAGTTCAGTGTCCAGCACCTACCCCATTTAAATGTAGACTGGAGTGGCAATAGTAAATTAATGAGGTTCAGTGTCCAGCACCTACCCTAATTAAATGTAGACTGGAGTGGGAAAAGTAAATTAATTACTTTTAATATCAAGCACTTACCCCAATTAAATACAGACTGGAGTGGGACTAGGGAATTAATTAGATTTATTATCCAGCACCTACCACAATTAAATGTAGACTGGAGTGGGAATAGTAAATTAATTATGTTCAGTGTCCAGCACCTACCCCAATTAAATGAGGACTGGAGTCAGAATAGTAAATTAATTAGGTTCAGTGTCCAGCACATACCCTAATTAAATGTAGACTGGAGTGGGAAATGTAAATTAATTACTTTTAATATCCAGCACTTACCCCAATTAAATACAGACTGGAGTGGGAATAGTGAATTAATTAGATTTATTATCCAGCACCTACCACAATTAAATGTAGACTAGAGTGGGAATAGTAAATTAATTAGGTTCAGTTTCCAGCACCTACCCCAATGAAATGTAGACTGGAGTGGGAATAAAAAATTAATTATATTTATTATCCACCACCTACCCCAATTAAATGTAGACTGGAGTGGGAATAGTAAATTAATTACTTTTATTATTCAGCACCTACCCTAATTAAATGTAGACTGGAGGGGGAATAGTAAATTAATTAAATTTAATATCCAGCGCCTACCCCAATTAAATGTAGACTGAAGTGGGAATAGTAAATTAATTAGGTTCAGTGTCCAGCACCTACCCCAATTAAATGTAGACTGGAGTGGTAATAGTAAATTAATTAGGTTCAGTGTCCAGCACCTACCCCAATTAAATGTAGACTGGAGTGGGAATAGTAAAATAATGAAATTTATTATCCAGCACTTACCCCAATGAAATGTAGACTGGAATGGGAATAGTAGATTAATTAGGTTCAGTGTCCAGCACCTACCCCAATTAAATGAAGACTGGAGTGGGAATAGTAAATTAATTAGGTTCAGTGTCCAGCACCTACCCTAATTAAATGTAGACTGGAGTGGGAAAAGTAAATTAATTACTTTTAATATCCAGCACTTACCCCAATTAAATACAGACTGGAGTGGGAATAGTGAATTAATTAGATTTATTATCCAGCACCTACCACAATTAAATGTAGACTGGAGTGGGAATAGTAAATTAATTAAGTTCAGTGTCAGCACCTACCCCAATTAAATGTAGACTGGAGTGGGAATAGTAAATTAATTAGGTTCAGTGTCCAGCACCTACCCTAATTAAATGTAGACTGGAGTGGGAAAAGTAAATTAATTACTTTTAATATCCAGCACTTACCCCAATTAAATACAGACTGGAGTGGGAATAGTGAATTAATTAGATTTATTATCCAGCACCTACCCCAATTAAATGTAGACTAGAGTGGGAATAGTAAATTAATTAGGTTCAGTTTCCAGCACCTACCCCAATGAAATGTAGACTGGAGTGGGAATAGTAAATTAATTATATTTATTGTCCACCACCTACCCCAATTAAATGTAGACGGGAGTGGGAATAGTAAATTAATTACTTTTATTATCCAGCACCTACCCTAATTAAATGTAGACTGGAGTGGGAATAGTAAATTAATTAAATTTAATATCCAGCGCCTACCCCAATTAAATGTAGACTGAAGTGGGAACAGTAAATTAATTATGTTCAGTGTCCAGCACCTACCCCAATTAAATGTAGACTGGAGTGGTAATAGTAAATTAATTAGGTTCAGTGTCCAGCACCTACCCCAATTAAATATAAATTGGAGTGGGAATAGTAAATAATTCGATTTATTATCCAGCACCTACCCCAATTAAATGTAGACTGGAGTGGGAATAGTAAATTGATTAAGTTCAGTGTCCAGCACCTACCCCAATTAAATATAAACTGGAGTGGGAATAGTAAATAATTAGATTTATTATCCAGCACCTACCACAATTAAATGTAGACTGGAGTGGGAATAGTAAATTGATTAAGTTCAGTATCCAGCACCTACCCCAATTAAATGTAGACTGGAGTGGGAATAGTAAATTAATTAGGTTCAGTGTCCAGCACCTACCCTAATTAAATGTAGACTGGAGTGGGAAAAGTAAATAATTTGATTTATTATCCAGCACCTACCACAATTAAATGTAGACTGGAGTGGGAATAGTAAATTGATTAAGTTCAGTATCCAGCACCTACCCCAATTAAATGTAGACTGGAGTGGGAATAGTAAATTAATTAGGTTCAGTGTCCAGCACCTACCCTAATTAAATGTAGACCGGAGTGGGAAAAGTAAATTAATTACTTTTAATATCCAGCACTTACCCCAATTAAATATAGACTGGAGTGGGAATAGTGAATTAATTAGATTTATTATCCAGCACCTACCACAATTAAATGTAGACTGGAGTGGGAATAGTAAATTAATTAAGTTCAGTGTCCAGCACCTACCCCAATTAAATGTAGACTGGAGTGGGAATAGTAAATTAATTAGGTTCAGTGTCCAGCACCTACCCTAATTAAATGTAGACTGGAGTGGGAAAAGTAAATTAATTACTTTTAATATCCAGCACTTACCCCAATTAAATACAGACTGGAGTGGGAATAGTGAATTAATTAGATTTATTATCCAGCACCTACCCCAATTAAATGTAGACTAGAGTGGGAATAGTAAATTGATTATATTTATTGTCCACCACCTACCCCAATTAAATGTAGACTGGAGTGGGAATAGTAAATTAATTACTTTTATTGTCCACCACCTACCCCAATTAAATGTAGACTGGAGTGGGAATAGTAAATTAATTACTTTTATTATCCTGCACCTACCCTAATTAAATGTAGACTGGAGTGGGAATAGTAAATTAATTAAATTTATTATCCAGCGCCAACCCCAATTAAATGTAGACTGAAGTGGGAATAGTAAACTAATTAGGTTCAGTGTCCAGCACCTACCCCAATTAAATGTAGACTGGAGTGGTAATAGTAAATTAATTAGGTTCAGTGTCCAGCACCTACCCCAATTAAATGTAGACTGGAGTGGGAATAGTAAATTAATTACTTTTATTATCCAGCACCTACCCTAATTAAATGTAGACTGGAGTTGTAATAGTAAATTAATTAGATTTAATATCCAGCGCCTACCCCAGTTAATTGTAGACTGGAATGGGAATAGTAGATTAATTAGGTTCAGTGTCCAGCACCTACCCCAATTAAATGTAGACAGGAGTAGGAACAGTAAATTAATTACTTTTTTATCCAGCACCTACCCTAATTAAATGTAGACTGGAGTTGTAATAGTAAATTAATTAGATTTAATATCCAGCGCCTACCCCAGTTAAATGTAGACTGGAATGGGAATAGTAGATTAATTAGGTTCAGTGTCCAGCACCCTACACCAATTAATTATAGACTGGAGTGGGAATAGTAAATTAATTATATTCATTATCCAGCTCCTACCACAATTTAATGTAGACTGGAGTGGAAATAGTAAAATAATTAAGTTCAGTGTCCAGCACCTACCCCAATTAAATGTAGACTGGAGTGGCAATAGTAAATTAATTAGGTTCAGTGTCCAGCACCTACCCTAATTAAATATAGACTGGAGTGGGAAAAGTAAATTAATTACTTTTAATATCCAGCACTTACCCCAATTAAATACAGACTGGAGTGGGACTAGTGAATTAATTAGATTTATTATCCAGCACCTACCACAATTAAAGGTAGACTGGAGTGGGAATAGTAAATTAATTAGATTTATTATCCAGCATCTACCCCAATTAAATGTAGACTGGAGTGGGAATAGTAAATTAATTAAGTTCAGTGTCCAGCACCTACCCCAATTAAATATAGACTGGAGTGGGAATAGTAAATTAATTATATTCATTATCCAGCACCTACCACAATTTAATGTAGACTGGAGTGGAAATAGTAAATTAATTAATTTCAGTGTCCAGCACCTACCCCAATTAAATGTAGACTGGAGTGGCAATAGTAAATTAATTAGGTTCAGTGTCCAGCACCTACTCTAATTAAATGTAGACTGGAGTGGGAAAAGTAAATTAATTACTTTTAATATCCAGCACTTACCCCAATTAAATACAGACTGGAGTGGGACTAGTGAATTAATTAGATTTATTATCCAGCACCTACCACAATTAAAGGTAGACTGGAGTGGGAATAGTAAATTAATTAAATTTAATATCCAGCACCTACCCCAATTAAATGTAGACTGAAGTGGGAATAATAAATTAATTAGGTTCAGTGTCCAGCACCTACCCTAATTAAATGTAGATTGGAGTGGTAATAGTAAATTAATTAGGTTCAGTGTCCAGCACCTACCCCAATTAAATGTAGACTGGAGTGGGAATAGTAAATTAATTGAGTTCAGTGTCCAGAGCCTACCCTAATTAAATGTAGACTGGAATGGGAATAGTAAATAATTAGATTTATTTTCCAGCACCTACCCCAATTAAATGTAGACTGTAGTGGGAATATAAAATTAATTAAGTTCAGTGTCCAGCACCTACACCAATTAAATGTAGACGGGAGTGGAAATAGTAAATTAATTAAGTTCAGTGTCCAGCACCTACCCCATTTAAATGTAGACTGGAGTGGCAATAGTAAATTAATGAGGTTCAGTGTCCAGCACCTACCCTAATTAAATGTAGACTGGAGTGGGAAAAGTAAATTAATTACTTTTAATATCAAGCACTTACCCCAATTAAATACAGACTGGAGTGGGACTAGGGAATTAATTAGATTTATTATCCAGCACCTACCACAATTAAATGTAGACTGGAGTGGGAATAGTAAATTAATTATGTTCAGTGTCCAGCACCTACCCCAATTAAATGTAGACTGGAGTCAGAATAGTAAATTAATTAGGTTCAGTGTCCAGCACATACCCTAATTAAATGTAGACTGGAGTGGGAAATGTAAATTAATTACTTTTAATATCCAGCACTTACCCCAATTAAATACAGACTGGAGTGGGAATAGTGAATTAATTAGATTTATTATCCAGCACCTACCACAATTAAATGTAGAGTAGAGTGGGAATAGTAAATTAATTAGGTTCAGTTTCCAGCACCTACCCCAATGAAATGTAGACTGGAGTGGGAATAAAAAATTAATTATATTTATTATCCACCACCTACCCCAATTAAATGTAGACTGGAGTGGGAATAGTAAATTAATTACTTTTATTATTCAGCACCTACCCTAATTAAATGTAGACTGGAGGGGGAATAGTAAATTAATTAAATTTAATATCCAGCGCCTACCCCAATTAAATGTAGACTGAAGTGGGAATAGTAAATTAATTAGGTTCAGTGTCCAGCACCTACCCCAATTAAATGTAGACTGGAGTGGTAATAGTAAATTAATTAGGTTCAGTGTCCAGCACCTACCCCAATTAAATGTAGACTGGAGTGGGAATAGTAAAATAATGAAATTTATTATCCAGCACTTACCCCAATGAAATGTAGACTGGAATGGGAATAGTAGATTAATTAGGTTCAGTGTCCAGCACCTACCCCAATTAAATGAAGACTGGAGTGTTAATAGTAAATTAATTAGGTTCAGTGTCCAGCACCTACCCCAAATAAATGTATACTGGAGTGGGAATAGTAAAATAATGAATTTTATTATCCAGCACTTACCTCAATTAAACGTAGACTGGAGTGGGAATGGAAAATTAATTAGATTTATTATCCAGCACCTACCACAATTAAATGTAGACTGGAGTGGGAATCGTAAATTAATTAAGTTCAGTATCCAGCATCTACCCCAATTAAATGTAGACTGGAGTGGGAATAGTAAATTAATTAGGTTCAGTGTCCAGCACCTACCCTAATTAAATGTAGACTGGAGTGGGAAAAGTAAATTAATTACTTTTAATATCCAGCACTTACCCCAATTAAATACAGACTGGAGTGGGAATAGTGAATTAATTAGATTTATTATCCAGCACCTACCACAATTAAATGTAGACTGGAGTGGGAATAGTAAATTAATTAAGTTCAGTGTCCAGCACCTACCCCAATTAAATGTAGACTGGAGTGGGAATAGTAAATTAATTAGGTTCAGTGTCCAGCACCTACCCTAATTAAATGTAGACTGGAGTGGGAAAAGTAAATTAATTACTTTTAATATCCAGCACTTACCCCAATTAAATACAGACTGGAGTGGGAATAGTGAATTAATTAGATTTATTATCCAGCACCTACCCCAATTAAATGTAGACTAGAGTGGGAATAGTAAATTAATTAGGTTCAGTTTCCAGCACCTACCCCAATGAAATGTAGACTGGAGTGGGAATAGTAAATTAATTATATTTATTGTCCACCACCTACCCCAATTAAATGTAGACGGGAGTGGGAATAGTAAATTAATTACTTTTATTATCCAGCACCTACCCTAATTAAATGTAGACTGGAGTGGGAATAGTAAATTAATTAAATTTAATATCCAGCGCCTACCCCAATTAAATGTAGACTGAAGTGGGAACAGTAAATTAATTATGTTCAGTGTCCAGCACCTACCCCAATTAAATGTAGACTGGAGTGGTAATAGTAAATTAATTAGGTTCAGTGTCCAGCACCTAACCCAATTAAATGTAGACTGGAGTGGTAATAGTAAATTAATTAGGTTCAGTGTCCAGCACCTACCCCAATTAAATGTAGACTGGAGTGGGAATAATAAATTAATTGAGTTCAGTGTCCAGAGCCTACCCTAATTAAATGTAGACTGGAGTGGGAATAGTAAATAATTAGATTTATTTTCCAGCACCTACCCCAATTAAATGTTGACTGGAGTGGGAATAGAAAATTAATTAAGTTCAGTGTCCAGCACCTACCCCAAATAAATGTAGACGGGAGTGGAAATAGTAAATTAATTAAGTTCAGTGTCCAGCACCTACCCCAATTAAATGTAGACTGGAGTGGCAATAGTAAATTAATTAGGTTCAGTGTCCAGCACCTACCCTAATTAAATGTAGACTGGAGTGGGAAAAGTAAATTAATTACTTTTAATATCCAGCACTTACCCCAATTAAATACAGACTGGAGTGGGACTAGTGAATTAATTAGATTTATTATCCAGCACTTACCACAATTAAATGTAGACTGGAGTGGGAATAGTAAATTAATTAAGTTCAGTGTCCAGCACCTACCCCAATTAAATGTAGACTGGAGTCAGAATAGTAAATTAATTAGGTTCAGTGTCTAGCACCTACCCTAATTAAATGTAGACTGGAGTGGGAAATGTAAATTAATTACTTTTAATATCCAGCATTTACCCCAATTAAATACAGACTGGAGTGGGAATAGTGAATTAATTAGATTTATTATCCAGCACCTACCCCAATTAAATGTAGACTAGAGTGGGAATAGTAAATTAATTAGGTTCTGTTTCCAGCACCTACCCCAATGAAATGTAGACTGGAGTGGGAATAGTAAATTAATTACATTTATTGTCCACCACCTACCCCAATTAAATGTAGACTGGAGTGGGAATAGTAAATTAATTACTTTTATTATCCAGCACCTACCCTAATTAAATGTAGACTGGAGTGGGAATAGTAAATTAATTAAATTTAATATCCAGCGCCTACCCCAATTAAATGTAGACTGAAGTGGGAATAGTAAATTAATTAGGTTCAGTGTCCAGCACCTACTCCAATTAAATGTAGACTGGAGTGGTAATAGTAAATTAATTAGGTTCAGTGTCCAGCACCTACCCCAATTAAATGTAAACTGGAGTGGGAATAGTAAATTAATTGAGTTCAGTGTCCAGGGCCTACCCTAATTAAATGTAGACTGGAGTGGGAATAGTAAATTAATTACTTTTATTATCTAGCACCTACCCTAATTAAATGTAGACTGGAGTGGGAATAGTAAATTAATTAGATTTAAAATCCAGCGCCTACCCCAATTAAATGTAGACTGGATTGGGAAAAGTAAATTAATTACTTTTAATATCCAGCACTTACCCCAATGAAATGTAGACTGGAGTGGGAATAGTAAATTAATTATATTTATTGTCCACCACCTACCCCAATTAAATGTAGACGGGAGTGGGAATAGTAAATTAATTACTTTTATTATCCAGCACCTACCCTAATTAAATGTAGACTGGAGTGGGAATAGTAAATTAATTAAATTTAATATCCAGCACCTACCCCAATTAAATGTAGACTGGAGTGGTAATAGTAAATTAATTAGGTTCAGTGTCCAGCACCTACCCCAATTAAATGTAGACTGGAGTAGGAACAGTAAATTAATTACTTTTTTATCCAGCACCTACCCTAATTAAATGTAGACTGGAGTTGTAATAGTAAATTAATTAGATTTAATATCCAGCGCCTACCCCAGTTAAATGTAGACTGGAATGGGAATAGTAGATTAATTAGGTTCAGTGTCCAGCACCCTACACCAATTAATTATAGACTGGAGTGGGAATAGTAAATTAATTATATTCATTATCCAGCTCCTACCACAATTTAATGTAGACTGGAGTGGAAATAGTAAATTAATTAAGTTCAGTGTCCAGCACCTACCCCAATTAAATGTAGACTGGAGTGGCAATAGTAAATTAATTAGGTTCAGTGTCCAGCACCTACCCTAATTAAATGTAGACTGGAGTGGGAAAAGTAAATTAATTACTTTTAATATCCAGCACTTACCCCAATTAAATACAGACTGGAGTGGGACTAGTGAATTAATTAGATTTATTATCCAGCACCTACCACAATTAAAGGTAGACTGGAGTGGGAATAGTAAATTAATTAGATTTATTATCCAGCATCTACCCCAATTAAATGTAGACTGGAGTGGGAATAGTAAATTAATTAAGTTCAGTGTCCAGCACCTACCCCAATTAAATATAGACTGGAGTGGGAATAGTAAATTAATTATATTCATTATCCAGCACCTACCACAATTTAATGTAGACTGGAGTGGAAATAGTAAATTAATTAATTTCAGTGTCCAGCACCTACCCCAATTAAATGTAGACTGGAGTGGCAATAGTAAATTAATTAGGTTCAGTGTCCAGCACCTACTCTAATTAAATGTAGACTGGAGTGGGAAAAGTAAATTAATTACTTTTAATATCCAGCACTTACCCCAATTAAATACAGACTGGAGTGGGACTAGTGAATTAATTAGATTTATTATCCAGCACCTACCACAATTAAAGGTAGACTGGAGTGGGAATAGTAAATTAATTAAATTTAATATCCAGCACCTATCCCAATTAAATGTAGACTGAAGTGGGAATAGTAAATTAATTAGGTTCAGTGTCCAGCACCTACCCCAATTAAATGTAGACTTGAGTGGGAATAGTAAATTAATTGAGTTCAGTGTCCAGAGCCTACCCTAATTAAATGTAGACTGGAATGGGAATAGTAAATAATTAGATTTATTTTCCAGCACCTACCCCAATTAAATGTAGACTGTAGTGGGAATATAAAATTAATTAAGTTCAGTGTCCAGCACCTACACCAATTAAATGTAGACGGGAGTGGAAATAGTAAATTAATTAAGTTCAGTGTCCAGCACCTACCCCATTTAAATGTAGACTGGAGTGGCAATAGTAAATTAATGAGGGTCAGTGTCCAGCACCTACCCTAATTAAATGTAGACTGGAGTGGGAAAAGTAAATTAATTACTTTTAATATCCAGCACTTACCCCAATTAAATACAGACTGGAGTGGGACTAGTGAATTAATTAGATTTATTATCCAGCACCTACCACAATTAAAGGTAGACTGGAGTGGGAATAGTAAATTAATTAGATTTATTATCCAGTATCTACCCCAATTAAATGTAGACTGGAGTGGGAATAGTAAATTAATTAAGTTCAGTGTCCAGCACCTACCCCAATTAAATATAGACTGGAGTGGGAATAGTAAATTAATTATATTCATTATCCAGCACCTACCACAATTTAATGTAGACTGGAGTGGAAATAGTAAATTAATTAATTTCAGTGTCCAGCACCTACCCCAATTAAATGTAGACTGGAGTGGCAATAGTAAATTAATTAGGTTCAGTGTCCAGCACCTACTCTAATTAAATGTAGACTGGAGTGGGAAAAGTAAATTAATTACTTTTAATATCCAGCACTTACCCCAATTAAATACAGACTGGAGTGGGACTAGTGAATTAATTAGATTTATTATCCAGCACCTACCACAATTAAAGGTAGACTGGAGTGGGAATAGTAAATTAATTAAATTTAATATCCAGCACCTATCCCAATTAAATGTAGACTGAAGTGGGAATAGTAAATTAATTAGGTTCAGTGTCCAGCACCTACCCCAATTAAATGTAGACTGGAGTGGTAATAGTAAATTAATTAGGTTCAGTGTCCAGCACCTACCCCAATTAAATGTAGACTGGAGTGGGAATAGTAAATTAATTGAGTTCAGTGTCCAGAGCCTACCCTAATTAAATGTAGACTGGAATGGGAATAGTAAATAATTAGATTTATTTTCCAGCACCTACCTCAATTAAATGTAGACTGTAGTGGGAATATAAAATTAATTAAGTTCAGTGTCCAGCACCTACACCAATTAAATGTAGACGGGAGTGGAAATAGTAAATTAATTAAGTTCAGTGTCCAGCACCTACCCCATTTAAATGTAGACTGGAGTGGCAATAGTAAATTAATGAGGTTCAGTGTCCAGCACCTACCCTAATTAAATGTAGACTGGAGTGGGAAAAGTAAATTAATTACTTTTAATATCAAGCACTTACCCCAATTAAATACAGACTGGAGTGGGACTAGGGAATTAATTAGATTTATTATCCAGCACCTACCACAATTAAATGTAGACTGGAGTGGGAATAGTAAATTAATTATGTTCAGTGTCCAGCACCTACCCCAATTAAATGAGGACTGGAGTCAGAATAGTAAATTAATTAGGTTCAGTGTCCAGCACATACCCTAATTAAATGTAGACTGGAGTGGGAAATGTAAATTAATTACTTTTAATATCCAGCACTTACCCCAATTAAATACAGACTGGAGTGGGAATAGTGAATTAATTAGATTTATTATCCAGCACCTACCACAATTAAATGTAGACTAGAGTGGGAATAGTAAATTAATTAGGTTCAGTTTCCAGCACCTACCCCAATGAAATGTAGACTGGAGTGGGAATAAAAAATTAATTATATTTATTATCCACCACCTACCCCAATTAAATGTAGACTGGAGTGGGAATAGTAAATTAATTACTTTTATTATTCAGCACCTACCCTAATTAAATGTAGACTGGAGGGGGAATAGTAAATTAATTAAATTTAATATCCAGCGCCTACCCCAATTAAATGTAGACTGAAGTGGGAATAGTAAATTAATTAGGTTCAGTGTCCAGCACCTACCCCAATTAAATGTAGACTGGAGTGGTAATAGTAAATTAATTAGGTTCAGTGTCCAGCACTTACCCCAATTAAATGTAGACTGGAGTGGGAATAGTAAAATAATGAAATTTATTATCCAGCACTTACCCCAATGAAATGTAGACTGGAATGGGAATAGTAGATTAATTAGGTTCAGTGTCCAGCACCTACCCCAATTAAATGAAGACTGGAGTGTTAATAGTAAATTAATTAGGTTCAGTGTCCAGCACCTACCCCAAATAAATGTATACTGGAGTGGGAATAGTAGAATAATGAATTTTATTATCCAGCACTTACCTCAATTAAACGTAGACTGGAGTGGGAATGGAAAATTAATTAGATTTATTATCCAGCACCTACCACAATTAAATGTAGACTGGAGTGGGAATCATAAATTAATTAAGTTCAGTATCCAGCATCTACCTCAATTAAATGTAGACTGGAGTGGGAATAGTAAATTAATTAGGTTCAGTGTCCAGCACCTACCCTAATTAAATGTAGACTGGAGTGGGAAAAGTAAATTAATTACTTTTAATATCCAGCACTTACCCCAATTAAATACAGACTGGAGTGGGAATAGTGAATTAATTAGATTTATTATCCAGCACCTACCACAATTAAATGTAGACTGGAGTGGGAATAGTAAATTAATTAAGTTCAGTGTCAGCACCTACCCCAATTAAATGTAGACTGGAGTGGGAATAGTAAATTAATTAGGTTCAGTGTCCAGCACCTACCCTAATTAAATGTAGACTGGAGTGGGAAAAGTAAATTAATTACTTTTAATATCCAGCACTTACCCCAATTAAATACAGACTGGAGTGGGAATAGTGAATTAATTAGATTTATTATCCAGCACCTACCCCAATTAAATGTAGACTAGAGTGGGAATAGTAAATAATTAGGTTCAGTTTCCAGCACCTACCCCAATGAAATGTAGACTGGAGTGGGAATAGTAAATTAATTATATTTATTGTCCACCACCTACCCCAATTAAATGTAGACGGGAGTGGGAATAGTAAATTAATTACTTTTATTATCCAGCACCTACCCTAATTAAATGTAGACTGGAGTGGGAATAGTAAATTAATTAAATTTAATATCCAGCGCCTACCCCAATTAAATGTAGACTGAAGTGGGAACAGTAAATTAATTATGTTCAGTGTCCAGCACCTACCCCAATTAAATGTAGACTGGAGTGGTAATAGTAAATTAATTAGGTTCAGTGTCCAGCACCTACCCCAATTAAATATAAACTGGAGTGGGAATAGTAAATAATTAGATTTATTATCCAGCACCTACCCCAATTAAATGTAGACTGGAGTGGGAATAGTAAATTAATTAAGTTCAGTGTCCAGCACCTACCCCAATTAAATATAAACTGGAGTGGGAATAGTAAATAATTAGATTTATTATCCAGCACCTACCACAATTAAATGTAGACTGGAGTGGGAATAGTAAATTGATTAAGTTCAGTATCCAGCACCTACCCCAATTAAATGTAGACTGGAGTGGGAATAGTAAATTAATTAGGTTCAGTGTCCAGCACCTACCCTAATTAAATGTAGACTGGAGTGGGAAAAGTAAATTAATTACTTTTAATATCCAGCACTTACCCCAATTAAATACAGACTGGAGTGGGAATAGTGAATTAATTAGATTTATTATCCAGCACCTACCACAATTAAATGTAGACTGGAGTGGGAATAGTAAATTAATTAAGTTCAGTGTCCAGCACCTACCCCAATTAAATGTAGACTGGAGTGGGAATAGTAAATTAATTGGGTTCAGTGTCCAGCACCTACCCTAATTAAATGTAGACTGGAGTGGGAAAAGTAAATTAATTACTTTTAATATCCAGCACTTACCCCAATTAAATACAGACTGGAGTGGGACTAGTGAATTAATTAGATTTATTATCCAGCACCTACCACAATTAAAGGTAGACTGGAGTGGGAATAGTAAATTAATTAGATTTATTATCCAGCATCTACCCCAATTAAATGTAGACTGGAGTGGGAATAGTAAATTAATTAAGTTCAGTGTCCAGCACCTACCCCAATTAAATATAGACTGGAGTGGGAATAGTAAATTAATTATATTCATTATCCAGCACCTACCACAATTTAATGTAGACTGGAGTGGAAATAGTAAATTAATTAATTTCAGTGTCCAGCACCTACCCCAATTAAATGTAGACTGGAGTGGCAATAGTAAATTAATTAGGTTCAGTGTCCAGCACCGACTCTAATTAAATGTAGACTGGAGTGGGAAAAGTAAATTAATTACTTTTAATATCCAGCACTTACCCCAATTAAATACAGACTGGAGTGGGACTAGTGAATTAATTAGATTTATTATCCAGCACCTACCACAATTAAAGGTAGACTGGAGTGGGAATAGTAAATTAATTAAATTTAATATCCAGCACCTACCCCAATTAAATGTAGACTGAAGTGGGAATAGTAAATTAATTAGGTTCAGTGTCCAGCACCTACCCCAATTAAATGTAGACTGGAGTGGTAATAGTAAATTAATTAGGTTCAGTGTCCAGCACCTAACCCAATTAAATGTAGACTGGAGTGGGAATAGTAAATTAATTGAGTTCAGTGTCCAGAGCCTACCCTAATTAAATGTAGACTGGAATGGGAATAGTAAATAATTAGATTTATTTTCCAGCACCTACCCCAATTAAATGTAGACTGTAGTGGGAATATAAAATTAATTAAGTTCAGTGTCCAGCACCTACACCAATTAAATGTAGACGGGAGTGGAAATAGTAAATTAATTAAGTTCAGTGTCCAGCACCTACCCCATTTAAATGTAGACTGGAGTGGCAATAGTAAATTAATGAGGTTCAGTGTCCAGCACCTACCCTAATTAAATATAGACTGGAGTGGGAAAAGTAAATTAATTACTTTTAATATCAAGCACTTACCCCAATTAAATACAGACTGGAGTGGGACTAGGGAATTAATTAGATTTATTATCCAGCACCTACCACAATTAAATGTAGACTGGAGTGGGAATAGTAAATTAATTATGTTCAGTGTCCAGCACCTACCCCAATTAAATGTAGACTGGAGTCAGAATAGTAAATTAATTAGGTTCAGTGTCCAGCACATACCCTAATTAAATGTAGACTGGAGTGGGAAATGTAAATTAATTACTTTTAATATCCAGCACTTACCCCAATTAAATACAGACTGGAGTGGGAATAGTGAATTAATTAGATGTATTATCCAGCACCTACCACAATTAAATGTAGACTAGAGTGGGAATAGTAAATTAATTAGGTTCAGTTTCCAGCACCTACCCCAATGAAATGTAGACTGGAGTGGGAATAAAAAATTAATTATATTTATTATCCACCACCTACCCCAATTAAATGTAGACTGGAGTGGGAATAGTAAATTAATTACTTTTATTATTCAGCACCTACCCTAATTAAATGTAGACTGGAGGGGGAATAGTAAATTAATTAAATTTAATATCCAGCGCATACCCCAATTAAATGTAGACTGAAGTGGGAATAGTAAATTAATTAGGTTCAGTGTCCAGCACCTACCCCAATTAAATGTAGACTGGAGTGGTAATAGTAAATTAATTAGGTTCAGTGTCCAGCACCTACCCCAATTAAATGTAGACTGGAGTGGGAATAGTAAAATAATGAAATTTATTATCCAGCACTTACCCCAATGAAATGTAGACTGGAATGGGAATAGTAGATTAATTAGGTTCAGTGTCCAGCACCTACCCCAATTAAATGAAGACTGGAGTGTTAATAGTAAATTAATTAGGTTCAGTGTCCAGCACCTACCCCAAATAAATGTATACTGGAGTGGGAATAGTAAAATAATGAATTTTATTATCCAGCACTTACCTCAATTAAACGTAGACTGGAGTGGGAATGGAAAATTAATTAGATTTATTATCCAGCACCTACCACAATTAAATGTAGAC
This sequence comes from Lissotriton vulgaris, assembly GCF_964263255.1. Lineage (NCBI taxonomy): Eukaryota > Metazoa > Chordata > Amphibia > Caudata > Salamandridae > Lissotriton > Lissotriton vulgaris. Next base: position 648,141,053 of record NC_141694.1, on the reverse strand, counting down.
TGGAGTGGGAATCGTAAATTAATTAAGTTCAGTATCCAGCATCTACCCCAATTAAATGTAGACTGGAGTGGGAATAGTAAATTAATTAGGTTCAGTGTCCAGCACCTACCCTAATTAAATGTAGACTGGAGTGGGAAAAGTAAATTAATTACTTTTAATATCCAGCACTTACCCCAATTAAATACAGACTGGAGTGGGAATAGTGAATTAATTAGATTTATTATCCAGCACCTACCACAATTAAATGTAGACTGGAGTGGGAATAGTAAATTAATTAAGTTCAGTGTCCAGCACCTACCCAAATTAAATGTAGACTGGAGTGGGAATAGTAAATTAATTAGGTTCAGTGTCCAGCACCTACCCTAATTAAATGTAGACTGGAGTGGGAAAAGTAAATTAATTACTTTTAATATCCAGCACTTACCCCAATTAAATACAGACTGGAGTGGGAATAGTGAATTAATTAGATTTATTATCCAGCACCTACCCCAATTAAATGTAGACTAGAGTGGGAATAGTAAATTAATTAGGTTCAGTTTCCAGCACCTACCCCAATGAAATGTAGACTGGAGTGGGAATAGTAAATTAATTATATTTATTGTCCACCACCTACCCCAATTAAATGTAGACGGGAGTGGGAATAGTAAATTAATTACTTTTATTATCCAGCACCTACCCTAATTAAATGTAGACTGGAGTGGGAATAGTAAATTAATTAAATTTAATATCCAGCGCCTACCCCAATTAAATGTAGACTGAAGTGGGAACAGTAAATTAATTATGTTCAGTGTCCAGCACCTACCCCAATTAAATGTAGACTGGAGTGGTAATAGTAAATTAATTAGGTTCAGTGTCCAGCACCTACCCCAATTAAATGTAGACTGGAGTGGTAATAGTAAATTAATTAGGTTCAGTGTCCAGCACCTACCCCAATTAAATGTAGACTGGAGTGGGAATAATAAATTAATTGAGTTCAGTGTCCAGAGCCTACCCTAATTAAATGTAGACTGGAGTGGGAATAGTAAATAATTAGATTTATTTTCCAGCACCTACCCCAATTAAATGTAGACTGGAGTGGGAATAGAAAATTAATTAAGTTCAGTGTCCAGCGCCTACCCCAAATAAATGTAGACGGGAGTGGAAATAGTAAATTAATTAAGTTCAGTGTCCAGCACCTACCCCAATTAAATGTAGACTGGAGTGGCAATAGTAAATTAATTAGGTTCAGTGTCCAGCACCTACCCTAATTAAATGTAGACTGGAGTGGGAAAAGTAAATTAATTACTTTTAATATCCAGCACTTACCCCAATTAAATACAGACTGGAGTGGGACTAGTGAATTAATTAGATTTATTATCCAGCACTTACCACAATTAAATGTAGACTGGAGTGGGAATAGTAAATTAATTAAGTTCAGTGTCCAGCACCTACCCCAATTAAATGTAGACTGGAGTCAGAATAGTAAATTAATTAGGTTCAGTGTCTAGCACCTACCCTAATTAAATGTAGACTGGAGTGGGAAATGTAAATTAATTACTTTTAATATCCAGCATTTACCCCAATTAAATACAGACTGGAGTGGGAATATTGAATTAATTAGATTTATTATCCAGCACCTACCCCAATTAAATGTAGACTAGAGTGGGAATAGTAAATTAATTAGGTTCAGTTTCCAGCACCTACCCCAATGAAATGTAGACTGGAGTGGGAATAGTAAATTAATTACATTTATTGTCCACCACCTACCCCAATTAAATGTAGACTGGAGTGGGAATAGTAAATTAATTACTTTTATTATCCAGCACCTACCCTAATTAAATGTAGACTGGAGTGGGAATAGTAAATTAATTAAATTTAATATCCAGCGCCTACCCCAATTAAATGTAGACTGAAGTGGGAATAGTAAATTAATTAGGTTCAGTGTCCAGCACCTACTCCAATTAAATGTAGACTGGAGTGGTAATAGTAAATTAATTAGGTTCAGTGTCCAGCACCTACCCCAATTAAATGTAAACTGGAGTGGGAATAGTAAATTAATTGAGTTCAGTGTCCAGAGCCTACCCTAATTAAATGTAGACTGGAGTGGGAATAGTAAATTAATTACTTTTATTATCTAGCACCTACCCTAATTAAATGTAGACTGGAGTGGGAATAGTAAATTAATTAGATTTAAAATCCAGCGCCTACCCCAATTAAATGTAGACTGGATTGGGAAAAGTAAATTAATTACTTTTAATATCCAGCACTTACCCCAATGAAATGTAGACTGGAGTGGGAATAGTAAATTAATTATATTTATTGTCCACCACCTACCCCAATTAAATGTAGACGGGAGTGGGAATAGTAAATTAATTACTTTTATTATCCAGCACCTACCCTAATTAAATGTAGACTGGAGTGGGAATAGTAAATTAATTAAATTTAATATCCAGCACCTACCCCAATTAAATGTAGACTGGAGTGGTAATAGTAAATTAATTAGGTTCAGTGTCCAGCACCTACCCCAATTAAATGTAGACTGGAGTGGTAATAGTAAATTAATTAGGTTCAGTGTCCAGCACCTACCCTAATTAAATGTAGACTGGAGTGGGAAAAGTAAATTAATTACTTTTAATATCCAGCACTTACCCCATTTAAATACAGACTGGAGTGGGAATAGTGAATTAATTAGATTTATTATCCAGCACCTACCCCAATTAAATGTAGACTAGAGTGGGAATAGTAAATTAATTAGGTTCAGTTTCCAGCACCTACCCCAATGAAATGTAGACTGGAGTGGGAATAGTAAATTAATTAGGTTCAGTTTCCAGCACCTACCCCAATGAAATGTAGACTGGAGTGGGAATAGTAAATTAATTACATTTATTGTCCACCACCTACCCCAATTAAATGTAGACTGGAGTGGGAATAGTAAATTAATTACTTTTATTATCCAGCACCTACCCTAATTAAATGTAGACTGGAGTGGGAATAGTAAATTAATTAAATTTAATATCCAGCGCCTACCCCAATTAAATGTAGACTGAAGTGGGAATAGTAAATTAATTAGGTTCAGTGTCCAGCACCTACTCCAATTAAATGTAGACTGGAGTGGTAATAGTAAATTAATTAGGTTCAGTGTCCAGCACCTACCCCAATTAAATGTAAACTGGAGTGGGAATAGTAAATTAATTGAGTTCAGTGTCCAGAGCCTACCCTAATTAAATGTAGACTGGAGTGGGAATAGTAAATTAATTACTTTTATTATCTAGCACCTACCCTAATTAAATGTAGACTGGAGTGGGAATAGTAAATTAATTAGATTTAAAATCCAGCGCCTACCCCAATTAAATGTAGACTGGATTGGGAAAAGTAAATTAATTACTTTTAATATCCAGCACTTACCCCAATGAAATGTAGACTGGAGTGGGAATAGTAAATTAATTATATTTATTGTCCACCACCTACCCCAATTAAATGTAGACGGGAGTGGGAATAGTAAATTAATTACTTTTATTATCCAGCACCTACCCTAATTAAATGTAGACTGGAGTAGGAATAGTAAATTAATTAAATTTAATATCCAGCGCCTACCCCAATTAAATGTAGACTGAAGTGGGAACAGTAAATTAATTAGGTTCAGTGTCCAGCACCTACCCCAATTAAATGTAGACTGGAGTGGTAATAGTAAATTAATTAGGTTCAGTGTCCAGCACCTACCCCAATTAAATGTAGACTGGAGTGGTAATAGTAAATTAATTAGGTTCAGTGTCCAGCACCTACCCTAATTAAATGTAGACTGGAGTGGGAAAAGTAAATTAATTACTTTTAATATCCAGCACTTACCCCAATTAAATACAGACTGGAGTGGGAATAGTGAATTAATTAGATTTATTATCCAGCACCTACCCCAATTAAATGTAGACTAGAAAGGGAATAGTAAATTAATTAGGTTCAGTTTCCAGCACCTACCCCAATGAAATGTAGACTGGAGTGGGAATAGTAAATTAATTATATTTATTGTCCACCACCTACCCCAATTAAATGTAGACGGGAGTGGGAATAGTAAATTAATTACTTTTATTATCCAGCACCTACCCTAATTAAATGTAGACTGGAGTGGGAATAGTAAATTAATTAAATTTAATATCCAGTGCCTACCCCAATTAAATGTAGACTGAAGTGGGAACAGTAAATTAATTAGGTTCAGTGTCCAGCACCTACCCCAATTAAATGTAGACTGGAGTGGTAATAGTAAATTAATTAGGTTCAGTGTCCAGCACCTACCCCAATTAAATGTAGACTGGAGTGGTAATAGTAAATTAATTAGGTTCAGTGTCCAGCACCTACCCCAATTAAATGTAGACTGGAGTGGGAATAATAAATTAATTGAGTTCAGTGTCCAGAGCCTACCCTAATTAAATGTAGACTGGAGTGGGAATAGTAAATAATTAGATTTATTTTCCAGCACCTACCCCAATTAAATGTAGACTGGAGTGGGAATAGAAAATTAATTAAGTTCAGTGTCCAGCACCTACCCCAAATAAATGTAGACGGGAGTGGAAATAGTAAATTAATTAAGTTCAGTGTCCAGCACCTACCCCAATTAAATGTAGACTGGAGTGGCAATAGTAAATTAATTAGGTTCAGTGTCCAGCACCTACCCTAATTAAATGTAGACTGGAGTGGGAAAAGTAAATTAATTACTTTTAATATCCAGCACTTACCCCAATTAAATACAGACTGGAGTGGGACTAGTGAATTAATTAGATTTATTATCCAGCACTTACCACAATTAAATGTAGACTGGAGTGGGAATAGTAAATTAATTAAGTTCAGTGTCCAGCACCTACCCCAATTAAATGTAGACTGGAGTCAGAATAGTAAATTAATTAGGTTCAGTTTCCAGCACCTACCCCAATGAAATGTAGACTGGAGTGGGAATAGTAAATTAATTACATTTATTGTCCACCACCTACCCCAATTAAATGTAGACTGGAGTGGGAATAGTAAATTAATTACTTTTATTATCCAGCACCTACCCTAATTAAATGTAGATTGGAGTGGGAATAGTAAATTAATTAAATGTAATATCCAGCGCCTACCCCAATTAAATGTAGACTGAAGTGGGAATAGTAAATTAATTAGGTTCAGTGTCCAGCACCTACTCCAATTAAATGTAGACTGGAGTGGTAATAGTAAATTAATTAGGTTCAGTGTCCAGCACCTACCCCAATTAAATGTAAACTGGAGTGGGAATAGTAAATTAATTGAGTTCAGTGTCCAGAGCCTACCCTAATTAAATGTAGACTGGAGTGGGAATAGTAAATTAATCACTTTTATTATCTAGCACCTACCCTAATTAAATGTAGACTGGAGTGGGAATAATAAATTAATTAGATTTAAAATCCAGCGCCTACCCCAATTAAATGTAGACTGGATTGGGAATAGTAAATTAATTAGGTTCAGTGTCCAGCACCTACCCCAATTAAATGTACACTGGAGCAGTAATAGTAAATTAATTAGGTTCAGTGTCCAGCACATACCCCAATTAAATGTAGACTGGAGTGGGAATAGTAAAATAATGAAATTTATTATCCAGCACTTACCCCAATGAAATGTAGACTGGAGTGAGAATAGTAAATTAATTATATTTATTTTCCAGCACCTACCCCAATTAAATGTAGACTGGAGTGGGAATAGTACATTAATTAGGTTCAGTGTCCAGCACCTACCCCAATTAAATGTAGACAGGAGTGGGAACAGTAAATTAATTACTTTTTTTATCCAGCACCTACCCTAATTAAATGTAGACTGGCATTGTAATAGTAAATTAATTAGATTTAATATCCAGCGCCTACCCCAATTAAATGTAGACTGGAATGGGAATAGTAGATTAATTAGGTTCAGTGTCCAGCACCTACCCCAATTAAATGAAGACTGGAGTGTTAATAGTAAATTAATTAGGTTCAGTGTCCAGCACCTACGCAAATTAAATGTAGACTGGAGTGGGAATAGTAAAATAATGAAATTTATTATCCAGCACTTACCTCAATTACACTTAGACTGGAGTGGGAATAGTAAATTAATTAGATTTATTATCCAGCATCTACCCCAATTAAATGTAGACTGGAGTGGGAATAGTAAATTAATGAAGTTCAGTGTCCAGCACCTACCCCAATTAAATATAGACTGGAGTGGGAATAGTAAATTAATTAGATTTATTATCCAGTACCTACCACAATTAAATGTAGACTGGAGTGGGAATAGTAAATTAATTAAGTTCAGTATCCAGCACCTACCCCAATTAAATGTAGACTGGAGTGGGAATAGTAAATTAATTAGGTTCAGTGTCCAGCACCTACCCTAATTAAATGTAGACTGGAGTGGGAAAAGTAAATTAATTACTTTTAATATCCAGCACTTACCCCAATTAAATACAGACTGGAGTGGGAATAGTGAATTGATTAGATTTATTATCCAGCACCTACCACAATTAAATGTAGACTGGAGTGGGAATAGTAAATTAATTAAGTTCAGTGTCCAGCTCCTACCCCAATTAAATGTAGACTGGAGTGGGAATAGTAAATTAATTAGGTTCAGTGTCCAGCACCTACCCTAATTAAATGTAGACTGGAGTGGGAAAAGTAAATTAATTACTTTTAATATCCAGCACTTACCCCAATTAAATACAGACTGGAGTGGGAATAGTGAATTAATTAGATTTATTATCCAGCACCTACCACAATTAAATGTAGACTGGAGTGGGAATAGTAAATTAATTAAGTTCAGTGTCCAGCACCTACCCCAATTAAATGTAGACTGGAGTGGGAATAGTAAATTAATTAGGTTCAGTGTCCAGCACCTACCCTAATTAAACGTAGACTGGAGTGGGAAAAGTAAATTAATTATTTTTAATATCCAGCACTTACCCCAAATAAATACAGACTGGAGTGGGAATAGTGAATTAATTAGATTTATTATCCAGCACCTACCCCAATTAAATGTAGACTTGAGTTGGAATAGTAAATTAATTAGGTTCAGTTTCCAGCACCTACCCCAATGAAATGTATACTGGAGTGGGAATAGTAAATTAATTATATTTATTGTCCACCACCTACCCCAATTAAATGTAGACTGGAGTGGGAATAGTAAATTAATTACTTTTATTATCCTGCACCTACCCTAAATAAATGTAGACTGGAGTGGGAATAGTAAATTAATTAAATTTAATATCCAGCGCCTACCCCAATTAAATGTAGACTGAAGTGGGAATAGTAAGCTAATTAGGTTCAGTGTCCAGCACCTACCCCAATTAAATGTAGACTGGAGTGGTAATAGTAAATTAATTAGGTTCAGTGTCCAGCACCTACCCCAATTAAATGTAGACTGGAGTGGGAATAGTAAATTAATTACTTTTGATAGCCAGCACTTACCCCAATTAAATGTAGACTGGAGTGGGAATAGTAAATTAATTACTTTTATTATCCAGCACCTACCCCAATGAAATGCAGACTGGATTGGGAATAGTACATTAATTAGGTTCAGTGTCCAGCACCTACCGCAATTAAATGTAGACAGGAGTAGGAACAGTACATTAATTACTTTTTTTATCCAGCACCTACCCTAATTAAATGTAGACTGGAGTTGTAATAGTAAATTAATTAGATTTAATATCCAGCGCCTACCCCAGTTAAATGTAGACTGGAATGGGAATAGTAGATTAATTAGGTTCAGTGTCCAGCACCTACCTCAATTAAATGTAGACTGGAGTGTTAATAGTAAATTCATTAGGTTCAGTGTCCAGCACCTACCCCAATTAAATGTAGACTGGAGGGGGAATAGTAAAATAATGAATTTTATTATCCAGCACTTACCTCAATTAAATGTAGACTGGAGTGGGAATAGTAAATTAATTACATTTATTATCCAGCGTCTACCCCAATTAAATGTAGACTGGAGTGGGAATAGTAAATTAATTAAGTTCAGTGTCCAGCACCTACCCCAATTAAATATAGACTGGAGTGGGAATAGTAAATTAATTATATTTATTATCCAGCACCTACCACAATTAAATGTAGACTGGAGTGGAAATAGTAAATTAATTAAGTTCAGTGTCCAGCACCTACCCCAATTAAATGTAGACTGGAGTGGCAATAGTAAATTAATTAGGTTCAGTGTCCAGCACCTACCCTAATAAATATAGACTGGAGTGGGAAAAGTAAATTAATTACTTTTAATATCCAGCACTTACCCCAATTAAATACAGACTGGAGTGGGAATAGTGAATTAATTAGATTTATTATCCAGCAACTACCACAATTAAATGTAGACTGGAGTGGAAATAGTAAATTAATTAGGTTCAGTGTCCAGCACCTACCTCAATTAAATGTAGACTGGAGTGGTAATAGTAAATTAATTAGGTTCAGTGTCCAGCACCTACCCCAATTAAATGTAGACTGGAGTGGGAATAGTAAATTAATTGAGTTCAGTGTCCAGAGCCTACCCTAATTAAATGTAGACTGGAGTGGGAATAGTAAATAATTAGATTTATTTTCCAGCACCTACCCCAATTAAATGTAGACTGGAGTGGGAATAGAAAAATAATTAAGTTCAGTGTCCAGCACCTACCCCAATTAAATGTAGACGGGAGTGGAAATAGTAAATTAATTAAGTTCAGTGTCCCGCACCTACCCCAATTAAATGTAGACTGGAGTGGCAATAGTAAATTAATTAGGTTCAGTGTCCAGCACCTACCCTAATTAAATGTATACTGGAGTGGGAAAAGTAAATTAATTACTTTTAATATCCAGCACTTACCCCAATTAAATACAGACTGGAGTGGGACGAGTGAATTAATTAGATTCATTATCCAGCACCTACAACAATTAAATGTAGACTGGAGTGGGAATAGTAAATTAATTAAGTTCAGTGTCCAGCACCTACCCCAATTAAATGTAGACTGGAGTCAGAATAGTAAATTGATTAGGTTCAGTGTCCAGCACCTACCCTAATTAAATGTAGACTGGAGTGGGAAATGTAAATTAATTACTTTTAATATCCAGCACTTACCCCTATTAAATACAGACTGGAGTGGGAATAGTGAATTAATTAGATTTATTATCCAGCACCTACCAAAATTAAATGTAGACTAGAGTGGGAATAGTAAATTAATTAGGTTCAGTTTCCAGCACCTACCCCAATGAAATGTAGACTGGAGTGGGAATAGTAAATTAATTATATTTATTATCCACCACCTACCCCCAATTAAATGTAGACTGGAGTGGGAATAGTAAATTAATTACTTTTATTATCCAGCACCTACCCTAATTAAATGTAGACTGGAGTGGGAATAGTAAATTAATTAAATTTAATATCCAGCGCCTACCCCAATTAAATGTAGACTGAAGTGGGAATAGTAAATTAATTAGGTTCAGTGTCCAGCACCTACCCCAATTAAATGTAGACTGGAGTGGTAATAGTAAATGAATTAGGTTCAGTGTCCAGCACCTACCCCAATTAAATGTAGACTGGAGTGGGAATAGTAAATTAATTGAGTTCAGTGTCCAGAGCCTACCCTAATTAAATGTAGACTGGAGTGGGAATAGTAAATAATTAGATTTATTTTCCAGCACCTACTCCAATTAAATGTAGACTGGAGTGGGAATAGAAAATTAATTAAGTTCAGTGTCCAGCACCTACCCCAATTAAATGTAGACGGGAGTGGGAATAGTAAAATAATGAATTTTATTATCCAGCACTTACCCCAATTAAATGTAGACTGAAGTGTGAATACTAAATTAATTAGATTTATTATCCAGCACCTACCCCAATTAAATGTAGACTGGAGTGGAAATAGTAAATTAATTAAGTTCAGTGTGCAGCACCTACCCCAATTAAATGTAGACTGGAGTGGGAATAGTAAATTAATTAGATTTATTATCCAGCACCTACCCCAATTAAACTTAGACTGGAGTGGGAATAGTAAATTAATTTTTCAGTTTCCAGCACCTACCCCAATTAAATATAGACTGGAGTGGTAATAGTAAATTAATTAGGTCAGTGTCCAGCACATACCCCAATTAAATGTAGACTGGAGTGGGAATAGTAAATTAATAAGATTTATTATCTAGCACCTACCCCAATTAAATGTAGACTGGAGTGGGAATAGTAAATTAATTAAGTTCAGTGTTCAGCACCTACCCCAATTAAATGTAGACTGGAGTGGGAATAGTAAATTAAGTAGGTTCAGTGTCCAGCACCTACCCTAATTAAATGTAGACTGGAGTGGGAATAGTACATTAATTACTTTTAATATCCAGCACTTACCCCAATTAAATGTAGACTGGAGTGGGAATAATAAATTAATTAGATTTAAAATCCAGCGCCTACCCCAATTAAATGTAGACTGGATTGGGAATAGTAAATTAATTAGGTTCAGTGTCCAGCACCTACCCCAATTAAATGTACACTGGAGCAGTAATAGTAAATTAATTAGGTTCAGTGTCCAGCACATACCCCAATTAAATGTAGACTGGAGTGGGAATAGTAAAATAATTAGGTTCAGTGTCCAGCACCTACCCCAATTAAATGTAGACTGGAGTGGTAATAGTAAATTAATTAATTTCAGTGTCCAGCACCTACCCCAATTAAATGTAGACTGGAGTGGCAATAGTAAATTAATTAGGTTCAGTGTCCAGCACCGACTCTAATTAAATGTAGACTGGAGTGGGAAAAGTAAATTAATTACTTTTAATATCCAGCACTTACCCCAATTAAATACAGACTGGAGTGGGACTAGTGAATTAATTAGATTTATTATCCAGCACCTACCACAATTAAAGGTAGACTGGAGTGGGACTAGTGAATTAATTAGATTTATTATCCAGCACTTTCCACAATTAAATGTAGACTGGAGTGGGAATAGAAAATTAATTAAGTTCAGTGTCCAGCACCTACCCCAATTAAATGTAGACGGGAGTGGGAATAGTAAAATAATGAATTTTATTATCCAGCACTTACCCCAATTAAATGTAGACTGGAGTGTGAATACTAAATTAATTAGATTTATTATCCAGCACCTACCCCAATTAAATGTAGACTGGAGTGGAAATAGTAAATTAATTAAGTTCAGTGTGCAGCACCTACCCCAATTAAATGTAGACTGGAGTGGGAATAGTAAATTAATTAGATTTATTATCCAGCACCTACCCCAATTAAACTTAGACTGGAGTGGGAATAGTAAATTAATTAAGTTCAGTTTCCAGCACCTACCCCAATTAAATATAGACTGGAGTGGTAATAGTAAATTAATTAGGTCAGTGTCCAGCACATACCCCAATTAAATGTAGACTGGAGTGGGAATAGTAAATTAATAAGATTTATTATCTAGCACCTACCCCAATTAAATGTAGACTGGAGTGGGAATAGTAAATTAATTAAGTTCAGTGTTCAGCACCTACCCCAATTAAATGTAGACTGGAGTGGGAATAGTAAATTAAGTAGGTTCAGTGTCCAGCACCTACCCTAATTAAATGTAGACTGGAGTGGGAATAGTACATTAATTACTTTTAATATCCAGCACTTACCCCAATTAAATGTAGACTGGAGTGGGAATAATAAATTAATTAGATTTAAAATCCAGCGCCTACCCCAATTAAATGTAGACTGGATTGGGAATAGTAAATTAATTAGGTTCAGTGTCCAGCACCTACCCCAATTAAATGTACACTGGAGCAGTAATAGTAAATTAATTAGGTTCAGTGTCCAGCACATACCCCAATTAAATGTAGACTGGAGTGGGAATAGTAAAATAATTAGGTTCAGTGTCCAGCACCTACCCCAATTAAATGTAGACTGGAGTGGTAATAGTAAATTAATTAATTTCAGTGTCCAGCACCTACCCCAATTAAATGTAGACTGGAGTGGCAATAGTAAATTAATTAGGTTCAGTGTCCAGCACCGACTCTAATTAAATGTAGACTGGAGTGGGAAAAGTAAATTAATTACTTTTAATATCCAGCACTTACCCCAATTAAATACAGACTGGAGTGGGACTAGTGAATTAATTAGATTTATTATCCAGCACCTACCACAATTAAAGGTAGACTGGAGTGGGACTAGTGAATTAATTAGATTTATTATCCAGCACTTACCACAATTAAATGTAGACTGGAGTGGGAATAGTAAATTAATTAAGTTCAGTGTCCAGCACCTACCCCAATTAAATATAGACTGGAGTGGGAATAGTAAATTAATTATATTCATTATCCAGCACCTACCACAATTTAATGTAGACTGGAGTGGAAATAGTAAATTAATTAATTTCAGTGTCCAGCACCTACCCCAATTAAATGTAGACTGGAGTGGCAATAGTAAATTAATTAGGTTCAGTGTCCAGCACCGACTCTAATTAAATGTAGACTGGAGTGGGAAAAGTAAATTAATTACTTTTAATATCCAGCACTTACCCCAATTAAATACAGACTGGAGTGGGACTAGTGAATTAATTAGATTTATTATCCAGCACGTACCACAATTAAAGGTAGACTGGAGTGGGAATAGTAAATTAATTAAATTTAATATCCAGCACCTACCCCAATTAAATGTAGACTGAAGTGGGAATAGTAAATTAATTAGGTTCAGTGTCCAGCACCTACCCCAATTAAATGTAGACTGGAGTGGTAATAGTAAATTAATTAGGTTCAGTGTCCAGCACCTACCCCAATTAAATGTAGACTGGAGTGGGAATAGTAAATTAATTGAGTTCAGTGTCCAGAGCCTACCCTAATTAAATGTAGACTGGAATGGGAATAGTAAATAATTAGATTTATTTTCCAGCACCTACCCCAATTAAATGTAGACTGTAGTGGGAATATAAAATTAATTAAGTTCAGTGTCCAGCACCTACACCAATTAAATGTAGACGGGAGTGGAAATAGTAAATTAATTAAGTTCAGTGTCCAGCACCTACCCCATTTAAATGTAGACTGGAGTGGCAATAGTAAATTAATGAGGTTCAGTGTCCAGCACCTACCCTAATTAAATATAGACTGGAGTGGGAAAAGTAAATTAATTACTTTTAATATCAAGCACTTACCCCAATTAAATACAGACTGGAGTGGGACTAGGGAATTAATTAGATTTATTATCCAGCACCTACCACAATTAAATGTAGACTGGAGTGGGAATAGTAAATTAATTATGTTCAGTGTCCAGCACCTACCCCAATTAAATGTAGACTGGAGTCAGAATAGTAAATTAATTAGGTTCAGTGTCCAGCACATACCCTAATTAAATGTAGACTGGAGTGGGAAATGTAAATTAATTACTTTTAATATCCAGCACTTACCCCAATTAAATACAGACTGGAGTGGGAATAGTGAATTAATTAGATTTATTATCCAGCACCTACCACAATTAAATGTAGACTAGAGTGGGAATAGTAAATTAATTAGGTTCAGTTTCCAGCACCTACCCCAATGAAATGTAGACTGGAGTGGGAATAAAAAATTAATTATATTTATTATCCACCACCTACCCCAATTAAATGTAGACTGGAGTGGGAATAGTAAATTAATTACTTTTATTATTCAGCACCTACCCTAATTAAATGTAGACTGGAGGGGGAATAGTAAATTAATTAAATTTAATATCCAGCGCCTACCCCAATTAAATGTAGACTGAAGTGGGAATAGTAAATTAATTAGGTTCAGTGTCCAGCACCTACCCCAATTAAATGTAGACTGGAGTGGTAATAGTAAATTAATTAGGTTCAGTGTCCAGCACCTACCCCAATTAAATGTAGACTGGAGTGGGAATAGTAAAATAATGAAATTTATTATCCAGCACTTACCCCAATGAAATGTAGACTGGAATGGGAATAGTAGATTAATTAGGTTCAGTGTCCAGCACCTACCCCAATTAAATGAAGACTGGAGTGTTAATAGTAAATTAATTAGGTTCAGTGTCCAGCACCTACCCCAAATAAATGTATACTGGAGTGGGAATAGTAAAATAATGAATTTTATTATCCAGCACTTACCTCAATTAAACGTAGACTGGAGTGGGAATGGAAAATTAATTAGATTTATTATCCAGCACCTACCACAATTAAATGTAGACTGGAGTGGGAATCGTAAATTAATTAAGTTCAGTATCCAGCATCTACCCCAATTAAATGTAGACTGGAGTGGGAATAGTAAATTAATTAGGTTCAGTGTCCAGCACCTACCCTAATTAAATGTAGACTGGAGTGGGAAAAGTAAATTAATTACTTTTAATATCCAGCACTTACCCCAATTAAATACAGACTGGAGTGGGAATAGTGAATTAATTAGATTTATTATCCAGCACCTACCACAATTAAATGTAGACTGGAGTGGGAATAGTAAATTAATTAAGTTCAGTGTCCAGCACCTACCCAAATTAAATGTAGACTGGAGTGGGAATAGTAAATTAATTAGGTTCAGTGTCCAGCACCTACCCTAATTAAATGAAGACTGGAGTGGGTAAAGTAAATTAATTACTTTTAATATCCAGCACTTACCCCAATTAAATACAGACTGGAGTGGGAATAGTGAATTAATTAGATTTATTATCCAGCACCTACCCCAATTAAATGTAGACTAGAGTGGGAATAGTAAATTAATTAGGTTCAGTTTCCAGCACCTACCCCAATGAAATGTAGACTGGAGTGGGAATAGTAAATTAATTATATTTATTGTCCACCACCTACCCCAATTAAATGTAGACGGGAGTGGGAATAGTAAATTAATTACTTTTATTATCCAGCACCTACCCTAATTAAATGTAGACTGGAGTGGGAATAGTAAATTAATTAAATTTAATATCCAGCGCCTACCCCAATTAAATGTAGACTGAAGTGGGAACAGTAAATTAATTATGTTCAGTGTCCAGCACCTACCCCAATTAAATGTAGACTGGAGTGGTAATAGTAAATTAATTAGGTTCAGTGTCCAGCACCTACCCCAATTAAATGTAGACTGGAGTGGTAATAGTAAATTAATTAGGTTCAGTGTCCAGCACCTACCCCAATTAAATGTAGACTGGAGTGGGAATAATAAATTAATTGAGTTCAGTGTCCAGAGCCTACCCTAATTAAATGTAGACTGGAGTGGGAATAGTAAATAATTAGATTTATTTTCCAGCACCTACCCCAATTAAATGTAGACTGGAGTGGGAATAGAAAATTAATTAAGTTCAGTGTCCAGCACCTACCCCAAATAAATGTAGACGGGAGTGGAAATAGTAAATTAATTAAGTTCAGTGTCCAGCACCTACCCCAATTAAATGTAGACTGGAGTGGCAATAGTAAATTAATTAGGTTCAGTGTCCAGCACCTACCCTAATTAAATGTAGACTGGAGTGGGAAAAGTAAATTAATTACTTTTAATATCCAGCACTTACCCCAATTAAATACAGACTGGAGTGGGACTAGTGAATTAATTAGATTTATTATCCAGCACTTACCACAATTAAATGTAGACTGGAGTGGGAATAGTAAATTAATTAAGTTCAGTGTCCAGCACCTACCCCAATTAAATGTAGACTGGAGTCAGAATAGTAAATTAATTAGGTTCAGTGTC
Organism: Lissotriton vulgaris; assembly: GCF_964263255.1. Classification (NCBI taxonomy): domain Eukaryota; kingdom Metazoa; phylum Chordata; class Amphibia; order Caudata; family Salamandridae; genus Lissotriton; species Lissotriton vulgaris. The sequence goes on along the minus strand of NC_141694.1, from coordinate 648,125,466 downwards.
TAGCACCTACCCTAATTAAATGTAGACTGGAGTGGGAAATGTAAATTAATTACTTTTAATATCCAGCATTTACCCCAATTAAATACAGACTGGAGTGGGAATATTGAATTAATTAGATTTATTATCCAGCACCTACCCCAATTAAATGTAGACTAGAGTGGGAATAGTAAATTAATTAGGTTCAGTTTCCAGCACCTACCCCAATGAAATGTAGACTGGAGTGGGAATAGTAAATTAATTACATTTATTGTCCACCACCTACCCCAATTAAATGTAGACTGGAGTGGGAATAGTAAATTAATTACTTTTATTATCCAGCACCTACCCTAATTAAATGTAGACTGGAGTGGGAATAGTAAATTAATTAAATTTAATATCCAGCGCCTACCCCAATTAAATGTAGACTGAAGTGGGAATAGTAAATTAATTAGGTTCAGTGTCCAGCACCTACTCCAATTAAATGTAGACTGGAGTGGTAATAGTAAATTAATTAGGTTCAGTGTCCAGCACCTACCCCAATTAAATGTAAACTGGAGTGGGAATAGTAAATTAATTGAGTTCAGTGTCCAGAGCCTACCCTAATTAAATGTAGACTGGAGTGGGAATAGTAAATTAATTACTTTTATTATCTAGCACCTACCCTAATTAAATGTAGACTGGAGTGGGAATAGTAAATTAATTAGATTTAAAATCCAGCGCCTACCCCAATTAAATGTAGACTGGATTGGGAAAAGTAAATTAATTACTTTTAATATCCAGCACTTACCCCAATGAAATGTAGACTGGAGTGGGAATAGTAAATTAATTATATTTATTGTCCACCACCTACCCCAATTAAATGTAGACGGGAGTGGGAATAGTAAATTAATTACTTTTATTATCCAGCACCTACCCTAATTAAATGTAGACTGGAGTGGGAATAGTAAATTAATTAAATTTAATATCCAGCACCTACCCCAATTAAATGTAGACTGGAGTGGTAATAGTAAATTAATTAGGTTCAGTGTCCAGCACCTACCCCAATTAAATGTAGACTGGAGTGGTAATAGTAAATTAATTAGGTTCAGTGTCCAGCACCTACCCTAATTAAATGTAGACTGGAGTGGGAAAAGTAAATTAATTACTTTTAATATCCAGCACTTACCCATTTAAATACAGACTGGAGTGGGAATAGTGAATTAATTAGATTTATTATCCAGCACCTACCCCAATTAAATGTAGACTAGAGTGGGAATAGTAAATTAATTAGGTTCAGTTTCCAGCACCTACCCCAATGAAATGTAGACTGGAGTGGGAATAGTAAATTAATTAGGTTCAGTTTCCAGCACCTACCCCAATGAAATGTAGACTGGAGTGGGAATAGTAAATTAATTACATTTATTGTCCACCACCTACCCCAATTAAATGTAGACTGGAGTGGGAATAGTAAATTAATTACTTTTATTATCCAGCACCTACCCTAATTAAATGTAGACTGGAGTGGGAATAGTAAATTAATTAAATTTAATATCCAGCGCCTACCCCAATTAAATGTAGACTGAAGTGGGAATAGTAAATTAATTAGGTTCAGTGTCCAGCACCTACTCCAATTAAATGTAGACTGGAGTGGTAATAGTAAATTAATTAGGTTCAGTGTCCAGCACCTACCCCAATTAAATGTAAACTGGAGTGGGAATAGTAAATTAATTGAGTTCAGTGTCCAGAGCCTACCCTAATTAAATGTAGACTGGAGTGGGAATAGTAAATTAATTACTTTTATTATCTAGCACCTACCCTAATTAAATGTAGACTGGAGTGGGAATAGTAAATTAATTAGATTTAAAATCCAGCGCCTACCCCAATTAAATGTAGACTGGATTGGGAAAAGTAAATTAATTACTTTTAATATCCAGCACTTACCCCAATGAAATGTAGACTGGAGTGGGAATAGTAAATTAATTATATTTATTGTCCACCACCTACCCCAATTAAATGTAGACGGGAGTGGGAATAGTAAATTAATTACTTTTATTATCCAGCACCTACCCTAATTAAATGTAGACTGGAGTGGGAATAGTAAATTAATTAAATTTAATATCCAGCGCCTACCCCAATTAAATGTAGACTGAAGTGGGAACAGTAAATTAATTAGGTTCAGTGTCCAGCACCTACCCCAATTAAATGTAGACTGGAGTGGTAATAGTAAATTAATTAGGTTCAGTGTCCAGCACCTACCCCAATTAAATGTAGACTGGAGTGGTAATAGTAAATTAATTAGGTTCAGTGTCCAGCACCTACCCTAATTAAATGTAGACTGGAGTGGGAAAAGTAAATTAATTACTTTTAATATCCAGCACTTACCCCAATTAAATACAGACTGGAGTGGGAATAGTGAATTAATTAGATTTATTATCCAGCACCTACCCCAATTAAATGTAGACTAGAAAGGGAATAGTAAATTAATTAGGTTCAGTTTCCAGCACCTACCCCAATGAAATGTAGACTGGAGTGGGAATAGTAAATTAATTATATTTATTGTCCACCACCTACCCCAATTAAATGTAGACGGGAGTGGGAATAGTAAATTAATTACTTTTATTATCCAGCACCTACCCTAATTAAATGTAGACTGGAGTGGGAATAGTAAATTAATTAAATTTAATATCCAGTGCCTACCCCAATTAAATGTAGACTGAAGTGGGAACAGTAAATTAATTAGGTTCAGTGTCCAGCACCTACCCCAATTAAATGTAGACTGGAGTGGTAATAGTAAATTAATTAGGTTCAGTGTCCAGCACCTACCCCAATTAAATGTAGACTGGAGTGGTAATAGTAAATTAATTAGGTTCAGTGTCCAGCACCTACCCCAATTAAATGTAGACTGGAGTGGGAATAATAAATTAATTGAGTTCAGTGTCCAGAGCCTACCCTAATTAAATGTAGACTGGAGTGGGAATAGTAAATAATTAGATTTATTTTCCAGCACCTACCCCAATTAAATGTAGACTGGAGTGGGAATAGAAAATTAATTAAGTTCAGTGTCCAGCACCTACCCCAAATAAATGTAGACGGGAGTGGAAATAGTAAATTAATTAAGTTCAGTGTCCAGCACCTACCCCAATTAAATGTAGACTGGAGTGGCAATAGTAAATTAATTAGGTTCAGTGTCCAGCACCTACCCTAATTAAATGTAGACTGGAGTGGGAAAAGTAAATTAATTACTTTTAATATCCAGCACTTACCCCAATTAAATACAGACTGGAGTGGGACTAGTGAATTAATTAGATTTATTATCCAGCACTTACCACAATTAAATGTAGACTGGAGTGGGAATAGTAAATTAATTAAGTTCAGTGTCCAGCACCTACCCCAATTAAATGTAGACTGGAGTCAGAATAGTAAATTAATTAGGTTCAGTTTCCAGCACCTACCCCAATGAAATGTAGACTGGAGTGGGAATAGTAAATTAATTACATTTATTGTCCACCACCTACCCCAATTAAATGTAGACTGGAGTGGGAATAGTAAATTAATTACTTTTATTATCCAGCACCTACCCTAATTAAATGTAGATTGGAGTGGGAATAGTAAATTAATTAAATGTAATATCCAGCGCCTACCCCAATTAAATGTAGACTGAAGTGGGAATAGTAAATTAATTAGGTTCAGTGTCCAGCACCTACTCCAATTAAATGTAGACTGGAGTGGTAATAGTAAATTAATTAGGTTCAGTGTCCAGCACCTACCCCAATTAAATGTAAACTGGAGTGGGAATAGTAAATTAATTGAGTTCAGTGTCCAGAGCCTACCCTAATTAAATGTAGACTGGAGTGGGAATAGTAAATTAATTACTTTTATTATCTAGCACCTACCCTAATTAAATGTAGACTGGAGTGGGAATAATAAATTAATTAGATTTAAAATCCAGCGCCTACCCCAATTAAATGTAGACTGGATTGGGAATAGTAAATTAATTAGGTTCAGTGTCCAGCACCTACCCCAATTAAATGTACACTGGAGCAGTAATAGTAAATTAATTAGGTTCAGTGTCCAGCACATACCCCAATTAAATGTAGACTGGAGTGGGAATAGTAAAATAATGAAATTTATTATCCAGCACTTACCCCAATGAAATGTAGACTGGAGTGAGAATAGTAAATTAATTATATTTATTTTCCAGCACCTACCCCAATTAAATGTAGACTGGAGTGGGAATAGTACATTAATTAGGTTCAGTGTCCAGCACCTACCCCAATTAAATGTAGACAGGAGTGGGAACAGTAAATTAATTACTTTTTTTATCCAGCACCTACCCTAATTAAATGTAGACTGGCATTGTAATAGTAAATTAATTAGATTTAATATCCAGCGCCTACCCCAATTAAATGTAGACTGGAATGGGAATAGTAGATTAATTAGGTTCAGTGTCCAGCACCTACCCCAATTAAATGAAGACTGGAGTGTTAATAGTAAATTAATTAGGTTCAGTGTCCAGCACCTACGCAAATTAAATGTAGACTGGAGTGGGAATAGTAAAATAATGAAATTTATTATCCAGCACTTACCTCAATTACACTTAGACTGGAGTGGGAATAGTAAATTAATTAGATTTATTATCCAGCATCTACCCCAATTAAATGTAGACTGGAGTGGGAATAGTAAATTAATGAAGTTCAGTGTCCAGCACCTACCCCAATTAAATATAGACTGGAGTGGGAATAGTAAATTAATTAGATTTATTATCCAGTACCTACCACAATTAAATGTAGACTGGAGTGGGAATAGTAAATTAATTAAGTTCAGTATCCAGCACCTACCCCAATTAAATGTAGACTGGAGTGGGAATAGTAAATTAATTAGGTTCAGTGTCCAGCACCTACCCTAATTAAATGTAGACTGGAGTGGGAAAAGTAAATTAATTACTTTTAATATCCAGCACTTACCCCAATTAAATACAGACTGGAGTGGGAATAGTGAATTGATTAGATTTATTATCCAGCACCTACCACAATTAAATGTAGACTGGAGTGGGAATAGTAAATTAATTAAGTTCAGTGTCCAGCACCTACCCCAATTAAATGTAGACTGGAGTGGGAATAGTAAATTAATTAGGTTCAGTGTCCAGCACCTACCCTAATTAAATGTAGACTGGAGTGGGAAAAGTAAATTAATTACTTTTAATATCCAGCACTTACCCCAATTAAATACAGACTGGAGTGGGAATAGTGAATTAATTAGATTTATTATCCAGCACCTACCACAATTAAATATAGACTGGAGTGGGAATAGTAAATTAATTAAGTTCAGTGTTCAGCACCTACCCCAATTAAATGTAGACTGGAGTGGGAATAGTAAATTAATTAGGTTCAGTGTCCAGCACCTACCCTAATTAAATGTAGACTGGAGTGGGAAAAGTAAATTAATTACTTTTAATATCCAGCACTTACCCCAATTAAATACAGACTGGAGTGGGAATAGTGAATTAATTAGATTTATTATCCAGCACCTACCCCAATTAAATGTAGACTAGAAAGGGAATAGTAAATTAATTAGGTTCAGTTTCCAGCACCTACCCCAATGAAATGTAGACTGGAGTGGGAATAGTAAATTAATTATATTTATTGTCCACCACCTACCCCAATTAAATGTAGACGGGAGTGGGAATAGTAAATTAATTACTTTTATTATCCAGCACCTACCCTAATTAAATGTAGACTGGAGTGGGAATAGTAAATTAATTAAATTTAATATCCAGTGCCTACCCCAATTAAATGTAGACTGAAGTGGGAACAGTAAATTAATTAGGTTCAGTGTCCAGCACCTACCCCAATTAAATGTAGACTGGAGTGGTAATAGTAAATTAATTAGGTTCAGTGTCCAGCACCTACCCCAATTAAATGTAGACTGGAGTGGTAATAGTAAATTAATTAGGTTCAGTGTCCAGCACCTACCCCAATTAAATGTAGACTGGAGTGGGAATAATAAATTAATTGAGTTCAGTGTCCAGAGCCTACCCTAATTAAATGTAGACTGGAGTGGGAATAGTAAATAATTAGATTTATTTTCCAGCACCTACCCCAATTAAATGTAGACTGGAGTGGGAATAGAAAATTAATTAAGTTCAGTGTCCAGCACCTACCCCAAATAAATGTAGACGGGAGTGGAAATAGTAAATTAATTAAGTTCAGTGTCCAGCACCTACCCCAATTAAATGTAGACTGGAGTGGCAATAGTAAATTAATTAGGTTCAGTGTCCAGCACCTACCCTAATTAAATGTAGACTGGAGTGGGAAAAGTAAATTAATTACTTTTAATATCCAGCACTTACCCCAATTAAATACAGACTGGAGTGGGACTAGTGAATTAATTAGATTTATTATCCAGCACTTACCACAATTAAATGTAGACTGGAGTGGGAATAGTAAATTAATTAAGTTCAGTGTCCAGCACCTACCCCAATTAAATGTAGACTGGAGTCAGAATAGTAAATTAATTAGGTTCAGTTTCCAGCACCTACCCCAATGAAATGTAGACTGGAGTGGGAATAGTAAATTAATTACATTTATTGTCCACCACCTACCCCAATTAAATGTAGACTGGAGTGGGAATAGTAAATTAATTACTTTTATTATCCAGCACCTACCCTAATTAAATGTAGATTGGAGTGGGAATAGTAAATTAATTAAATGTAATATCCAGCGCCTACCCCAATTAAATGTAGACTGAAGTGGGAATAGTAAATTAATTAGGTTCAGTGTCCAGCACCTACTCCAATTAAATGTAGACTGGAGTGGTAATAGTAAATTAATTAGGTTCAGTGTCCAGCACCTACCCCAATTAAATGTAAACTGGAGTGGGAATAGTAAATTAATTGAGTTCAGTGTCCAGAGCCTACCCTAATTAAATGTAGACTGGAGTGGGAATAGTAAATTAATTACTTTTATTATCTAGCACCTACCCTAATTAAATGTAGACTGGAGTGGGAATAATAAATTAATTAGATTTAAAATCCAGCGCCTACCCCAATTAAATGTAGACTGGATTGGGAATAGTAAATTAATTAGGTTCAGTGTCCAGCACCTACCCCAATTAAATGTACACTGGAGCAGTAATAGTAAATTAATTAGGTTCAGTGTCCAGCACATACCCCAATTAAATGTAGACTGGAGTGGGAATAGTAAAATAATGAAATTTATTATCCAGCACTTACCCCAATGAAATGTAGACTGGAGTGAGAATAGTAAATTAATTATATTTATTTTCCAGCACCTACCCCAATTAAATGTAGACTGGAGTGGGAATAGTACATTAATTAGGTTCAGTGTCCAGCACCTACCCCAATTAAATGTAGACAGGAGTGGGAACAGTAAATTAATTACTTTTTTTATCCAGCACCTACCCTAATTAAATGTAGACTGGCATTGTAATAGTAAATTAATTAGATTTAATATCCAGCGCCTACCCCAATTAAATGTAGACTGGAATGGGAATAGTAGATTAATTAGGTTCAGTGTCCAGCACCTACCCCAATTAAATGAAGACTGGAGTGTTAATAGTAAATTAATTAGGTTCAGTGTCCAGCACCTACGCAAATTAAATGTAGACTGGAGTGGGAATAGTAAAATAATGAAATTTATTATCCAGCACTTACCTCAATTACACTTAGACTGGAGTGGGAATAGTAAATTAATTAGATTTATTATCCAGCATCTACCCCAATTAAATGTAGACTGGAGTGGGAATAGTAAATTAATGAAGTTCAGTGTCCAGCACCTACCCCAATTAAATATAGACTGGAGTGGGAATAGTAAATTAATTAGATTTATTATCCAGTACCTACCACAATTAAATGTAGACTGGAGTGGGAATAGTAAATTAATTAAGTTCAGTATCCAGCACCTACCCCAATTAAATGTAGACTGGAGTGGGAATAGTAAATTAATTAGGTTCAGTGTCCAGCACCTACCCTAATTAAATGTAGACTGGAGTGGGAAAAGTAAATTAATTACTTTTAATATCCAGCACTTACCCCAATTAAATACAGACTGGAGTGGGAATAGTGAATTGATTAGATTTATTATCCAGCACCTACCACAATTAAATGTAGACTGGAGTGGGAATAGTAAATTAATTAAGTTCAGTGTCCAGCACCTACCCCAATTAAATGTAGACTGGAGTGGGAATAGTAAATTAATTAGGTTCAGTGTCCGGCACCTACCCTAATTAAATGTAGACTGGAGTGGGAAAAGTAAATTAATTACTTGTAATATCCAGCACTTACCCCAATTAAATACAGACTGGAGTGGGAATAGTGAATTAATTAGATTTATTATCCAGCACCTACCACAATTAAATATAGACTGGAGTGGGAATAGTAAATTAATTAAGTTCAGTGTCCAGCACCTACCCCAATTAAATGTAGACTGGAGTGGGAATAGTAAATTAATTAGGTTCAGTGTCCAGCACCTACCCTAATTAAATGTAGACTGGAGTGGGAAAAGTAAATTAATTATTTTTAATATCCAGCACTTACCCCAATTAAATACAGACTGGAGTGGGAATAGTGAATTAATTAGATTTATTATCCAGCACCTACCCCAATTAAATGTAGACTTGAGTTGGAATAGTAAATTAATTAGGTTCAGTTTCCAGCACCTACCCCAATGAAATGTATACTGGAGTGGGAATAGTAAATTAATTATATTTATTGTCCACCACCTACCCCAATTAAATGTAGACTGGAGTGGGAATAGTAAATTAATTACTTTTATTATCCTGCACCTACCCTAAATAAATGTAGACTGGAGTGGGAATAGTAAATTAATTAAATTTAATATCCAGCGCCTACCCCAATTAAATGTAGACTGAAGTGGGAATAGTAAGCTAATTAGGTTCAGTGTCCAGCACCTACCCCAATTAAATGTAGACTGGAGTGGTAATAGTAAATTAATTAGGTTCAGTGTCCAGCACCTACCCCAATTAAATGTAGACTGGAGTGGGAATAGTAAATTAATTACTTTTGATAGCCAGCACTTACCCCAATTAAATGTAGACTGGAGTGGGAATAGTAAATTAATTACTTTTATTATCCAGCACCTACCCCAATGAAATGCAGACTGGATTGGGAATAGTACATTAATTAGGTTCAGTGTCCAGCACCTACCGCAATTAAATGTAGACAGGAGTAGGAACAGTACATTAATTACTTTTTTTATCCAGCACCTACCCTAATTAAATGTAGACTGGAGTTGTAATAGTAAATTAATTAGATTTAATATCCAGCGCCTACCCCAGTTAAATGTAGACTGGAATGGGAATAGTAGATTAATTAGGTTCAGTGTCCAGCACCTACCTCAATTAAATGTAGACTGGAGTGTTAATAGTAAATTCATTAGGTTCAGTGTCCAGCACCTACCCCAATTAAATGTAGACTGGAGGGGGAATAGTAAAATAATGAATTTTATTATCCAGCACTTACCTCAATTAAATGTAGACTGGAGTGGGAATAGTAAATTAATTACATTTATTATCCAGCATCTACCCCAATTAAATGTAGACTGGAGTGGGAATAGTAAATTAATTAAGTTCAGTGTCCAGCACCTACCCCAATTAAATATAGACTGGAGTGGGAATAGTAAATTAATTATATTTATTATCCAGCACCTACCACAATTAAATGTAGACTGGAGTGGAAATAGTAAATTAATTAAGTTCAGTGTCCAGCACCTACCCCAATTAAATGTAGACTGGAGTGGCAATAGTAAATTAATTAGGTTCAGTGTCCAGCACCTACCCTAATAAATATAGACTGGAGTGGGAAAAGTAAATTAATTACTTTTAATATCCAGCACTTACCCCAATTAAATACAGACTGGAGTGGGAATAGTGAATTAATTAGATTTATTATCCAGCAACTACCACAATTAAATGTAGACTGGAGTGGAAATAGTAAATTAATTAGGTTCAGTGTCCAGCACCTACCCCAATTAAATGTAGACTGGAGTGGGAATAGTAAATTAATTGAGTTCAGTGTCCAGAGCCTACCCTAATTAAATGTAGACTGGAGTGGGAATAGTAAATAATTAGATTTATTTTCCAGCACCTACCCCAATTAAATGTAGACTGGAGTGGGAATAGAAAAATAATTAAGTTCAGTGTCCAGCACCTACCCCAATTAAATGTAGACGGGAGTGGAAATAGTAAATTAATTAAGTTCAGTGTCCCGCACCTACCCCAATTAAATGTAGACTGGAGTGGCAATAGTAAATTAATTAGGTTCAGTGTCCAGCACCTACCCTAATTAAATGTATACTGGAGTGGGAAAAGTAAATTAATTACTTTTAATATCCAGCACTTACCCCAATTAAATACAGACTGGAGTGGGACGAGTGAATTAATTAGATTCATTATCCAGCACCTACAACAATTAAATGTAGACTGGAGTGGGAATAGTAAATTAATTAAGTTCAGTGTCCAGCACCTACCCCAATTAAATGTAGACTGGAGTCAGAATAGTAAATTGATTAGGTTCAGTGTCCAGCACCTACCCTAATTAAATGTAGACTGGAGTGGGAAATGTAAATTAATTACTTTTAATATCCAGCACTTACCCCAATTAAATACAGACTGGAGTGGGAATAGTGAATTAATTAGATTTATTATCCAGCACCTACCAAAATTAAATGTAGACTAGAGTGGGAATAGTAAATTAATTAGGTTCAGTTTCCAGCACCTACCCCAATGAAATGTAGACTGGAGTGGGAATAGTAAATTAATTATATTTATTATCCACCACCTACCCCCAATTAAATGTAGACTGGAGTGGGAATAGTAAATTAATTACTTTTATTATCCAGCACCTACCCTAATTAAATGTAGACTGGAGTGGGAATAGTAAATTAATTAAATTTAATATCCAGCGCCTACCCCAATTAAATGTAGACTGAAGTGGGAATAGTAAATTAATTAGGTTCAGTGTCCAGCACCTACCCCAATTAAATGTAGACTGGAGTGGTAATAGTAAATGAATTAGGTTCAGTGTCCAGCACCTACCCCAATTAAATGTAGACTGGAGTGGGAATAGTAAATTAATTGAGTTCAGTGTCCAGAGCCTACCCTAATTAAATGTAGACTGGAGTGGGAATAGTAAATAATTAGATTTATTTTCCAGCACCTACTCCAATTAAATGTAGACTGGAGTGGGAATAGAAAATTAATTAAGTTCAGTGTCCAGCACCTACCCCAATTAAATGTAGACGGGAGTGGGAATAGTAAAATAATGAATTTTATTATCCAGCACTTACCCCAATTAAATGTAGACTGGAGTGTGAATACTAAATTAATTAGATTTATTATCCAGCACCTACCCCAATTAAATGTAGACTGGAGTGGAAATAGTAAATTAATTAAGTTCAGTGTGCAGCACCTACCCCAATTAAATGTAGACTGGAGTGGGAATAGTAAATTAATTAGATTTATTATCCAGCACCTACCCCAATTAAACTTAGACTGGAGTGGGAATAGTAAATTAATTAAGTTCAGTTTCCAGCACCTACCCCAATTAAATATAGACTGGAGTGGTAATAGTAAATTAATTAGGTCAGTGTCCAGCACATACCCCAATTAAATGTAGACTGGAGTGGGAATAGTAAATTAATAAGATTTATTATCTAGCACCTACCCCAATTAAATGTACACTGGAGCAGTAATAGTAAATTAATTAGGTTCAGTGTCCAGCACATACCCCAATTAAATGTAGACTGGAGTGGGAATAGTAAAATAATGAAATTTATTATCCAGCACTTACCCCAATGAAATGTAGACTGGAGTGAGAATAGTAAATTAATTATATTTATTTTCCAGCACCTACCCCAATTAAATGTAGACTGGAGTGGGAATAGTACATTAATTAGGTTCAGTGTCCAGCACCTACCCCAATTAAATGTAGACAGGAGTGGGAACAGTAAATTAATTACTTTTTTTATCCAGCACCTACCCTAATTAAATGTAGACTGGCAATGTAATAGTAAATTAATTAGATTTAATATCCAGCGCCTACCCCAATTAAATGTAGACTGGAATGGGAATAGTAGATTAATTAGGTTCAGTGTCCAGCACCTACCCCAATTAAATGAAGACTGGAGTGTTAATAGTAAATTAATTAGGTTCAGTGTCCAGCACCTACGCAAATTAAATGTAGACTGGAGTGGGAATAGTAAAATAATGAAATTTATTATCCAGCACTTACCTCAATTACACTTAGACTGGAGTGGGAATAGTAAATTAATTAGATTTATTATCCAGCATCTACCCCAATTAAATGTAGACTGGAGTGGGAATAGTAAATTAATGAAGTTCAGTGTCCAGCACCTACCCCAATTAAATATAGACTGGAGTGGGAATAGTAAATTAATTAGATTTATTATCCAGTACCTACCACAATTAAATGTAGACTGGAGTGGGAATAGTAAATTAATTAAGTTCAGTATCCAGCACCTACCCCAATTAAATGTAGACTGGAGTGGGAATAGTAAATTAATTAGGTTCAGTGTCCAGCACCTACCCTAATTAAATGTAGACTGGAGTGGGAAAAGTAAATTAATTACTTTTAATATCCAGCACTTACCCCAATTAAATACAGACTGGAGTGGGAATAGTGAATTGATTAGATTTATTATCCAGCACCTACCACAATTAAATGTAGACTGGAGTGGGAATAGTAAATTAATTAAGTTCAGTGTCCAGCACCTACCCCAATTAAATGTAGACTGGAGTGGGAATAGTAAATTAATTAGGTTCAGTGTCCAGCACCTACCCTAATTAAATGTAGACTGGAGTGGGAAAAGTAAATTAATTACTTGTAATATCCAGCACTTACCCCAATTAAATACAGACTGGAGTGGGAATAGTGAATTAATTAGATTTATTATCCAGCACCTACCACAATTAAATATAGACTGGAGTGGGAATAGTAAATTAATTAAGTTCAGTGTCCAGCACCTACCCCAATTAAATGTAGACTGGAGTGGGAATAGTAAATTAATTAGGTTCAGTGTCCAGCACCTACCCTAATTAAATGTAGACTGGAGTGGGAAAAGTAAATTAATTATTTTTAATATCCAGCACTTACCCCAATTAAATACAGACTGGAGTGGGAATAGTGAATTAATTAGATTTATTATCCAGCACCTACCCCAATTAAATGTAGACTTGAGTTGGAATAGTAAATTAATTAGGTTCAGTTTCCAGCACCTACCCCAATGAAATGTATACTGGAGTGGGAATAGTAAATTAATTATATTTATTGTCCACCACCTACCCCAATTAAATGTAGACTGGAGTGGGAATAGTAAATTAATTACTTTTATTATCCTGCACCTACCCTAAATAAATGTAGACTGGAGTGGGAATAGTAAATTAATTAAATTTAATATCCAGCGCCTTCCCCAATTAAATGTAGACTGAAGTGGGAATAGTAAGCTAATTAGGTTCAGTGTCCAGCACCTACCCCAATTAAATGTAGACTGGAGTGGTAATAGTAAATTAATTAGGTTCAGTGTCCAGCACCTACCCCAATTAAATGTAGACTGGAGTGGGAATAGTAAATTAATTACTTTTGATAGCCAGCACTTACCCCAATTAAATGTAGACTGGAGTGGGAATAGTAAATTAATTACTTTTATTATCCAGCACCTACCCCAATGAAATGCAGACTGGATTGGGAATAGTACATTAATTAGGTTCAGTGTCCAGCACCTACCGCAATTAAATGTAGACAGGAGTAGGAACAGTACATTAATTACTTTTTTTATCCAGCACCTACCCTAATTAAATGTAGACTGGAGTTGTAATAGTAAATTAATTAGATTTAATATCCAGCGCCTACCCCAGTTAAATGTAGACTGGAATGGGAATAGTAGATTAATTAGGTTCAGTGTCCAGCACCTACCTCAATTAAATGTAGACTGGAGTGTTAATAGTAAATTCATTAGGTTCAGTGTCCAGCACCTACCCCAATTAAATGTAGACTGGAGGGGGAATAGTAAAATAATGAATTTTATTATCCAGCACTTACCTCAATTAAATGTAGACTGGAGTGGGAATAGTAAATTAATTACATTTATTATCCAGCATCTACCCCAATTAAATGTAGACTGGAGTGGGAATAGTAAATTAATTAAGTTCAGTGTCCAGCACCTACCCCAATTAAATATAGACTGGAGTGGGAATAGTAAATTAATTATATTTATTATCCAGCACCTACCACAATTAAATGTAGACTGGAGTGGAAATAGTAAATTAATTAAGTTCAGTGTCCAGCACCTACCCCAATTAAATGTAGACTGGAGTGGCAATAGTACATTAATTAGGTTCAGTGTCCAGCACCTACCCTAATAAATATAGACTGGAGTGGGAAAAGTAAATTAATTACTTTTAATATCCAGCACTTACCCCAATTAAATACAGACTGGAGTGGGAATAGTGAATTAATTAGATTTATTATCCAGCAACTACCACAATTAAATGTAGACTGGAGTGGAAATAGTAAATTAATTAGGTTCAGTGTCCAGCACCTACCCCAATTAAATGTAGACTGGAGTGGGAATAGTAAATTAATTGAGTTCAGTGTCCAGAGCCTACCCTAATTAAATGTAGACTGGAGTGGGAATAGTAAATAATTAGATTTATTTTCCAGCACCTACCCCAATTAAATGTAGACTGGAGTGGGAATAGAAAAAAAATTAAGTTCAGTGTCCAGCACCTACCCCAATTAAATGTAGACGGGAGTGGAAATAGTAAATTAATTAAGTTCAGTGTCCCGCACCTACCCCAATTAAATGTAGACTGGAGTGGCAATAGTAAATTAATTAGGTTCAGTGTCCAGCACCTACCCTAATTAAATGTATACTGGAGTGGGAAAAGTAAATTAATTACTTTTAATATCCAGCACTTACCCCAATTAAATACAGACTGGAGTGGGACGAGTGAATTAATTAGATTCATTATCCAGCACCTACAACAATTAAATGTAGACTGGAGTGGGAATAGTAAATTAATTAAGTTCAGTGTCCAGCACCTACCCCAATTAAATGTAGACTGGAGTCAGAATAGTAAATTGATTAGGTTCAGTGTCCAGCACCTACCCTAATTAAATGTAGACTGGAGTGGGAAATGTAAATTAATTACTTTTAATATCCAGCACTTACCCCAATTAAATACAGACTGGAGTGGGAATAGTGAATTAATTAGATTTATTATCCAGCACCTACCAAAATTAAATGTAGACTAGAGTGGGAATAGTAAATTAATTAGGTTCAGTTTCCAGCACCTACCCCAATGAAATGTAGACTGGAGTGGGAATAGTAAATTAATTATATTTATTATCCACCACCTACCCCCAATTAAATGTAGACTGGAGTGGGAATAGTAAATTAATTACTTTTATTATCCAGCACCTACCCTAATTAAATGTAGACTGGAGTGGGAATAGTAAATTAATTAAATTTAATATCCAGCGCCTACCCCAATTAAATGTAGACTGAAGTGGGAATAGTAAATTAATTAGGTTCAGTGTCCAGCACCTACCCCAATTAAATGTAGACTGGAGTGGTAATAGTAAATGAATTAGGTTCAGTGTCCAGCACCTACCCCAATTAAATGTAGACTGGAGTGGGAATAGTAAATTAATTGAGTTCAGTGTCCAGAGCCTACCCTAATTAAATGTAGACTGGAGTGGGAATAGTAAATAATTAGATTTATTTTCCAGCACCTACTCCAATTAAATGTAGACTGGAGTGGGAATAGAAAATTAATTAAGTTCAGTGTCCAGCACCTACCCCAATTAAATGTAGACGGGAGTGGGAATAGTAAAATAATGAATTTTATTATCCAGCACTTACCCCAATTAAATGTAGACTGGAGTGTGAATACTAAATTAATTAGATTTATTATCCAGCACCTACCCCAATTAAATGTAGACTGGAGTGGAAATAGTAAATTAATTAAGTTCAGTGTGCAGCACCTACCCCAATTAAATGTAGACTGGAGTGGGAATAGTAAATTAATTAGATTTATTATCCAGCACCTACCCCAATTAAACTTAGACTGGAGTGGGAATAGTAAATTAATTAAGTTCAGTTTCCAGCACCTACCCCAATTAAATATAGACTGGAGTGGTAATAGTAAATTAATTAGGTCAGTGTCCAGCACATACCCCAATTAAATGTAGACTGGAGTGGGAATAGTAAATTAATAAGATTTATTATCTAGCACCTACCCCAATTAAATGTAGACTGGAGTGGGAATATTAAAATAATTAAGTTCAGTGTCCAGTACCTACCCCAATTAAATGTAAACAGGAGTGGGAATAGTAAATTATTTAGATTTATTATCCAGCACCTACCCCAATTAAATGTAGACTGGAGTGGGAATAGTAAATTAATTATGTTCAGTGTCCAGCACCTACCCCAATTAAATATAGACTGGAGTGGGAATAATAAATTATTTAGTATTATTATCCAGCACCTACCCTAATTAAATGTAGACTGGAGCGGGAATAGTAAATTATTTAGATTTATTGTCCAGCACCTACCCCAATTAAATGTAGACTGGAGTGGGAATAGTAAATTAATTAGGTTCAGTGTCCAGCACCTACCTCAATGAAATGTAGACTGGAGTGGGAATAGTAAATTAATTAGATTTATTAGCCAGCACCTACCCTAATTAAATGTAGACTGGAGTGGGAATAGTAAATTAATTAGGTTCCGTGTCCAGCACCTACCCCAATTAAATGTAGACTGGAGTGGGAATAGTAAATTAATTACTTTTATTATCCAGCACCTACCCCAATTAAATGTAGACTGGAGTGAGAATAGTAAATTAATTAGATGTATTATCCAGCACCTACTCTAATTAAATGTAGAATGGAGTGGTAATAGTAAATTAATTAGTTTTATTATCCAGCACCTACCTTAATTAAATGTAGATTGGAGTGGGAATAGTTAATTAATTAGGTTTAATATCCAGCAACTACCACAATTAAATGTAGCCTGAATTACATATATGTTATTAATCTAAAAAATACACTTTTTTGTACAATGGTATTGTTAGGTATTTTTTGGTATTAAAATAAATGACACAATTTAAAAAAAATTTATTACAGTTTTCAAAGAGTAAATACATTAAAGCAAATTTGTATTATAAGTAATAGTATGCATTTTTAACAAATATATAAGTATTTGGATTTTTTTATTTCATACAAATACTTTTTCATTTGTATAATTTTTGGGAGAAGTACATTATAGTGATATAGAAACACTATAGTTAATGTAAATACATTATACATTTCAATATATTTTGTACATGTATTTGGATGACTTTTTTTTCTATTACAAAGTTTGTATAAATATATCATTTTTTATACATTTTGCATATAATTTTTATCAAACAATTATGAAATATATGTCAATATAAATGTAAAGTAAATGGATTACATTATATCTAGTACATTTTACACTAAACAGTTTTTCTATATTAACATTTCAGCATTTCTGTATGAAATACATGTATGCATTTTATTAATATTAATGTTTTTATTAATATTAATACATTAAAAAATTAGCAAATGTATTATTTGACAGAAAATAAATGTATATGTTAATTTGCACATTTAAAAAACATACATTTTTTAAAATTATAATATTAAATATTATAATGTTATAATATTTAATTTTATAATTTTGCAATATATGAGCAAAATTATACATTCTGTAATACATTATATACAATTATAGAAAATTAAAACAATATTTGTTTAATTTTTCTAATATTTATATTTTGTTAAATACATTTTTTTGTCATTTATTTAACTATTAGTGCATTGATATTATTATTTGGGTGTTTTAATTTGTAACCGCTTTTTGTCTTTTTGGGTCATTTGGGAAGATTCAAGCTCGCGGTTGGAGGCTGCTTCGCGTTTGAGAAGGTAAGAGATATTTTCGTTATTTTTTAACTATTTTAAGTGTGTTTTAAAGGTAGTACTTTGATATTTAGGGTGTGTGGAGTTTTGTTTTAGAAGTTGTGATGATTGTAGTCGTTTATTTAGGATTTAAATTTTTGTGGCGTTTTTTGGATTTACGGCGTACTTACTCTTGTTGTGTTTGTATGTACTTACTTCGTTTTTGTGTCTATGATGCATGTTATTGTGCTTTAAAAATTGTAATTTAACCTTTTATGTGGGCGGGAATGTTTGTCTTTCTGTTCTAGGTTTTTGGAGAAAGCGTTTTCGTTTTTTGAAGTTTTGCGATTTTTTCTCAAAGGAAGTGTGTTTTACTGGTTTCAACAAATTTTTTTTTACCACTTCCTTTATTATTCAGGTTTCCTGGAGCGGTTTTTTGACTTTTTTTTAACGTTTTCGGGTTTTTCCTGGTTTAGGATTATCGATTTTTCATGGATATTCGATGGCTTTGGCACAGTTGTATTTGTCCATTTTGTTGGGGTTTATTATTTTTTTCCATGGATTTATGACTATGTGTTTTTTTTTCGAGGAGTTGGATTGTCGATTTGCATCTTTGGTAAAGGTAAGTTATTTTAAATATATTTTATTTGGGGTGGGTAAAAGTGTAATTTTTGATTGTTGGTTTTTTGTTATATAATTATTTTGTCTATATATTTAAGAAAAATTATATATATTTTAGACAAAATAATTGTTCATTTTTTTAAATGAAAAGTGTTTGTTAATATTTTAGAGATATTTTGGTTTGTTTTTAGTTTAAGAAGTTTTACATTTTAGATTAGGGTTTTGGCAATCATTCTTAAGTACTCTAGTCCTTTTGTTGTTGGATACAGTTGGACTTGTTGTTGTAAATATTGTTACATTTGAGCAGTTTGTCGTGATAGTTTGGGTTTTAATTGTAAGACAGATTGCTCCGTTCTTAGTTCTTGAAAGCTTTGCTCTTTTTGGATTGCTATTAGGAGTTTGTGTAGGGTAGGAGTAGTTTGGCCTGTTGAAGATAGGAAGGATATTATGCCAACCTTCAACTGCGTTGTTAGTTTTAGCTTCTTAGTTTAGGGTTGATAGATAGACATTCTACCAAGGGATTTGGAACTTTGGTTGTCGTCTGTGGCCTGATCTGTGTAGTCTCCCCACCCAGGTGTCCTCAAAATAGTCTAAAAGGGAAGCTAGTTTTTGTTCATTTTTGGTGTAGAATGGACTTTCTATTAGTATGTTGTAGTGCTCAGCTACGTCTGTGACTGGAACGTATGCTAGGGCTATTAGGTGTTTTATTTGGTATGCAAATGTCATGTTGGTTGCATAAGTGTTGATTTTTGTAAATGTCTCCATAGATATTGATTGAAGTGGAAGTGACATCCTTGTATGGATGTGTGAGGGTATATTTTAAGGATGGTATTTATCATAGCTTGTTCAAAGTCAATGATTATTTTTAGGGGAAATAAGTCTGATGTTTCATCTTTAATTTTGTTCAACATTTCTGTGTATGTTGAAGTTTGTTTGTTTGGCAACAAACAATAGATAAATGGAATGCAGGTGTTATGGTATTGTCCATGTATTGTATATAATTAGTAGAATGGTTTGGGACATATACTAAAGGTGCCATCCATCATCTATGTTTGGCTTTGTTTCAATTTGTTTATATTGTTTATTGTAGAAAACATCATTATTCTTTTATCTTTATTGTTGTTATCATTAAAGATAAAAGGTTTGTCATTATGAGTTATGGTAAGGTCAGGGGGAATTATTATCTCTTCAAAAGTTTTAGGTGTTGGTATTGTTGGTCTTGTAGATTTTTTAGTTCTAGTTCTAGTTCTTTTTATAGAAGCTATTGTTGGTCATTGACCTCTAGCTTCTCTCTGGACTTTAGGAAGTATTTCTTTAAGTATTACACTTGTTGGTAGTTCTGAGGTGCTGCTTAATTCTTTAATATTTTCCATAGTAGATCTAACTTCTATTTCTGTGATTAGGGGGATGATTGTGTTCAGTAGTATTTATCACACTTGTTTCCCTAGTTGTGGCACGACCATAACATTTATTACTGTAATACTTTGTACATTTCCAATTTACTTTAAGGTCTTTTTGTTTCTCTTGAGTATAAATATACCCCATATAGCATAACAGAAATTTGCCTTTTTAGATGTAATAAATTTTGCTTTTTCAGTCATTGTGGATTTCTTATTTCTAGAAAAAATATATAAAATATTGTATGTAAATGTTAACATTTTTAGTCATTAGTAATAGAATATGCATTTTAAATATATACTTACCAATTATATTGTAGTACACTTTGCATGTAGTTTTGTGCTTCTTTGGTTGATGCTCTTTTGTATGTTAGTGACCTGTTTAAAAAATAGTGATTTATATTTTAGTTCATGCTTAAATGTTATATTGGTTTTAGCAGTTTGTAGGAGTTAATGTTTTATGACTAGCATATTAAATTAATTTTTTAAGCATTTAATAAAAGTATATAAGAAAATAGACAATATGTTTCATTAAGTTAACTTTAGAGTTTGTTAAATATTAAGCATTATTAGTAGTATTTGTGCTTTTTAATATATACTTACCAAGTGTTGTTTCTTTGCACTTCAATGTAGATGTTCTTTGAAAATATTTCTGCTTAATTTATTCAGTTGGCTGTTGAAAGAAAGTGATATGTATTTTATGTTTTGCATTTTATTTTGATATACATTAAGCATTTATTCAATACTACATTTATTTTGTTTGAAATTTTAAAAAATGTTCACATTTAGAGGAAATATTAAATATCTGAATGGCATTTGTTTCATTCTTGGAACATTTTAGCTGTTTAGTTGTCTTTTATTTAGTGTTTAAGGAATTGGAATAGTATACTTACTTTTAAGATTAGTTGTGTTTTGTAGGTAGAAAATGTTCTTCTATTTTTTTGTAGTTGGGTCTGTTGTGGCTGTATAGAGAGATTAAAAATATAAATTAGTATTTATGTTTTTATGATGATAGGCAGGTTACAAGTAGATTGTTAGTTTATTTCTAAGGTTTGATTTACTTACTTTTAGATAATCGTTGTTGTGTCGTTTTCAAAGTAGTCTTAAAGTTGTAGCAGATCTGGTAGAGTTTCTCCTTGTTTGTTTTCTGGAAGGTGTGAGAGTTTTCAGTTTCGTTCTTTATATAGTGAGTATTTAATTAGTTGTTGATTTTGATTGGTTACTTATATTTAAATGTGTTTCTATTGGTTAGTTTGAATTTTTTTCATTTAGATAATTATTTAAATAGTATGTGATTTAGTAGCGTCAAATTTTACCGTGTTTTTCACATTTTATCAGAGGGCTTAGTAAGGTATGTTGTTTTAGAAAAGGTATTATATTGTTTAGAATAGTTTTATAAATTAAGTGTGTTTATTAAAAAAGTTTTACTTTATTTAGTATGCTTATTTATTTTTATAGAGAATTTCTCGTTTTAGTTGAACTTGTTATGTATATAGCATTTTTTATGAGTGTGTATTTTATTATTTCTAATTATAGAGTGTAAATAAAGCATGTATTAGTATTTTTTAGGTATCGATATTTATGTAGTCAATAAAATTGATGTCTATATTTTTGTTTCCGATATTTTAGATATGTGCTATATTTATTAAGACTGTCGATATGATTGATTTCGACATGTGTGCTAACGATTTTTTTGTGTTCGATATTTTTGTTTAACGATATTGTTTACTCGATATTTATGTTGTTTGTTAGTTAAATATAGGAGGTCGATTTATTTGTTATCGACATTTAGTACTCGATAATTTTGTAGGTCGATTTTGTTGTTTTCGGTGTTTTGTCATAGATTAATCTGCAACTTTTAGAAACACGGTCCATTGAGATCCATATGAACAATTATTCTACAGTTGCCTGTTTGAATATCCTTTTTTCTTAAAAGAATTATCTGTGGCTCCTGGAGAAGGCATTTTCCTAACGCTGAAACGCGCGCCGACTGTATTAATTGCCACTCTTTTTAAATCAAATGTTTTTAAGTTGATTTCTTGTTAATTTGTTTAGTATAATACTAGTTTTTAATTTCATTGTATAATTATTATTTTTCTGAAATGAACATGTATGATTTACGATTGTAATATGAATGTGTATTAAAATACAAAACAGGTTTTTAATAATGTATTTTTGTATGTCCTCCTTTTTTGCAACCTTTCCTCCCATATTGTCATTGTGATTGCCTAGGATTGTTATATACAAATAGCTTGATTCCAGTGGCATGGGGAGCACAGGACTCACGTCTGAGCATACCCGTCTCACTCGGGGTGACAAATGCAAAAAACAACAGGTGATGGACAGAATGCAGAACAGCCTGATACATTCACCCCAGTACAGAGATCTGGGCCTAAATCCATTGTTTTTTTGCTCACCATGCCAATCCAGTTTGAACCCAGTCATATGCAAATCAGTCTTGACCCTGTGCCCCATGGGAACAGTCCTGCCCGAACTGCCAAGCCAGGTCCTCCCTGGACTGGAAACAAGCATCGAAGGACTGGTTTCAGTCTTTCATCCCTCATCAGCTTGGATAGCTTGATTTCAGTGGCATGGGAAGCACAGGACTCACGTCTGAGCATACCCGTCTCACTCGGGGTGACAAATGCAAAAAACAACAGGTGATGGACAGAATGCAGAACAATGTCATACATTCACCCCAGTACAGAGATCTGGGCCTAAATCCATCATTTTTTTGCTCACCATGCCTTTCCAGTTTGAACCCAGCCATATGCAAATCCGTCTTGACCCTGTACCCCATGGGAACAGTCCAGCCTGAACTGCCAAGCCAGGCCCACCCTGGACTGGAAACAAGCATCCAAGAACCAGTTTCGGCCTTTCGGCCCTCATCAGCCTGTATAACTTGATTCCAGTGGCATGGGGAGCACAGGACTCAAGTCTGAGCATACCCGTCTCACTCGGGGTGACAGGCAAAAAACAACAGGTGATGGAAAGAATGCAGAAAAATGTCATACATTTACCCCAGTACAGAGATCTGGGCCCAAATCCATCGTTTTTTGCTCACCATGCTGGTATTATAGTTTGTGTGACTTCTCTTGGGTACAGGTATGTGTATCATCAAGTGCTATTTCTTTGGATATTTCCATGAGGTGGCATATTCCACGTGAGACACACGGAAAGTGACCAGTGGCCAGGGGAAGATTCATTAGCATTCTTTGTTTGGATCTAGGAGTGACCCGGGGTCTGGTGTGTACCAGGAGGTCTCACATATTTTGACAGCGCTTGAATGCAAAACATGGTGTGGAGAAATCCAAGGATCCTGAATGGGTTATAGGCAAATGTTTCTGTTTGATTTTCTATATAAGGTTAGAGTTTGGTGCAAACGTTGTGACACATGGAATGTTGTAGTACTACTGTTCCAGGAGGGCTTCTCTGTTGTTTTTCCTGGCCCTCTTCCGGGCCTTGTTCACAACTTGGGCACGGTAGTTGCAGGCTTGTAGATTCTGGTTCAATGCTGTAGTCGTGTGATCATAATCTGTGATATTACTGTAGCTGTGACAGAGACGTAGGAACTGTCCGTAGGGAAGGTTGGCACAGAAAGCCTGGGGTGGTAACTGTTGTAGAACAGTATGCGATTGCAGTCCGTCTTCTTCTTATAGGTTGTAGACAATCTTTCCGTTGTTGACTTTAATTTTGAGGTCCAAGAATGGTAGTTCACTGTCAGAAACTGTCTTAGTAAACCTCGGGTAGGGATTAAGAGAGTTGTTCTACGTAAGGAAGGCCTCACAGGTGTCCAGAGTATACCTTAAGAAGACCAGCAGGCTGATTAAGACACTTTAAGAGCAGCTGCAGGCTGGCGCTGACTCCTCAAGTATTAACTTAATCCTGTGCTGAACTTGACTAGTGTTTTACAGCTGCCCAGAAGGCGAAGAGAGATGGGTGTCATCGTTACAAAGTGGGGTGTACCTTGCGCATAAGAGCTCCCAAAAGTGACAGCAATAGTATAGGGGAGATCCTGGCTTCCTAGGAATTGTGCTCGTGGGAAAGAACTTTTAAATTGTGTGCGTATTTCTGCCGTGAACGTTTGAAGAGACACTGAATGGATTAAGGACTTAGTTGCTGACAGCAATGTCTGTGTTAATACCAAGCCAAACATTGCACCGCAACAATCACTGTTAGTTCTGCTAAGCTTCACAACAACTGTTTAACTACTTGTGTAATTACCTGTCTGGTCAGTGACAGCCTTGGGTGAAACAGGGATGAAGGCACTCTACCTGCATCTTCTTCTTGTGCCAGGAAATATCACTTGGAGCTTGAATGGGCTGGGACATGAGCAGGTGGTTGGTGCCTGTTTGAGGCTGCTGCCGTGTCACGCTGTTGTCAACAAACAGAACTCCAGAATGCTCCAGTGTTATATACCATTTTATTTATAACTCTCTAATTGCACAGTGTAATTAATCCCACACATTCTCATTTTGTAAGTGTGTGTTTTTGTCTTGTTGAGCAGACATTACAACACGGTTGGTAATTTATTTAGTTTACTATAAACAGATCGCACGACTTTTTCTCATGCCTTACTTAAGGCTGCTTTCACGTTTTGTTTCTCCCAGGCTTCGCCAGTAGGCACTGTGCAACATTGTGATCTCAGCTGAGACCATAATCTGGCATGTTTTGCCAACACTGCTGTGCAAGGGTGCTCCCGCCTTCAAGGTGTACGGATAAGAGACTGCGCTAACAGGCTTTCTGCTACCCCTGAAAACATATTGTGGCCCCGCAAGCATGACGTCAGTAAAATGTAACAATGAGCTATCTGATGAGTGCACAAAATATGGATCATCAAGTTTCAGTAACAGAATACATTCCATGTCTTATTGTCTTTAAAGGTACTTTTATTTATCATTGCCCAATCTGTCGTATCAAACCTCTTCAGTAAGGTTAGTCAACAGTACACAGAAAGTTAAACTACATGTCCAAGAATGCAACTTTATATTGAATAAGAAATTTCATAACTGACTAAAATGTAACACATTATAGGGCTACTTTTGTAAAGTAGTTCACCTGTCTTGGCACGACTTAATGCTGCTCTACAGCCATCATACGTGTGCACCCGGCTCCTGAACGTAATTGAAACCATCTGGGTAAATCTAATTCAGCAATGCAGCTATGTTTGTTTATGCTAAAGTTCATATTTGCTTTTTTTTGGTAGAAATTTTTTCCTACTGCTTGTGCTCATATCACCCATCCTGTAGGATGTTAATATCACGGTTACATACTTATTTAACTATGGTCAGGTTACAAGGGCACTTGTGCTCTTCCATTTCTGGTGCCACCCAGCAGTTTGAATTTCTTCTCCTTACTTTCTCGGTGCTCAAATGGGTGTAATTTCTAATATTTATGTTTTCCTCGTCTTCATAACTTGATTTTGCTCGTGAGAAATTGTCACTCATAGTTGTTGAATATCACTCGTAATTACACTGAAATTATAAAAATGTCACGCATAAACAATACGAATCCTTGGCAGCTATGACGAGGGGTGGACCACTGGAAGTTACTCTCAGCACCCGAAAGTAAGTGTGTGTTCTTTCATCGGCCCCGCAGCCTAGTGCAATAGCCAGACTAAGCTAAAACAGTGGTTCTTGCGTATTCATATATATATATTCAACCCAAATGATTTTGTTTCGCATAGCGCCAAAATCCTCAGCCTTAGCCAATTCCATAACAAATATTTTAGCGCCGGGCTTTGCATGCTCCTGGACTTTCCATATTACTTTGGCAAGCGTAATCGTCCGTCCACAATATCCAGCAGGCCCTGCAGCGACATCCACATTAATTCAAAGTCGTCATCAAGATATTATATGAAGCCCCTATGCAGATGGAAAATACCAGCCTCTCGACAAGCTTAACCAACTGGAGCATGTTTGGGAAGCGAGAGCACATGGCGATTTACGCACTTTAAAGAACGAGGTGATAGTAGAGTACCCCTGAAAAAATAGGAATACCGGGGCGCTTTTCTGTAAAGGTTGAACTTGTTATTACAAAGATGATCTTCAGGAAGCAGTGAGCATACCATATACCTTTTTATTTAAGTTAAATGGACAACACACCAAGACAGGAGTAAACGGTGAAGAAGGCTAGGAGTAGAATCACATTTGACAGTTGGAAGACTACTAAACTGCCACTGTGGAACTTCCAGCTGTCAACATTCCAGCTGGTGACATAATGTAAAGGAGGGGCCATTCAGGGGGGAGGGAGGAGGGAAGAGAAGGCAGAAGGTGCTAACTAAAGAACACAACACATCTCCTAAGGAACTTTTAAAAAGGAAAGAATTACTAAAATAAGCACAGTAAGAAAAACACTCAGAATGCCTAGTCGCACACAAAGTCTTTGTACTTGCTAGGTTTGACCAACTTGCGTCCGCATTTGCTGGTGCATGTTCCTTCTTCTGAAATGTCTCCGTCCAACACATTTTCCTCTTCTGCCACTTGACTGTCTTCCGAGTTTGCAGGGCTACCTGCTTCTGTATTGAAGTAATCACTATTCTCACTCATACCTTCCTCGCCATCTTGTTTTTCTCTTGTAGTGGTAGATTTAGCACAGGCAGATGACATCTCCAAGTCAGAAGAGCTAAGGTCTCTATATTCACCAATTGACTCAATAAGTTCGTTGTCAGATTCCTCTCTGCTACCATTGCTTCTAATTGGCCTGGATGTGAAATCTTCTTCCCCATCTGAATCCTCTGTTTCTTCGCACAACCAGCCATAGTTTTCTAATTTATTTTCATTTTCTTTCTCCTCCTCGCGTTTTCTCTCATTGGTGTTCTGTGGGATCACATCTGTATTTTTACAAACCACAATAGAGGGTGCATGCTAGACTTTTCCATCGCTAAGGAGTGCCGAGTTACAAAATAGTTTTTCTACTATTAGCGGATCAGTGAATCTATTCTGTCCCTTTCCAATGTATCTGCTTTTTTTGACTCTCACTCTGTCTCCTTCCTTTATTTTGATTTCTTTGCACATGTGTTTACTGTCATATTTCTCTGCACAAACTTTGTGTCATGTACGCTCCACGGGATCCGGATGATGATTATAAAGCCCACCTCCAAACGTCACAGACCCTCTGATATATATATCAACAGAGGATTTGAGCCATTAGGTGAGGGGTAAATACAAAATAATAAACAGGGAAGGGAAGGAAGGGGTCAGCTGGGAAAGGGAAGTACCTGAAACAACAGAACATACAGAGATCAGAACACCGTTCATACAGCACTGTCAATACCCAATGTACTTCCCTACTAGGCTAAATACCTGTATGGAAAAACAGGACTCGGGAATAGGTTTTCTCTGATTCCCCTCTTGGCAGTAATGCGTGAGTCCTACATGGAATCTATACTACTATTATAAAGAGAGAACACAAACCTTTGAGCCAGGTAAACTCAAAAAGTACTGCACCAATCACTAGACCCAATACACCATTTGAAAGGGGAGATGTAGCAGAAGGACATAGGCTATAGATGTGGACACCATATACATTAAAAAAGCAAAAACGCCCAAAGTGGGAAAGTAGTCCCTTGTGGGCGTGTCAAAGAAAAGATGTGGGCGTTTAGAGGGGCGTGTTAAACAAAAGATGTGGGCGTTTACAGGGGCATGGCCCAAAGTACAAACAATAAACATATGCCAAATGATTTCACTGATTTCACTGTGCAAGGCACACACTTCACCACACACTTCAATGTGCATAGCGCAAATGCGATTTCAATGATTTCACTGTGCAAGGCACACACGAACTGTACATCCCGCGCATTTGCAAATGGCCGCCTATCACTCGCCTCGACATTCGCGCATTCGTCGGCGTTACCCTTCAAAAATTAACGCTTTCGTGGGATGACATCGAAAAAGGGGCGCGCCTTCCATAATAATACAGTGCCACAGGGGGCAGACTTACAAAAAGGGCCGCCTATCATTCGCGTTGCTTCGCACAGCCCACCAATCACGACACACAATGATTAACACACACACGAGTTGCGATACAAAAATATAACCAATGTTTAACCATTTGACAAATGAGTACGTTGTCACAGGGGGAGAAACGTAAACAAATAGGCGCCCATTTCTTAGACCAGAAAGCCAATCGACGGAACATGAACAAGACTTTACTCAAAGGCTCCGAATAATTGTATGCTGCGGACAAAATTTAAAACTTACACAAACACTTCCGAATCTCAAACACTCTGCGTTATCAGTGGATTACAGCGAGTACTTGCGCCGATAAAAACAAAAAAAAAGACATTAGTAAAGGGATCGAAAACGTAAACAAGGAAAGCCCCTTTCACAAACAAGCAATTTTAGGCCAAAACATATGAGCGACCACTGTAACACTTGCTGCACTTGCGGCGCAAATTACAACATTTGGGAAACAACAACATTCGCACACAGGGGGAACACTCTCAACAAGGACAGCAAAACAAAAATAGGTGTGGCTCAATGAAAACCTGCAGATGAATTAAACACACATTACTACGCAAACAAAAAGTAAAGGCAACACTGAACATCGGCCATCCCCGGACAACGTCGGGACGGGCTGCTAGTATACATATATTAAGACCATTATCATATCTACTACTGTAGCAATTGGAACAGGCAAGATACACCTCTCCTACCTTTGGTATGAAATAATGCCTTAGTATAATGGGTTCCTGAGGTGGGTTTCCTCAAATGAAAAAGAATAAATGGACTGAGGGGAAAAAGTATATATGCCCATACGTAGAAACACAGACCACGGTCAATCAATCAATCAATCAGTGACACTTATAAAGCGCGCTACATACCCGTAGGGTCTCAAGGCGCTGGGTAGGGGGGTGCCGCTACTGCTCGAACAGCCAGGTCTTCAGCTTCTTCCTGAAGGAGAGGTGGTCTTGGGTCAGGCGCAGGTCGGACGGGAGGGAGTTCCAGGTCTTGGCGGCCAGGTAGGAGAAGGACCTTCCTCCTGTAGTCGCTCTTCGGATGCGGGGGACGGCGGCGAGGGCGTGGTTGGCTGATCGGAGGTGGCGTTTGGGAGCGTAGAAGTTGACTCGGCTGTTGAGGTAGCTCGGGCCTTGGTCGTGTAGGGCTTTGTGTGCGTGGGTGAGGAGGCGGAAGGTGATTCTCTTGTTGATGGGAAGCCAGTGAAGGTCTCTCAGATGTCCGGAGATGTGGCTGGATCGTGGGATGTCGAGGATGAGTCTGGCTGAGGCGTTTTGGATCCGCTGGAGTCTCTTCTGGAGCTTGGCGGTGGTCCCGGCGTAGAGGGCGTTGCCGTAGTCCAGTCGGCTGGTGACGAGGGCCTGGGTGACGGTCTTCCTGGTCTCTGAGGGGATCCACCAGAAGATCTTCCGTAGCATGCGTAGGATGTTGAAGCACGCCGAGGAGACGCTGTTGACTTGCCTGGTCATGGAGAGGGAGGAGTCCAGGATGAAGCCCAGGTTTCGTGCATGGTCTGTCGGTTTGGGTGCGGTGCCCAGGGCGGGAGGCCACCAGGAGTCGTCCCAGGCGGAGGGTGAAGAGCCCAGGATGAGGACCTCCGTCTTGTCCGAGTTCAGTTTCAGGCGGCTGGTCGTCATCCACTCGGCTACCTCTTTCATCCCTTCGTGCAGGTTGGCTCTGGCGGCGGCGGGGTTGTTGGTCAGGGAGAGGATCAGCTGGGTGTCGTCGGCGTATGAGATGATGCTGAGGTGGTGTTTGCGTACGATGGCCGCGAGGGGGCTCATGTAGACGTTGAAGAGGGTGGGGCTCAGTGATGATCCTTGGGGGACGCCGCAGATGACTTCGGAGGCCTCTGACTTGTACGGTGGTAGGCGGACTCGCTGTGTTCTTCCGTCGAGGAAGGAGATGATCCATTCCAGCGCCTTGTCCTGGATTCCGATGTTGCTGAGGCGCCGTATTAGGGTGCGGTGGCAGACCGTGTCGAATGCTGCGGAGAGGTCTAGGAGGATGAGGGCCGCTGTTTCTCCTTTGTCCATCAGGGCTCGGATGTCATCGGTGGCGGCGATGAGGGCGGTCTCGGTGCTGTGGTTGGCTCGGAAGCCGGACTGTGAGGGGTCGAGGGATCCGTTCGTCTCGAGGAAGGCGGCCATCTGCTTGTTGACGGTCTTCTCGATGACTTTGGCTGGAAACGGGAGAAGCGAGATGGGGCGGTAGTTCTTGAGGTCGGTGGGGTCCGCTGTTGGTTTCTTGAGTAGAGCGCTGAGTTCGGCGTGTTTCCAGCTTTCGGGGAAGATGGCGGTGTCGAAGGATGTGTTGATGATGTCTCGCAGGTGGGGTGCGATGACAGCGTCGGCCTTGTTGAAGACGTGGTGAGGGCAGGGGTCGGTTGGTGATCCGGAGTGGATGGAGTTCATCGTGCGGATGGTGTCTTCTGTGCTGATCGGGGTCCAGACGTGGAGGGTGGTGGTGGGGGGGGGTGGCAGGTCGGTCGTGGTGTGCGTTGGTTGGTTGTTGAAGCTGCTGTGTATGTCCGTGATCTTGTTGTGGAAGTATGAGGCGAGGGAGTTGCAGAGGTCTTGCGATGGGGTGATGTCGTTGTTTCCTGCGCTGGGGTTGGAGAGCTCTTTCACGATGCTGAAGAGTTCCTTGCTGTTGTGTGCGTTGTTGTCCAACCGGTCCTTGAATGCTGTTCTCTTGGCGGCGCGGATCAGCTGGTGGTGTTTCCGGGTGGCCAGTTTGTAGGAGGTCCTGTTGTCCGGTGTCGGGTCCCTTTTCCAGACTTTCTCGAGGGCTCGGCAGTTCTTCTTGGAGCTCTTGAGTTCGTCGGTGAACCATGGGGCCTTCTTGCTGCCGGGTCTGCTGGGCGGGGTCCTCAGCGGGGCGAGTTCGTCCGCGCAGTTGCAGATCCACTTCGTGATGTTGTCGGCGGCCTGGCTGGGGTTCGCTGAGCTGGCAGGAGGGTGTTGGCTCAGGGAGGTGGCGAGCTGGTCTGCTGTGATCTTGTTCCAGCTTCTGCGGGCGGTGTGTTGCTGGTGTTGGTGGGTCGTCGTTCTCTTGAAGGTGAAGTGGACGCAGCTGTGGTCCGTCCATTGAAGCTCTGTGGCGTGGCTGAAGTTGATGTCTGTGCTGGATGAGAAGACGGCGTCGAGTGTGTGTCCGGCGAGGTGGGTGGGGGTGGACACCAGTTGCTTGAGTCCCAGGTTGGCGAGGTTGTCGAGCAGGGTGCTGGTGTTGTGGTCGTTGTTGTTCTCCATGTGGAAGTTCAGGTCCCCCAGGAGGATGTAGTCAGCGGAGGGGAGGGCATGCGGGCTGACGAAGTCGGCGATGTCCTCGCTGAATTGCGTGCGTGGTCCAGGGGGTCGGTAGATCAGGGTGCCTCTGAGGGTGGTGTTCGGGTTGGTGTGGATCTGGAAATGCAGGTGTTCGGCGCTGGTCAGGGTGTTGTCGGTGCTGGTCGTGAGACGGATGGTGTTCCTGTGGATGATGGCGATGCCTCCTCCCATCTGGTTGGCGTTGCGGTCCCTCCGGACGATCTTGTAGCCCTCTGGGATAGCGATGGCGATGTCGGGAGCTGAAGAGGCGTTCATCCAGGTCTCTGTGAGGAAGGCAACGTCCGGGGCTGTGGCGTCTAGGAGGTTCCAGAGTTCGATGGCGTGTCTGTGGACGGAGCGGGTGTTGAGCAGGATGCACTTGAGGTGGGTGCTGCTGGTGTTCGACTTTGCGGGTGCTGGTGCGAGGCAGGTTCGGATGCAGGAGAACTTGCAGGCGTGGCAGCTGAAAGGTCCGTTGGTGTGTCGTGGTGTGGCTTGATGGCATTCAGGGAGTCGGCCGGGGTTGAGAGCGATGAGGGTGGCGGCGGAGTACGTCAGGCGGGTCGGTCGGGGTCTTCGTGGGCCAGGGGTCCTGGCGCTGGTCGCGATCCGGTCGCGGACGGGCGCAGACGGGCTTACCTTTGGCGCTCGGTAATGCGTGGGAAGCAAGAACCACAGCACTCCGCTCTGCTCTTCAACTGAACACCAAGTCAACAAATCCACAGGTACTATAAATGAAGATGTTCAATAAGCAAAAACGGAAGGTTGTTGAATAGTATTATTTTAGACCAATATTATAAGAACACAACCTCCTCAAGAATCCACCGTTTGCTCACACGGCAACGCGTAGCTGCGACCGCCACCGCGCTCCGCATGTAAGAATAAACCGGTTTGATCACACAGTAACAAGCGCTTGTTCTGGTAACGCGGAGCTGCGACCGCCACCACGCACCACCTACAAATAGTAGTTAGGAATAATTGATTGTCAAAAGAATATCACACAAAGTACATGAAGACACGGCGGCGTGTGGTGACTTCTACCACTCCACTCCGCTCTTCACTCTGAATACGAGAACATGAAGTATCTTCCGATAATAGAAACGAAACGGCAGCGTGTGACGGATTACCACCTCGCTCCTTTCGATGATCCCACAAAACAAATGACAAGGCGTGGCAGTTCCTTCACTGCACTCACCCAGAAACGGTAACGCGTGGCAGCTACCACAGCGCTCCGCTCGTCGACGGTCTAAGAAGGGCGGGGGCCGCTCCTACCTGATGCCGAAGATCACAACGATAGCGTCCCAGGTGTTCTACACTAAACAACAGAGAAGCGACCTCCTTCCTCCGCTCGAGTCCAAACACAGAATAACACGCAACAGGAAGCGTGTCATGCAGTCTAAAGTAGCCTCAGCCGAGGCTTCTGGGAAATGTAATCTTTTCCTGCCTGAATAAGATTACAGTCTATATTCCTCTTCGCGCTGTAATGCAGGCGCTTAGTCGGACCCTGACACTTTGCGCCTCTTGAATTCTTTTTCTGACCTTTTCAGCTGACCATTCAGTTCTCCCACCTGTCTTGAGCCATCCAATATTGTCCTTTGAAATAGGAGTCATTCCTCTCATTATTTCGAATGGGCTTACCTTAGTATTCTCCCCTGGTGTCATTCTGTATCCCCAAATCATTTTGTTCACTTCCTTTCTCCAGCATTTTCCATTTTTGTTAGCTAATTGAATGGTTCCCTTTATTACCCTATTAAATCTTTCCACTGCACCATTGCCAACCGGGTGATAAACAGATGTTGTTTTGTGGGTAATACCATTTCTCTCAATGAACTTTCTAAAAATGTCTGAAGTGAATTGACTTCCGTTATCACTTACTATAGTTTTCGGTATTCCTTCTCTAGTGAACATCCCGTCCATGAAGCTGACCACGTCAGTTGCATCCACCCTCCTGCAAACCTTTATTTCAGGCCACTTTGAGAAGTGATCTATAAGGACCAATATGTTTACATGTTCCTCATTAAATTGTATAGGTCCCATTATATCAATTCCTACTCTCTCCCATGGCATGTTTGGGCATTTTAAGGGTTGTAGAGGTGGTTTTAGAGTTACCTGAGTTTTGTCTGAGTTCTCACAAGGTATACAGTTCCTTACCGCTCTTTCAATTTGAATATCACACCCTGGCCACCAATACCAATTTTTTATTCTCTGTTTTGTTTTATTAATGCCAAGATGTCCTTCATGACATAGATTGATTACTATTTCTCTTAGTTTTTCTGGTGGTATCACTTTTCCTTGCCTTAAAATGACGTTCTCCTCCACCGATAATTCACTGCGTAGTTCCCAAAAAGGTTTCAACTCATTCTTTGGATGTTTTTTCTTTGGCCATCCCTCTACAATCATTTTACTGATTTCTTGTAACACTTTATCTTTGAGATATTCCCTGTTCCATTCTTCTTTCTGTATGCTTGGAAAATCTTTGTTTATGCTAGCCACACAGAGTTCCTCTTCTTGCAGTCCTTTTTGCTCAAAACGTAAAGGTAGCCTACTTAGGAAATAAGCTACAACATTTTTAACCCTGGTAAGTATTGTATGTCATAATTATAATCCAGCAGTCTCATAGATAATCGTGCCAGTCTCGGAGATGCATTGTATAACCCTTTGACTGTGAGAACTTTTGTCAATGATTTATGGTTGCATCGTAAAATGACCCTTTTCCCCCAAATGTACTGTCGGAAATGTTCCAGTCCCCACACGCAAGCTAATGCCTCCCTCTCAATAACTGAGTACTTTTCCTCAGTGCTAGTTATAGATTGAGATGCGAATGCGATGATGACTTCTTTTCCATTACTTTCCATTTGGGTGAGGACAGCTCCAATACCTTTCCCGCTTGCATCCGTAGTCACCACACATTCCAAATTGTTATCGAACCCTTGCTTGGGAGGAGCCTCACATATTTCTTTTAGTTAGTTCTTTGAAACTTTCTTCGCAACATTGTGTCCATTCAAATTTGTTTTTGTTCTTTAAAAGAGTTCTTATGTTGTATGTTTTTGTTGAAAAGTTCCTCACAAACTTAGAGTAGTACTCCACTAGTCCTAGGAATGCTCTAAGTTCTTCCTTGTGTTGTGGAACTGGAGCATCCTCAATTGCCCGGAGTAATTCTCTTTTTGGTTTTATTCCTTCATGGTTATCTCATGACCCAGGTACGTTACTGTTTTGTTACTGAACCTGCACTTTTTGTACTCTGCCGTCATGCCACATTTTTTCGGTATTCTCAGTACTTGTTCCAGTTTCTTGTCTTGGTCAATCTTATCTTTTCCCATAACCAGTATGTTGTTGTAATACTTTATTCGATATATTCATATAATAAAAGTACAAATATTAGTAAACATAAAACCATGTACAATGTATTACATCCATTTCATCTTAAAAAGTGATAAAATCTTTATACAGTTAAAAAAAAATTACAGTAAGGTGCATTCTCAAAAATATTCATATATCTTGATATAGTAGGGGTTTAATTTTGCTATTACCTAGCAGCCTGGTCCGTATGAACCAAGCGCTGGCAAGATACTTTGCAACTCCACAAACAATATACAAGGATGATGTATCAGTTAAAAGGATACGCAATGCAATTGTGAAATCTCTAACACCCATCTCCCTACACACAGGTTTTAACCATCTTGCTCTAGGAAGCTTGTAAGCCTTACAAGCAAACAAAAAGTGAGGTAGAGATCTTTCGTACATGGGCAGCCTGGACAAGTAACATCATGATCCCTAGCCCCTTTCCACCCCTCTGTAAACTTTTTAAGGGGGACTATGCCATATCTCATCTTCAAGAAGAGGGATCTATCTCTTGGAATTTGGATGTAATCCAGAAAGGTCTCTAACTTCCTAGTTGGCTTAAGTTCCAGGAATTGATTAGTCAGAGGCCCCTACTTAGTGCTTTTTAGATCCACAGCCTCCACCCACTCCCAATATATTTTTTTGACAATTTGTTTATGTGGTGGGGACTGGGAAACCCAAAATTCAGGCATTCCTATACTCACCACCAACTGCCTCAATTTATTGAGCTACTTAATCTTTTTTGAGGCATTCAGGTTAATTAGTTCGTCCAACACCAGGGCATATTTTGCCAATTCTGGTGTCCTTCTCAGGCGCACCCAGAACAGCAAAGGACGAAGGCGTACTATATGCGCAATTGATCGTTTGCCCGTGTCGATAAAGAGGGGTTTCAGAGGTGTTGAGTGGTGGAGCGATACTAAGTCTCTCACAAACTTATTCTCAGCTCTTGCCAGGTCCATTGTATTCTCCCCACCCCACAATTCATAACCATAAACCTCCGAAGCTAGCGCCTTTCCCTCATAGACTGCGAGGGCCAGGGCTATTGGCCTGCTAATAGACAAGCGCTGATTCCTCCGGATGACTCCGGAAACCCTTTTGAGATTTAAGACCATTTTTGCTATGTGGGAGTCCCATTTCTTGTTATTACTCAGCCTGAGTACTCAAATTCTTCCACCACCTCTAGCACAACCCCATTTAAAGTGAGATGGACTTTCCTAGCCTTTTTTTTGGAGGATAGCACCATAAGCTTTGTTTTGGTGGTGTTGACAGTTAGCCCTCGCTCATCGCAAAACAAACTAAAGCGATCAAGCAATTTCTGTTAACCCGATGGCCTTTTAGACATCAGGAGGGTGTCGTCTGCGAAGAGGAGGGTAGGTGTTTTCTCCCTGGCCAGGACTGGGGCATCTGCAGGGTCCTCCCTCGAATGGTCTACCACCCCATTGATAAAAAGGGAGAACAATGTCGGAGCCATCACACAGCCCTGGCGAACCCCTCTGGTGACTGGCACCCTCTCTGTTAGCTAGCCTTGTCTCCCCCATTGGATTCTGGCGTAATTGTCTTCATGGAGCCTAACAAAAAACTGCAAAAGGTGACACGGGAACCCCATATCCAACAGAACCTTCCAGAGCTTGTCACGGGGGATTACATCAAACGCTGTTTTTAAATCAATAAAGGCCAAATACAGGTTACCCTTTGCGACGGACACAGATTTCCAGCATACTGCGCAGAACCTGAAAACCTGGTCCATCGTCCCCACATTTTGCCTAAAGCCCGCCTGGAAGTGGGTCAAAATATTGTCTTCAATGAGCCATGTCCCTATTCTATTAACAATGACCCTGTCAACTACCTTCTGAATTGTATCGATTAGACTTATAGGTCTGTAGTTGGCAGGGTCCTCCCTATCACCTTTTTTATATATGGTTACAACCTCCGCGCCCTTCCATGATTTGGGAACAGGGTGTCCGTACATGAATAAATTCATTATACGAGCTATGAGGTTGGACCGTAACTTTGGGTCGTGCAGAAGTAAATCGCCCGGCACCCCATCCGGGCCTGCCGCCTTGCCGGGTATTATATTTTTGATAGCATCCTGCACTTCCCTGGGAGCAAAAGCTTCTATCTGCGTTTGGGTCTCCATGCTAGGTTCATTATGTGTCCCTGTTGTTTGTCCCGGATCTACTTCCCCACAATACAATTTTAAAAAATGGGAGTGCCACTGTTGTTCTGTTATATGATTTAGTATTGGCTCAGCCCCCCTTCTATCCAGTTTATTGATCAGGTTCCAGAACAGAGTTGAGTCTTTTGCATTGGCAGCAAACTTAAGTTGCTGCCATTGCTCCTCCTCCCAACCTCTTTTAGCTGATTTGATACTCCTACTATACTCCTTCCTGGCTAATCTTACTGCTATTGGGTCCTTTCTTTTGATGGAGGTTGTTATTATCTTCCTCTTTTCCTTGCATTCCGCCGTATACCAAGGAGTACCATTCATGGGTTTTCGATTTATTTTGGTAGGTCCCCTGCTCTCCTGAATAATAAAATAAATACCAATGTTATCTATTAGATTCTTGTAGGAATCAGCTAATTTAAAATCTGAAACATTAGACTGTGCCAGCCTGCCTGATGTTAGATCTCTAATCTCTGCTTGTACCAGCTCTTTAATACATTTTAACTTCCGGTTGCAATTTGTGGGGATTACTTCTTTAGTGATCATCACAGGACCATTCCTTATTTCAGTC
Organism: Lissotriton vulgaris; assembly: GCF_964263255.1. NCBI lineage: Eukaryota > Metazoa > Chordata > Amphibia > Caudata > Salamandridae > Lissotriton > Lissotriton vulgaris. The sequence goes on along the minus strand of NC_141694.1, from coordinate 648,088,167 downwards.
TCACTCCCCCAGTTTATTTTCCATACAGAGTGGGTTGTGATCACTATCCTGTGATTGCCTAACCTCCATATCCACTAGGCTGCCCCATGATTGGAAGTCCAGTAATATATAATCTCTACGTGATGGGCAACCTATTCTGTTGCATGTCATTGCCCCATTAGGGTCTGAAACAGTCCTCCCATTAGATTATGTTCTAATGATAGAGCATTCATTTGTATTGCTCTGGCCGTCCATTTCTTAATAGGATTTAAATTTAAAAGGGGAATGGACTGCCTCCAATCATCTATACTCAGCCCTAAGAGTTCCTCATCAGCTAAGGGCTCATAAGTGCAATTGAAGTCACCCCCTACTATCACTTTAGACTTTGGGGAAATACCCGCTAGTATCACATCTAGTAATGCTATTGTGGGTGAGGATTGACAACCCTGGGAGCCTCTAGCATATATACAGAACAATTCCAGTGTATTTCCTCCATTCGGGCTTTTAAGGGATATATATAATATATCATTTGAAGGTAAATTATGGACGGTGACAGCCGAATTCAGTGCCACACTAATCCATATATGTAGCCCACCTGATGGTCGTCCTCTCCCTACTCTGATTGCTCGGACGAAGTAAGTAGCATACCCATTTTTATGGAGTGGGATCATGCTCCATGTTTCTTGGAACATGCAGATATTAAATGTATCTATTAATTAGTTCCATTCTGGAATGGCTAGTTTTTTTTGCAGACCTGCTATGTTCCATGAAAGGAGATTGATGGTATTAAGGGCCGGAGCTATTCCCTTTGCTGTTACATAGGGTAATGTCCCTTCTCTGCTATTTCACCCATTGCTAATTTGTTCCTCCCTCCTACAGCTGTACTCATGTCCAATAGGAAATTCCACCTCCCTCTCAGCAGTACTTACAGTATGTATCTGTTTGGTCTCTCCCTCGTCTACATATCTCCCCTATCTCCAGTAACCTTAGAGCTTATTAGATTTAACTGAGTTGATGAAGGTCCCTTGTGGGTGTTTAAGTGAACCTTTATATTTGATGGAGATATGACCACAGGATGAGTCAGTCAACTCCATCTAAGGTGGTAAGGGCGGCAAACCTATTAGAGGTCTAGATGTCAAAGACTGAACCCCCCAGGATGTTATAATTAGGGTTAATGGGTCTTCGTTGGTGGGGGAGTAGTGACTTAGGGTAAAAATAGCTTAAGTCATGTATCCTAATCCCTTCTCCTCCACCCTCATGGTACCAGTCATTGATAAATGAAATAACCCTGTGATCTCTAAAATTAATGATTATCACATCACCTTGCGTATCTTTGGGCCTCTGCCCTACCCAGCCAAGCCTTCTCACATTTAAAATTTCCCCATTAATATTAGGGGGTAAGGGTCTATTCTTCCCTAACCAGTATATGACCTTATTTTTAAAGTCCGAGTACCCCTCCATTTTCTCTGATTTCAATTTGGGGACCCCTGTCAATATTGCAACATATGGTGCTGCTTCTGGCGGGAGATCTATATGTTTGATGGAGACATTTAAGATTTTGCCTCTCCCTCTCTCCTTTTCTATGTATATCCAGTGGATTATTTTGATGTTCTACGTTTTTTTTCCACTGAAGGAGTCTTGGATATTGTTGGGGGATTCGTTGTCTTCATGGGGCAATTGGGTTCTCCGTTGATGGAGGTATCCTTTTTAATGTTTTATTTCCTTTATTTGAGTCGCTCGGGCCAGGCTTTGCAACTAGTGTTAGTTTCCTAGTATCTTCTACTAGATCTTTTATTAAGGTTGTATTTGTACTACTAATAGCTTCCTCTATTGACTCCAAGTGTGTTGCTAGCCTTTTGACTCTTTCAACGAGGGGTAACAGTAAAGATTTTACTAACACCTCAATATTCCCCATTAGATCTTGGTTTGGATATTAGTGTCTGGTTGACGGCTGGCCCGAAGCTATAATCTCTGATCCTGTAGTATAGATAGTCGGGTGAATTTGAGAATTGTTAGGTATTTTAGCCTGCCTCCCCTTTTGACTGTTTTCCCCCCATGGGGATTATTAGACATTAAAGGGTGATGCATTAGGGATTCTTCTGGGATTCTTTCTAGGACAAGATCTGTACTGCTGTCTTTACCAGTATCGTGCCTATTGGGTTCAGATGTAGTAGTAGTGTCAAGAAGTGTAGAGGGAATACTAGTGTCGCTATTTGTAAATTTATCCTTATCGTTAATCGGGTTTAGGGTAGTTGCTTGTTGTATTAATCCCAACGAAGAGCGCCTATTGAAGATTTCTGTAGAAAGACGGCGCTCAGCGTTGGCAATTTCTTGTTCCAGCGCTGTGGCCACCTTTGTAATATACTGGTCTATTGTGCCCCTCAGGGACCCTCCCGGTAGGAATTTCCTCCCCTTATAGCCCCTAGCACCTCTTTAGGACATGGCCGACTGTATTATTATACAAAATTGCAAAGTGAATACAGGCTCAATACTAGTACATGCAGCCAAGGACGATAAGGGAAACAAGGCGATAAATAATGAGACCAAGGCAGGGTGGGGGTTGTGGGGTGGGGTTTTGTTCGATATTTGTTTCTATGGCCCTTTAGTCTTTCTTTCTTTTCAGTGTCGTCGTCACTCATGTTCTTTGCGGTATGTTTGGTGTTGAAGGGTGGGGGTTAGACTTGCTACCCGATGGGGCTGTGCCTACATTTCTCCTGCTACATTTATCTTGCCCCCCCAATGACTCCTTCATATCACTATTGTTTGCAGATATCCTGATTTGCACATTATTGTGGGACTGTGTATGATTGTGCAACACTTCCTTAGTTTCATATTTGAAAAATGAACCTCTTGAATCCTGATTTTCAGCTGTCGTGTATGATTACAAGCTACGCACAGTTATTTTATTATCCCGGGTCTTGAACTGCTATAATCACGTATAGTGCTTGCTTTACTTCAGCTATGTTTAGCGGCCGGCCGGGATGGTTGTAGGCCCATACCTGTAACTACATGTACTGCAAATAAAGGTTCAAAAAATAAATAAATAAATAAATAAATAATGAGACCAAGAATCAAAGTACCTTATTTCAAAATAGTCTGGTGTTCCAGGGAGTTTCACATTAAGAGACTGGGCCCGGCCTGGCCTCAGAGGGTCCGCCCTTTGCCCGGGCTTCACTCGGCGTCCGCCCGCACGCGTCCCGTGTTCGTGTTTATGGGTGTGGCTAAGTAGGGAGTGCTGGTGGGCGTGGCGGGAAGAGGACCCAGGTGCGGCTGGTGTCTCAGGCGCTTGGCTACCGGGTCCTCGCAGTCCCGTAGTGGAGTAGAGGTCTCCCAGTCTGTTTAGTCCCGGTAAAATACGTGCAGGCAGCGTCTCCCAGCAAGCAGGGCAACAACCAGCAACAAAGCACAATCCTCAGCCTCGAGCGGCCAGTATGTGATCTTGGAAGATGAGTAATTTCTTAACTCCTTTAAAAATGTCTTGCATCAGTCTTTGGAATAACGCCGCAGCCGATGCTAAACTATAAACGAAAAGGTACTCTTTTGAACCTAAAACACCCAAATGGTGAAATAAAGGTGGTGAGGTGTCTGCTTTCTGGATGCAAAGGTACCTGGTGGAATGCAGCGGATAGGTCAATGGTTGAAAATACTGTCATGCCTTTAGTTAGCGATAGCATCTCATTCATTCCAAGTAGATGGTATTGGTCAATTAGTATATTTTTATTAAGGTCGCGCAAGTCCATGCATAATCTAACTTTACCATTAGATTTTCTTGCGACCACAAGTGGTGCCACCCATTCGGAAGATTCTGTCGGTTCTATTATTTCTGCTTCAAGTAACATGTCAATTTTTGTTCTAACTTCTTCCTTAAGTGTCAAAGGAATGTGTCTTACCTTGTGTTAACAGGAAACAGCATCTTCCTTAAGTTTAATTCTGTACTGAAATCCCTTTAATTTACCTATTTTGCCATTGAATACTTTAGTGAACCTTCTAATTAAATCACTACTCCCAATCTTTTCCTGTTGTAATACTAGTACCGGTTCTGAACTGTTGGGGTTAAGGGTGATGCCAAGTTTACCCTGGTCTTTCCATCCAAGCACTGAAGGGCCAGTGACAGCTACATACAACTTACTGCTTGTTACTCTTTCCTTGAAAGTAAATTCCAGTTCCCTAAAACCCACCAGTTCAATAGGTTCGCCTGTGAAGGTTTTTAGGGTTATATCAGGTTTTTCCATGTGCCCTCCTAATTTCCTTTTGAATTTATCTTTCCACATTTCACGGTTGACTATGGTGCAGGGTGAACCGGAGTCTGCTACTATTTCAATGTTCACACCTCCAATATCCACCATGCACATGGGTTTCTTCTTTTTGCCGTTCACTGTTTTCTCACCTTCACTTATTTCAGTTACATTTAATACACATAGGTTGTAATCTAAGTCATCTGAAGATTCTTGTTCTTCCTCTTCTTCGTCCTCGACATACCTTACCTTCGCCCATTCTTTCCTTTTACATGCTTTTTGAAAATGCCCTATTAGACCACATTTAGTACATTTGTTATTCCTTGCTGGACACTTCCAGTCACTTTCCAAATGCAGGTCCTCCCAGATCTGGTGCACATGAACCAAAATAGCTTTGTTCCGGGCCGTGGTATCCCAGAATATCTGTTGCCTCTTTCACTTACAGGATCAAATAAAGGATCGGTTCCCACTAGCATCTTGTCATTGTCGATTTGGAGAAAGTATTTGACACTCTAACATGGCACTATCTTTTCACAGTACTCAACTCACATGGGGATCAGGCTCAGACTACTAGCCTACACCAAATTACTGTACCCCAAACCGACCTTACGGATCCGCCTGGGCCGCCTCATCTCGACCTCCTTACTGGTTGGCAGCGGAACGAGACAGGGATGCCCACTTTCCCTGTAACTGTTCGTGCTTGCAAGGAACCCCTTGCAATACAGCTACATGGGGAGGGTCAGGAGTAGGACATCCCACTTGCTGGCTGGACACACACTATGTCCCTATAAGTGGGCAACCTGCTCTTATACATACGAGACATAATGATGGACCTTACGCCACTTGGAGACACCCTAGCAGATTATAGCTCTGCTGTTGAACTCAGAGTCAACTGGGCAAAATCAGACATATACCCGATCTGCTGTGTGATATATAGCTCGGTGACACCTGCCTCAACTGGAATGCTTAGGTGACCCGGTACCTAGGGGTCTACCTCTACCATAATCCCTGGGTATTATACGAGGGGAACCTCTGCAAAGCCTTGGTGGGATTTAGAACCCTGGTGCATTTCTGGCAGTCCTTGCCTCTTGCCCCTATAGGCAAAGTCGCCTTGGCAAAGATACTTTACCCTGCCTCTTATATATTACTTTACGAACCTCCTGGTTATTCCACCATGTTCCTTCATTAAGGAACTAGAATCTCTACTCTGCACACTAATTTGGGTTGCCAGGTGCAGGCAGGTTCCTTTTACCAAATTGCAGCTGCTGGTGGAATGGGGAGGTCAGGACGCTCCCTCCTTACAGGTGTATTTTCTTGCAGCACAGCTCCAGTGGTTGTCCTGATGAATGGCTGGGCGCTATTTGGGGCAAAGCCTTCACCAAACACAGGCCCCTGTCGATATCAACGAACCTGGGCTTCTGCCTTCTGAAAGTTCTGCTCCCTTCCCCTTCTCTACCTCTAGTTGGTCTCCCTCATGGCCTGGGTTTTTACACTATCGGAGACCTGAGGGTCTGGACAGATCGCTTGGTGCTTCCAGCGTGTGACCTCTTTGCCTAAAGCCACCTCCTACCCTTCGACCAACTTGCCAAAGATCACGACCTTCCACCAGGGCTGTCCTCTTGCACAGACAGCTCAGTCACATGTGTCACGCCCTTTGGGACCACTCAGAGGGGGAATCCGCCACACATCCAGTTCCACAGACCATCCTAGCTATGGGCGCCGGCCGTCACCTAAGAAGCTGGCTATATAAAGCTTTACGTGAATTGATGACCATTGCGTCAACAATGAGAAGATGCTACACGACAGTAATGGGATCGGACACTTGAGTTTCCCAAAAACATCTCTTGCAACTCGTTTTAAAAACATACAATTCTTCATACTCCATAAGGCCTATTTAACCCTGGCTCAACTATATTGCTACTTTCCCGGAAGGCAGTTTGATTTCCCACGTTGCCGAGCTCATGACGCGGACCTCATGCACAACAGTGGTCTTGTACTGTCCTCCAGAATTATTATTATTAGACTTACGCCAGCAATACTGATGCAGTTCTTTGCTTTGTAGGTGACGTGATTATTTCATATAAACGCCCGATTTTTCATCTGGTACAAAATACGTGACTACTGGAGATATTGACATCTTCTGTAGGTAGGTGTAATGACATGGTGTGTCACTTTACAGCCCTTAGGTAGGTTTTCTGGAGTTGATTTGGTATTGATAGTGGTTTCTCTTTCTTCAGACATTAGGTTAATGCAGTGCATAACCTTATGACTTCCGGCTGGAGCCTTTGCTGTCCAGATTATATGTTTGTAATGTAGTGTGCTCACAGTGGTGGCACGTTGGTGTTGGTGATTTTGGTGCTGGTGGATAGTTTTAGTGTCACATTTGAATTGGGTGTCACAATTTCGGTTTCATTTTCCTTTGGAGTGGGTGGACGATACTATTTTGGCAGGGGTATTATACTATATTTATATATGTATTTGTTTTTAGATTATGTGCAGCGCATGGTCCTGAAGATGGTCCTATGGATTGTTATAACCAACTAAGGACCGAAACGCCGACGCTTGGCAACGTTTTGTTCATTTCTTGTTTCATCTTTTGATTGTTAAATGACCGTATTGTGACAAGTACTGTCTTGTACATGGTATTTATTTATTTTTCCATGTGTACAACAAACGTTGCCTTATACTACCAAGAAACTTGCTTGTCACTATTGTAGTATTTCTGTTACCAAATTTTAGATTTGTATATGAAAAAAGTATAAAGAAGAAAAAAAGATAAAAAGAATATTTCTAATAATAAAAACAGTTTAAATCTGTTTTCCTTGCTTCCGACTAAATAATTGACCGCTTTTGTGGCAATATGTAAATTTATTGAATTTTGTATAAACAATTCCTATAGGGACATTTGTGCAAATTGCTCCAGAATTATTGGCACTCAATCCGCACCACTCTACGCAAATTCATAAAACTATCAGACATTCACACATAGGAAGCATGCTTCCTAGGCAGATTTAAGTGTCAGAAACAACAGAAAAAACGCACCCACTCTGGTGCCCTAGCACTTCGACTCCCCAAAGGCACAATTACACTCCACTGGTGCTCCACCACAGCCCGCAGTGGATGTATGACGGGGAGTAGTGAGCAAATGGTGCACAGCAGAAGACACCCTCCGTCACAAGAAGGTATAACAGCTGCGTGTAGTATCCCTTTAACAGTGTGCTTCTGCCTTACTATGTTGTTTCCACCATCGCTCTAGAATTGTTCATGTTTGATATGTACATTCTACATTCTCTGTGTGGTGGTTGACCATTCCCCCTGAGTCTTGCCTACAAGTGGTTGTACAAGCTGTTTCCTTGGTACTGAATAAAGTACTCTTCTTCCAATACCTGTTTCAGTTTACTTCATAAACTGGCGACGATCGGGACCATATGAAGAAGAATTTATCATATGAGGAAGGACCCATCTGCTATTTTAAAAGAAGAAGTATTTTTTTTTTTTACTATTCCTGTCTAAGAAACCAAGGATCAGCGTTCACGCGTTTACAAAGGTATTTCATTTCTTGTTTTCCCTATGTGTAATATGATAGCACCAGCGGCTGCAATTTTGATATAGTGCTTTGATCGCACCGGCGGCAGTTCATCACAACGTGTGCCCCTAAACCGTTTTTTTTTTACTTAATGCGCATATCTTTATACTGCAGCGCGCAACGACCTTACGTTCACTAACTCTGCCTAATTTCAGTTTTCTACGGTGTTGTTTCCTTTATTTGTTTACTGGGACTTTCATTTTTACGAGAAATCACAGCGTTAACCTGTTTACGTTTGAAGCTGACCTGACATTCCATCACGCACTTCTTCGTGAGCTCTCCACGAGCTCCAGGTTCGCTTTAAAGTCTCCATTCCTGCTTCGCGTCTGCCTGCTCTACGTCAATTCATTCATGACGCATCGAACGCATCACCCTGCGTTCCTCACACGTAAAGGTCAAAGGCAAAGCGCTGCGTAGCGGCCATCTTCTCATCTATTTTTTTTACTTTGTTTTGATTTACCTCGTATTTTTGAAGTACTGCTTGAAACACGAAACGGTGGCGTTTTTTTTGTTTCTCCGTGTTGAATTAACGCTACGCTCAATGGAACTGACTTATTACTAGAGAACACAATTTCTACTTCATCGCATTTACCAAGAAACGAAATTGACTACGGTGACTACGTTTATTTTATTAATTTATTATTTTCGTTATCTATCCAAACAGTCAACCAGCCTGCTTACTTTGTATCTTTGCTCTAGTTTTCTACTGTATTATTTGTGCAAGCTTACCTTCTCTTACAGAAATGTCTAACAATATTGCTGCTCCATCTCATTTCCTACCTACTGCTGGGGATCCTAAGGTTGAATGGGACTTGTGGTATCCCACATTTCTGGCCTATGTGGATGTAGTGGAAGAGGACGGATGTTCTCCCAAAAGAAAACTGGCTTTATTAAAGAATTGTTTGGGTGGTGCAGGCCTTAAGGAATTGGAAAATCTACCTCCCATTGATGGAGCAGGCGATTTTAATATTTTTGAGATTGTGGTAAAACAGTTAGCCACTAGATTTGGTAGGAGAATAAATATAGTTATGGAGAGGTTTAAATTTTATTCCCGTGCGCAGAAAGACGATGAGTCAATTGAGAATTACGTAGCTGTGTTAAGAACTTTAGCTGCCTCCTGTGCATTTGAGACAATCAACTTTGAGCAAGTATTAAGAGACCAGTTGATGATGAAGACCAAAAGTAAAAAAATACAAGAACGGCTGTGGATGGGCACTGAGTCCTCTCTTAATGCTGTCATTAATATAGCTAAAGGGATTGAGCAATCGGAACTGTTTGTATCCGAGATCAGAAGTCATGATGTTAAAAGCAAAGTGGTAATTCCAGAGGTTGCTTTAGTAAAAGAGTTCCATAACCAAAGAAAGTTTCCCACTCCTCAGACTAGGTATTTTCCTAGAGATAATAGAGCCCCCGGTAAGAAAAATCCTATTATTTGTTATAGGTGTGGTGCGAATGACCACGTTGGCAATTATAAGGGTTGTCCAGCGTGGAATAAAATTTGTGTGAAATGTAAAAAAACGGGGCATTTCAGTAAAATGTGTAGATCTCCACAGAAAGTGAATTTGTTAACTGACCTCGACTATGAGGTCTCTGAGGAAATCCAAGAAATCAACACTCTGCTATGTGTTGGTGATTCTTCTTGTCCAGGATTTCCCAAGGACAAGGTTTTTATCAATGGCATAGAAATCACTATGCTTATAGATTCATGTGCTTGGTACAGCATAATTGGTAGTGACATTTTCAACAGGCATTGGAATTCCTCATGCTTATTACCATCTGATATTTGTCCTGGTGGGTACACTGGTCGTAAGATTGATTTGTTAGGATACATGTGGGCGGATATAGGATTTAAAGGTAATAACATCAAGGGAAAAGTTTACGTATCATCCAAGGGTGCCTCTCTTTTAAGTTGGCCACACCAACATGAGTTGAAAATCAAACTAGATCCCAATGCTTCCCCACCTGTATATATTGTATCCCCCGCTGAAGATGAATTTACTGTGTCAGTCAAGAACAAATTCCCTGAGATTTTTTCTGATGTTTTGGGTGAATTTGTGAACTTTAAACACAAAATCATCTTGAAAGAAAATGCAACACCAGTTCGACACAGAGTCAGGAACGTCCCATTGGCATATCGAGATAAACTAAAAGTTATCCTTTCAGATTTGGTGACTCGTGGCATCATTGAACCAACCGAGTCCTCCCCCTGGGTTTCTCCAGTAGTTTTGTCAATTAAAAGTAATGGGGAACTTCGTCTCTGTGTAGACCTCCGCAGTCTGAACACTGAAATTTGGGTGGACAGACATCCCTTACCTAACATTCACGAGCTAATTTCCACTCTTTCTGGTGCTTGCGTTTTCTCTACCCTAGATTTAGCCAGTGCCTATCACCAGGTTCTCCTCCATGAAGACTCCAAATTTCTTACCACGTTCATAACCCCGGAGGGTATGTTCCAGTTCCGTCGCATGCCATTTGGCTTAGCCAGCGCAGCGTCGGTTTTCCAACGACTCATGAAAGAAGTCTTGGAGGGTTGTAATAGTGCTATTGCCTTCCAAGACGACATCTTGATATATGGTAAAGATCACGAGGACCATGACAGGAATTTGGACAAAGTACTGATGTCTGTCAAAGCTAAGGGCTTGACATTGAAGCTTTCTAAGTGCAAATTTAGACAGAGCACTGTGGAGTATTTGGGTCACGAAATCTCCGCTCAAGGTATCAAACCTAAACTCAATCATATTTTAAGCATAACCAAGGCACCTTCCCCTAACAATAAAGAACAATTGGTGTCCTTTCTGGGTCTTACCGAGTTTTATAGCAAATTTGTTTCAGATTATTCCTCCAAAGTTCATGTTTTAAGACTGCTGTTAAAAAAAGATGCAAAATTTGTATGAAAGGATGAACACCAAACTGCCTTTGAGTCACTTAAAAAAGAGATTATTAATGCCCCCTTCTTGAGACCTTTTGACTTGGGTAGAGAATGCATCGTGTGTGTGGACGCAAGCAACGTGGGACTTGGTTCAGTTTTGATGCAAAAGCATCTAGGTGAGGAATATGTGGTCTCCTATGCCTCCCGCACTCTTCGTGGAGCAGAATTCAACTATTCCACTATAGAGAAGGAATTGTTGGCGTGCACCTGGGCTGTTGAACATTTCAGGCAATTTATTTGGGGAACAAGATTCCGTTTGCGTACAGACCACAAACCCTTGATAAGTATGTTGACCGCTGGCGGTGGTCGCACTTTGACTGCACGCTTGGCACGCCTGGCTGCTAAGTTACAGGAGTTTCAATGTGTGGTGGAATATGTCCCTGGTCGTTTAAATGTCCATGCCGACTGTATGTCCAGGCTACCTTGTGTTTCCTTAGTTACCACGGACTCTCTTCATGATGCGGATGTAGTTTTAACTGTTGATGATGTAAACGATGCCAGATGTAATACCACGTCCAGTATTATCTCTGAGTCAAACTGGCGGGATGCCATGTCTAAGGATGTTTCCTTATCCAATGTAGTGGATTTTCTGAAGCATGGGTGGCCTGAAGAGAGGAAACTTTCTGGCGATATCCTCTCCTTCAGCAAAATAAAGGAAGAACTCATGTTTGACCAGGGTTTTGTAACTAGGTGTGACAAAATAGTACCTCCCTCTAGTCTACGTGAAAAAATAATTTCTATGGCCCATGAAGGTCACATGGGGATGTCTAATACTAAGAGGCGTGTCCGTGAATTCTATTGGTGGCCTGGCATTGACAGGATGGTAGACAAATGGGTTAGTTCCTGTTCCCCTTGTTCCAGTAGTGATAAGTCGGCAAAACCTCTTGTTGCCAAATCTGACGTTTCACCTATTGAATATTCCATGTGTCCTTGGAAAAAACTTGGAATTGATATTGTCGGCCCTTTAGACTTGTCTGACAATAAAGCTGTGTTTATTTTAGTCTTAATTGATTACTTTTCCAAATGGCCGGAGATCAAGGTTGTGGACAGGACTGGCTCCTCTCAAATCATTGAATTCCTCGATGAAGTTTTCTGCAGGGAAGGGATTCCTGCTGAGTTAGTTTCTGACAATGGCCCACAATTCATTAGTTGTGAGTTTTCATCCTTTCTCGACAGATGTGGAGTCGTTCACAAAAGGGTGTCAAACTACAACCCTCAAGCCAATGGCCTTACTGAGCGCTTTAACAGGGTCATTAAAGAGTCATTACAACTTGCTATTAAAAGTAAATTGGATTGGAGGAAGTCCCTTCGTGCTTCTCTTCTTTCATATCGCACTTCCCCTAATTCGGTTACGGGGTTTTCCCCTTTTGAGTTATTAAAGGGTCGTAAACCTGGTTCCAAACTTCTACCCTGGTGGATGAAGGTAAAGATCCCCCCCTTGCCTAGTGCTGATCCTTCCTTGGTTAGAGACAAGGTGTTGAAGTATCAAGAGAAGATGAGAAGTAATCCCACTCGCCTTTCTAAACCTGGTATCAAAATTGGTGATTTGGTGCGGGTCAAGTTTGGTAGATCTTGTGGTTCAAGGTGGAACAAATGGTCTGATCCATGTAAAGTCACGGAAGTCTTCAGTAAGGCTGTCAGAGTGGATGGTGGCAAAGTGTGGAACTTTCGTAGAGTTTCTTTGTGTAGAAAATCCGATGTAACAATGAATTCTCTACCCTCCTCAAATTTTTCCATTGGCTCTAATTGTCATCCCTCTGATGACTGTCATCCCGCTCTGCTCGACACCTTTTGCAGTGATGTTCAACCTTCCTCGTGTAACAATGATGTTTTTGTTCCCAACATTGTTCCTCCTTCTCCCAATATTGTTGTTCATTCTGAACAGTTTTCCCCTCACAATTCTGTTCCTTCCAATGTTATACAATCTTCTGATGTACCTCTAAGAAGAAGTGCTCGCATCAGGTCAACTCCTGTTAAATTACGTGATTTCGTGCACTAGTTTTCCTTTCCGATGTTCATTTCTCTTGTTTTTTTTTTTGTTTCATTATGTTTTTTTTTTGTTTTTTTTAAAGGGGGGGAGGTGTGTAGTATCCCTTTAACAGTGTGCTTCTGCCTTACTATGTTGTTTCCACCATCGCTCTAGAATTGTTCATGTTTGATATGTACATTCTACATTCTCTGTGTGGTGGTTGACCATTCCCCCTGAGTCTTGCCTACAAGTGGTTGTACAAGCTGTTTCCTTGGTACTGAATAAAGTACTCTTCTTCCAATACCTGTTTCAGTTTACTTCACTGCGCAAACAACCTATCTCCCCTTAGTGGGTCACCCTGCTTACACACTTCCAGTGGGACGCATTATGCGCTCCACGCATACGCTATAATTACCACCCCAATCAGGGAAACCCACATTAACATTTAACCACAGTAGTCCTTCGTTCACTTTCGCACTCTTGGCATGACCCCACATGCCAACTCGCCTGCCCCCACCATGCTGCCCACAACACTCTCTGCAGATTGCCATCAGTACCATGCCCGCCCGCCACTCATCCAGACCCCTCCGTTCATTCCCAGTTGCGCATCAATGCTGATCTGCTGCAAGTTAAGCTCAGCATATACCAAGGACAATACTGACCTCTGTACCTACATGCATACTGCGTTGATGGCTTGTTTAAGGCATCCAGGCACAACTATACTGTACTTCCTGTCCAAGACTACTGTCTCTTGCTGTAAGATATCACGTACTAATGTTGTTTGTATAGTAAAAAACAATTAACATTTTTTTTTTAATGGTGATGTCATGCTCAAGGCATTTCACCAGGATGGACTGTAGTCTGTTGTAAAACTGTTCTTTTTCCTCTTCTTTGCTGTCATTTGTAGGTGCATTGCACTGGATAACTTTGATCCTCTTTTCCTTTGTGTGGAAAGTCACTGTGATGATTCTGGGACCGTGGACTTGCCAACCAATCAGAGCTCTGTTGGCTACTGGTGTTAGCATCGGTGCTACTCCCTGAGTATGTGAGGCGTTCTATCCCTCATGCCCATACTACAGCAGCATTAGGTGCCAGTCTTTTCTGTTCGGACAGCGTACATCTGGTGTTGCTCATGCCATTTATTTATTTACAGATGTTTTGCGGGGTGTAGAGCTGATAGGGGTTCACGTGCAACTATACAAGACCTTAAATCGTTATGTGAATGCAGGATATTCTGTCTGGTGGTCACACCCCAAGGTCCACGAGGTGGAAGACAAATGTCCATAAGGAGACAGGTCCTGCTGGTTGGCTATACATAGGTTACTGGAATAAATTCTTTAGATTCAAGGGGTGATGCACAAAAATGTATCTTTTTTTTTTAAAGTGATCGGAATGGCGCAAGAATTGAAAAACCGACATGTGTTTCGCCCATATGGCTATCCCGCCAAGGGATTTCTCAAGGCATATACACCGTAAATTATATTTGTCTCTGTCCTATCGGAACAGAAATAAAGTAATGGCCTGCGGGCGTCTCTATGGTCCGGTACTAACTTACAGGAGGAAAAAAACAGAGAGAAAAACAATTACTCAGGAAAAAGCTATGTTTTGAGCGTTTTTCTGAAGCTGAGATAATCATCTATATGGCGAAGGTCCACGGGTAGCATATTCTCCAGTACTATGAATCCTTGCAGGACAGGGAAGTCATGAATAAGATAGCTGTATTAGCGCTGGCTAGCGGAGTCCAATGTGTAGGTTTTTGTGCCAGGGTGATCGTCACCAAAATTATAGCAATGGTAATACACAGTTAAGCTTTAAAGTTGATTTCCTACCAAATAAATACCCTGGCACAAGTGGAGCAGGAGCAGCTGCTACACTGACTGTTCTCCAGATCTGCCCTTGTTACATTCCGTTTTACATCTCAACATTGTAATAGAGGATTCGTACCAGATGCCAATATAGGGACAAAATTAATAACACATATATTTCAACAGGTATGACTAGACAGAACAACGTCACAACAAGAAAGCTGTTAAGATTGATTTACAAAAATAAACGAAACCCTTTTAAACTAGAAGTTTCGATTTGTAACCATTAGATTCGCATAAGTATGCAGGACTCGTAGAGCAAGACATTCGCTTTTTTACTAAAATAGATGCACTTGGTAAGTAAATCTTCCACATGATGCCCTTATGATGCCCTTAAAGAGCAATACCGAGGAGCAGCAGAACTGAGAAGCACTGGAGTTTGAAATATTGCCGCGCGTACAAACAGGAAACCGGGCAGCTCGTGACGTCGGCCGTCCTTTCAGCATTCTTCTGTAAAGAACTTGAAGCTGTACAATCCGAGATGTACAAAAGGGATTTTGAGGCTGGCCGCTCAGCTGTACGAAGGCAAAGAAACCGGACAGACCACACTAACTAGGGCAGCACGAGTTTATATTATTCTCTTGTCTACGTCTATTGTATTGATGTTTCAAAACGGAAGTTGAATGATGTAATACTGGTTCTCAGCAAATAAGAATGCGCTCACTGAAACCGGAAGTGATGTACGGCACGGGATTCTGTACGTTTTTGGTATGCATGTACTTGCTGGTTTCTGTTCAGAGTGCTTTATTTAGGAGGTTTTGTGCTGCTCAGTACGCCATTTAGGTCATTCCGAGCGCTTGAGCACAAAGAGAGCGAAATATAGCGACATGCGAGCGCTTGTATTTTAAGGAACTCACATACAGTGCACGCACCTACTCTACGTGAAGGGTCTTATGTACATTCCCAACCTTTCCCTTTATGTTTAGAATGACGCTTATGGCTGTCGTTGGCTTTTTACAGTAGCTTGGAAGGGGTGAGAGGGCGCACTGAAGCCACATCAGCGGCTGGAAAGGGTGGCAATACAGTGACAACTCTGCTCTGGGGACTTTGGCTCCGCCCTTCCCCTGACACAGCAGGGACGCGTCACGTGCGTGCGACGGCGCCTCCGCTGATTGGCTCCAAGAGCCTGGCCTGGTAAGACTGTATGGAGTGAAGCCTGTGAGCCCGAGCCCGGGAAAACTAGAGGCCCAGCGACTGGCCCACCGGGGACCCGCCGGACTGTCCTCGCTGCTCCTTCCGACATCATATACAACGAAAGCTGGCTCAGAGCGGGTGAGCATGCGGGCCTCCCGTGTAGTACAGCCCTGTGCCAGGCTAGTGGCGGGGAATGCACCGGGTAGGGGAGGAGGGGCGGCCAGCAACAGCAGTTTTGTTTCTCGCTCACTGCGAGTATGGCGGGTTCTCTTTTCAGTGGAGAACAGGACGTTCACCTGCTCACTCTGGAATGCTCTTCACAGTTGATGCACAGCTCAACCACTGCTAACAAAACCAGCCGACTCAATAGACTGCACCACAGTCTCATAATCCAAACACTTCAGGATCACAGCTGCGTGGATATTGAGCACTAAACGGAATGAATGTCAGAGTGAATAATCACTTTAGGTATTTGCAATGCAGGACATTGTCCCAGTATGGCCTGGCTACAGAATGCAGTTATCTCAGACCGCCTCACACTAACTGTAAAAGGCTAACAGTCGTGTTTAATATGTATCCTAGTGCCTGGGCTTTTAACAATATCAATCAATCAATCACAGGCATTTATATAGCGCACTACTTACCCGGAGGGTCTCAAGGCGCTAGGGGGGGGGGGGGGGGGGGGGGGGGGGGGGGGGGGGGGAGGGGGGGGAGTGCTGCTACTGCTCGAATAGCCAGGTCTTGAGCTTCTTCCTGAAAGAGAGGTGGTCTTGGGTCAGGCGCAGGTCGGTCGGTAGGGAGTTCCAGGTCTTGCCGGCCAGGTAGGAGAAGGACCTTCCTCCTGTTGTCGTTCTTCGGATGCGGGGGACGGCGGCGAGGGCGTGGCTGGCTGATCGGAGATGTCGTTTGGGAGTGTAGAAGTTGATGCGGTTGTTGAGGTAGCTAGGGCCTTGATCGTGTAGGGCTTTGTGTGCGTGGATGAGGAGGCGGAAGGTGATTCTTTTGATGACGGGGAGCCAATGCAGGTCTCTCAGATGTCCGGAGATGTGGCTGTGTCGTGGGATGTCGAGGATGAGTCTGGCTGAGGCGTTCTGGATCCGCTGGAGTCTCTTCTGGAGCTTGGCGGTGGTTCCGGCGTAAAGGGCGTTGCCGTAGTCCAGTCGGCTGGTGACGCAATATGTTTCCATAATGCGTGTTTGAACGCAAAGCTCAAGCTTTGCGCGTGAAAAATACAGGATTGCACCTCATATAAAAAAATGTAATGTGATCGCCAATAAATCCCCTCTACTTTCAAAATAATGCAAATCTCCATCTGACAATTGTGACTATATGAAATCGCACAACGAACATTGTTAATAGCCTAAACAATACCATGACAAAGTGGTTGCTTAAACCAGCAGCCCAAACTGTTTATTTGGTCCTAACACCCTACTAGTTCTTTCAGAATTTGTTTTTGCTTTTTAAACACAGCCATCTGATAAGGTGTGCATAAATGAACTTTTAAAATCAATTATAAAGCCAAAATCGGGTTCCTATCGCAGCCTGTCATTTATGGGGTGATACCGGAGTGTGGAGGGCGGTCCTTAATCTTGTATGGGTTGTGGAGTAGCCTGCTACTCACCAAAAAGCACTTCAACACCTCATCAGGGGTAGCAAATGCTATATAAATGCAAATCTTTTCTCTTTATTTATAAAGTTTTATGTAGCGCTAGCTAGACCCGGGAGTATCAAGAGTGCTTTACATCCACAAAGGAAAAGAAAACATGTAGTACTACATCGCAGGACATGAGGATGCACAAATATATAAGCAAAGGCATCATACTTATGTATACAGTGAAGGGGAGCAGATGCATGTGGTTGAAACAGTCAGATAACCACCATCTTTGAAGGTCAGAGTGAGTGGGGAGTCCATTAGGTTATTGATGCCTAGGTTGGTTGATTTGGTCAGTAAAGTATTGGTAAGAAACAGGAGTTTCAGGTCCTTTTTTGAAGCATGAGAAGGAGGGGTTGCATCTGAGGTCATTAGGGAGTGCGTTCCACATCCTGGAAACGTTCCCAGAGAAGGATCGGTATTGGGTCCTTTTCTTTCTCAGTTTCGGGGGGATGAGAAGAAGTGAGTTGGTGCTTATCAGAGTTCTGGATTTTCCTGCTTTTACCAGTTTGCTGTTTAGGTAGTTGGGGGATTGGGCGTGTGTGTGATGCAGGCCAGTTTGTAAATACATCTACCTTCCAAGGGAAGCCAGTTGAGTGATTTGAGGGTAGATGTGATGTGTTCAAATCTTTTTACACCAGTTATGAGTTAAGCTGCCATGTTAAGGACTGACCTTAGTGGGCCTAGGTGAGCTTTTGGTGAACCTGTTAGGAAGGCATTCCCGTAATCCAGTTTAGAAAGGACTAGGAATTGTACAATTGTATTGAGATCATCCTGGGGAACGAAAGATTTAATTTCTTGAGGAGTTTAGAGAGTAAAGTGCACCTTTTGCAGAGTTCTTGATGTGGTCTTTCATTGACAGGTTCTTATCCAGGGTAATGCCTAGTGACTTTACTGAGTCGGATAGGACGAGGGAGCAGTTTAGATCATCAAGATTCTTGAGCCAGTCTTGAATAGGTCGTTGGTTACTTTTCGGAGAGAACAGTATTAATTCCGTTTTGTCCGGGTTTAGCTTTCAGTGGTTTGCGTTAAACCAGGTTTGGATCTTGGTTAGCGTGACATTGAGGTGTTGGACTTCACTGGGTGAATTGATTTTGTAGTATATTTGTGTGCCATCTGCATAAAGGTGGTATTAAACCCCTGCTTGTTTCAGAATAATTGCAAGGGGTTCCATGAAGAGATTGAAGAGGGACAGTGAGAAGATCGATCTTTGCGGGACTCCAAGTTTGACTTGTTTTGGTACTGAGAGGCAGGAGTTGATTTTAATTAGTTGCGAACGGTGCTGAAGGAAGGAAGTGAACCATTCTAGTACTGTGCCATTAATGCCAGCTCGCTACAGAGTCTCAGGTATAGCTGGGTGAGTTATTGTGTCGAATGCTGTTGATAAGTCAATAAGGATGAGGAGACAGGCCTCACATTCATCTAAGGCTCTGTGGATATCATCTGAAATATTGAGCATCGCTGTTTCAGTGCTAAAACCTTTCCTGAAACCCGATTGAAAGGTATCAAAGAGGTTGAAGTCATCAATATGTTTGTTGAGTGGTTGAAGAACACACTTCTCTAATGTTTTAGCTAGGAACGGAAGGTTGGAGATAGGTCTGAGGTTGTTGAGCTTGTTTGGGTCGGCTCCTGGTTTCCTGAGTATAGGGGTGATTTGTCCTAGTTGTAGGGAGTCTGGGACACAACCTGGTGTGAGAGAGGCGTTGATGTTTTTTGTCCATGAAGGGGCAATGATGTGGTTGTTTTTTTCTATTGTGGATGGGAGGGGGTCCATAGTGTGGGAAGTAGGCTTTAAGCTGGCAATTATATTGAAGACTTTGATTTCTGACATGAGTTCTGAGTATGACCAATTAGCGCCATTGTTCAGTTGGAAGTGGGCCTGTTTGTCCGGTGTATGATTTCGATCTGTTTGGTCAGGAGTGGTTAAAGGGGGCAGGTTGTGAGGTAGGGGGAATTTGAGGTTTGGATGAAGGAATGCTCAATTTTTGTGACTTTATCTGTGAAGAAGCTGGCGATTTCTTCGCATCAATCCTTGGTGGCTATTATTTCTTTTGGGGAGTGTGCCATTTTTAGGTCACGACTATTCTATCCCGCAGGGATAAATAGACGAGAGTAATGTAGTTGAAACAAACTCTCTGACCAAGAGGATTCCAAGCCGGATTCCTCCCAATGCATGTTGTCTAATGGACCGCGACGCTTCGCCAGGCGCGCGCTTGGCCTCACCCACACCTCGTTCCCTCTCACCCGCTTGCTCCCCTGCTCTCCTGCCCCCCCACCCGACTTGAAAGGAAGCCTCGCACACCAACATTTGTCTCTCACCCCCTCTTCAGCAATGCCGAGCCAGCCACTTCACCCGCTCAGCAGGTCATAAACAGGACCATCTGCTTTTCTGCAGAGCCATGACGCTGCAGCTCGCCCCCCACCCCCCTCCCGCATTCACATCTGTTGCCCACGTAGCCGAACGATACTGCAGATTTCTAGACAGCAGAAAGCTCTTTTGCCTTTCTTGTGTTTTATGGCAGAGTCTCTTGCCTGCTCTATGCTTAGATAGGTATCCTGTCGTCATTCTCACTGCACTTTGCATCACTTTCTCCAGACAGCCGAGATTCCCTCCGTTTCTTTTTCATGTGGGAATTAAGATCTCTTCGGAAAGGTGCTGGTGGTAACAGGGTGCCACAGCTGCACAGAACTGTGAATGCGTCTAGCGGGTAAAGGCTTCTCGGCTCATTTCCCTATTTCGAGCTCCAAAGACTGTTTTCATCTTCATCTTTTATCTTTCTACACAATACCTTCCCAGTACCTGGGACCCACACACGCTTTTTCACCACCACTGTGGTTTGCAAGCAGGGCATAAGCAGGATAATTAAAGGCTAGAATGCATCAATGACAGGCTATAGTCAGTAGTGCAAAGGGCGTTTTTATTCTAAACCTTCAGTTTCCTGTCACTGGCCTGGAAGAGCTTTGATCTCCGAACCTACCATTTTTAGATTGGGTTTTCCTGCAGGTCTGCGGTGTATTTCTTCTTCGTTCTGGGAAAGCTAGACTCTCTTGGCATTGGACGCGGCAGCCATTTTTAGGGAATAGGTTTGCGCGCCGCATGATAGGCTGAGCAACCAAAACTACAAATCTGATCTGGTGCTGGTCTCGGCCTCTGCTGAGCAGCATCTCACCGAGAGGTTACCAGTGATATCTCCCTCTAGCACAATGGCAATCTTGAAATCCAAAACAAGATCTGCAGATTACATTATTACCACCAGGTAATTCCTATTGTATTGTGCGTGTCTGTCTCTCACAACTCCTTCTCCATTACACCGAGAGGTGCTGCGCCCCGAGACAAGAGCACCTCTCTGGTCACTCGTGCACAAAACCAACATGCTTTCCACAAAGCAGCACAGCAGGTACATAATCACTCCCGTCCCCCGCAGGATAGCATGCTTGCTACCTGTCAGGAAATGAGCTCTGGCGACCCACATTGGGAAGCAAAGTACTGTATAAATGCGACAACACAAACGGGCTCCTTTGCTGCCGCTCTAGGGAACGGTCACTTGTTTTTGCGTGGTGGTGAAACAAAACCAAACTGCTTACTGCTTTAACATTTTTTTGCGCGCGTGTTTGTTTTCTTTAATGGCGCCCGAATTGTCTTCATCTTTCACAGTTGTTTGTGTGCGCACTTGGTTTTATTTAATGCCTGTGAAAGATAACAGAACTGTGTTCAGCTTTCACAGTTCTTTGCTTAATACTTGTTTTTAATCTTAGTGAGGTTCAGAAAACATGCCTCTTTTGTTGAAACCACCCTCCTTCTTTTTATAATACTTAAAACATTGTAGCAGTGTTCTGAAAAATAATTTTTTATTGCAGTTGAGTACACTCAACTTCCCACTCCCCTACAAATTCGTCAACTCCCCAGGTCCATCACCCCTTCTCTGAATAGAAGCCGTCTTTGCAGTGGCTTTCAGAGCCACAAGGAGCCAGACACACAATTCTATTACATTTTCAGTGCTATCTTTGCATGCCGGCTGCCCCTCTTCTTGGCTCACTGCACAAGTGTTACTGGGACAGAGAGGGGGCACAGCATAGACAAAGGGGTCCCCCAAGTGGACAATAGCAACTGCGTCGCGGTCCGCCATGAGTGTATTTAACATGGACAGCATTGTTGTGGAGGCTTCGTGCAGGCCTCCAGATGTCGCAGCCCCACTCTGCTGTCATTTAGTGCCCATGCACCTAACTTCTAAAGTCACCGCCTGTTGTGTCCCCAGGGCAGCTCCCTCTTTGATAAAACCGGAGAATCAAAGGCAAGATGTCGTAAAACCTTGTGCTGCAGTCCGGACAGTCTTCCGCTCTGTGAAAGCGCGGAGTCTCCTTTAATTGTCCACAGACAGCTGCCGAAGTGAATCTCGTCACATCTGTTTATTTCCAAAGCCCTACTTCCTTCCTTCTGGCAGCTGTAGGGTGCCGCCAATAATGTGCCGTGGATCCTAACACGTTTCAACCCCTTCTAATGTATATAAAGCAATACCTGGTCGATAATTAATAGTGAAAAATCCAGTGGCTCTCAATATTAAAATATTTTACTTGGCGCTGACGCTAAAAGGTGGTTTTAAATAAAGAAATGTTGTCCCGTGGAATGGATTACAAGTAGAAGACAAAGAGGTGAACGGCTTACCTTTGTTTAAGCAATTTGTGCATGGTTTTGCCACACAGACACACAGACACCCCCCCCCCACGCACACATCCACACACCAGCATAGCAAAACAAAACATAGAATACCATAACAAAGCATAACATAACAAAACATAGTATAGCATAACAAAACATAGCCTAACAAAACACAACAAAACATAGCATAGCAAAGCATAGCATAACAAAACACAACATAGCATCACACAGCTTAGCATAGCATAATAAAACAAAGCACAGCATAACAAAACATAGCATAAGATAGCATAGCAAAACAAAGCATAATAAAACACAACAGCACATAGCATATCATAACAACACATAGCATAGCATAACAAAGCATAGCAAAACAGAAAAGCATAGCATAACAAAGCATAGGATAGCAAAACATAGCAAACCAAAGCATAGGATAGCAAAACATAGCATAGCATAACAAAACGTAACATAACATAACAAAGCATAGAAAAACAAAACATAGCATAGCATAACAAACCACAACATAGCATCACACAACTTAGCATAGCATAATAAAACAAAGCACAGCATAACAAAACATAGCATAAGATAGCATAGCAAAACAAAGCATAATAAAACACAACAGCACATAGCATAGCATAACAAAGCATAGCATAACATAACAAAGCATAGCATAACATAACAAAGCATAGCATAGCAAAGCATAGCATAACAAAACACAACATAGCATCACACAGCTTAGCATAGCATAATAAAACAAAGCACAGCATAACAAAACATAGCATAAGATGGCATAGCAAAACAAAGCATAATAAAACACAACAGCACATAGCATAGCATAACAAAGCATAGCATAACATAACAAAGCATAGCATAACATAACAAAGCATAGCATAACATAACAAAGCATAGCATAACATAACAAAGCATAGCATAACATAACAAAGCATAGCATAACATAACAAAGCATAGCATAGCATAACGAAACATAGCATAGCATAATAAAACAAATCATAGGATAGCAAAACAAAGCATAGGATAGCAAAACAAAACATAGCAAAACAAAACAGCATAGCATAGCATAGCATAACAAAACATAGCATAACATACCAAAGCATAGCAAAACGTAACATAGCATAACAAAACACAACACCTAGCATAACAAAACATAGCATAACATACCAAAGCAAAGCATAGCAAAACATAGCATAGCATAGCATAACAAAACATAACATAACAAAACATAGCGTAACATAACAAAACATAGCGTAACATAACAAAACATAGCGTAACATAACAAAACATAGCATAACAAAACAAAACATAGCAAAACATAGCATAGCATAAGAAAACATAGCATAGCAAAGCATAGCATAGCAAAACCTAGCATAGGAAAAACTAGCATGGCAAAACACAGCATAGCAAAACACAGCATAGCAAAACATAGCATAACAAAACATAGCATAACAAAACATAGCATAACAAAACATAGCATAGCAAAACAAAGCATAGCATAATAAAACACAACAAAACATAGCATAACAAAACACAACAAAACAGCATAGCAAAACAAAACATAGGACAGCAAAACAGCATAGCATAGCATAACAAAAAATAGCATAACAAAACAGCATAACAAAACACAGAAACACATAGCATAACAAAACAAAGCATAGCAAAACACAACAAAACATAGGATAGCATAACAAAGCATAACAAAACAACAAAACAGCATAGCAGAGCAAAACATAGCATAGCATATCAAACATAACAAAGCATAGCATAGCATAACAAAGCATAGCATAGCAAAACAAAGCATAGCATAATAAAACACAACAAAACCTAGCATAGCACAACAAAACCTAGCATAACAAAGCATAGCAAAGCATAGCATAGCATAACAAACAACAGCATAGCCTAACAAATCAAAGCATAGGATAGCAAAACATAGCATAGCATAACAAAACAAAACATAGCATAGCACACAGCATCACTCAGCACCACCACAGCATCACTCAGGGGCACCACAGCATCACTCAGGGGCACCACAACATCACTCAGGGGCACCACAACATCACTATGGGCTACAACAGCATCACTGAACGCCACAGCATCACTCAGCGCCACCACAGTTTAAATCTGTGCAACCATTCAACAACTGGTTCAAATATGTTCTCTCAATGTTTCAAGCTTTATTACAAATGTCACAAAAAGATGTTAATATTTCACTTCTGTTCTTGGATTTTCGTCACAATAAAATACACTGAACATAATCTTCACAAAAGTTATTTACAAAAGTTTAAGCTATTGCCATTATAAATTACAATAACTTCTATTTAAGTATTAATTATTAAATTTGTTTTAAAGCCATTTTTATTTGTAATATCAATACATGTAAGTCACGTAAATACAACACATATTGCATTACAAATGCTATAGGTGTCACATTTGCGAAAGTAATAACTATTGGCATTGTAAATGACAAAGCTATCAAGTCAAAATTTCGCTATTTTCAAAACCAACACATGAATAAAAAATTTGTCATTTACAATACCAATAGCTCAAACTTTCCTAATGCGAGACCTATTGCATTGCAAATGCTTGTTTTGACTTTTAACTATGTTGAAGAGTTCTCTAGGCCTGTTCTTCGCATGGTCTAGTTGGCTGCGGAAGAACGTGGCCTTTTCTCTAAAAATGTTTTTTTTAATGCCAGCCAGGTGGACCTAAGTTGCGCTAGGTGGTGAGTCGAAGGGTTTAGCCTCCAAGCACTTTCCGATTGCCTGAGTTGTCTTTTGTTATTAAGATCTGCATTGAACCAGGATTTAGATTTTGCAGACCTCAAATTTTTGAGTTTGAGTGGCATTACTTGATCTAACACCTCTGTCATTGGGGAAGTAAAGTGTGCTGTGAGGTCATTGGCCGTCATATTGGAAGGCTGGGGTTGTAGGTGGGCATGAATTCTGGATTCCAGTTCGGATTTAGGGACTCCTTTTGATGTTCCTGGTCCAGTGCCTAGGTTTGTCAGATCGTATTGGTTGGTTTCTGCCATGTGAGTCAGTATTAAACAGTATGAGGTGATGGTCAGACCGGTCAATGGGAGATATCGATCTCAGAGAGACCAGCTAATTTTTGGTGATGATCGTATCCAGTGTTCCTCCTTTGATGTGTGTTGGTTCATTGCAGTGTTGTTTGAGGTTGGTAATTTCAAGCAGGTTGGACAGGTTCTGGACTGTGGTGTCTTCTGGGTTGTTCCAGTGGATATTGAAGTCACCCAGGAACACATTTCCCGTGTCGGTTAGGGAGAAGTGAGTTATTAGGTCAGTTAGTTCTTCAGTGAAAATGGTACGTTCACCAGGAGGATGGTAGATGGTGTGAAATTTGATGGGCGTGGTGGTGCCTTTGATGTTAGTTAAACACCTAGGTACTCAAGAGTCCGGTATTCTCTGGATTTTAATCTGTTAAACTGTATTCCTTCTTTGTGGATGATAACTAGACCGCCACCTGTTTTTATCGGTCTGTCGTGTCTGATGATGTTTTAGCCTTGAGGGGTGAGAAGGTCTAGGATGGGGGTAGATTGGTCATTGAGCCAGGATTCTGTGAGGAATGCGATGTCTATTTCTTCCGCGAGTATAACTTTAGCAATATCTTCTATCCCTCCACTATGTTTCTCAATCCAAATAACAGACCAACATATCCACTGCTCAAATCACTTCATATTTCACCATACAAATTCACCACCAATCCTTTATGGGTTCTGGAGTAGCGTGCTACTTGCCGAAAATGCGATTCAACACCTCATCGGGGGTAGCAAGAACTATATAAATGCCAAACCTTTTCCCTTTTCTATCCCTCCACTATCCTTCTCAATCCAATAACAGACTGACATATCCACCGCTCAAATTACTTCATATATCACTATACTAATCCACCACTGATTCATTATCGGTTCTGCAGTAGTGTGCTACTCGCCCCAAAAAAAGCTTCAACGCATCATCCGGGGTAGCAAGAGCTATATAAATGCAAACCTTTTCCCTTTTTTCTTTTTCAATCCAAATAATTGACTAACATATCCACCACTCAAATGTCTTTCATATTTCATACTAATTCACCACTAATTCTATATGGGTTCTAGAGTAGCCTGCTACTCGCTGAAAAAGCGATTTGACCCCTTTTTGGGGGTAGTAAGAGCTTTATAAATGCAACTACAATACATAACTCATTTTAAGACCCACGCTTACTTGATATTAGGTTTCTGTTTCTGCAAACGTATCATGCAGGCAGTCTGTAAATCAGCAATGCCTGTGTGGGATTTAAGAAAAGAATGCTAAAAGTGCATTATTTCGAATTTAGATCATGTGTGCTGTTCGCTGGTATAAGTAGCCAAGCATAAGAATGTTGAAAGTGACATTTAGAAGTGTTGCTATATTCCTGAAATATTTTTATTGATACAATTTGACTACCATCCCTGGGTTTAAATATACTGCAGCATTTTATGGGAGCACACCTGCATTTCGGTTTTGAAGATTAGAAAATTGCCACAGAATCCACAGGTTGAGTGTAACTTTATGGAGCCCGTGTTGTCCCAGGAAGTTATTGTTCTTCTACGAAATACCAGTAGGCTGAACCTTTTTATCTTTTGACAATTATTCTGCTAAGTATGTATCCAGGCTGATCTAGTGTTTGACTTGGTTATAGCTGCTACTTTACAAACCTGTATTTGTCCATCAGATTTGCAGCCTGATCTGCGACTGAACTGGCTTTCGAGTAAATTTCCTCACTCTTGTGTACCAGCTTGTGCAAATTTACCTCAGTGGAAGCGGTCATCTGACGGCAAGTGGCCGATCCTAAAGCTATTTAGCTTTTATTGTTTTTCCTGTGAGTCTTTGTGATAATTGGTTTCCCAACGCTATCAATCAATCAATACATTTGTAGAGCGCACTACTTACCCGTGAGGGTCTGAAGGCACTGGGGGGAGCGGGGGTGCTGTTACTGCTCGAACAGCCAGGTCTTGAGAAGTCTCCTGAAGGCCAGCAGGTCCTGGGTCTGTAGTAGGCGGATGAGGAGGGTGTTCCTGGTTTTAGCGGCGAGGTGGGAGAATGATCTGCCGCCGGTGGTCGCTCGGCGGATGCTGGGGACGGTGGCGAGGGCAAGATCAGTGGAGTGAAGCTGGCGGTTCGGGGTGTAGAAGGTGAGTCGTTCGTTGAGGTACGCTGGTCTGGTGTTGTGAAGAGCTTTGTGAGCTTGGGTGAGGAGCTTGAAGGTGATCCTCTTGTTGACGGGGAGCCAGTGCAGGTCTTTCAGGTGGGCTGAGATGTGGCTGTGGCGGGGGATGTTGAGGATGAGGCAATCAGAGGCGTTCTGTATGCGTTGTAGTCGTTTCTGGAGTTTGGTTGAGGTTCCTGCGTAAAGGGCGTTGCCGTAGTACAGTCTGCTGCTGACGAAGGCCTGGGCGACTGTCTTTCTGGTACCGGTGGGGATCCATCTGTAGATCTTGCAGAGCATGCAGAGGATGTTGAAGCAGGAGGAGGAGAAGGCGTTCACTTGCTGGGTCATTGAAAACGCGGAGTCCAGGATGACTCCGAGGTTGCATGAGCTGTTAGTGGGCGTCGGTGCAGCTCCCAGTGCCGTCGGCCACCATGAGTCATCCCAGGCGGAGGGGGTGGCTCCGATGATGAGGACCTCCGTCTTGTCAGAGTTCAGTTTCAGGCGGCTGTTCGTCATCCATTTGGTGGAGGTTGGATTTGGTGGTGGTGGGGGCCTTGGTGAGGGAGAGGATCAGGTGGGTGTCGGCGAATGAGATGATGTTGAGGTCATGTGATCTGGCGATGTTGGCGAGCAGTGCCATGTAGATGTTGAAGAGTGTCGGGCTGAGGGGCGATCCTTGGAGTACGCCGCAGGTGATCTTGGTTTCTTCAAAGCGGAAAGGGGGGAGGCGGACACTCTGGGTTCTGCCGGTGAGAAAGGAGGTGGTCCAGTCCAGTGCTTGGTCGCGGATCCCTGCGTTGTGTAGGTGTGTGCAGAGGGTGTGGTGGCAGACGGTGTCGAAGGTGGCCGAGAGGTCCAGGAGGATGAGGGCTGCGGTTTCTCCGTTATCCATCATGACCCTGATGCCATCGGTGGCGGCGATGAACGCTGTTTCGGTGCTGTGGTTGCTGCGAAATCCGGATTAGGATGAGTCCAGGATGATGATCTTTTTGTTGGAAATGTTCTAACACAATATAGTTTACCTTCGGACTAATTAAGGTAGGAACTGATGTCAGTTTTTAGGTCTCGCCTGAGACAGCACTCATGCACTGCTCTGACAAGACTCTTAGTAAGGGGGCTTCAAAAAGCTGACCACATACTTTTTATGTGGCCTGAAGTGTGCGGTTTCGCGCACGGTTACGCGCATAGGTGCCATCTGGCTTTCCTCTCTCGTCATGGCTCATTAAGCGCATCGCTCACGGGCACCATTACAGCACGCTCACATCGCACACCACTCGCCAGACGTGCCTGGACATTTTAAACACGCACACAAAGCTACCCAACAATAAACTATTGCGCTTGCCAAACTTCTTCGCACACTAAACAGACAGGTGAAATACGGCTTCTTTTTCTGGTTCTTCTTTTACTGTGACAAGCACTCGTGTGGCGTGTGCTTTAAAATATCCGGATTGCTGCACCCTTAAAGCGCTCGCACATTGCACACCACTCGCCAGACGTGCCTCCTTGTTTTGAATGCTTCCTGGACATTATAAACACGCACACAAAGCTACCCAACAACAAACTACTGCGTGTGCCAAACTTCTTTGCACACTAAACAGACAGTTGATTTATGGCTTCTTTTTCTGGTTCATCTTTTACTGTGCCAAGCACGCGTGTGGTTAAAAATATCCGCATTGCTTTAAAATATCAGCATTAGTTATTCACTCCTGCACATTTGGAGGAAGTTCTTTACCACTGTAACTAGCAAAGACGCTGTGTCACAGGCAGCATCATTCCGCACCACCACAGCATCACTCCTCGCCAACACACCCTCTGATTGTTTATGCCCCCTCAAAAAAAGCTTTAACAAACAACCATTGGAATAGGCAGAAACAAGTTGCCAGCATTGCAAGAAGGAAAGAAAACATAGGACATTTTTTATTGTAAATACTTTTTTTAATATGGTCGTTCAGTTGTACATAATGCCTTCTTGGTCATATATAAGGCCTCTGACACTTTTTTATTATAACTTTTCAGCATGCTGCACAGCAGCCACACTTCTCTACAGCACAGCTTAAAGACATTGGCAAAGTCAATAGCTCTGGCTAAACACTTATAAGGCCCCAAATGCGAGACCTATTGGCTATGACAATGTTGGTTTGCTAGGCCAGGAGGAGTGCATTTAATTCTGCAATTTGTGCAGTGGATTCGCCCAAGAGCTTTAGATGCATGTTTCCGATTTTAAATTCTAAACCCTAAACTTCCTTTGTACTGTTGCACAATTCGTAGAATACCACTGTTTCGTTGCTGTTGCTTGCTGTCCTGAAACATCAGATACAAATGTTGTGATTTCAGGAATTACCTGATGCTATTGTTTTAATGTAGTATACGCTAGTACTGGCCTGACTTGCTATCTATTGTATCCAGTTGATCTATAATGCACCTAAATTTGAAATGCTTACATTAGTTTCTCGTTGGATGGTATTGGTGCTACTATAATTACTTTACTTGGGCTGTGACTCGCACTTTAATAATTGCAGCTTGTATTGCATATAGTATTTTTTTGTATTGTAGCAAATTGCTCCTCCACTGAAGTGCACAAATGTGATTTGTATGCAATTGGTACGGTTTACCTTTCATTGGAAACTGTGTGTATATCTTTAATTGGCTGGTAACTAATCTGACCACTGGATTAAGAGTTTTTTTATTTCTAAATGTGCTGCTATATTATGTGGATTTGTAGAGTGCGCTTATCACTTAAGTGGTATCCAGGCTGTTATAAGTATGTCTCTCTATAAGTCTCGAGTATTTGCACATGTTGTTGTTTCCAATAATTTGTGGCAAATGTAGGTATGATCATCTGATATAAGGGTCTAACTCCACACAATGCGGCAAATGCATTCTGCTAAAATCCAGGAACCCATTTATGCCTGCAATTCACTCAGGGAATTGGGAGGCTAAAACATCCAACATTTTTCTAAGTACTCAGGCACACGCCTTTTCCCTTTCCTAGATAATTTTATCCTAAAAATATTGCATTCAAAATACATATTTTAGATTTCTTGAAATATAGTTTATAGCTTGCTTCAGTTAGCTATATAACTATACTGTCAACATGTTGTTGGTGTTCTTCCAAATCATCATCTGTAATGCATACGCAGGGCCACTGGAATTACGTGGGAGGAGAAGGCCATATTATGTGGCAGTTGAGTAAATTATGTAGCAAGAAAAAGACTAATTATGCTGAATAATGTGGCACATGTAATAGTATTACTTCATTATTTCATCGTTTCTAAACTTGTTAACACTGTTTTTTCTTAACATCTGCAGATTATGTGGCAGATGATGGATTATGTGCTAAATGCAGAAAATCTATAAGTATGCCAAAAACGCAGCAGCCATACAATAGCTTAATTCCAGTGGCCCTGTTCATACGTCATCAAGATGACTCTCTCAGTAGCTTTTCAGTAATTCAATTATTGTAGCAGATAATACTCTTAGACTGTTTTCCTACCCTGGGGAGTCTTGTAAAACCAGTTTAAACCCCATCTAATGTAATGAGGTAAAATAGGAAGATAATGGAGTCACTCCTTATGCAAAAGATAATCCATTCAATATATATCCAAATTGATTTTATTTTTTTGCATGTTAATTTCATCATTACTCCACAGCTATTTGCATTCTGTATTCCATATGTTTTGCAATGTTCCTTTAAGCTGAGATAGTCTAATACAATTCTCCAAGATTTAACAGGCTTGATAGGTTAATAGGAGTATTCATCGTTTATTGGCATGCTATTGCAATTCCTGGATGCTGTAATTCACCTGTTATACGTTTAAGATCTTTTTGTGCTTCCTGTTTTTTGAATATTATTGAATTTATAGTACATATCTCAATATAGTCACTTTTGGTATTGCAACTTTATCCATAACCACCTGCTTTTTATATAATGCCGAAGCCAATTGTAATGCCATTTGTGTGGTATACTGGTCTTTAAGTGACTGGTGCATTTATGAAGCAAGTACTCCCATTATAACTTCTCGCCTAATGGAGCCTCATTTATAACTTGTGAGGCCAATTACTTCTGCACGTATTATGCCACAGGAATCAGTCAAATGAGTTCACAAAATCTATATTGTTCTTTCAATATCTCCTTCAATTTGTATTTGAGTTTTATAATCAAAGCCTTATCATTTAGATACATCAGGCAATTAATCTCACACGATCAGGAGGGTTTGGCCATCTGAATGGTTTTGAGTATTTCTGTCGCTCTGTTTAGCATAAACAATTCTAATGATCTGTTCCTCAATAGAACTCTTTCTGTGAGGCATCTTGTTTCTTTGCTGCCCCTTTCTACTTTCTTCTTCTTCCTGCTGAAATGCTTGTCCAGTCCTGGTGAAGAACCTTTGCTTGAGTCTACTTTCTTACTTCCACGGTCCTGTGAATAACAAGAATAGCGCTCCTCAAAGGATTGATATTTCTCTTGAGCTGTTTTTTTATTTGAGGTACAAAAACAAATGTTATCACCAAACTCAACTTACATTTCTTAAATACATTGAGCAAAGATGCAGTCCCTTCAGTAATATAGTAGTTTATAATTGGGCTAATCGTGAATACAATTAAAAAAATAAAGTACTTGAATGAAAATACAAATTATTCTTATCCATCTGCACATATCTATAAATTGTCATTATTAGCAATCTTTCCACTAGTAAATATCAGGATATGTTACTAAAGTGCTATAGTGCTTTTCTATTGATTACATAGTTTAAAATACTTCTGACTTATCATGCCTGTTTTGCATATAATCCTTTGCATATAATCCTTTGCATCATTGTGCTGAACACATTTTCCTTTGCCAGTTGATAAACAAAGGAATTAATTTCGTTCTCCATTTTCGTAATATTAGTGAACGTGCTACCAGCATTGAAATATAAACCCAATTATACCTCACATCTATTCTCAAAATTGGGTAATACCCCATCCATGGTATACTCGAATTTTGAGGAATTTGAATTGAGATAACATTTCTAGATATTCAAATACGGAGTGCTAAAAGTTATTTAATCTAGTACACCACCAAATAACAAGTGACCAATTAGCAACGTCTGTAGATTCACTTTAAAAGCAGTTTATAGAGCATTCTGGATAATTGTTTAAATAAACTGTAATGATAGATCAGCTATTTAGAGTAAAATTGAATTTTTTTGGAAATTAGAACACCTTAGCACAGACCAATTAAGCTCCTTAATTGTGCTCCATGTTTTTTGTGGTAAAACAATATTTCCTTTTTCTCCAATTTATTAGATATTTCTAAAAATAGATTTCTTTTCTTAACTTTCGTCGGGTATTGTATGCAATTCCTGCTTATTTTAATTACAGAATTTTCAATTTAATTGGTTACTAATGAATCCTGGTTATACACCAAAGCGCAAGAGATCATTTTTAAGGATAAGCTATATAATATTCTAAGACCATTTAAATAAATTCTTGCCTATTCTGATTGTTGTCTCTCCCTACCCCATACATTTTCAGTCTATCCCCAATCAGAAAATTATTTATTTTGTAGAATCTATTTATTTTCTATCTAGTTAATACTACCTTAACAATGACCACTTGTTTTTCAAATATTGGGTCTTTCTAATACGTTGTAACATTAATGTGTAAAAATGCAAAGTTCTTATAAAACTGAGCTTTGCTTTTCAGGAACCACTGAATAACCTCATAATGAGACTTTTTTTTTTTGATTCTGTTAATCTGAAAATATCCTTACTTTGTTATCCTCTAACATAATCTCAACTAATTCAAGACCGTGATACAAATTTGAATAATATGCTATTTTAAATATAATAAATGTGCAAAATATGCATAATAATAGGTTTTAAAATGTGGTTGTGCTCCTTGTCCTTCTACAATGGAACAGTATAAAGTTCTTTGTACTAATTTAGGACTAGTATCTTGCCATTAACATCATAGACTCTATTTCTCTGAAAAGGTTGAATATAGACAGTGCCACTGGAAGTATCTGGCAGCAGAAGGCCACATTATGCTGCAGGTCGACTAAATTATGCTGCACATTTTCTGTTTCTATTACTTAATTATTTTGACATTTTACAGTTATTATCCGTCGGTTGCACCTCATTACATTAGTACCAGTTTAACCTCGAAACATAGCAATAAGCAACAAAGTTGTTCAGTGAACCTTTGCAAAAGGGCCTTCCACTGAGCTGTTAACACGAGACCCAGCGTTTTAGTAACTTTTGCATTGTTTGAGTTAGAAACGCACTTTTAAATTCAAATCTACAGTTTATGCAGCAGATTATGGATTATTTGGAAAACACAGCAGATCAATAATTATGTGATTGTGTGGCATTTTTGGCATACGTCCATTGGCCCTGCACTTAGGACAAAGGTGCAGCAGAAAAAGAAAAATTGAACCTTGGAAATTTTTGTAATTTTAATTATCTAGTTTTATTAAGAAGCACAAGTGGTAGTGATTTCCATTTTAGTAGCAGCGTTTTAATTTGGACTAGCAGTGGCGTGTAATTTAATAGAGGCTTACAATTTGATTGACCGAGATCGTCATATTTGTTTGCAAACGTAATATCAAGATGTTTAGTACAATAATTGTAATATCTTTAGATTTCAGACACTAATTTTTCTAATGGGAAGTTACATAATATTTCAGTTTATTAAACTTGTTTAAAAAAAAGTTTTTATTGATGTAATAATAAAAGTACCATAGTTACAATTGAACATAAAAAAAAACAGTAGAATAATATAGTGTATAACATAAATATTATAATGAAGAGCAATCTAATTCAGAGATAATAAAGAGAGGGGAAATGAGATCATCTTATGGTTAAGAAATGAATAAGGGTACATATTAAGATAAATGGAAGCTAGAAGAAAGTTTTGAAAATAAGGGAAAAAGAAAGGGGAGAAAGAGAGAGAAGAGAAAAACAAGCATTTACAATGCAATGGTCTCGGCATTATTAAAGGTAGAGCTATTGGCATTGCTCCTGACATTTTTTTTATTAAATTCATAAATAAATGGCATTGTCATTTGCATTGCCAATAGCTTAATCGTTAAATAAATGGCATTGTCATTTACAATGCCAATAGCTTAATTGCTCGCCCGCAAGCACAGCCAGGGGGCAGGGGAGCAAGCACATAGGAGATGCTGAATCCGCAGCTATTCAGTGGAAGAGCTCAGCATAAAACACGCAGGGAAACAGAGGCACGAAAACGGCGGGCACAATCACCGGATCACAAGCAGGGAAACAGGCACGAAAACGGCGGGCACAATCACCGGATCACAAGCAGGGAAATAGAGGGACGAAAACGGCGGGCACAATAACCGGATCACAATTTGGCTCAGAAACCAAAAAACTCAAAACAAAAACAGACAAGTCTCTAACACAGATTAGATTGAATTTGACATATGCCATGCGCAAAAACTCAAGACCAGTCACCTATTAAGCGATCCATCAGAATTCCAAAAAGACAAAAAAGCAGGTACAATACAAACGTTTTGGATGAAAACAAAAAGGCCCTATATCTCCCCCAGTGTAGCAACCAGAACTGGTAACAGATAATGCAGCTTACACTCAGTTGAGATGACCAGTAAGTTTGCAACATCTGACCATTTATCCCACTCAATCCACACTGCACCACTCCTAGCAGCACAACAGAACATGACTACCACATTCTTTACTTCTTCAGGCCCGGGAAAGGTTGCTGGCCCACACCACATCCACCCAAAATTATCAGTGCTGCAAACCCTCAATCACGTTTATTAATGTACCGAGATTCTACAAAGAGACAGGAAGCAGAGTATGCTGTAATACATAAAACGGAGTCCTGCAAGCCACTGGTTTACAGTATTGAAAATCAATGTATCAGTAAGAACAGTCACTGCATTTACCAGTACCTTGTACTGCAAAACCACAGAAAAACATAGCGTCACAGAAAACAAGCATTTATGCATACTTCACACCATGATAAGAAAGCATTCATTCACACATACACTCATGCACACACAGTCGTCCATGCAGTTATGCAGACTCTCACACACACACACACACCATGGTTAGAAAACAGGCATTCACACAGACACCCATGGACACACACCCAGCCGTCCATGTGTTTATGCAGACTCGCGTCATGGTAAGAAAGCATGCATTCACACATTCACCCATGCGCACACACATACAGCGGCACGCAGGCACGCACTTTCACACACACGCACGCACACACGCACACACGCACACACGCACGCACACACACACACACACACACACATCCATCGGTTTCTGCATACACACACACTCAGAGCCACACACACAACCGCTCATCCACAGGCGGCACCGGACAGTGAAAGACACTAAAAGTACATTGGCTAACACCCGCAGGTCACAGTACCGAGGGCGAGAGGGGGCATATGGGGGGAGGAGATGTGGCGCGGGGGTGTTCGGGGGGTCTGTGAGGATTGACGGAGCAGGGATGAAGGGACCCTGGCAGGGAAGGTGAGCCATGGCAGACTCTGGGGTGGGGGCGGGGATGGGTGCCGGGTCTCCCGCTGTGCCGCTGATGGATTCCAGTGTTGTCTCCCATAGGAGAGCGGGCCCGGCTCCGCCGAGGGATCTCCCTGCTACCTGTTGGAGGTTCGGTGGGAAGGCGACTTAAAGGCTCATAATCACTGTGGCGAGGGAGGGGGGCCAGGTGAGAAGACGGGAGGGGGAGAGGACGGCGGAGAGAGGGAGAGGAGAAGAGAAGGAAAGAGAGAGAAGAGACTGAGGAGGGGCGGAGAGATGAGAGAAGGTGGCGGGTCTCCCGCTGTGCTGCTGATGGATTCCAGTGGTGTCTCCCGTCAGAGAGCGGGCGCGGCTCCGCCGAGGGATCTCCCTGCTACTTGTTGGGGGTTTGGTGGGAAGACGACTTAGAGGGTTAAGGGTGTGGGGGGTCTTGTGACTCCTGGCGGGGTCTCCTGCTTGGGTAGGGTCGCGTGCACCTATGCTGGGATAGACTGGTTCCCCAGTGCTGGCGGGGGGAGTGCGGGGGGCTAGTTCCCGTCCCTGTGAGGGGCTGTACCTGTTGCTTCATTGGCTCACCTGCAGACGCGTCCGCCTGTCCTCAGACGCTTCCCTCAGCCCCTCTCTCCCGTGCAGGCAGAGGAGCAGGGGCTGCTGGGCTCAGATCGAACAGCCGAAGCCTCCGGCTCATAATCACTGTGGCGAGGGAGGGGGGGCAGGCGAGAAGGCGGGAGGGGGAGAGGGGAGAGGACGGTGGAGAGAGGGAGAGGAGAGGAGAGGAGAAGAGAAAAGAGAGAGGAAACCGAGGAGGGGCGGAGAGATGAGAGAAGGAACCGAGGGATGAGGAGAAATGCAAACTAGAAGAGAAGAGGGCGAGGGAAAGGGGCTTGAAGAACCAGAATGAGGGAACGGAAGAAGAAAAACAAGTAAAACGGCACAAAACAAAAATGGTGGCCGCAAACATCCGATAATTTTCGGATTCGGGGCGTGTTTTTTGGCTTCTGAGTGACGGATGACGTCACAGGTGGAAAGAACACCAAAAACACGCCCCCGAATCCGAAAGAGACGGGGCTTGATTGGAGTGATGCCCCTCTCCTTCAATGGCTGGCCTCCGTTTAGGAAGCCAGCCAATGGAGGAGAGAGGCGGGTTCAAGCCCCGTCTAAAAAACATGAAATCTCCGACCGGAGACTGCGCAAGCGCAGCCTTTAGGTCCTCGACCTAAAAAAGAGGAAACTTGGGGGGTTGGGGAATATAAAGAACTAAGATATGGAAGGGTGAGAGAATAAAAAAGAAGTGAAGGGAATCCAAAATAAATCAGATTTGATTTTCTGAGATAACGTTGATGATGAGGCAGTAGAAATTCTATGTTCATTACAAATAAGGTTCCACCACATTAATGTGCAAACTTTGGAATTATCTTTCCAACAAGTTAGAATCACTTTAAATGCAAGGGAAATAAAAAGGTCAAACAGTTTCAAACTTGGTGTAACGTCAGGAAAATCAGTAGACATAGATCCAAGAAATACATTTTGAATTGATAATGGTATATTGCAATGAAATATCTTGGAAGATATAGACCAAATGGATTTTCCAAAATGTAAGAACATTAGGACAGTAAAATATGAAATGTAACAATGTGCCATCCGAGGAGAGACGAGACCAACAAAGGGAAGAGGAAGATGGATTATTCTTATGAATACAAATAGGAGTGCAAACAGCTCTATTGTAGAGAAAAAATAAAGATTGAGTAATGTTAGCAGATTAATGGCTATGGGCCATGTGACACTTTATTAAAAGCAGTACCCATTTGCCCAATTGCATCAATCTATCTAAACCTGTAACGACCAAGAGCGCATTGCATATTGAAATACATTTGAAAAAATGCTAGCTTCATCTTCTGTTTTTGCTTGCGACAAAATAAAATGTCAATAAATACATATAAAATGATAAAAAAATAAATATAGACGAAAAAAATAAATACCATAAAACTTGGAGCCCTACTTATTTATGAAAGGAGATTTGTAAATATTCTTCCTATCAATCTTAGTTCTTGAAACCAAATGGTCAGCATTACATAAGCTAGCCAATAAGGTTAGGTAGTGATGGGTCTTTATTTTATTTAGAATTGAGTGTTTAAATATTTAAACCTTAAGTTTTAGAAATTTGTAGAAGTCGAGGTTTTCCAACAGGTAGTGCTCTTGTAAAGGGTTGGGCTTCCTGACGCGATTTGCTGCGTCATAAAAGGGACGAGGGGGCGAGTGCAGGTAATTTCTGACTCTGCACGCTTTTCCCCCTCCTGAGGCGGAAGCCGGGAGGTCTCTTGCCTTTCCCCTTTATTGTACTCGTTTTTAAAACTGTTACTCGCTTTTTTGCACTTCGTTTTTAATTGTGCTTTAAAGGTGGTTTTATCACTGTGTTATTTCTGTGCAGTGACCCCCCTGCGCTTGTAGCGCTTTAGCCCCCTTCTCACCCTCTCCCTTCTAGCACCGGACCTGCTCTCGGCTGAGTGTTGACGCCGAGGGCAGGCTCCGGTTTTTGGCCGCCATCTTGGGTAGGGTTGGGCTTCCTGACGCGATTTGCAGCGTCATAAAAGGGACGAGAGGGCGAGTGCAGGTAATTTCTGACTCTGCACGCTTTTCCCCCTCCTGAGGCGGAAGCCGGGAGGTCTCTTGCCTTTCCCCTTTATTGTACTCGTTTTTAAAACTGTTACTCGCTTTTTTGCACTTCGTTTTTAATTGTGCTTTAAAGGTGGTTTTATCACTGTGTTATTTCTGTGCAGTGACCCCCCTGCGCTTGTAGCGCTTTAGCCCCCTTCTCACCCTCTCCCTTCTAGCACCGGACCTGCTCTCGGCTGAGTGTTGACGCCGAGGGCAGGCTCCGGTTTTTGGCCGCCATCTTGGGTAGGGTTGGGCTTCCTGACGCGATTTGCAGCGTCATAAAAGGGACGAGAGGGCGAGTGCAGGTAATTTCTGACTCTGCACGCTTTTCCCCCTCCTGAGGTGGAAGCCGGGAGGTCTCTTGCCTTTCCCCTTTATTGTACTCGTTTTTAAAACTGTTACTCGCTTTTTTGCACTTCGTTTTTAATTGTGCTTTAAAGGTGGTTTTATCACTGTTATTTCTGTGCAGTGACCCCCCTGCGCTTGTAGCGCTTTAGCCCCCTTCTCACCCTCTCCCTTCTAGCACCGGACCTGCTCTCGGCTGAGTGTTGACGCCGAGGGCAGGCTCCGGTTTTTGGCCGCCATCTTGGGTAGGGTTGGGCTTCCTGACGCGATTTGCAGCGTCATAAAAACGGGCAGGGATGACTCCGCGCAGCGGACGCGATCAGCGGGCGCGCCGGATCTGCGCCGGAGTCGTGCCAGAGTCCTGCCCGTCTGCGCCCGTCCGCGTCACGGCAGCGGACGGCGCGGCGGCAGGCTCTGGCCATAGGCTCACTTACTCTGCAGCGGA
The DNA here is from genome assembly GCF_964263255.1 of Lissotriton vulgaris. Classification (NCBI taxonomy): domain Eukaryota; kingdom Metazoa; phylum Chordata; class Amphibia; order Caudata; family Salamandridae; genus Lissotriton; species Lissotriton vulgaris. The sequence continues at coordinate 648,048,999 of NC_141694.1, read as the reverse complement.
TCTATTATCATTTAATCACAATACAGCCTCCTGTCGGTATGTCTTCCCTGGCCGATTCAAGGGTAAAAGTTGCTGCCCAGGCTGTGGTTGGTTCCCTAACATTTACCGGGCCTCTGAGAGTTTCCGTCCACTTCCGCCTAAACAGTTTAAGTGTTTACTGCTTAACACTCGTTCTCTACATAGGCACGCTTTAGACATCTTCGAGCTACTTACCTCTGAGAAACCTCTCTGTCTCTTGCTCACGGAAACTTGGCTCTGCGAGTCGTCGAATCCTGACATCGCGGCAGCTTTTCCGCCAGATTATATCGTCTATAGACAGGATAGGACAGTGGGAAAAGGTGGTGGTGTTGCTCTTGCAGTTTTAAGATCTTTTGCCTGCACAATTATTCCATCCTTGCCTATATCTGGCTGCGAATCCCTCGCCTTTTCCATTGCACTCTCCCCGCATCAATCCTTTTCTGGGCTTCTTGTCTATAGACCTCCGGGTCTGCGGGGTTCTTTCTTTGATGACCTTCAATCTGCTATCACTGCTTTTTGCCTGAAGGTGGAAAACTGTATAGTGTTAGGAGGTTTTAACATCCATATGGACGTTGAGTCGGACAGTGAAACGATTAAAATCAAGGACATCACTGTTCCTCTCGGCCTAACTCCTTACATCTCAAGCGCGACTCATGATAAGGGTCACACGCTTGATCAAGTGTTCTCCACTTTTCCTCTTATTATGCCCCAGTCCACCCCTGTTCTCTGGTCTGACCACTCTCTGATCAGTTTTTTAATTCAGGGTAAAAGTAAATCATCTTATACTAACTCAGACCACCTTAGGCATCCTAGAAGACCTTTGCATAAAATTACCCCCGAGAATCTTGCTCAAGCGTTTCAGGATTATCCCTGTACACTATCTGGCCATCTGGAGAGGGATCTTGAAGCCTTCCAGGAATGGCTAACTGAAAGGCTCGATGATCTTGCTCCTCTTTCAATCCCCCCTTCATCTGTTAAGTGCTGCTCGGCTCCTTGGTTTTCAAAGTCACTTGCCTTGGCACGCCGTAATTGTAAGTTAGCCGAAAGACTCTGGCGGAAGCATTATGACCAAGAAGCTAAGTCTGCCTATAAATTATCTATTAAATCTTATCATTCTGACATTCTTGAGGCCAAAAAGAACTATTTTGCAGATAGAATTGAGTCTGCATCAAATTCCAGTAAAGAAATCTTTACCATTGTTAAAGAGTTTATCTCTCCCAAATCCAGCATAGCTCAGCATAAGTTCTCAGAACCTTGGGTAAAGGAGCTGGCCATCTTTTTCAATACAAAAATCAAATTAATTCAAGAATCTTTTCCCCCAGCTACCCCTAATGCATCATTGCACGATTCCAATCTGACGTCTTTATCTCCTGATTCTAGCCCCATTCTATCGGAGTTTCCTCCTTTATTGGAATCTAATTCCCTGGATCTTTTACTCAGGATTAAATCGGGCTCCCCGCTTGACCCGTGTCCGGCGAGCTTTTTAGCCAGGAACGCCAAAATTTTGAATTCCTTAATCTCCCCGATCCTGAATCTTTCTTTGTCCTGTGGCATGGTTCCACCAGCCTGGAAGAAGGCTATGGTTGTCCCCCTTCTAAAAAAAAAACCAGGCCTCGATCCTGAGATACATGCAAACTACAGGCCCATATCTCTCCTGCCCAGTCTGGCTAAGATCGTCGAGAAGCACGTTCATTCTGTGCTTTCTTCCTTTCTTGAAGACCATGGGTTACTCCATTCTACCCAATCTGGCTTCCGCTCCAACTTGAGCACTGAGACCGCTCTTTTGGAAGTTAACGAAGCCATTAAGGAAGTGCTCGACGCAGGTGGAAGAGCAATGCTGGTGTTGTTGGATTTGTCGGCGGCCTTCGACACCGTCCCGCATGAGGCCCTCTTGAGAAGACTTCACGAGATCGGTCTCAGAGGGACGGTGTTGAGCTGGCTGAGATCTTACCTAGCGGGTCGTCGACAAGTGGTCTGGGCCCCCCCGTACTCCGCCGAGGTGCCGCCTATGGATGTCGGAGTCCCACAAGGGTCGGTGCTGAGCCCGACCCTTTTTAACATCTTCATGACTCCTTTGGCGGTACTGGCGGAGTCAATGGGTGCCCAGATCATATCTTACGCTGACGACACCCAGCTCCTCTTCACCTGCAAGAAGGGCATGGAGTTCGACGGGGAGAGCATCCGTGGTTGCCTTGGGGCTGTCTTCAACTGGTTTCAGGGAAGCAGCCTCAAGGGCAACCCAGATAAATCTGAGGTGCTCTTCGGCTGTCAGGCAGAACCACCTTGGCAGGAATGGTGGCCGGTTTGCATGTCCCCCCCCTTCCTCCTCATCCTTGGTCGCTAAAAACCTCGGGGTTAAAATTGATAACACCCTTGCCTTGAAAACACAGATCACAGGCCTCACGGGCACCTGTTTTGGTCTATTAAAAATGATGCGCAAATTCCTTCCTATGCTCCCTTTGGCCCACAGGAAGCTGACAGTTCAAGCTTTGATCTGTTCCAGGCTTGACTATTCAAATATCCTCTACTTGGGATTGCCAGACTATCTCTTGCACAAACTCCAGGTTGTTCAAAATTCTGCAGCAAGAGCCATCTTCGGCCTACCCCGGCATGCCAGATCATCTGAGTTGCTTTCCTCCCTGCACTGGCTTCCTATTAAGAAGCGTATCATATTCAAAGCACTTACTCTGGCCCATAAGGCACTCCATCAGGTAGGGGCCTCATACATTCAGAAACGGATTTCTTTCTACAAGCCCACCAGATCTCTCCGGTCGGAAAATCTTGGCCTGGCAATTGTACCTCCTATTAAGAAAGTCAGAATAGGTGGACGTTCTTTTAAATATCTCGCCCCCACATTATGGAACTCCCTTCCCGTTGATCTCCGTCATACTCCCAATTTGTTTGCCTTCAGAAAGGCCTTGAAAACCTGGCTTTTTCATTAGTAACTCTGCTTTGTTTCTGTTGTCCTTCTCCTTTGTTTCAGTAATGGGTCAGAAAGCGCCGGGACACTCCTTGGAGTAGCCGTGCGCTATATAAGTCACCCATTAACATTAACATTGTAAACTGGGGAAGGGGAGTGGAGAGGTCCCAGCAAATAAATGGTTGACCAGATTGATTCCTTTCTTTTACCAGTCAGTCCACATAACTGATTGTCGTCCAATTATAATTTTAGCGTTGATCCACATGGATGTCAGATTGGATTTGCATATCCTTATTTTAGAATGGAAGTCCATTCTCAGTATAGTTTTTTTTGTATTATTCATGATGTATTTAGAATGGAAAGGGTAAATGTTTTTCATTGTTAGATATGAGCAAATGGGTTTAGCATCCAGTAGCGATTTTCCCAAACCACCAATGCTGGCACGTAGTCTGACTCAACAATGAACCATTTAATGCCTTGTTTTAACAAGAATACTAACACCTCCCCCCATATCCTTAGGAACCCTACATTCTTTGAGTTAAATTCTTGGTTTTCTGTTCTGCCGCCATAATTTCTTAAAGGTAGTGCCAATTTTAGATAAAAAGTAGTTGGAGATGGCCAGTGGGAAATACTGATTAAAGGGCTGACTATAGGAGTAATCATAATTTTAAGGGACTCTCTTCCCCACCATAAAAGAAATGGTTGTAATTGGAGAATTCAATCCCTAAGTATTTGATGCCACCAGATTGCCATGTGAGGACGGAATTTCACAATATTTCTTTTTCTGTGATTATTCAAAAGTTCAACCTCAGATTAGTGTTTAATAAGAAAATAATCTTATACCACTGTGAAGCCCCTAGTTGATATCATTAAGGCAGTAATGGAAGAGGGGGCATCTTCTGTGATAATTAAAATATATTTTGCATGAACAGCTACTTTTATGGTGATAATTTCAAATACACCAGCTGTCTGTCTGTATTTTCTCTATGTTTATGGAGAAATTGATCTAGCGCCAAGAGTAAGAGTTAAGGTGAAAAAGGGCAACACTGCCTAGTTCCTTGGTTTAGAGAAAAGAGGTTGGAAATCGTGCCACAGGCTTTAACCCTAGCAACCGCGTTGTAATATAGTTTCATCATCATTTTGATTAATCGTTCACCCAAATAAAATTTCCTAAGAATGATTCTAAATAGTACCAATCTACTTTGTCAAATGCTGATGTGATTGCAACTGAAGGGGTGTTGAAGATTTTGGCTTTCTAAATGATGTGACAAAAATATTCCTGTATTGTTGCTGGATGAAGGAGTTTAGATATGAATTTTTGTAGTCTGGAGTAAAGTATCATTTTTTTTCTTTTGAATTTTTTTTATATCAGTAGTTATGGTTCAACATACATCAAAATCATTGCTAAATCATTATTAGAAGAAAATAGAATTTTTTAAAAAATTATCTTTTTATTGAATGAAAACACATAAAACAATATCAAACAAGCATCAGGTGAATGGCATATGACACTTTCACAGGGGTAGAATCATCAATCGTACAAAATCACTAATACATTTATAAAGAATTTTGGGGCTCAAGGGGATTCCAGCACTTCAGCCGTGATAGGTCTCGTTGGTGGATTGCATAGATCACCGCGGTGGCCATTCCAGGCTCCCCAAATCTTCCCCCACTTCTCCGGACAACCCCTGGCCACATACACAGCCTTCTCTCTAAAGATTCACCAGTCTAGGTCTTGGGCCCGTTTGGTAGGGTGGGGCGACTGGCTGGCTTCCCGCAGCTGATCAATGTTACGCTTCGCCACCATACACGCCAACGTCACCCACTGTTTCTGATATCCATTCAGGTCCGTGGGTTCCCATATATTCAACACACCTCTACGGACCTCCGGACATACCTCCACCCCCAGCACATCCTTAATCACATCATGTATGTATTTCCAATAATCCTGTACCTCAGTGCAATGCCAGAGGATGTGCATGAAAGTGCCCAGCTCCCCACAACCCCTCCCACAGTCTCCATTGTAAATGTAAATGTAATTTATATTTATATAGCGCATTATCACCAACGGTCTCTAAGCGCTTGCTTTGGGAGCCTGTCCTGGTTTTCCCTGTGAGATAACCCGTACTGGGCACCCCCAAGGTGAAAGCCAAGCATCCCGCTGCAGGGGGCCATAGTGGAGATTAAGCAAGCTATTGCCCGGAGTTGCAGTGTGTGAACCCGTGATTCGAGCAGGCACTGAAGCGAGAATTATCGAGTCCGTGGACATTTTTTGGGCTCAAGACCCTGCCACGTCGGGAAGTGAACCCTGGTCCCGGGTCTGACCTCTGCTTCATGGTCTGCCTCCTCTAACCATTGAGCCACACTTCTCCACTATTCGCCTCTCTCCCCATCCGCATCAGTCTATCCCTGTAATATAAGACCTATGCAAAATCTTAAGTTGCACCAGCCTAAGCCTCATCGGCACCGCAACTACCTTGGGAGAGGAGACTGCCTTCACCCAGTCTTCGTCATCCTACTCCAAGCCATCCTCCCCCCATGCTTCTCGGACGCTCCCCAGTGGATCCGCCATATTATTAGTCAGCTTCTTATAGATCATGGAGACTGTTTTTTCTGGGAGATCACCATCCAGTACCCGGTCTTCAAGGGGGGAGGTCTCCGGTGGCACGATGCCAGGAGGTAGGTGGGCAAGAAGGGCGTGTCTAATCTGGCGATACCGAAAGTGTTCATTGTCATGCAGATGATATTGCTTCTGAATAGATGCAAAAGTCTGCACTCCGCCCCCACTCCACACATCTCTGATCCGACTGATCGAAGAAAATAGAAATTATAGAAAAATAACAGGCATTTCCAATTGACTAAGCAAAATCAAAATACATAGTAATGACCACTATGGTGAGAAAAAAGCATTATTCATCCTATCCAACTAGTTATTGGCGCCCATAATTTCTTGCCCATTTTGTGTCTCCTACGCCCTTTTAGTTTGTATACCGCTGATTCCATGCTATATATAGCGATTAACCTAGCTCTCAAGTTTATAAACATGGGAGGATCAGGACTAATCCATTGAGATGTAATACCTGCTCTCAAAGTGGCCATTGCAATAAAAACTAAGCCAGTTTCCGATCTAGACCAACCTGCCGTATTCTGAGTGCGATCTATCCCCAGGATCACTAGACCAGATGTTATCGAGATTGCCTTCCCTAGGATCTAGCCAAAAAATAATTCAATATCTTGTAGATATTTAAGCAGCTTGGGACACACAAATAACATGCGGATCGTATCAGCAGCCAGTGCCCCACACCGGCTACAATATTTCTCACGTGACCCAGACCACTTAGAGAATTTCCCCGGGGTGTTATATAGATCAAAATTGACATATAATGTTGAGCCCTCAAGCTAACAGTTTTTAAAATCTGAATTGCTAGTTCCAGAGATGCTTCCAGATCAGTGCCCTCCTGTCCAAATTTCTTGTCCCATCTTTCATGGATATCCTGATCATCAGGAAGAGCAGATAGCAGCGTTGGATACATTTTCCCAATCCGGGACCTAGTCGCTTTAGTGCCCACCAGGGGTATTTCCACAAACTTGACCATCCCCAGTGCCAAGGTTTTAACCAAAAAGCGTCTAATCTGTAAAAACTTTTAAAAAAGGCTCAGGGGGAGCCCACATTTTTCTTGTAATTTAAAAAATTAAGTGATTTGACCATCACTAAAGTAATCCCCCAGAACATTAATTCCAAGAGACCCCCAGCTAGTAGTTATCTGATCCTGAAATATTGGCAGTAAAAGCCCATATGAAAACAGAGGGGTATAAGTATTTATTTTTGATATATCAAGCCAATGTTACATTTTTTTCCAAATGGCGTAGACAGATTGAACGATTTAAAATTTTGTTTTCTTGTAATAGCTTGGTTCGATAACTTTGAGTAAGCAATATCGAGCATCCTCTCCTAGTAAAACTTCATAGATAGTAGGTCTGATCGGTTCAGGTACTACTGCCTTAGCCCCGACCAGCAGTAACCCTATTTGTTGTAATAGAGCTGCCAAATGATAAAACATTAAAGAAGTTAGTCCCCTGCCCCCCATGAGTCTTGGAATAATTAGCCATTTTGCTGCCCTTCTAACCAGTGTGGCTCACTGGTTAGATGCGGCAGACCCTGAAGCAGAAGTCGGCCCGGGACCAGGGTTCAATTCCCGACGTGGCAGGGTCTTGGGTCAATGTCCGCGGACTCGATAATTCTCGCCTAGGTGCCTACACTAACCATGAGTCCCACTCTGAAACTCTGGGCAATAGCTAGCTTAATCTCCACAACGGCCCCAGCAGCGCCGGGGATGCCTGGCTTCACCTTGGGGGTGCCCTCTCACAGGGAAAGCCAGGACGGGTTCCCCAGCGGTATACAGCGCCAGTACGCCACGTAACGAGGTAACAGTGCGCTTTACAAGTATACATACATTACATTACATTACAGCTTTATGATATCCCCATAGAAATCTAGTACATACTCTTCTGCTCTAGAAATACAAGAAGCCGGGAATGCTAGGGGTATGGTCCGAAACAAATATACAAATTTAGGGAAAATCAACATTTTAATGACATTGCACTGTCCGTACAATGAGAGATGCAGATGATGTAATCTTGCAAGTGTCTGATCAGTGTTTTTTATAATCGGCAGTATATTCATCTCTGGTATCTGCCCAACTGCAGCTGTGATCTACACTCCCAAATACGTTGCGGCCGACACAATTGGAATATTTTACGTTTTTGAGGTATCCGAATGTATGACTTGGGTCTTGTCGGCATTTAACTTATACCCGGAAACCAAGCCAAACTGTGTTGCCAGGTCATACACTGCAGGAAGAGCAGATCTTATGTTAGTCGTAAAAATGGCTTTGTCGTCAGCATAGGCTAGTGTTTTATACGCAACACCATTGACTGTAGCCGCTTTAATATGCAAATTGGCATCTAGTTTACTAAGAAAAGGGTAAATATATATTGAAAATAATAACGGAGAACAGGGGCAGCCTTGGCGGGTTCCTCTACTAATAGGGAATGAATTGGAGTATTTTTTTTTTTTTACACTGATTTTATTGTTGAAACACACATAGTAGGCATAGCTCTGTCATCCAGAGTCTACTGCCATCATCAATTAAGCTACATCATCCTCCACAATGTGTAATAAGAACATGAGAACTTCCCCATTCAGAATATCAGAAACAGTAGGATTAATCACCGCCCCCCTCCCCCCAAGAGTCCCACCCCCCCTTGCGTAGCCGCCTGCCCGACCAAACCGTGTTACAGTAAAAGAACATTAGCCATGTGTACCGTGCACCAACAGTGTTATTTCACAGTCCAATGTGTCAGAGAGTTGGGGCATCCTTCTCAGTGGTATAGAGCTCCTGGTAAAATTCCTGAAAAACCTCCAGGACGCTTGCCGGCAGATTTGAATCTGCCCCTTTTGATCTTTTATTCTGCAGATTCTATTAAAAACTTCCTTTTGTTGTAGCCGTTTAGCTAACAATCTGCCAGTGTTTTCACCGAATTTGTATATATCTGCCAGATGTTGAATACATTTGATAGCTAATTCCTACCAATAAATCTTGGTTCTTACGGCTGCAATCTCCTGTTGACATTCCTCTCTTTTCTGCAAATCTCCAATTACCCAAATTAATTCTTCCTCTGCTTCCCTAAGCTGACCCACCAAGTTGTTCATCACCTCTTTTATCCCCCTCTGTCGATATAAGGAGAAACTAAGGGTATTGTCCCTCACCGCAGCCTTAAAGGCGTCCCAGACTATTATATTCCTGGTCTAGTAGTAACTTTCTGTCGAATGTCCAGGTTGTCACAGCTTGTTTTGAGCGATAAACTGTGAGTTGGATTACTAACTGGGTATGATCCGATATGAATCTAGGGAAAAGCTCACAGTTCACCCTTCCTGTTAATAAATTAGAGACAAAAAAATATTTTAATCATACAAATTTTCGTTGAGGGCGGATAAATACGTATACCCTGGCTCAGCCTGTCGTTGTCTTTGCCAAACATCTACAAAACCATGTTCCTGACAAAGCCTCTGTAGTCTTGAAAGTCTGACCCTTCCTGCCCAGATATGGAGCATTACTATGAAGATTGAAATTACTATTCAGATGGATATTAAAATCCTTGCAAAGGACTATCTGAGTAGGCCATAAGGCAAGTTCAATATTCAGAAAACCTAGGCTAGTAGGATTGTCTAAATTTGAACCATAGAGAGAGCAAATAGTGTATGGTGTGTCCATAATAATTGTTTCCAGAATTACCCATCTACCTAGATTGTCTACCTTCACACGCTTACTCATTAATGTGCCATGCCTTGCCATTATGGCTATACCGCGGGTGTTAGTAGCTTGTCGGGTACATGTGAGGAGATCAAGTCCCAAATCCTTTAACCAGCCTCGATTATTCCAGGAGATATTTAAGTTTCCTGAAGACATAGAATGTCAACCCGCATATATTTAATACGTTTTGCTAATATACCCGTCTTTTTTCTATTGTTAAGGCCACAGCAATTTAAGGAGAAAACTTGAATACAATTGTTTCTATCCTTCATATCTGAGAATTTCTGCTAATCGCACATAGTAACACAGGCACTTTGCCACAATTTTTCTTAAAGAAGTTACAAAAGAAGAACACTTATCCAAAATGTTGATTATTGCCAAGATTTCAGTGTTTACCATGACTACACATATGAAAATATACCCGTGTCCCCCTCCCCCTGTAACCCCCCCTCAACCCACCCCTAATAGAGACCCCCCCCCCCCTTCTACCCTCCACCACAAAAGGCAATGGGACCAACCGTCCCTGGTGATGCTGAGCTTGGACACCCACCTCCTCCACACCGCTAGACCTTTAACCAAAAACAGCGTGACAAATGAAAAAGCAATTAAGAACATCAAAAATGACGTCAAAATGTAGTAGGAAAAAAAATAAGGGGGAATCGGAAAGAGGGAAATTTTTCGGGACAAGAAGGGTCCAGCAGAGAATCACTCATAGACAGAAAAAATTCTTATAGTCCTTAAAGTTAAAAAAATTTAGGCAAGCAGTTTTGAACTGGCTATCACACAAAAGACACAGCTTCTATTCAAAGGATTTTAAGATTGTTTCAGTGACAATAAAAATTATTTTGCCAGAATTTCTGATAGAAAATACTGCGCTTGACCATGAGAGACCACCTTGAGTTTTGCTGGATTCAGCAGAGAGACCTGAGCCCCCTTTGCCCGAAATTCCAGAATAAGTTGACGGAGAAGCCAGTGCTTTTCAACTGTCTATTGCCAAAATTCAGGGCGTGCAAAAAAATTGCACCCCTTCCCGGCCCTTTTCCTATCTGGCCTAGCAAGATCATACAAGGATTCCCTGGCCAAAAAGTTGTTAAGGGAAATATGAATAGCACCTGGGCGATTATCAGAATGCCCCCACACTCTACGTTGATTAAAAGGGAGGTGATCGGCCCTTTGGATTTGAGTCTTCCAGTCCCATTACTGTAAATCTGGACGGCCTCTTCAGAAAGCTCAATTACAAATTGACGGGCGTCCAAACCTTCTTTACCCTCTGGAATACCTAAAATTCGCAAAGTGCTTCGCCTAGCCTGATTTTCAAGATCAGCCACTTTGCCAAGGTATCATCTCTCATAATTTGCATTGATTCGGTCTTATACTTATGCATGCCCAGGTCGTCTTCCAGCTGGGAGATCATGGCTTCTGCTTCTCCTATTCTTGTTGCGAAGTCCGAACACTTCTTCGCAATCCTACGGATGGAATTTTGCAATTTTCTACAGGCACCTTGTGTCCGGGAACTCTCGGCACTTGTTTTCCTCCCGGTGGGCCATAATTACTTGATATATTGTGGACAGTGTAATTTCTTCAGAACAGTTAGGCTTAATGCCAGGATCTGCAGATATTTCTCCACTTCCTTTATTCCCCCCCACCCCCCTCTCCCAGATCTGGCGAGTAAGAATAATCCCAAGTCATGATCCCCTTCGGTTAATGTGGGGAAGGCGGAAGGTTCTCTCAGTTTCTTTACTGTCTCAGGATTATGCAGAGATTTATCACTCTCTTCTTCCCAATGTAAGCTGCTTGTGTCGCTCCCTTCACAAGCCCAATCTTTATCCTGCTGTTGACCTCTGAGGAGCTAGAATGATCTGATAGAGAGAAGAATTTGTCAATAACATCCTCCTCCCTTCCGATAGATTTGTTACCTTCTCTCAGGGCGGCCATACTAGTTTGATGACCTGTGTCCAAAACCCCTATATCCTGATCATCAAGTAAGGGGACTTAATTTCTCATAATGCATTGGGACTGCTGTGTAGGAGCTGTGTAGTCTCCCGAGGGGACAGACTCCACGATACCACCAGGCTCAGTCGTCACCACAAGCTGCTCCCCCTGAATTGGGATCTCTCGAGCAGCAGCCACGTCCCCACCAGTACTGCCATCCTGATTCAGGGCAGCCGGCTCCGCCGTTTCCACTCGCACCAAGAGAGCTGAGTCATTTGTGTTTACTGAGGGAGATAAGCCTGTGCCACCGGCCGCATTACCACCTATTTGCTTCAGATAGTCTGTGCCTTAAACAACTTAGGTAAAGTTTGCTTACCGCGAGTCGTGGTTCAGTCAAAGCTGGGCAAGAACGGATCACCAGAGCCTCTTGTCTCAGCAATGGAGCGACTTTTCGCGGCTTCAGAGCTTCCTCCATCCGCGGCATCGACAGCACCAGTAGTTGCTTACTTTCCAGAGTTATCGGAGACCGGTCTCCTCTGCTGACGTAGCCCGAAAAAGAGAAACAGTTGCCGAGCTGTTTGCACTCCGGGACGCCAGACGGTATGAGAGCGGGACTCCCCACAGTAACAGCTACTCACTCCAAATCATCCAGCCGAACACCAGACTGGTAAGAAATTTCGACAATGTCTATTTCTCCCTTTAACCAATTGTTCCCCTCACAAACTGGAGTTCCTATATCGCAGTAAGAGCCGGTCTTAGCAGGAAAGATTAAGTGGCCAGCTCACACTGCTGTCCAGACGTCCGCCATCTTGCCTCATTCAATTACCTGGAGGAAAGTATCATAGCATATGTTTTGCAATCTAAGTTTACAGATGAGATTAGTGTGTAATGTTTTGGTAGCATTGCATCTTTCCCTTCTTTGAAGATCACATGTTATGAAGGCCTCCACTGGTGTGTCTATGACTTGACCGGTACTGGCAAAGTGGGTAAAAAGGTTTAACATTAGAGGGATAACCTAGGTGGAAAATGTTTTTAAAATTGTGCTGTATACCCTTCAGAGCCCGGGGCTTTTTTTTACTTTGAGTGTTTTAATTGCATTAGATATTTCCTCTATCACAATCTGACTGTTAATCAATTTAATTTCTTCTGTTAGTTTAGGTGAATTGGGCCTAATGAAGGTATGCACTATACTCCTGTGGTCTATGGTATTCTAGGTACTTTGTTGTCAAATCACCTATTTAGGATCAGTCTTGGAAAAATTAGTTCAGGGTATAGTCCGATGCCGAGGACATATTGTTTGGGGTCAAGGGCAACAAGCTTTCATGTGCATTTTGTCCTTGTGACAATTAGGCCCAACCCCCTACAGCACAAACCGCTTGGCTGCCAGTTTACAGTACCGCATTATGGGTCATTGTCTTTAGTTAAGGTAATATTTGTATCCATGTGATATTTCTGTTCAGACTTGTTTTTATGGTTCATTAATGCAAAGCCTTTATTAATAAAGTGAGCACTCAAAGTAAATGTAGTTAGTTCCGACTGCACTACTCACAGCGGTTCTGTACAAAAAGTTGTACACACATTTTAAAAGTTTACCAATATGAGGCTATGTATAATGCTCCCAAAATGCTCTCTGGTAAGATGCACATTTTTGCAGAAGCTTAAAAGGAAGATTGATGATTATTTGCTTTCAAAATAAAATGTTCACAACAAAAATGCATGTAGGATAGAATGATTTAGCAAAAGTACTGTAAACGTTTAGGTACCTTTGCTTTGCGGCGTGTTGATGTATGCTAGTATGTCCCAAAAATATTCATAAAGGAAAATAAGCCAGTTTCAATAAGATTATAGGAAACTTAAAAATAAACAAACATTTGAAAATCCATAGGTCTCAAATTGCTCGTCAGCCTTTTGGTTTTGTCAGTGCGTGGCTTGTTTTGGAATGGTGTTTGTAACGCTTTATTGATGTGGGAGCTGCTGGGCCCTCACCATCATAACAAACATTGGCAAAAGCAAAAATAGTTTTTGGTCTCAAAAAGTACACATAGCCACAGTAGTTCCTGGTACTGAGCAAAACTACTTTGTGTGCTGATATGCTCCTTCTGAAAGAGCAGAATATTGTCGCTCACAGTGAATCCAGCCGATAGACAGGATGTTAATAAACACAAAAGGTCATGGTTAAAGCTAGACCTAATTAGGAACCCAATTATTACAGAGTATCAAAAGTGTACCCATGGTGTATGTCCTTGCATTAAGTGCAAATATACGGCATTCGTGAATTCACAAGAATTTAGAGAAGTAGGACAAGACATCGTACTCTTAGAAAATATGTGAACTGCATATGAGCATATATACCTAATGAAGATTTGCTTATGCAAAAATCTGAGTGTTTGCAAGTTCACTTTCTCTTCAACCACTTTTTTCCCTAGCCTGGAAGAAGTTTTACATCTGCCATTGTCCGGAGTACATTTTCAGCCTTTCTCAGTATAGGAAAAGATTAGAGGAGAGTTGGTGAAACCCTTAAAACATGTATGTTAGTAGGTTTGCACAGACTCCGAATGGCATTCCGACCCTGGAACTATTGCTAACCACTAACTTCAGCCCCAGTATGTATATATGCAGAAACACGGCAATAGAAGGGAATTGCTAGTATTCAAATGCTACTATGATATGAGCCCTGGCATAATCAGTAGGTTAAATCCGAGCTCTTTTATAATGAGATTGCTGCGACAACTTGTCGCCGCATTACATGGCACAAAAGGGATACGTGGATTTTGTTACAGGACAAGTAGATTTATGATGCAACTTGACCCATGGACAAGTGGATATTTTATGAAATTCCACACCCCTAGTAATTTAAGATATTGGCAAGAGTAAGTAAGATAACACCACAATATGTGATGGCTTGAGTTTGAGGGCCAAACGGAGGGTCATATCATTATTGATCAACCGATGATATAAGTTGTGTGAAAAATACTATCAGACTCAGAACCATACACTGGGATGGAATAGTCTTTTTTATTCTGTTAACATAATTAGTGGCACTGAATGATGACAAGAAACTGTTTCAGGTAATTTTTTCTATATGAAATAGGTACTCTCCAGTGCGTGTTTATTTAAGTAACTTAATTGAGCGTTGCCTTGATCAACAAAGATGAGGTTTCAATTGTAAATTAGCTCCCAAAGTCTGCCAAAAATTTGTGAATAGTCTTTTTACTTGCAGTCATTTCTCAACGTTTTCCTTTTTTTTTTTTTTTTTTTTTTTTTTTTGCAGCAATGGAACAATCGTAAAGGATGGATACTATGGCTGCAGATGATGGCGATATGACCTTCTTCGACAGTCTCACTGGTAATGTATTTCTAAACAAGCTGAGTCAAAAAAACAAAAAATCTCAACACACGCTCAGACGTTGTCCTGTCACAAGCAACACATAATTCAATCATTGAAAATAGACAAAAGTGAATTAGTATTAACCCCCACCTTCTGATAAATGTCTTGATAATGTTCTAGTGTGTGAATGGTTCCTAATGTTTGGTTATCAACTCTGCTGGTGGTTGTGCCAAGAATTGGCATTTATCCTGGGTTTCTGGTACAGTGGTTGGTTTCTGAGCGATATCTTTGATCACCATAGATTCTCCGGTACTCTTACATCCTTAGAGATAAGTGCTCCTTTGTACTCTTAAGTCTGAGGAAAGGTCAGTAAAGCAGTCATGGCATGCTCTATAAGATGGTAAAAGCTTTTGAATTGTGATATATATTGTGACACCGGAGTATATCTCTCACAATAAATACAGTATCCAGTATTAGATAAGTTATAAAATAAATGCATTATATATATATATATATATATATATTTTCACAGAAAAAACCATAGGTTTGACACCAGTTATAGTTAGCTGGAAATTTTACTGACATAAAACCATTGAAATTCCCACGTTATAGTTAGTTAGACTCACTATAACTTGCGCGCCTGCAATGCACTGCTGATGACGTCACATATTACATCACAAATGACATGGTCAGTGACATCACTCATGAAACCATCTTTGTGACAGACCTCCTTTCAGTGTAATGTAACCCTTGAAACACATATTCAAAAATAGAAACTAAAATGTTCAGATACCCATACCAGTTACAACAACCAATTCAGTAATACCACAATCTATATACACATCCACTCATTCAGCAACAGTTCTATATAGTCACTCATACATATATTCACTCATCATATGTAGTGAAACACCTATACATCCTGTTACACACCGACAGTCATCCAAAAGTTACTCACACACATAATCGCACATGCAAATAAACTATTGAACATCCATTTATTTGCATATACAGCTAAACACACACTACCACCTTACTTCTAAGGAAACTTACACATACTTAATCTCTTAAACAATCACTTATAGAAACACATATTTATTTAAACAGGAACTCTTACAATCTCTCACTCTCACATATACTCACTTATATACATCAATACTCGCATATACTAGAATAAAACATATTTAGTTACTGATAAAGACACTAGTGAGACAGTCATTCACTCACTAACACACACATATACACAGTCATCCACCCTTACAATCCAACACATATGCTGTCTTCAAAACACATACAAACAGTGAGTCAGTCATTAATGCATCTATGTGCTAAGTAATACCCCCACCAAACCATACAGACACTCATACTGATACTAAAAAAAACATCTAATAACCCATACACACACACATGTAGCTACTCACCAACCCATGCAGCCACTTATACACAAAGTGAAACACTGATACATATTTTTAAATATTTAAACATTACTCGCTAATATATGTATTCACTAAGATACACTTAATAAGCCAGTTAACCAATCACATTTTTTTTTTTAAAACTTCCATTTAGACACTTATTTAAAAATGTATTCTTCCATCGACCTTTACAAATACATATGTAAAACATATTTTTTTTACAGAAAGACACTTATTCACTGGATGGTGTCATCAGTGATGTCATGAGTAATGTCACTGACCATGTCATGAGTGATGTAATATGTGACGTCATCAGCAGTGCATTGCAGGCGCGCAAGTTATAGTGAGTCCAACTAACTATAACGTGGGAATTTCAATGGTTTTATGTCAGTAAAATTTCCAGCTAACTATTACTGGTGTCAAACCTATGGTTTTTTCAGTGAATTTAGTAGGTTTTTTAAATGCTAATTCCTAACTATAACTGGTGTGAAACCTATGGTTTTTTCAGTGAATTTCATATGTTTTTTAAATGCTAATTCCTAACTATATATAGGGCCTCAAACCTATGTTTTTTTTCTGCGAATTTCAAAGGTTTTTTAATAGCAAATTTCTATAGCTATGAAATGTAATATTTTTTATATTGAATCCTATATTGTATATTTATGTAATACTATTTTTTATGTATATTGTTCGTTTTTTTTTTGCCCTGGAGCGCTCCCGGTGCGCGTCCTGGTGAGCGCACCGGTAAGCGCAGTCTTGCGGCACGCCCCGGGGCCCGTACGGGTGAGCGCCCCGTTAGCGCTATTGCCACGAACGAAAACATCATGGTGACGTATCTCGTAGCCGCGTCCGCGTGATACGCGTGGCCTAAGTGCACCCGGAAGCACTCTAGCGCATACGATAGCGCTACGTAACCATCCAACTTGCTTACGCGACGTGCCCCTGGGCGCGTAGCGTAAGCGCGTCGGGTCATGTGACCTAAAAATAACACTTTTTATTGGTTCAAGACAGTTTTGGTTTCCAAATGATGAAAGCCCTGGTCATGTGACCTGAAAATAACACTTTTCATTGGTTCTGGACAGTTTTTTTCCTAATGATGAAAGCCCCCACCTTTTTTCCTCATTTGTACTCAGAAATGGCTTCAGTAGCAGCAGCAGCAGGAGCATCTCAGCCACCACCACCACCACCACCACCAAGAGGACCACCACAATACCACAGTGGTGGAGATGAAGAAGAAGAGGAGGAGGAGGAGGAGGAGGTGGAGGAGGAGAAGAAGAGGAGGAGGTTCCTGCCTGAAGATACTACCCCATGTAGGCCAAAGCAGCACATTATCTGGGAGTTTTTTTCAATCCCAAAGGACCTCAAGAAAGTAAATGCGCCAAGGGTTACTTGCCAAATCTGTGGCACTGAACTTTCAAGGGGGAACCGTAACAAAAAGTACTCTTTTGGCAATAACACCATGATTCGCCACATGCAACGCTGGCACCCTAACAACTATGCTGCGGCAGAGGTCAGAGAACTGACCAGAAACCCTCCCCAATCTTCTCCCAGCACCTCCAAAAGTAAGCAACCCACTCCATCGGGTCCAGAGACAAGGGACAATACAAAATCGTTGGTATATTTTGTGGTAAAACAATTACCTATGGTGAGCAAAGCATTAAACTCATCAACCGTGCTGGTGACAATCACAATTGCCCAAAAAAACCTTAATTTTTTCCTGATTTTTTTTTTTTTTTTTTTGCTCCAGTTGCGCCGTTTACAATTCCCTTTTTTTTTGTTTCTCCCCATAAAAATAACAAAGAAAATATAAAAATTGTTCATGAAAGCCAAAAAGAAGTACAAAATGTTCAAAAAAACAATTAAAAAAATATAAAATAACAAAAAGAAGAAAAAAAACAGTTCTTTTTAGAACTACTTCCAATTTATAAAAAAAAGG
Organism: Lissotriton vulgaris; assembly: GCF_964263255.1. NCBI lineage: Eukaryota > Metazoa > Chordata > Amphibia > Caudata > Salamandridae > Lissotriton > Lissotriton vulgaris. The sequence goes on along the minus strand of NC_141694.1, from coordinate 648,031,136 downwards.
CTACATTTTTTAAAAACTCTGTCATTCTTTTTTCCCCATGGTACGCTTTCCGGTGCGCGTACCGGGCGCTTCCCCCGCGCAAATCGAATTTCTTTTTTTTTTTTTGCCCCGCGGGGCCCTTTTATGTCCCCCACATCAAACCTAGGGGGTCGGGGGGGTCTACTCTACCCCCTTTTGGTCATTTCCCCCTTTGTTTTTGCCACCTCTTGTGTCTCGATCCTACCGAGACACAAGATGGCGGCCGCTCCGGACTGTTTGGAATGTTGACAGACAACGAGAGCCAATCAGTTTTCCGCGCGCGAACTCGCGTAGCGCGCTTATAGATATATATTTTTTTTAACCTAAATTTGAATTTGAATTTGAATTTAAAAACATTTATATAGCGCACTTATACCACGCGGTTTCATGGCGCTTTAGGTTGCGAGGAGATGGCAGGAGCAGAGAGGTTATGCAGCAAAAGCTCGAGAGAAAAGTAGAGTTTTAAGACTTTTCCTAAACTCTGTGTAGGAAGGTGTTGTGCGGAGTTCCACAGGAAGGGAGTTCCAGAACACAGGGGCAAGAACCGCAAATTTTGTTCCGCCAGCCTTTTTCTTTTTAAATCGGGGGACAGTTAGGAGGGCCAGGTGGGTGGAGCGGAGCTCTCTGCCAGGGGTATAAGGCTTGATGGCAGAGCAGATGAACTCCGGCGCAGTGCCCATTTTTGCCTGAAAGGTAAGGCAGCCGAGCTTAAACAAGGCTCGCTCTTTCACCGGCAACCAGTGCAGTGCCTGCAGTAGAGGGGTAGCCCGATGGAATTTAGGCAGGCCATGGATCAGGCGGGCCGCCTGATTCTGCACTAGTTGCAGACGGTGAATGGCGTAAGCAGGCGCGCCATTATAGATGATGTTGCCGTAGTCAAGGCGCGACAGCACCATTGCCATCACTATAATCTTTAGGGCAGGGAGTGAAAAGAATCGAGAGATCTTCCTAATGGTTCTGAGGGAAAAAAAACAAGAAGAAACAACAGAACTAACCTGTGAGTGGACAGAGAGTGAGGGGTTCAAGAGGATTCCAAGGGTTTTGACTTTGGGAACCGGGAGCGGGGAGCACCAAGTGGGGGAGGCCAGTGAGACGGGGACCAGGGGCTGCAACCACCTCCGGTCAAGACTAGTTCCGTCTTGTCCGGATTAAGTTTGAGGTGGTTGCAGTTCATCCAATCCTGAATGAACAACATAACAGATTGAACATTCTGGAAGGATGAAGGGGAATGAGAAAGGTTGAAAATTAGCTGGAGGTCATCGGCGTAATTGAACACCGTGACCTCGAGCTGCTGTAACATAAAAATGAGGGGAAAGATGTATAAATTAAACAGAAGGGGGGAAAGTGAGGAACCTTGGGGGACCCCGCACACAACCTTACGGGAGGCGGCAGTGAAACCAGCTAGATGGACCGCCTGAGCCCTGTCGCTCAGGAAGGACTCAAGCCAGGCGAAGGCTAGGCCCTCTATGCCAAAATCCCTCTATCTATCAAAATCCCTCTATCCCTCTAATCTAAGGCTAGGCCCTCTATGCCTCTATTACTCAAAATCCACTGGAGCACATATCTTGAGACATAGCAAAGGCACAACGGGCTACCAGTCCCTACAATTTTGCCTAGTTTGGTGGAAATCCATTCAGCCGTTCGGGCTAAAAGTGAGTCCAACCGCCGTATGGAAATTAACATGGGGAAAACACGTTTTGGGACCCCCCTTTTATCTCGGCCCCCGCTTGAAGAATCCCCCCCAAACTTTCAGGGAAGGAGCGGAGCGCCGCGAGGCAAATTTGAGAAAAATTTCAGGCAGATTCCCCAACCGGCGCCAAAGTTATTCCCAATAGAATGTTGCGAAATCCCTATACAAAATAATCCTAACTATAACTACCTACTGGCGACTGCCAGTGAGATAGATATAGATATATATATATATATATATATATATATATATATATATATATATATATATATATATATATATATATATATATATATATATATATATTCACCACAACTTCCCAGCAGAATGAGGCCGCACAACACACAAGTAAGGAGGCTCCTTTATTTCTGTCAACAGGCAGCTTACGATCCCGTTTTGGTTATTTCTTTGCCTGACGCGGTTTCAGAGGGTGTCTCCCTCCTTCCTCAGAGGCTCTTGAACAGTCCGTAGCTTGCTTGCGTCCCCACAGGATACCAGGCGTGTCTATGAAACAAAAAAAATTGCTCTCAGGTGTGCCTTTTTAATGTAAAGTTCTTTTGCAATGCACGCTGGTCCCTGTGGTTCTAATCATGCATATTTACACCCTCCAATGGGTCCAGATTGTTCAAGTCTTTTTTGAAATATTTTTTTAACCCTCCATTGGGCCCCCGGATCGTACTTTGCCTGTTCAATGACGTCCTCATGTGCCTCCGCGCAAGGGGAAGGGTTCCCCCTGCAAGCATCCGTTAAGTTTCTGGATGGTGCGCTCCCTCCGTGGTCTGGGGACCGCGTCAAATATTCACCACAACTTCCCAGCAGAATGAGGCCGCACAACACACAAGTAAGGAGGCTCCTTTATTTCTGTCAACAGGCAGTTTACGATCCCGTTTTGGTTATTTCTTTGCCTGACGCGTTTCAGAGGGTGTCTCCCTCCTTCCTCAGAGGCTCTTGAACAGTCCGTAGCTTGCTTGCGTCCCCACAGGATACCAGGCGTGTCTATGAAACAAAAAAAATTGCTCTCAGGTGTGCCTTTTTAATGTAAAGTTCTTTTGCAATGCACGCTGGTCCCTGTGGTTCTAATCATGCATATTTACACCCTCCAATGGGTCCAGATTGTTCAAGTCTTTTTTGAAATATTTTTTTAACCCTCCATTGGGCCCCCGGATCGTACTTTGCCTGTTCAATGACGTCCTCATGTGCCTCCGCGCAAGGGGAAGGGTTCCCCCTGCAAGCATCCGTTAAGTTTCTGGATGGTGCGCTCCCTCCGCGGTCTGGGGACCGCGTCAAATATTCACCACAACTTCCCAGCAGAATGAGGCCGCACAACACACAAGTAAGGAGGCTCCTTTATTTCTGTCAACAGGCAGTTTACGATCCCGTTTTGGTTATTTCTTTGCCTGACGCGTTTCAGAGGGTGTCTCCCTCCTTCTTCAGAGGCTCTTGAACAGTCCGTAGCTTGCTTGCGTCCCCACAGGATACCAGGCGTGTCTATGAAACAAAAAAAATTGCTCTCATGTGTGCCTTTTTAATGTAAAGTTCTTTTGCAATGCACGCTGGTCCCTGTGGTTCTAATCATGTATATTTACACCCTCCAATGGGTCCAGATTGTTCAAGTCTTTTTTGAAATATTTTTTTTAACCCTCCATTGGTCCATTGGGCCCCCGGATCGTACTTTGCCTGTTCAATGACGTCCTCATGTGCCTCCGCGCACAGAAACTTAACGGATGCTTGCAGGGGGAACCCTTCCCCTTGCGCGGAGGCACATGAGGACGTCATTGAACAGGCAAAGTACGATCCGGGGGCCCAATGGATGGTTAAAAAAAATATTTCAAAAAAGACGAACAATCTGGACCCATTGGAGGGTGTAAATATGCATGATTAGAACCACAGGGACCAGCGTGCATTGCAAAAGAACTTTACATTAAAAAGGCACACCTGAGAGCAATTTTTTTTGTTTCATAGGCACGCGTGGGGACACAAGCAAGCTACGGACTGTTCAAGAGCCTCTGAGAAAGGAGGGAGACACCCTCTGAAACGCGTCAGGCAAAGAAATAACCAAAACGGGATCGTAAGCTGCCTGTTGACAGAAATAAAGGAGCCTCCTTACTTGTGTGTTGTGCGGCCTCATTCTGCTGGGAAGTTGTGGTGAATATATATATATATATATATATATATATATATATATAATCTATATCTATATATAATCTATATCTATATATATATATATATATATATCTATATATATATCTATATATATATCTATCTATATATATATATATATATATATATATCTATATATATATCTATATATATATCTATCTATATATATATATATATATATCTATCAAAGATCCACTTTAGCTGCCTTGCCCTGCGGCGGTGTTGCGTGGTATCCGGCTAAATCAATCCTTCAACTATACAATCTTGTCAGATGTAGCAGGCATGCACTCAGCACTGCGAAAATACCTTATAAATTGAAAATAACTTCAACCAGCTTAGCAGTGCATTTCAGTCCTCAGGTCTTGCTCATGCACACTGTTTCAAGTGTAAACCACCTTTATTAATGTACACAATAACAATGTAAAGAGGATTTACACAGTTCTTCACATTGAGCGATATGTTGGAAAGTTACCTTGTCTTCTTTAAACATAACATTGCAGTAACAAAAAAGCAACAAAGGAAACGAATGGCATGAATTCATATTGTTCCCAAGTAGGAATATAATATCCCTCCAACTATATCATAAAATGGCAATACTCTGCAATACTCTGCAATAAAACAAGCACGGTGGGGTTATTCTGTACCTCAGCAGGCCTCACCCTCTTGTAACTTAATGCTAATTCATCTTTTACAGCTTGTGGGCCTGGACGCTCATCCCATCCACAAATTACCATTGAGTACCTGACAATCAGGGCCCTGGGGGGTGTTGTGGGTGCCTGGCGGTGGCAGCAAAGTCAGGGCCATACAGACTGGTCCTGTACCCCAGGGTAAACACCTCAGAAAGGCGTTTCAGTTTCAGCACATTGCAAATCCATCTCTCCAAGAAGGGCACCATGTCAGCCCCCTTTGATCTCTGGGAGACCCAGAAATGTTATATTATTTTGGCGGGATCGATTTTCTGCTACTTCTGCCCTTTCATCCAGCTGAGCGACCGTCAAGTGCAGGGAGCTCACCTGAGTCTTTAGTACTTGCTTCTCAGTTTGTTGATCCGACACTGAGCTTCCACTTTGTGGTAGTCTGTGCATACTAAGTTCACCACAGTTACGATTTCTGCTATCCTTTCCTCCAGTGCCTCTCGAGAGCGATGTATTGCTGCAAGGATTTCAGCTCTAGAGGGCTCCTTGGAGGCATTCCCCTGCTCCTGACCCCTGTGATCCCAGACTGTTATGATACACTGTGAGAGTCCAGATATTGGATGATTGTGTTTGTTGTGATTTTGGCTGCCTGTACTTGCCCATGTTTACTCCAGGTAGCGGACGGTGACCCTCAGTTATTACGTTGCACTTCAGTCTGTGTTGACACCAATATTGCAGGTTTCTCCACTACATAGATACAGCCTCTCTAGGGATAGTCCTCAGGGGCACATGCCCCTTTGGCTTGAGGCCTCACTTCCACCTTACTGGGCTCCCGCACCTTCTGTGTCCACTCCAAGTGTTCAACTTTGTCACCATACCCACTGCGACCCCACTATTCCTCCCAGAGTTCAGTGCCCCCCCTAATGCTTTCACTTCAGCCAGGAGTGACCTCTCCCTCTGTACATCAGGCCCCCAAATCATCTGCAGTTTTCTACTGCCTCATTTTCAGTCATCTACCCAGGTGACACAAAGGGCTCTTCACAGTCTTCCTTCTTTCAGGCTCGCCGTGGGATAGTCAGAGGTCTGCGCCCAAACCTCAGCCAGGATCCGCTAGTCTCTGAGCTACAGATATCACAGCAACACTTGGACGCTCATTGTGTGTTCCAGGGTCTCGAGCCCTCCAAACACATGCCACTGTGTCTCTGCAGTATGGCCTCACCTCTTTTGTCTAACTTCATGTGCCTCTCTGGGCCAAGCCCACCTCCAGGGTCCCCGGCAGTTTGGGTACCACCCCCTCCCAGTAATTGGGAGCAGTGCAGTCACCCTGCTGAGGGCTTAGCACTCTCACAGCCCCCCTCCCCACTGGGCAGCAGCCCCGTCGCCATGCCTTCGGCCCAATTTCCATTAGGGCCAAGTCTCCATTCCAGCCCCACCTAGGCCGCGACTCCTGCTAAAGGACCTGTCGCGACCAATCAGGAGCGGTCAGAGCCAAACAGGATTCCCCAGACCTGGCGGGAAAAACTACACCGCCGAGCTCGCAGGCACCCAAGCCATTCCTGGTAGGCCCTGAGGCTCCTCAGGCCACCTGATTCAGGCTGGGATGAGGCCTTGCTTTTGCCATCCCATTGCCTCTGAATGGTGCGGTGGTAGCGCATCCACATGTCTGACGACGCACAGAGGATCGTCTGGAGTCTTTGTACACTCCCCAGTAGTATACTTTCTGGCCAGCAGCAGGGTTTCATTCGAGCTTGCAGGAATGGTCGGGGATAGGTCCGCCGTCTTGCATGGCCACGCCCCCTCTTTATTATATTTATTACTGTGTTTTCGCATGGTGCCTGTTTTTATCTGTTCATGTGTGATATGGCTTTGTATTTGGAATCTTGCTTTTCATTCAGTGGATTTTTTAGAGTGGTACAAATATTCCTACTTTTCATATCTGAGGTTCAGACACACTTTCGTTAAAACATGTTTTCAATTTCCTTTAGCAGGTTCCCCTTATAAGGATGATGATGACAATTCAGTGGACATATATGATGGTTTAGATTGTGTTCCATCTGGGTCAGGTAAGTTGACTCACACCTTTAGTTGGATTTAATTGATCAGATCATTTAGACATGTTTATTAAAAATTGCTCTGCCTCGATTTTATTCTTGTCTCGTATTTTCTCTTCTTCCCTGATTTACTTATCTTTTGTGATTTTACTTTTCTCTATTGTGGGCTTCTATCTTGCATTGTTTTCTGCCATTGCTGCAGTCAAGCTATGCCTAGTCTAAACTGCCATGTTCTCAGCTGCTATCATAGAAGTCATTTGTAATACTGAGTCAAAATAAAGTTTAACACTTTTTATTTTCACATATGAAGAAAATATAATATATCAACGAATAAATTAATGAAAAATTTGGAATTCGCTGTGATATGTTTCAAATTTGAATGTTGTATGTTCTTTACATTATCCCAGAAAAGTTAAAGAAGGTGAATCAATAAAAAGTATCTTAACAATCGCCGCCATCTTGATTTCGTATTTCTGTCATCTTGAGGTATTTATGAATACTCCCCAGTATTTCTTAGGGAAGAGGTGTGGTGCAGCGGCCAGGGCAGCTGACTCCAGAACCGGGGGCTTACGGTTCGATCCCGGGTGCCGGTGGCAGATCTGCCCAGCACCATGTGACTCTAGGAAATAGCTCGCTTAATCTTCCCGACGGCCCCCAGTGCCTTGACACTCTTGGGTAATAGTTCGCGCTTTACAAATACTGGACATTTAGATTTAGTATTTAGAGTTTAAGTATATTAGAGAATTTCATTGACCACATTTCCAACTCAAGACATGTCTTCCCCACTAGAGCCTTTCCTTTGATGATCAGTCATGTGAAGAAAGTAGTTGTTCACAGTAAATAGCTTCAGGTATGGGGCCCTTCATCTCTTGTGTTGACTCTGGTCACATGGTGCTAGATAGAAAAATAGATAAAATTCTTGTGCTTCTAATAAAATACTGAATGCTAAACAGTGAAAGCTCCTACCATTTGCGAGACCCCAAAGTACCTACAATTTGTTTTATTGATAAACAGAAAAAAAGCTTTAATAATCACTATTGGAGAGGGACATTGGCTCCATCTGCATTCTGGTTCTCTGAACTACATCGTTCTATTGGGCAGGCGTGTGCTTTCACTCAAGTGGCTATGGTGACAAAACATTGATGCTATTTGTCAGATGCTGAAGGTCTGATCTGAATTATTTATAGTGAAACACATGTTAAAGCTATAGGCTTTTATGGGTGGATTGCTGTGTTCCACTGCGTCAAATCCTATAGATTGGTATTCTTTTCCATGGACTCTCACAAGTTACTTTATTAGGCAAGGGGTTTGTTTTTGGTTATGCTTTATTACAAACATTGAAGGTGGCAGATTTGTGTTCTGATAATCCTAGGTTTTGTTAAGGAGGACTTGTCCAGCTGCAATTTTGTTCATATTTTTATTAATTTCATGACCTGATTCCTTGAAAGCTTATGCCGAACACAGTAGGACTGAGTTGGTTATTTTGACATGCCAATGACAAAGGGCCTGTTTGGTTCACTGGGAAAAGTTATGTCAGATTCTATGAGCCTGATATGTTTATTGTGAAAAAAAACAACACAAGCAGTAGGCTTGACCTATTTGCGAAAAGCATATGTTAAAGACAATAGACCTTTTAGGCTGGATTGAAATTCTGTCTTTAGACTTTCTTTACGTCCGTAATAGTAGTGGGTCACAAATAGGGTTTACGGTTTTTCTCCAAAGAGTTTGTTTTTAAAGTTCTTGGAAGCTCATTTAGAGATGTTATGGGAAAATATTATTCTGAAAGAGTTGGATCAGTTTTGGAGATTTTGTCAGAGAGAGGATTGATGGCAGGTTAAGACATGGATGGACATGTGGGGTTGAAAATTAATGTATCCTGCTTGGAGTTCTATGGGTCTTTGAATTGGAAGCAGTAACTTGGGTGCTACAGTTAGGAGAGAATTTCTGAGGCGATTGAGGCTGGTCACACAGTGATGAATCTGTAGTCAGTGTATCCACCAGAGAGGTAACCGACTTCGACAGATGTTTGAACTGGTATGTAGTAGAATTGTGGTAAGAGAAGGTGAGGAATCTTTGGTTCGATTTAGTGACCACCAGAAATCTAACAGACTTCTACACCTGTTCTGAACTATATGCTGTAGCTTGGAGGATAAGAGCTGGTTAGGGTAGACTTCCTGTGTTGACTGGGGTTTGTGATAAGGTGAGGGGTCTGCAGTTAGAGTATCTGCCAGAAAGGTAGCTGACAGAGGTGGATAGAACGAGTAAAGAGGGTTACGATATCAGATGTTGCTGAAAGCTTAGGATATGTGCGCTATGTTTTGGAGTTCTTACTGTTATTAAAGTTGCTGGAGATAAGCTACAAGTTTGTGGGAGGGGGCGGAGCAAGTCCTTTTTTCTATATCAGTATTGGTATACAATTTAGTTGAGTTTCTGTTATCCACTGTTTGGAATTGCTGGGGGTAGGATCTCTGGAGGGATGGCGATGGAGAAAGTCCTGCTCCTATGATAATAATGGAAGTCTACTTTTTGGACATTCCGTAGTCCTTTTCCACTTTTCAAAGTTGTAAGTGTGTATAAAGTCTTATCTCACTTTTTATGCTCCCATTGCTGAAGACTTGACCGTAGTCCTTTTTCACTTTTCCAGATAAAAGAACAGGAGGAATTCCTAGCTTTATTTTTTGCTCCCATTTTTGACGTCTGGACCACAATGGTGGTGATTGTGGCTGTACTGTGGTGGGAAATAAGCATTTGAGGGAGACAGGGACTCCCGATTCAGTAGTGCCACTGTGTAGAGAATACACCCTTCCACCCATGATCCTGCTGTGCATGTAGAGATTGGTGCAGAGTCTGTAGCGCTGATCTCAACCTCTGGAGAAGGTAGAGCGCCGAGGTCTGATCCGGCTCAACAGTTTTAGCTGTCTTCCATGCGCTTGTTATACAAAACATTCTTTAAAACACATGTATACCTATATATACGTAGAGTGACTTCAGATCAGCCCTCTTCAGCCATTATTCTGTTTGAGTGTCATTCACAATCTGTTTCTGCCCATGAAAAAATTTAGTATGGGAAATAGGTTAGCCCACTTCAGCCTTTGGATCTAATGCCCTCTTAAGTAACTTCATTTTGTGGGAACACACATGCACATCTGCCTGAATTTGAGTGAGCATCAGTTTTAGGAGTCGTTCACCAGCCAGTTTAGTTTGCTTTTTCTCTTTTTATCAGTCCACCTTTTTTCACCATTATTTATTTATTATGAGCGCTAGCAGTTTCCTACAAAGTGCTACCGGGCCACATGTTTATTGCTCACATCATCTGCTGTGAACTGCACCGTGAATGGCCACTGCTTCTAAACCAAGTGGCCACCTTGAAGGGTATTGGCCATGGTGTTTAATTATTTTAGTATTCCAAGATTACCACCCCATTTAGAAGAAACGTTTCAGCAATTTTGGATTTGTGTAGCAATTAACCCCTATGCACAATGCTATTTCAAAGTGGCCCCTAAATGCTATGTTTAGGTTTGTTTTTTTTGTTCTACTTAATTTTTTTTAAAAGTGATTTTAACCACAAATCTCCCTCTGTTGATACTGAAAAAACATTAAATCAAGAATTGTTGTGAAAATATACAAGAAAGAGAAAACAAACCAATGTTAATGATGACATTGGAAAGCAAATTATACAGAAGACCCGAACATTCAATTCCCTAGAACCAGTCATCCCAGCAACCATTCTAATCGGTACCGTGCAACCATGTGTCTTCATCCATGGACCAAGTTACTAAGAAGATCCCCCTGTAATCAGCCCAATCCTTCCAAATCTTATGATGTTTCTGGGGGCTGTCTCTTACCAGATAGATGGGGCGTTCCAAACCCATCCATTTCCTTGGCGCATTTACCAACAGGGGGGCCTCTGTTCTCTAACAAGCCTGTGCAATGTTTCCCTTAGCAATCATCAGGACTAGCCAGAGCAGCACCCCCTGATACCTTTTCCCTTCCAAGTTATCTGTGATATGTAGGAGGATCAATTTCGGCTCTTTGGGATTTGTCCAATCCAGTACTGTTTCTAGGGTGCTTAGCACTACATTCCAAAAAAGTGAAAGAGCAGGACAGTGACAGAATATGTGTCAAGTCGCCATCTGGGTCATTACAGCCCAAGCAACTTCCTGTCACAATTAGCCCTATACTGAGTAGACATTTTCTAGTGTAGTATATACGGTGCAATAATCTAAGTTGAATCAAGCGGAACTGTGAGGCTATCACTGCCTCCCTGGGGGCGGCCACTGCCTGATTCTAGTCCTCATGTGGACCAGGTCCCGCTTCTACAGTGCCCTCACCCCCACCATCGGATCAGGTTGATTACGAAGTAGAGTCTGATAAATGAAGGATACTTTATGTTCCTTAATATTAGAAAGTAATATCTCAGCTTCCAGGGGGCAGGATTCTGGTATGGCTAGAAAAGACTGTAAGTAACACCCTAGTGCATGTCGGAGTTAGAGGTACGGAAAAACTGGGTGCGGTGCATTTGATAGGATAAAAGGACTTCTAGGACCCATTGTGAACCACGTCGCACAGCAAGGAAATATCTGGTATTTCCCAGCCTGAGAAACCCTGGAGTGCTACAACCTGTGGGATCCGAGCCCCTCTCCACAGTCTCCATGGTAAGTCTGCCTGCCCATCCCATGAATTTTGCCGCGTCCACTCGGATCTTCAGCACTACTTTAGTAATGTGAGTGAGATAGTTCCCCTATAAAGCAAGTGAGAGAGGTTACTACAACCCATGAGTCACCCTCTGTCGCTGTAACGACCGGGTTCTCGAACCAGATGGGATCAGCTCCTTGGAGCACCTCCAACCCAGCCGGAACGTAACCACCTCCCTCCTCAGGACCCATCTATCCAGGCACCTGGGTACCTACCTGAGGATGGGGAACTCGCAATAGACAAGCTCATATCATCAGAAACACCACTAAATCTATAGGGATTACTAGGAATACTCACTGATTACTAAGGACGTCCATGGACTACACCACACTCATACCTCATAGTCTCGCGACCACATGGGTCCAGACTAATCTACCCTGGGGCAGTTCTGATTATTTACCATTACACACTGATTACCATCAGTGCTCACTCGACACGCAATCCGGCGTGCCATACACACTGAGCTGTAGCCCCAGTGCTCTCTTTTCATCCGGTCCACAATCCGGCGGACCTACACATCAGGCTTCCACCTGATGCTCTCACTAACGCCACTTTCCCTAGAGGCGATCTCATTACACACCGTATCCCCCCGGCGCTCTCTCAAGCCACAATCTTGCGGGTATACACACTGACCACAATCAGTGCTCTCACTAACGCCGCTACACAACGACTATCACTTTCCTATGAATACCTTCAGCTTTCTCTCTCTATGTTGGGAAGTATCTCTCACTATTCACTAAGGGTTCGCTACTACAATAATATTATGGGATGGCCGAATCACTTAGTGTCTATCTATTTCCCTAGCTCAAGGGCTCCTCTCTCTCCCTAATTATTCAGTGGCTACTTACCGGATCAGGGGCAGCATCTGTTCTGGCTGTAACACCTGACTAGAAGGAAAGGTTACCTGTGCTTTAAGAACAATAGACACACACTCTATGCAAGAGTTATTCCTTGATTTAAACGCTCCTATTTCCTTTTGATCCATCAGTTGCTAAAGCATCTGGTTAGAAGAAAGGCTAGCTTTATCATAAGAATAACACATGCACACTGGTTCACTAAGAACTGGGGTATCTTTATTACAATAACAATAGAAAAGGATTCATACACAGATCTGCGGGGTCTCTGTAACTAACAGGAACTTTAACACACCGCTGAAAGAAAAGGATCAGACATATAACAGGGACAATGTTATCTGCGGGGTCTCTGTAACTAGCAGGAACTGTAACACACCGCTGAAAGAAAAGGATTAGACATACAATAGCCTAGGGAATAAAGACAAGATTAAGGTGTAAGTGTAAAGCGGACTAGTTTAGACTACCTCGCCTATTAGAAGGAAGGTTTATCTCTATCTCTGGTAGGATCAGGGCTCTCTGTCTCTCCCTCCGTCACCACAGCTTCACGCCTCTGGCTCAACTGCTTCAGCTGACAGCCTCAACTCCTCCATCTGCTTTAATGCATCCTGATAAACTGGCAGCCCCAGCTGATAGTTCAAGCTTTGTTCATATGACTGCTCTCTCCAGCTTCAGCAATCATCTGCCTTCTTTCTCCATTCCAGAAAACCAATAGAACTGAACTGTATTCTGCAGCTCCAGCAAACATCCTACTCTCCACTCTTCAAGAACCAAACTGACCACTCCTCCTCTCCTGCAATTCGCTAATATGGAATCCTCTCCTCTAGTGGAAAGCTCCAGCCAGCAGCCTCCTCCCACCAGGTCCATGCACCGGGCTCCTTGCTCTAGACGCTCCCACAGTGATCAGCTGCTTGTTTCGTCTAGAGACCTGAGCCCAGGGACACTTCTTGATTAGATTCAGCTCTGGCCGGTTCTCTCTGGTTCGCTTAGGGCGAACAACAGCTCAAAACCAAAATATTACCTTTCCCCTTCAAGCATCTCAGCTCTGCAGGGATAGAAAGCAAAATGGAGTCTCTCTAGTTCTAGGCCTTGTAGGCCTGAGAAGGATGAAATAAACCTTAGCTCTGTCAGAGTACCTACACAAACCATACCAATGTGTAATATAAAGTCAGGACCACAGGATCCACCCTCTACTATAGGCAGGATAATGAAAGGACACATAATTATGTCAAAGCCAATAGGCAATAGATGGATTAGAGTCAAGAATAAGGGATCTATCATCATATAAAGCAGCTATTCTCTTCTAGGTCTGGAAAAAGGGCTTAAAAGGGCCAACACAAGGTAAGAATACAGATGATGGATGTGAGCAAGTTTAAAGTCTTCATCACTCCGAAATAGAGCCAAAAAACCTGTCTAGACAGTCGCATAGGCCGCATTCTCTTAAACCCCCCTCAAACCGCCAATCAGTCACAATTAGGTGTACAGCCCTCTAGTAGAGCAGGATGCCAGGTAGCTATTCCCCTGTAAATGTAAATGTAAATATACTTGTAAAGCGCACTGCTGCCCCATCTCTGGGCATCCTGGGGCTGTATACCGCTGTGGAACGCTTCCTGGCTTTCCCTCTGAGGTGCTCCCTACTGGGCACCCCCAAGGTGAAGCCAGGCATCCCAGCGCTATTGGGGCCGTTGTGGAGATTAAGCAAGCTATTGCCCAGAGTTGCAGAGTGGGACCCATGATTAGAGTAGGCACCGAGGCGAGAATTATCGAGTCCGCGGACATTGAGCCCAAGACCCTGCCGCGTCGGGAATTGAACCCTGGCCAGACCTCTGCATCAGGGTCTGCCGCTCTAACCATTGAGCCACACATCTCCACTGCTCCAATGGTATGCCGGCAACATTTATCGAGGGAAATCCGGGGGAATGACCCATTCCTTAGCAAGAAGCAAACTAGAGCGTTGACCTTAAAAAAAAGGTCTGGTGCACTGGAAATGGGTAATTCTAGAGCTGATGATGTCTGGGCAGGGAAACCATCTTAAAGATGGCTGAGCAACCCAATAGGGACAGCAGGAGGGAGGACCAGAACTTGACCTTTTTGGATAAGACCATCAAACTGAGGTTGGTGGTTAGAGTTGTATCCCCTACGCCCATCATCGGTAAAGAAGACTCAAATATTTAAAGCCCATTGGAAGCACCCACACCATGGTCAGAGGGCTTGGCTTTTTACTTATTCTTGATTGCAAGTACCTGCCTGTGACATTTCTTTTTCTTAACCGCAAGCCCATGAATACCACATTTCCAAGGTAGCACTTTTTTCTATGTGTATTCTATTTAATGTATGTTGCATATGCACGGGTTTGTGTGCGTTATGGTCGAGTGAGGGTATAACTGTGAGAATGGGTCATTGGGTGGATGAATACACGTGCACATGAATGCAATGATGAGTGACAATTTGTATGTATGATACAGTATTGAGTACCATAAGAAATATAACAACCTAGGCAACAAATTCTTAACAATTGTGAAGTAATAGACACAGGAGAGAGAAAAAGGTTACAATCCCCCAAAAAGTTCAATGATTAGGAATTTATTAATACATTAAAAAGTGGTTTCCTATTGCAGCAGTGAAATTACATACATATAAATCAACACTATAAAATACAATAAACAAAAAACAAATATAATTTTAAAAAGTGGCATAAGTAAGTTCTCGACGCGCGTTTCGGCGACCAGCGCCTTTTTCTGGAGTAGCCACGAAATGCCTAAAAGAGATAGTGATATAAAATATATACTATTTTTATACAGTTTAACAACATTCTAAATAATCTATAACACGTTAAAAAACATCAAAAGTATCCACCAAATTTTTATTATATAAACTTCTCTTTGTGTCTCAAACCGGCCTACTACACATAATCTACAAGACAAATTTTCGTAATCAATGAACAGTGCAAAATCATTTTAAATCATTGCTCATTTACCTATAAGAAGTTCATAGATGCGAGACCCATTAGATGAAATGAGTGTTGGGGGGGGAAAAACGATTTAAAACGGCCAACAATAAATATGGTAAATGGTAAGGCGCATAACTCATATATTCTTAAGTAATTATGAGCATATTAGAGTGGAGCAACTTGTCTTATTGATAAGAGGGTAGAATTCTGTATTAAGGAATTCCAAACTGAAAGGTGACAAATAGATTTGTTTTGAACTAAAGAACCATATAGGATGATACAAATAATAAGTGAATTATTGTCAACCTAGTGAATAAGGAAAACAATGAAACAAATGTAAAACTTACGATTTTTAAAAAAGAGCCTTGAATCTAAATAATTCCATATAGCTTGTTTTGATCATGTGCTCCTGTTAATCAGCTTGGTAATGTTCAGTTTAGATATCAAGTTTTCTGTAAATAAATCTACAAGAGAAGGTGAACCATATTAACATCCTTATCGAGTAACCATATTCATTTTATTCTTCCCCTATATATAGTCTATACAGTCTATTCCAATACGGCATAAGGTGACTATAAAACGGATTAATTTTATCAGCGGCTTGTTAAATGATACAGGTTTACACTTGTTTTGTATTGAAATCTTATGAGCATCCGATGTTTAGAAGCAGATCAGAAATTAAATATCACGGATTTTAAATTATGTATGCGGACTCATACTCAAGTGACCTATCTCAAAATTACATCGTAAAGTGCCTACTAGAAATAATAGATTTGTTTAATTACTTATGTGAAAAAATGCGATTTATCAGTTTCCAAAGACAGTGGCAGTAATAGTAGGATAATTTGCACGTTGCATACTGCAAATGATATAGGTACGATCTCTAAACCAAATCAGGTAGTATTTACTAGATCACGTTTGGCCTATCTGAAAATTGCTTCGCAAGATTGTCACAGGATATATTTCGTATATTTTCGTATAATTACCTTTGCGATAGTATATGAAGTATAACAGTTTCCAGAAGCAGTGACAGTATGACAAGATAATCTGCAAACTGCAAGTAAAGTAAATGAGGTCACTAACCCGAAACAAATAATGTTAACTAGGTAGAGGTTCTATATTCCTAAAGAATATTACTTGGAATAATAACACAATGAGCTCCGCCTCCTGGTTGCCAAAATCGGTAAGAGGTTAACTAGTAAAGGAAACAACGGAAATATTTAAAACCTGAAGTACGGAGCATTTTTAATGTTCGACTTAAGGTTTAAGAATTTTCTTAGTATATTCACTGTAAATTACCTTTATTTTGGATTACACAACGGGATACCTCTAATAAGATATCGCCAGATATGGGGCTCGCATTCGATGCTCCCACTGCAAAATAAATAAAAAATGCAACATAGTAAGGTATTGCGTTTAAAAGTCTATTACCTACAAGTTTGTCGTATATTTGAATCTCTCTAAACTAGCCCGCACTCACAGTGTATTTTGTTGGTATGTTGCAGACCAGACGCGGGACACGAAAAGGAACTCGGTTTCCGGATAGCAGGGAAGCAATCAAGTGTTTCCCGCGGTTGCTATTTAAATGCTCGAATAAGGGTCAATTCTATCTATTTCCTGAAAAAACGACATCGATGGTTCAAATAAAGCTGGAGTTGTAACGCAGACAATATCTAAATAGAACTAGTCGATATAAAATTGTTTTTATAGTTTGCCTTATTTAAAAGAGGTATTTCCTGTCAGATTCTAAAGGCAAAAGACTTTTTATACATTTTGCTAATTTATTTATAAAAACCAACCGAATAGACAGTGTTCGTGTTGTAACGATAGAGACTGACAACAGACTAGATGTTGAAATGAAGGCAGTCCGTTAACTTTGGATAACTCTATGGTTTTAATTCTGTTCCGTAGTAACAGATATATATTATTGCGTCAGAAGGTGTGTCAACTGCAGGGAATTAATATTTTAATAGAGCAAAGTTATTTAGAATATTATTAAATCTATTGTATGATCCATTTGCAACAGAGAAAAGATTCTGATGTTTGAAATTATAGTGAGAATCATTATAGTACACTTGGGTATCAGGGAACAGCAAGTAAATATATAACTGGCGCGAAGCACGGACACGCCCCCTTGACGAGGCCATGCCCACAACAAACGCGCTACAAAAGCGCCGCTGATTACAAGTGACCCCAGAACCATTTCGTGTCTCCTGAGGCGGAAGCCGTGAGCTAGGCCAGCTACTTTTTAAAAAAATTTGAGAGTCACTTTGAATTGTACCTTTTGCTACTTAGTTTTCACTCGCCTACCTCCACCCACGCTTTAGAAGCACCCGCGCAGCGGATATTAGCGCTGACTCGGACTTCAAAAGCACAGAGAGGCTTCCCCCGCCGTTACCGGCGCGAAGCACGGACACGCCCCCTTGACGAGGCCACGCCCACAACAAACGCGCTACAAAAGCGCCGCTGATTACAAGCGACCCCAGAACCATTTCGTGTCTCCTGAGGCGGAAGCCGGGAGCTAGGCCAGCTACTTTTTAAAAAAATTTGAGTCACTTTGAATTGTACCTTTTGCTACTTACTTTTCACTCGCCTACCTCCACCCACGCTTTAGAAGCACCCGCGCAGCGGATATTAGCGCTGACTCGGACTTCAAAAGCACAGAGAGGCTTCCCCCGCCGTCACCGGCGCGAAGCACGGACACGCCCCCTTGATGAGGCCACGCCCACAACAAACGCGCTACAAAAGCGCCGCTGATTACAAGCGACCCCAGAACCATTTCGTGTCTCCTGAGGCGGAAGCCGGGAGCTAGGCCAGCTACTTTTTAAAAATTTGAGTCACTTTGAATTGTACCTTTTGCTACTTACTTTTCACTCGCCTACCTCCACCCACGCTTTAGAAGCACCCGCGCAGCGGATATTAGCGCTGACTCGGACTTCAAAAGCCCAGAGAGGCTTCCCCCGCCGTTACCGGCGCGAAGCGCGGACACGCCCCCTTGACGAGGCCACGCCACCCGTTCCTCGCTTCCTGTCCCTACAAAAATGTGTCTCTACCGGACGCGCAGCGGACAAGCGCAGCGGGCGCGCCTAAGGCAAGTCCGTCTGTGCCCGTCCGTGCCTCGGCCGGGCCCAGGGCCTGTCATGCCGTCCAATCCACGGTATGTACAAATCAAATACCTACATACACCAGAGATAAGATACTTGCCCTAAATCATGACAAAAATCACTGCCACAACAGGATTGACGCTGAGAAGTGGTTAGGACCTGCATGCTGCTACATCTGCAGAACACTCCTCACCCCGGAAAAACAGTCAGCCATGATGGAAAGCGCGACCTCTCTCCGAGGAGCTCTGATCAATGCTAGGTCAATATGTAAGAATGGGGAGCATATTCATGACCTTATCACAGAGAATGACATTGACTTGCTATTTATAACGGAAACCTGGCTAAAATCATGGTGCAACCCGATCATAGCCCAAATCGTCCCCCAAGGCTACCTCATTCAGAGGACCGATAGACAGGAACTGAGAGGAGGTGGCTTAGCCATTATCCACCGAGACTCTATGAAATGCTCGACGTTCGAACTCTCGGACGTAAAAGGGGCAGAAAGCATGGGTTTCTGCTTTCAGATAAATGAGGAGAATACCTTTGCGGGAGCCCTAATCTATCGCCCCCCAGGACCTCAGAGCGGCTTCTTCGAAAGCTTCGAAGATGCACTCAGCACTCTTACCCTGAAATACGCTAATTTTACAGTTTTAGGTGACCTAAATTTCCACCTAGACAAACCAAACGACCCCAATGCAATATGGCTTAACGACCTAACTGATATCCTGGGGCTGGAAATACTGACCAAAATGCCCACACACAAAGCAGGCCATATATTAGTCTGCATCTGTACCAACATCAAAACTCTAACCGTCGAATCTCCCCTGATTCAAACCTGGACCGACCATTGGTTAATCCCCTTCAAACTAACCATCAAAAAGAAAAGACCTAATACTGCCAACCTAAAAATCGATGTTTCGATACAGAAAGACTGGAAAAAACTTGCCAACTCACCCAATCTGCACCTCATCGCAGAGGAATCTAAACCGTCCCTGACCGGGTGTACTGAAACTGACTATAACAACTTCTGTAAATGGGTCACAGACATCTGTGGTCCTGCTAACTCAGAAAAAGTAAGGAAAAAACAGAATAAAAAGTCGGCACCCTGGTTCTCCCCCGCTCTAAAAATCAAACGTACAGAAGTCAGAACCCTTGAAAAGAAATGGCGCCATAACTATGATACAACGGAAGTTCTTGCCTATAAAACCGCTAGGAAACAATATCATTCTATGATAAAAAGCGCCAAAAAAGACCATTTCCTAGAAGGAATCAATCAGTCCAACAACAAACAGAAAGAAATATTCAAAATAGTTGATGAGTTCATGAACCCCAGAATCCTCAGGCAAGAGATACCGCCTTCATTAGCACTCTGTAACTCCATAGCAAACTACTTCGAACAGAAAATACTGAACCTCACCAAAGACTTCCCAGACTCTCCAGACCCCCCCCCCCGTATGATAATTTAGGACTAACCAACAGTAAGCCTCAGCTAAAAAACTTTACCCCCATCAGCCTCGACGAAACTCGACAAGCCATTCTCTCCAGCAAATCAGGCTCCCCTTTTGACCCGTGCCCCCCACTGCTGTACCACACTTTGGTAGACACGGTCAATCCAACTATAAATTCCATCATAAACTCCTCTTTGGCCACTGCCGCCATCCCATCTGAATGGAAGCTTGCTGCTGTAAAACCACTGCAGAAAAAGCCCCTAGCTGATCCCACCACGCTCTCCAACCTTCGCCCAATTTCGCTGCTTCCACTGCTGTTCAAACTTACTGAGGCAGCAGTAAACAAACAGCTGACTAAACATCTGGAGGAAAACCACCTCCTACACCCCAACCAGGCAGGTTTCAGGGCAAAACACTCCACGGAGTCGGCCCTTCTACATACAGTAGAGACACTTAAGATGGCACTGGATCAAGGAAAAAAGGCCGTCCTGATCCTGCTCGATCTGTCGGCGGCCTTTGATACGGTCTCACACCCCGTATTAATTGGCCGCCTGGCAGAATCGGGGCTAGCAGGAACCGCCTTCAAATGGCTGAAAAACTTCCTAAACAATAGGAAACAAGTCACCATATTAGGCAGCCACTGCTCAGATGAAAAAACACTAAAAACAGGAGTACCACAAGGCTCAAGCTTGAGCCCGGTTCTCTTTAACCTTTATATGACCCCTTTGATTGAACTCATCACATCCTTCAACATCAGTACGATATCCTACGCGGATGACACCCAGCTCTTCCTGGTATTGGACAACAACTCAACTAAAGCAGAAGACAATCTGAGAGACTGTCTCACTGCAACCTTTGAATGGATGAGAACTCACCACCTAAAATGTAATTCAGGCAAAACTGAAATCCTCCCTTTTGGCCAAAACAACCTTTTTTCCCCTAATAAATGGTGGCCCCAAGATGCCGAAATCCCACCCAACACCATCACGTCGGCCCGCAACCTCGGGATAAGGTTTGATGAAGCCCTATCCTTCAAACAACAAGCAGGCACTGTGGCAGGGTCCTGCTTCAACATCATCAAAGGCCTCAGAAGGTTCTTTGACTTTCTCCCCCTGACAGCCAGAAAGACGGTAGCAGTGGCCCTTATCACATCCCGTCTAGATTACTGTAACAGCAGCTATGCAGGTTCCAACAAAGCTGTTCTGCACAAATTGCAGATGGTTCAGAACGCTGCCGCCCGCCTAGTGCTAAGACTACCCAGGAAATCATCTGCCTCAACAGCACTTAAAACCCTGCATTGGTTACCCATCCACAAGAGAGTGCTTTTCAAAATTCTGCTCATCACTTTCAGAGCTTTCCACCAGTCGGGCCCCACATACCTAGCTCAAAGGTTTGGAAGATACATTCCCTCCCGGTCACTCAGATCATCCAACCTAAACCTATTGACAGTCCCCAGATTCAGACTAACCACAAAAGGTGGAAAATCCATCGGAGTGCTAGGAGCCAGAGCCTGGAACAAGCTCCCACCCCAGATGCGTCTGATCCATTCAGAGAACCTATTTCGAAAAGCCCTCAAAACATGGATTTTCAAGGCCACTGACACACTCTGCCTAGCGTTAATTTAATTTTCACTCTTTACACCCGACTCTCACCCCTCTCCCCCCTCCCCTGGACTGTTTAGGTAGCTCTCCCTCTTTCTCATCTGTGACACGTGATGACTAGCGCCAAGATGCTCCATGGAGTGTAAGCTGCGCTCTATAAAAACCAATTCATATCATATATATATTATTTTATGGTGATTGCAAACACAAATATTTACAATAACTTTAAACTTCTTGTTTGGCAAAAAGGGGATTTGCATTTACTAAATTAGATAGTCTCGCATCCATCTTAATTCATTATGAAAAGATACTCTATCTTATGTTTTTTCCTACTGTGTTTTTACTAGCAAGTTAATAGATCCGCGTATTGAGTACCTAAACTCACCAGTAACCAAAAAGACATTTTCTGTTATAATCCAGACCTGTTTCTATGCCAGTAACTGTTGTAGGGGTTTTCCACTTTTTGAGTTAGTTAAATTTAACTTTTCCTTTTTAATCATGCTCCCATCACCACGCACTCTGGAGCTTTTTTCCATTATAACTTAATTTAATTAGCTTTTCACCTCAGTGTATTCAATATTGAAATAATAATACAAATCTTTGTCAGATCCTGCAGTCAAGAAAGGCCGATTGTAAACGGTTGTGTTCAGACCACCTGTCCTACTATTGGAGAGCAAGCTTATATGCATTTGTGAATAGTAGGAAAGAATAAAGGAGTGTGGTGGAGACTTAGACATTCTAAGAGTTTAAGAACGTAGTGCACATAGCCATCGTTTTTAATTGCAAAACAACTTCAATAAGGGCTGAAAAATGTGAAGACGTTTTAAATGCAGAGAATAATTGCACATGTGGTTTGCAGTCCCAACATTTTAATGTCCATTTTTTAATTGACTGTTGCCATTTAAACAGGTATCGTCGTTCGATTTTAAAGTCGCTTTTCATAAAATACAACATAAATCATCGCAATGAAGCACTTGTACTTTTGTTGAACATAGAGTATTTAGATGTTGCGTGTGCCCTGGCAAAAGTTTTAAAAATGTTTGTATTAGTAATGTTAGAGGCTCGGCCACGAGCATTAGTTAGTTTCCCTGGAATCGGGGTGTTGGGAAACGGAGATTTTATTTATTAAAGGTCGGGGAATGGAGATGATATGTATTAAAGACTGGTGTATTGGGTTAGTCTGGTTCAGAAGCACGAAGGGGGAGGGTGCCAGGGGTGTTTATATTCATAGTTTATTCTGTTTTAAAATAGAGCTGAACATAAGAAAATGAAATCCCTTAAAGTGTAGAGAATTCGGGGAAACATTTCCAGCATAAGTGGTTGAAACAAAAATATTACGTAAGTAAAAGTCCTGTCGCAGACAAGATAGAGCACTGGGACAGTGTAAACATTGGCAATGCTGCAGAATTTGTGCATTGTCAATTAAGTAGATAGGCCCTGAAAGAAACCATTTTCTTTCTTTATCTGTATTTTGTTACCTTTTCTCAGTTTCGATTAGCATTCTGACATCTTTACTTTTCTGAGTGTCTCATTTAAAATGACCTTAAAATCCTGATTTAATCCTTGTGTATTTACTTAGGTAATGCATCTGAACAGTGTGCACCATCCAAAGATTTAGACCTTTATGAGGAGCTTCTAACTGAAGAAGGCGTTGCAAAGGAAACTTCATATAAAAATGTATGTAACTCTATAACTGCTTTCAACATATGATTTTATAACTTTTTTTGTATGTGTAAATCGAACCAATCTATGAAACCTCCCACTTCCTACCTCACCACTTTCGGCCTCATCAACCTTGAGCCAGAGCTCCATTCCTGATGAGCCTCTATCACAAGAGCAAGCTACCTACTTTTCAGCATTTTCATTGTCACCTCTGATTTATCTTGCCTCCTTGATCCTACCTTCAGTCCTGTGCCAATATCTTCATCTTGTATCACAGGCATGGAAGCTCTAAAAAAATGTTGCGAGAGAAACTCCGATGGTGATGCCCATAGCAATTCAAAACTGTCCTATCTCTGGTTAAGGCCTGCAAGTGCTTTACTGGGTGCTACCATGTATCGCTGGGAGTTCCATCTTTCTCAGTACATGCCACTTGCGTATTCCCTCCTGAGAAAATATTCTTCATCAGTTTCTCTTTTCTGAAGTACAAGTCTGTCTAGAGCATCAGAAAGCCGGAGTTCTTGGCAGCGCTTTGTCCAATATTTCATTTTCCTGATACGCAATCATTTTGGGACAGCACCAGAATATATGAACTATTGACCGCCCACACTTGCATAGCACCCAGCTCTCAATTCGTACAACCTCGTTGGTGTGTAATACCATTCACAGAACATGTCCTCCTTTCCAGAAATGATTTTAGCCTTATAGTTCAAGCGTGCCTCACCATGGCTACTTAGAAGTTTTAAAACCACTTGTTAATGTTGTAATTTGAACATAGTTATATCATTGTAACATTTTTGGGAAATTCCCAACCAACAGATAAATTAGTAATTCTACTTTGTGTATTGAACAGAGAAAGAACGGTATGCTGCTTTGGCTATCAGCAGAATAGGAAAGTGTGTAGGTTGTGTATGAGGTCTGAATACAGTATTTGCAGCACACTATTATGAATTGATTGATTTGTATTTGTTTCATGGGAAATTGTTACGGCTATAGTTGGTAGTAGTGGAAAAGTAAAGTAAGTTATCACATAATTAGAAAAGTACTCTGATCGCACCATGTACGGGTTTACATAGTTTGGGGAACATTATATTTATATATATATATATATATATCTTCAAGGGGCTAATCTGCAATTGAATTATGTTTATGGCGTTTGCCCAGCCACGAGGACAAGCCCATCGCCTGAAGGCGGGTCCATGCAGGCTCTAGAATACAGCCTGCAGCTTGGAAAGAAGGTGAGCAGCGCGCTGCAGAACGACGCTGCTTGGAACTCGTTTTTTCATCACTGTAAAGCAGGGCAGATGACAGGAGTCATTTTCACTTTTCCACTGGGAAAATACTTCAATAGGCGGAAATTGGGACAGAAAGCCTCCCCCACAAGAGGAACAATTATTAAAAGCACTACAACAACCAGAGAGCTTTGCACAGAAGCCACACCCACTGAGGTAACAAGTTAAAAGTGCAAAATATGAGAGTGCATTCATTTCCCTTGCCTGAGCCACTGAAGAAAGGGTGTTGGTATCCTGAAACGCGTCTGGTAATTATCAAGACTTAATGTGACCTGTACCTTCCAGTTCGTCTGCTGGCAAGTGATGAAAAGAATAAATGCGAGTGAAATAATTTCTTGTGGCTTGTCTTCAAGGGGCTAATCTGCAATTGAATTATATTTTTATATATATGCCCTCGTGACGTTGTCATGTGATCAAGGCTATCTCTAGCCGAAACGCGTCATGGCGGACTGGTGCTGGGCTAAAATCTAAATAAAAGAAACATTTGCACCTTCCTGGGTCTCGCTGGTTCCTGTTTGTTCGTGTGGCCACATTTGCTGCGCTTGCCGACTTTGGGAATTCAACATACCTCGTATCTACATCCGGGATTGCTTCCCCGGACTTTGCGAGACCCCTCCACGTTTAGGGCAAGCCGCGGCAAGAAGCATCGTTTCTTTGGAACATTTTCAAATCTCCGTGTAGGAGACGCCGCCACGCCCCAGGGAAAAGCGGAATTGTTTGCAGGCGTGCTGAGGAAAGACCGGAAGCAGTTCGGGGCATCAGGTCAGCGTCGGCTGGTCGGGAATCCTGAGCTCACCGTGCGAGTACCAGCAACGCTGCGTCGGACTAACTGCAGGATCCCCTGTGTGGAGTAGCTGAGTCGACTCCGAAGAGCATTGCCGGTAGGAGTGCGACTGCTTTGTGCCCATAGTAATTTGCCCATTGTCACACACCATGTCCGCGGACACGTTGAGGGGGCGTGTGGAGGCGTCCAGGGGCATGTTTACGGACCCCCGGCTGGGGAGTCCGTTCCAAACTCAAGTTCAAATTCTGTGCCTGAACAAAGTACTGGTATAAAGGAATTGTTTAAACGACTTGAAAAGTGCAGCAAAAGTGAACAATCCAAGTGGTGGAAGCATACTTCTTTAACGGGCTACCTAGAGGTGGGGCGAGTGCCGCGTGGACTGCGCATCTTACTAGCCCCCTCCTATGAGAAACCCGACCCACAAATGCTAGCTGACTGGGCGCAATGTAACCTTGAAAATTCGAAACGCCTAATGGTCATACTCATCCAGTATACTGAAAGTGATAGAATTAAGCTATTGGATGAGATTGCCCTAATTAATGTTGAAATTGACAAACTTCCTCCCTCTCCTGAACTCACTAAATATAGAGAGGAAATGAATATAAGATTCAAGCGAGAGGAAGATGTCATTAAAAAGAGGAAGGCGTATAAGTTTCAAGCGACAGACTGGACTATGAAAACGGCCAGATTTTCACGTTCGCGAAAAGGTATGACAACATCAAACAGCGCCGAAATAATGATATTCCTGCCACCAACACCAGTACTGGCACTTCAGCAAATACAGGACAGATTGAGGTGTCTTCGATCTCAGGGGACAGCTCACAACCAGAAAGTGAGTCTGACACGGAAGCTAGGCGCCAATTACGGTCGGGGTTTTGCAAATTCACCCCAGCGTAGGAGATGGAAATGGTCCAGCAGGATCGAAAACTAACCCTGCGTTCTGGAACCCAGGTAGCCGCCGCCAGCGCGACAACAGGAAACTCGCAGAGAGGCGGAAAAGCAACAAACGCCGCGAACGCAGGAGGAAGACAAAGGAAGCCGCGCTCCAGATGGCAGTGGAACAAGGCGCAGCCAACGCAACCACAGCAGTAAAATCTACTAATGAGTCCAATACCAATGTTCATGCAGTCATTAATTTATTGATATTGCTCTGACTCCTAAAGAAACTTCTATCTTAGCTTTAGGACTAACATATAGTCCACGAGGAGACTTTGATTATGCTACTACTAAGATAGACATGTTCAAATATGTGCGAAAATTAAAACTGAGCAAACACTATGCTGCACGCACAGCAGTAGACTCTAATACAACGATTGGGGTTCATGACGCTGCTTCAGCCAACATTGTACCCAGTGGTTCCAGTGAGGTAGCCACTTTAGGAGCAGTCCTAACACAAGAACTATTGGAACTCCAGAAGGAAGAGTCCCTTTCTCACACAGTCAGACAGCACTTGGAGGTGAACCTTTTCCTGCCGCATGTCCGACACCTTTCAAACTTAAATCTAAATTTTATCCTCTGATGATCAAAGACAATGTGGATATTTTTCATGACCGTGTCACCACACAATTGAAGGAATTGCAGATAAAGAATGCTAATGCAACTAAACTCTACAATTACAGGGACAGTGAGTACCACAAACTTATAAAGAAGCTCAAGGCAAATAAACATTTGGTTGTAAGACAATCTGATAAAGGAGGCAACGTGGTCTTATGGCCACGTAAGATGTACTTGGAAAAAGCCCTTAAACAACTCAACGACAGGGATTGTTACAGGCGTATCACCATGCAGGATGCTCTTAAGGCCAGGAATTAAATCTATTCCAAACTCTCTGCCTGGAGGAGCAAGGGCTTGCTGACTATGGATGAATATAAATTTCTTAAAAAGGACTACCCAGTTACTCCTGTTATTTATTTCATTCCTAAAGTACACAAGAACTATCAGCAGCCTCCAGGCAGGCCCATTATCTCTGCATGTAACAGCCTGTTGGAGAATATGAGCAAGTACATTGATTTTTTCTTACAGGACTTTGTAAAAGGCTTGCCTTCCTTTATCCTTGACACAAGTGATCTACTTAGGAGACTCATTGATTTCAGATGGAATTCCAATTATATTCTGGTGTCTATGGACGTCACTTCATTATACACCAGCATATTCCATCTTGATGGACTGAAAGCTACTCAACATTTTCTTGGGAAGAGAGAAGCCTGCTTCCAGGAACATTCGAAAATGTTGTGAGACATGATCTCCATTTGTCTAGAAAACAATGTCTTCCTATTTGCTAACCAGCTTTTCTTACAGACCAGGGGTGTGGCAATGGGGGCCTGCTTCTCTCCCAGTTACGCCTGTTTGCACATGGGGTACTGGGAGGAGCAGGTCCTTATGACGGAACATATTGCCACCATGACCACCAAGGTAAAACTCTGGTTACGGTACATAGATGATCTGTTCTTTGTTTGGGATGGTACTGAAGTTGAGGTGAGCGAGTTCATAAAATAACTGAATGTCAATAACCTCAATATCCAGTTCACCAGCAGCCTTAGTAAGCAATCCATTGTGTTACTGGATGTGGAAATCTTTGTCCAGGATGGTAGCCTGCATACCAAACTGTACCGCAAGTGCACAGCGGGCAACACACTGCTGCACGCTGGTAGTCATCATCCAGCACACCTGATACGGAGTATCCCCTATGGGGAGATGCTCCGTATCAGGAGAATATGCAGCAGTGAGGAAGAATGCCGGCTGGCACAATCCCACTGCAGGGCTCGTTTCCTTCAACGGGGCTATAAGTCAGAAATCATAGATAGTGCTACTAAGAGGGACAACAAAAATGACAGGTCAGCACTCCTGGGCTCAGGAGTTGAACGACAAGGGCCTCCCACTGTTAGACCATGTGAGGAGACAAGGTTGATTATTGGATACAGTAACCAACATAAAAGTATCCACAAAATCATCAAGGACAATTGGTCCTTAATATCCAGTGACCCTGTCATAGGCCCCTTTATGCCTAAATATCCTAGCATTACCTATCGCAAAGCCCGGTCAATGCAAGACAGTCTGGTGTCGAGCAGCCCAGAGGTGATCACAGGATCATGGCTAAAGGATAGCAAGGGTTTCCTGATGTGCTTTACCTGTAAAGCCTGCAAACACGGTATCAGCAAGTCTGAGGTCAATACCCCACTTTCCCCTTTTCCAATCAAAATCAAGCAAAAACTAAACTGCAAATCTAAATTTGCAGTTTATGTTTTAGAATGCCCATGTGGGCTTAGATATGTGGGCAGTACTAGGCCACAAGTCCACAAGAGAATTCTACAGCATCTGCGTGCTATCACCAATGCAGATACGACATAACCTGTAGCCAGGCATTTTGAGAAGAACCATGGGAAAGATGCCTCCTTGTTGAAATACTATGTGATAGATTGTGTTCTTCCCCAGAGGAGGGGAGGTGATAGAGAGTCCCTGCTTCGCAAACTAGAGACTCAATACATTATATCTAGGCTGTTCGGAATTCGGTTTAAACCGAATGTAAACGATAATACCCTACCGATTGAAATTAAGGTGACCTGGTTTAAACCGAGTGTCACTGTTTTTTTACATATTTCGAGTGTCACTGATTTTTTTTTTACATATTTGTTGCTCCGCTTGGCCACTTGAGGGAGCCAAAGGAGCACAAAAAAGAACTATCCTTGAGGAATGTCCTCCCACTGCTGCGGATTTAAGCCAGCAGGGTCGCGGGACAGCAGAGAGAAGCCCACACCCCGCATTCGCTGGACAAAGGCAGCAGAGTGTCTCCTGTCGCGCCTCTGATGAGAACAGCCCGAGGGGTGCCACCAACAAAAGGAGCTTTCATAGCTCATAAAGGGACAGCGGCGTCACTAGGGGGTGCGGGGGGTGCGGACCGCACCGGGTGACACCAATCTGGTTACACTACCATTCCCCAACCCTGCTTTTGTCGTGTTAGACCAGACTCGCACCAGAGGTTTTTTGATGAAAAAGGATGAAGGATTCGCTTGGCAGCATCTGCCGCTCGCGCACCTGAGGCCCTGGCGCGGAGAACTTCCAGGAGATTGGTCTGTAGCAGGGCCGACGCGCATCTGATTCACTTGGCTCCTGTACACCGGTTCATTAATTGGCAGAGGCCGCCCCCCCCCCCCTCCTCCTCCCTCTGTTTGGATGAGAAGCAGCCTGGTAGGCTTCCCAAACACACATATCCGAGTCTAATTGCTTGTCTCTTTGCAGGTCTCGGGGAAAGTTACATGCCCGAGTCAAGTGAGTGTAAGTGAAACATGTAAACAAACAAGAAAATGGAGCGACTGGCAGCAGCACACATGTCATGAGGAGGAGTGAAGGGGGAGGGAGAGGGAGAGAGAGATGTATGGGAGGGGAGGAAGACGAAAGCCGTTGATGAAAGAAGCAAGAGGGAGAACAGGGGTATCGAAGGAAGGGAAAGAAGAAGAGAAGAAGATAAAAAAGAAGGCAAAGGAGTCTAGAAGTAAATGACTGCAAAAGATGAAGAGGGAGAAGCCAACGAGTCGAAAGGTTGAGAAGGAGATAGGAAGACAATTAGGAGGTACAGGCATAAGAAAGACTGTAGAAGAGCTTAGAGTCACTTTATTTCCTTGTGTTCGGATTGGATGCACACTTTTTAAAATATTGACATACCTTTTTTGTGAAGTTACTTTAGTTATTAGTAATAAACAACATTTATGCTGTTGACTATTAAAATGCGATTGTTTACAAAAAAAGGCAAAGTATGAGAGCGGTTAAAAGAACAGCTAGTAAGAAATGAGAAAAGAGTAAAGGAAGTTAATTGGGCACGAAGGTGTCAGTCAAGAAGCAACTAGAGAAGAAGTGCTTGTGCCATCATTGCCTAAATGAGAATTAGGCAACCGAACACCCATAGTGCAAACCACCTCACGGAGAGCACACGAAGAAGTATGAACAGGACCAAAGTGGGCTCCCAAGAGACCCTTGCCTCAGCTCCCACTCGATCCAAGCATGTTGTAACCCCAACTAGGTCTACGCCACTGGGTGCGTCTGGTGTGTCTATGGGAGGCCAGGTCTGCTCATGCCCCGTCAGGCCATGGCACTCTAATGAGACGCCAGCATCACGGTTCTCTCCTGACTTGCTGTAATTTGAGGCTGGGGCCCCGGTGTTGCTCTGGCCTTTGGCAAATTCTTGCCTCGGCCCCCTGCTTCGTGGGGCCTGCCTGGGAAGTAGCAGTGTCATCCCCTGCTGGGCTTTGGTCTTTAGGTTATGGGGCCAACAAAGGAGGGTGTGAATACGCGCTGAGAGGGCTGATTTGTGGCCTTTGTGCCATTCACACCTCAGGCTATTGTGGGCTGGGAGGGGGATAAGAGAAGCACCCTTCCTAGCAGCCAGGTGTTGTCACCTCAGCCCCAGTGTCTTTTAGGCCTTGTTGGGGGGGTGCGTGGCTTTAAGACTGGATATGGCACCGCACAAAAATGTGTGTCTATAAAAGTACAGAAAGCACTGAGTGGAACAGTGTGTGGCGGAAACAAAGAGACTCTTCGAGTGGCTGATGCTTTCAAATAGTAGACTGCACGCCAATGCCATCTTTGTTTGAACTTGCTTTTGTCCCGTTCAGTGGGTTGTGTCGGGCGCCGGCAGTGCCTTATTAAACCAGCCACAGAATCTTGCACACAACTTGTTTAGTTTAGTTTAAAGCCTCGACCTAGTGACGGAGCGGGATGGGTAGGGAGACAGGACTGACTGTCCGCTCAATTACCAGCTCCCAGTATGACAGAAAATAGTGCCATTATAATAACCAATACCCTGAAAGGGAACGATAACAAAATAATGTTACCGTATAATCGCGAGTTAAAGTGAACAGGCGGTGCATTGTGGCAACAACTTTCCATAAAATATTTGGCTGCGCACCACGGGTTAACGGAGCCTCGGCTCGGTCGTATTATCACTAACAAAGCTGTCATTACGAACACCGGGCATGAATATTTTACAGGGTTGGCGTCTGCCCGGTTCTCCACCAGGCTGGGCCCAAGCTGCACTTAGAGGCTCTGAAGGGCATGCCTCTCCCTCCCACGCCAAGGGGTTGTTGGGCCCACTATGCTCCTTCAGAGAAGTTGTGGACGTGGACATTCACCACAGAAACCCACAGGACCAGAAAGTAACTAATCGGACTAAACTGAGAGAAACAGGCTGTCTGAGAGGGTAAGGCAGAAGGAACCTGCTCCGAAACCCTTGGGCTCACCCTGTACTTACCCTGAATATGATCAGCACTGTATACAAGGGGTAAGATGCAGTTCACTTAAGTTACATTACACAAAAGCCCTACCAGCACAGACAAGCAGCCAAGGACTACGTATGCCTGGAGAACTTTGAAAAGGACTGAGCAACCAGCCAAGGTGGCTTGGACTCCCAAGGCAGAAAAATGTAACCATCTCACAAGAGAAGGGTGAGGCTTTAGTGTGGAAAAAGGGGATTGAGGGTGGGCAGAGAGACACACAAGGGTGCGGGTGGGGTGGGTGCAATGGGAACAAGCATTGAAAATGCAATAAGTCTCGCCTTGATTAAGTTAAAGTCATTTGCTTTCCTAATGGTATTGTATAGCAAAGCAAATGGCTTTAACTTAATGAAAGGCGAGACCTATTGCATTTTTAATGCTTGTTTGAACAGTCGCCTTCAGGCGAGGCCCGTGCATGCTACTGTTGAATATGTGGCATCTCTCACTGGGGTCTCTGCGCCTAAATAAGCTTCTGATGGCAATGGCGTCATGTAACCCTATTCGATAGCTAGGTGAGGCTTAAATGGCGGCGGATGAAGCTAATGTATTACATTGTGTGCCTGTAATACTCATAACTTTTTTTTGCTAGAGGAAGTCTTTTTTTAACCCCATTTTTTTGACTTGCATATGCCCCTTCAGCCACATTGCAATTTCATAATAGCATTTAAAAAAGTTCTCTACGTATATTTGACAAACACTTGCTGAGTGACCAATGCACGCTTCCATTTAAAACAAGCCTTTACAATGCAATAGGTCTTGCATTTAAGCAGTTTGAGCTATTCACATTGCAAATAACAATGCCTTTTATTTTTGTTTGCGTTTTACAATGCCAGTAGCTTAAACTCGCATAAATGCGAAAACTATTGGATTGCAAATGCTTGTTAAATCTGAGCTGCAGAATCAAAGAACAATGGAAAGTATTTCATTACTTTATTAAGCTTCTGAAATGTAGAGCAGTATACAATTTCTGAAAAACAATTGAAAAAGCAATCATAAAAGCAAAGCGTTTCATAAACACCGGCAAAACACCGTTTCAGTTGTTTTTTATGGCGCGAAAATTTGAAATCACTGAAAAGCACTGTTTTTTTCAGGTATTGAAATCACTGGAAAACACTGACAAAACACCACCAGAATTTACCCAAAATAGAAACTGAAAACAGGGAAGCCTAATTATATCACTCGACACCAAGGCACCGCAAGGGCTTAACACTGGGGAGGACTGCCACACCTATCTATAGTACTCAGCTAACTCTTGCTATATGCACATCGCACTTTGTTCTCAGTACTGTGTCTGCTTTGTAAATATGAACTTTGGACTAGAGATAAGACACTTTAACATGCCTTCTGGACCTCTTTTGACCTTTTTTTTTTATATGATCTCTTATAGATTATTGATTTAACAAACTTTTCACTTTTTCTGGTAGCACTTTATTGCCATTTGACATGTTTTGCACTAATTGCGTGTTTGCACATATACATTTCTACCTCAGTGCTAGTGTACAGCCCACTTGGGCATTATACTTTTTGAATTCAGTTTGAATCCATGAGAACCGGGATTTACAATTATTTTTCTGCACTTTTCATACATCTGCTGGTTTAAACTTGCATATGCAACAGTGGTTTGATGGAATTTTAATGGCAATATAATTATTTATAATTATTTATTAGGCTTTTAACTTTTATACTCATTTTAGAAGTTCTTTTTAGCCGTTGCCATGAATTCTTACAATTACACTTGTTCTCTGAGGTTTTTCAAGTTGTGCTTGTTATATGTATTTTACTGCAATTTAAAAACATTGTCTATCAACTTGTATACTTTATGTGCAATACTGGCATTTATGCTGCAATGTAATGATTGTGACATTTTGGAAACATTAGTATTTCTTCATTTTCCATAACATGTGATGGCACTCTTGCACTTTAAATGGGTCTCGCTGGTTTCTGTTTGTTCGTGTGGCCACATTTGCTGCGCTTGCCGACTTTGGGAATTCAACATACTATATATATATATATATATATATATATATATATATATATATCTATCTTTATATATATATATCTATCTTTATATATATATCTGTCATTTGTTTAATTTCTTTTTTCCAAGCAATTACATTTTTCTTTTATTTTAGCGATTTTTGAGCTTTCAAATGTTTTTGCTTTCCAGTTACACGAGGAGTTTGAAAAGTGCCAGAGACAACTGAAAGACCTGGTCCAGAAGCTGAAAGAATTACAAACCCAGGTACTTTTATTTTTACTGTTATTGACTGTGAATTAAGTTATTTGTAACTATATCATTGAAATACATTTTGTAGCAAGGGTGAGGTTCTACTGCTTACAGGGGCTGGTAATGATTATAGATAGTATCTACTGGGTCTTATGAGGCCTGCCACTATTTAACAGAGAAGACGCACTGTCCCAGTCTGCCCTGAGCCAGCTGCAGATTGGGAAAGCTGCCCTCGTAAAGTCAACATGAGGTTCACAGTGTAAGCGCGCATTGAGCTACTGCACCTGTCTGAGGAAGGATGTCTGGGTGGGCCCTAGGACCTTGGTTCCTGGGGCACAC
Source organism: Lissotriton vulgaris (assembly GCF_964263255.1). Classification (NCBI taxonomy): domain Eukaryota; kingdom Metazoa; phylum Chordata; class Amphibia; order Caudata; family Salamandridae; genus Lissotriton; species Lissotriton vulgaris. The sequence continues at coordinate 647,997,369 of NC_141694.1, read as the reverse complement.
TTTGGGATCTAATGCGTGCTACACAGAAGCACCCAGTCAGTGCTCCTCCTGATAGTAATCCCCCCCCCCCCCCCCACCCCCCCTTTGTGCCGGTGTCTGTAATATAGTGCTGGGGCACTTGCCCAGTGAACCACACCACCCTGCAAACTATGGAATGCTCATTTGTGATTGTACTGGTGCACATCTTGTAGAATATGACGCCATTATATATGCTGTATTGGTGGGGTTTCTCTGTCCGTTAGGAGGAGATGGAAAGACTTTGTTGCCGTATGAGTTAAGAGTTTGTTTTAATTATTCAACTCCGATTAATTGTATTCTAGAGCGTTGCCATTTTTTTCTTAACCACATCGCAGCATTCACATACTTTTGTCACTTACTTTTTTCTCTTATTATTCTGAGTAGTGTGGGAAAAAATAAGCTTTGTTTTATTTTTGTCTGTATAGCCCCAAGCAAGTTGCTTTTAGCCAGATCAGGCTGTATTTGCTAACTAGAAGCAAATGAACAGTGGTTTAGTCAGTAGGTGTGACTGAACACTAGACTTTATATTCGCCATGTAAATTCACACACCATTTAGAGTCTCATCCTGGCTCTTTACATGGCCTCTGATAAGTTCATGACCTGTAATCACATGGAGAAGTGTGGCTCAATAATTAGAGCGGCAGACCCTGATGCAGAGGTCTGGCCCGGGACCAGGGTTCAATTCCCGCCTCGGCGGCTCTTGGACTCAATTTCCCCGGACCTGATAATTCTCGCCTCTGTGCCTATTCTAATCATGGGTCCCACTCTGCAACTCTGGGCAATAGCTTGCTTAATCTCCACAACGGTCCCAACAACGCTAGGATGCCTGGCTTCACCTTGGGGGTGCCCAGGAGTGGGCACTTCACAGGGAAAAGGCCAGGAAGGGTTCCTCAGCGGTATTCGTACAAGCGCTGAGATGCCTCATGGTGATTTGTGCGCTATACAAGTACCATTACATTACATTTACACATTTTTACATTCTGCATGCCAAAAACAGCAATGGTAATAGCTACTTGTCTTGGTGCAAAAGAACCTTGCAGCACTACAAGGATTCAGAAAATTGATTCCAAAGAAGGTCTGGTTGGGTCATTCTCATCTTCGATAACCGCATAAACTGTATGCAACTACACACATCCTTATTATTTCTTCTAAACTGCCTCTTCATCCAAGGTGACACCTGTGATTCACCACACCAAATTCCCTAGACATTTGCCTGAAAATCTGACTTGAACATCAGCGTTTTATCCATTAGCAATAAACGCCCTTTCACTATGTATTTTTCATTCAAATAATCGAAAGATTTCAGAGACTGAACCTGAAATCAATCGCGTTGTGGAAGTTAATTATCCACATTACATATGTACCTAAATTGTATCAGGAAAATTGTATTCTGTTAGAGATTCTACACTATCTTATTGTTTTTTAGGAAGTACACATATACTTCCCATGTGCATTGTAAAATAACACCAAAAAAAACTTGTTCCGCAATCAATGCCATATGTAGATGCAGCTGCTCCCATGGTAGATGTAAGTTGGGACAATTGGTACCTCAAGCACACTTAAAAATGTACTCTTGTATGTAGAGTCTGTGTGAATAATATAGTGAAGAGTAGGTATGTTTTTACAGAGTCCAGTAGATCGCAGAGAACCTGTGTTAGCGGTTTTGGTGAGGTGGTGGTGTGAGACTCTTTCCATTGGGTTGAGTCGTGCACATATTGATGGCAAACAGATCATTGGAACTATGAATAGACACGCTTCCCTTTACATGCTGGGAACACCAAATATGTCGGTGCCTTAGTGCAACAATCTGCTAGTGGTTTGTGAAGGTTTTGCTAAAGGTAAGGAGGTCAAACACCCAACTAATTCAAATGTCATTTTCTGGATTGAATTGTAATGGAATGTGTGGATGTTTCAGTATTATAGTTAATATGTGAATAGAATCTCTAGAAGGGATTAAAGTTTGCATGGTTTATTCTCTTTGTGATTTCTCCAGTTACTTAATTTTTATTATTTGATAACGTATCCCCTGATTGCTTTTATATCTCAGAATTCGGGTCTGCAGACTGAGAACCTATGCCTGAAAAAGAACATCTCTTCACTCATCAAAACAGCCAGAGTTGAAATCACTCGTAAAGATGATGAAATCAACAGACTCAGCCAAAGGTATTACACCAACTCGTTGTAAAAATGTATGTTTTCTAAAGTGTATTGGGTGAATTAGGTAAAACTACGGACCAGGCAGTTGGATTTATTTGACATTCGTACTTTGGTAATCACTTGAGAACATAGGTCATTGTACACATCGCATCTAACTATAAGTTCTTGTGCACACCATTGAAGAATCTCAATTGATCAGTTGAGACTTCATTTTAATAACTCATAGAAGCTCTTCCATATTTTGAAGCACAGATATTCTAGAAGGTTTTAAGTTCTTTTTTCAGGATTTATGCTCAATACTATTGTCTGTTACATATCAGTTAATTGCCCAGGTAAAGTGCCCTGCTCGCTGGCCTTTGTATATACTTCTAGCAGCCGACATGCCATCTGTGAGCGATATTTTCTATAAAATTCAGCTGGGAGACCATCGCTGCTGGGAGTATTGGCAGCTGCATCATAGCTGCCTAGATCTGATCAATTGTCAGAGGGACATCTGATTCATCACCTTGTTCTGATAAACATAATGAGTTCAGGCAGTACTATTCGCACCTAGTTTACTTATACATAATATTCTGGTGATAGGTTTGGAACAGCTGATTTCTGTTTGTGTAAACAACTGTTGGCCATATTCCCATGGTTGCTTGTTGTCCCTCCAATTGAACCAAGTGGGCCAACAGATGCCCCGCTTTATAATCTACATGTGTTCCGCTACATGTTCCCAATAGTTATGCAGGTTCAGCCTATTGCTCAGTTATTTATGCTCCCATTTCATTATTAACCATTCCTGCCATCTCGCTTCTGAGCCCACTGCCTGATGAAATGTACATTCCTTCTTTGATACTAGTTAACTGGTTCTGCAGTGTTGCTTGCACCTTCTTATTTAGACCTTAAATGCCTCTCATTGTGTCAGCAAGTCACCTACAAAACTTTGAATTAATTTTGTCAATGATTGCGGTCTTGAACACTTAGTCTTCCAACATCCGTGGTTGAAGCTGTCAGTTCACTAATCTGATGGGCATCTCTTGAAAGGGAACCCAATGATGAATCCAAACCAAAATCCCTGGTAAAAGCAGAGTTCCACGTTGCAAACAACTGCTTCTGTCATTTGTGCTAATTTTGTTCTTCTCTGTGGTGGCGAGGTAAGTGCCCTGTAATAGGGCAATGATTATCTCCCCCCCCCCCCCCCCTCTTAAAATGTGTATGTACCTGGTCTTTCTTGACGACATTGCCCAGCCTCTGGACATTTCATGTTAATTGTAATGTGCTATTTAAGTAAAACCACCTCCTCCGTTTATCTGGTCTGTATGCTGCCAGTTCTTGAATATTGAGCTCTAGCATTCACTCTCTTCAGCACAGGCAAGTTCCCATTGGCCTCTGTGAAAGTATCAAGACTGAGTTAAAATGTGCCCACTAAAAACTATCCCCACCACTCGCTCCACCAGGACATTATACCTGGAGGGGCTGCCCCGTAGTGTTTGGTTAGGTACTTTGCTTTGGTCCAGTGCCCCCCCCCCCCCTTGCCCCTGGGTCCCTTATGTTCAGTATCTTTGGTGGTGGTGTGTCTGAAGTACATGTTTATTAAGAGTTCATGTTCCAACACAAGGCCCAGAGGCACCCACTGTCTCCCCTCTGTATTCCATTTCAGTATTTGTTCCCCCTTGATTCAACCCCCCGTCACCCAAGTTAACAAAAAGGATGTGCTGAGCATTTCTTGCTGGTGTCACCCAAGTATGTCTTTAACAGTTGGGGGCATGACATGAGGTCATGTACCCATACTCATTCTGTGATTGGATGACAGTTTATCTTCAGTATTGCCGTATTGTCCTATTGAGTCCATAGCCTGCTGGCTTAATCCGCAGCATAAAGTTGCCACCACCTAAAGCTTCTCTCTTCTATCCTCCTCTGCCTGTTTTGTTGTGTATAGAGTGGACCTGTGCACCTGAAGAGTGGATTCTCTTTTAGTGGTCAGCAGATGAGCCTCTTCCACCTAGGCCTAGTCTCCTAGTTCATCCCTTCCCCCGCACCCTTGTCCCTCTGCTCTGTCCAGTCCCATGCCATCTATTGTTTCTATTAAAGACTTATTTTGTTGCGTCATAATTTTATGTTTGACTGGAAACAGCTAAGTATATTTCAGACCCAAGTCCTTTCTTTACCTTTACCCTAAAGAAGGATGTTCTTTGACGTTGCACCACTAATGTGTATTCTGGAAATATTAATACTCTTCGGTTGTCGATTGTGAAGTGCAGCTGGATCCTGGCTGCAGTTAGGATCATATCAAGTTCCTTAAAGTATAGCCACTTGGTCACCAGTTTTCTTGGGGAAGTTCCAGGCAGTGGGCGACGGGCCAGGACCCTGTGTGCTGGCTTTACGGAGTAAAAAAGTCAACTTTGTGGAGCGACCAGTCAATTAGCCATCTGAGTATTCGCACATGTGGGCCCTCTGCACCCCAGGCAAACCTATGGTAAGAATGTTCCTCCACCAGGCTCGTTCCTCAACATCTTTACCATTCACTCTAAAACTTAGCATTTTGTCTGTGCTGGCCTGTGTTTGGGGATCACCTGGCATCTCCGATGTCAGCTGTGGTGAGGTCTTTTTTCTGGCGGTTTTTGAGCTTCCAAGGTCAGCTTCTGTGGTCTGAGGTGTCCTGTCTGTTCTTCTGGTGCCTCTTTCCCCTGGACACTTGTGTGCAGCTCGGCAAGTCACTGGATGCATGAGACTGACGTTCAACCCACCGTGAGGAGGTCCAGTCTCAAAGCTGTTTGCACTGGCCGGCAACCCACATGACTAAAACAACCATGTTTTTAATTTAGGTGCACAAACCGCCAGTTCATCCACACCAATTAATCCCCCCCTCTCCCACCCGGTCACCTGAGTTGTGTTTTTCTATTTTACATGATCTATCTGCTCCATATGGGTCAGGTACGCTTGTCCTGGGAGCATCTTCAAAGGGTCGAACTGCCACGTGCCGCAAACACCAGCTCTCTGTCTTTGTGATACAGGATAAAGTGGCTTATCATCCTACTGTTCCAGAGATGACACACAACCACCAAGTCCAATGAAGAAGGGAGGAAAGAGCTCCCACAAGGAAGTAAAACATACATTGGGGTGCTGGAGGGGGGATTCAATCTTCTTAATTGTCCAACTGTAATGCTTCTTTACCTGTGGCCCAGGTCTCACTTTTGGTATGAGATCATTATGCAGTGAACGTCGCGTCCACCTGCGCTAACAGCGGGAATCCTCTAGGGAGCAACAGGATGTTGTTATATCCGGCCTTATTTCGTTCATGTAATGGCTGCCAGTCCCTCAAGGACGCGTAGAAGGCCAAGCAAGTCTCTGATCCTTCTGGTGAGGTGAAGGGGGTGGGGGTGGGGGGGGGGGGGAGCTGATGAGTGGATTGGCCTGGGCAAATGGTAATGAGGTTAGGACAAAGGGCAGGAAGTGGGGGAAGGGCCCTTTTGCCGTTATTAACTCACCTCGTCTGGGGCAGCGGGCTCTTCCGGCATTGGATTCAAGGCCTTGTGCGAGCCACTCTGCCTACATAGCAGGATAGGCATCCTGTACACCGGGCTCCCAAACACCAATGTGGATCATTCCCTGAGGTCTCTCGGGCTCCAGGCTGTGACAGCGCTGTTGCTGAAGGGAGTGCTTTTTCTTTCTCAGCTCCTCGCCATGGCGCAGTAGTTCCATTAGAGCAGTGTCCTCCGCAGCAGGCGACCCAGACTAGTCTCTGCACTGCAGCTGTCTGTTCCGCCACACCAGAGTACCGACTCATTCCTCTGGCGTCTCGCAGTGATAGCAGGATCTCCAGTTGCACCGAAAACCAGCCAGCTGCCTGCCAGTTCAGCAATTATGTTTATACCTGCCTTATTACTCGTTTTGAAAGGGAGCCTGAAGCTCGGAGCCGAGCTAAATTGTCCAGTATCAAGAAAACTGGGGTTGACCCTGTGTCCCTCAGAACCTGGGTAAATTATGGTTAAAGTAAAAATTGGTTCTGTCGGGTAATGAAACAACTGATTTGTTGATTCTATTTGCATACGGAGTTCCCTCCTCCCTCTGACAGGAATTCGATACAGTTTCTTACAATAAATGAAAAGAAAAACCTGTATATAGCTATTTATATTTTTATATTTTCAAATTGCATTCAAAGTGAAACATAAACGACTGTCATAGTAAAAAAGTGCAACATGTGACAATAGTGAATAGTGCTCTTGTGACCTATACAATATATACACTGCTGACTTCCAATATAAACAATTTATACAAATATATACAAAGTTGATTTTCAAAACAGGCCATCCACTAATACAAATTTACAGAATCTCATGTGTAGCTAGTCAATTTGGGTTTCTGGAGTATTGGGGCCAATTGGAATGATGTCGACGTTTCGACCCTTCGCGTGCCTGGGTAATTGAGGTCGCAGCGGGTCTTTCTCAAGACAGGTGTAGCAAGCACGACAGTCTGTGAATAAGTCAGAGGGATATTAAGTCAGAGGAGGTATTGGGGCTTAATCATGTAACTTTTATTGTGGGCGGTAATCATACTCACCCTGGAGTTCAAGTGCAGTTGAGCCACCTGGACTGGATTAGAATGAATTGAAGTCGTCAAATCTACAAGTGAAGGGGAGGTATCAATCTCTAGTATTCCCACCGTGTACAGATTACATACTTCAGCTTACAGTGGTTCGCGCTGGATTAATGCTGAGTAGGTTCCCCCATATTGAACTAAGAGGGTTACTTAATCTTCTATGGAAGCCTCTATGGGGATTCAAAAGCAATTGTTTGTTTAATACAGAGCAGCACTGGCAGTGTTATAACTACTTGGCACCGATGGACTTTACTCGGTGCCTCGTGGTCATTATCTCTATGGAGGATTAAACAGCAATTGTTTATTTGAAACAATGTGGCACTGGCACTGTTACTATCCTTTGCCACATTCAGGAATTAATATGGTCGCATATGCGGTGTAACAAACAGTCACAATGTCACGTTACAATGTTGCATTGCAGCTTCATTTTACAAGTCTGACCCATCTCGCGTTAATTGCATGCGTACATTGGTGCGTTGTTATATTGAAATTAATGGCATTTTATGTGGTTAAACTGTCACTTTCCTGGAATCAGTTATCCGAAAAAACGAGCCTCCGTGTGAACAGCCTGTTATGTTCCTGGCTCGCGCACAGCGGCGCGTAATCTCCTTAAGGCATCACCCATTTAGGTTTAGATTAATTGCCACGTTGACAGGTGCCAAGGTATCGTTAAACTAACGTGTCGCATGACTCGCCACCCAAAGGAATTGTTCTTAAAAGCGCTGAAATTTAATTTACATTGGGCGCTTACCCGGACATGTGAATTGAATCGTCAATGCGTTTCTCGGCTGCTTTCAGGGACACTGCAGTTAGTCAGCTTACTGATATAGCCGGAAGCGTAAGATTTTAAAGGTCATTGTTGGGCGTCACTAGTGTCACGTGATGTTTCATTGCTGTTTCAGGAAGTGTATATTATCAGCAAACATATCTCAGAATAATTAGCCGTTTTATCTAAATGTAAATACGATCTTGAATTCAAAGGCACGGAACAATATGTCATTCATTGTGCAACAGAAAAATATGTACATTTGTGTGACGTCCTTTCCATATAATCACGTAAGCATTATGCACAGTTCTAGAATTATGAGAGGGTCATAGTCAGAAACAGTGTACCTGTTTATAAAAATATATACATACTGTCCTAAAGTTTAGACCATTTCTCACATAGCTAATTCAGATTAGATTTAAACATTGCATAGAAGTGGACATCGAAGGAAAGCACATGGCAAATTATTTTGAAAAAAACCATTGTGAAAAAAACACATGTCTTATGCCTGATTCAGGATCTTTTCGCATGGAAAAGCAGATGTATGATAGATAGGCGAACTCTTAGCATCAGTCTTCCAGTACAGACATGGGTAAACAGACTTTTTTGGCATTAAACATATATCACAAGAGTCATAGATGCAATAGTTAAGTCAAAAACTGTACTTGAACATTGTACATACAACTGCCCACAGTATTTGTGTCTAGTAGCACACAGCCTGTATCCACAGGGCTCTGAAATGTATGAGTGGTGTGTGTGTGTATGTATTACACTTACAGTAGACCCATTTGTTTTGCTGTCTCCTCATGTTCATTTAGGCCAACAACCACGGAGTCTAGGGTGTGTATCCATTTGCATTCTTTTTTATTCAGCGCAATTGACAATGAACCACCCCTCGGGTTAGCTGTTATTTTCTCGAGTACTCTCCATCTTAGACTCTCCACAGGATGGTTGTTAGTCGTGAAATGTTCTACCAATGGCGCCCCTTGCGTTTTGCATCGGATACGACTCATATGCTGTAGGATCCTTTGTTTAACTTTTTGTGTTGTCTGCCCAACGTATGCCTTATTGCAGGGGCACAAGATGATGTAGATTACATTTGGAGTGTTACAATTGGTCAGAGACGGAAGTTTAAAGGTCTTATTCTCATGTGTAAGGGCTGGCCCTTCCAAACACAATGGGCATACTTTGCACATACCACATTTGTAATGACCCAATATTGGAGGTAGTCCCAGTTGGTCTCTCAGGTTCGGTTGTTTCCAGGGCTCTAGGTAGGCTTGGACCACATTATCTTTAAGATTTCTACCTCGTTTAAACACAAATAATGGGCCTTCATCTGTCTGGAGTTCAGATGCCACCTGGTTCCAATATTTTTGGATGCTCTTCTTGATGATGTTACTCCTTGAATGGAATGTGGCGACACAGACAAGAGTATTTCCATTTGATTATTTTTCTTTCTTGTTGAGCAGTTCTTCTCTTGGATAATACCATGCCCTCTTTCTGGCCCGCTTCAGCAGGCCCTGTGGGTAACCTCGTTCTCGCAGACGTGCGGTGAGTGTGTTAGTTTCCCTGAAAAAGTCAGTCCTTCTTGTACAGTTGCGCCTCATTCTGAGATATTGACCGAATGGTAAATGATCGCGCAAGTTACGTGGGTGACAGGAATCATATTTGAGAATTGTATTTCTCTCAGTTGGTTTTCTAAATAGGTCGCAGTAAATGATGTTATCTTCCACTTTAAATGTTAGATCCAAAAAATCAATGGAATTTCGGTTGTAGGTTGTAGTGAATTGAATGTCTTGACTCCTTAAGTTAAGCCAGATGAAGAAGTTTTTTAATTGGGATTCAGACCCAGTCCAAATCATGATCACATCATCTATATATCTTTTCCAGACTGATATAGAATTGATGTACGGGCTGTTCTGGGAGTAGAGATGTTCTTCCTCATAACAGTCCATATAGATGTTTGCCAGACTTGGTGCATATGTTGCTCCCATTGCAACTCCCTTACACTGGAAGTAAAACTGTTGCTGAAATATAAAATAATTTCTCCTCATGGCAATTTCTAACAAGTCCACTAAGAAACTGGTGGAGACCCAATGCGGTGCTGGGCGTCTATCTAACGCCTCCTTGATTACTTGTATCGCTCTATCCTGCGGTATTGACGTGTAGAGAGAACACACATGAAGTGTAACCATAAACTGTGTGTTTGAGTCAAATGGCTGATTTTCCAATAACTGTATTATGTGAGTAGTGTCCCGTACATAAGACTTGGTCTGTGATACCAGTGGTTGGAGAAAGAAATCTATCAATCAATCAATCAAAGACATTTATAGAGCGCACTACTTACCCGGAGGGTCTCAAGGCGCTTGGGGGGGGGGGGTGGGGGGGGTGCTGCTACTGCTCGAACAGCCAGGTCTTGAGCTTCTTCCTGAAGGAGAGGTGGTCTTGGGTCAGGCGCAGGTCGGTCGGGAGGGAGTTCCAGGTCTTGGCGACCAGGTAGGAGAAGGACCTTCCTCCTGTTGTCGTTCTTCGGATGTGGGGGACGGCGGCGAGGGCGTGACTGGCTGATCGGAGATGGCGTTTGGGAGCGTAGAAGTTGATGCGGTTGAGGTAGCTCGGGCCTTGATCGTGTAGGGCTTTGTGTGCGTGGGTGAGGAGGCGGAAGGTGATTCTTTTGTTGACGGGGAGCCAATGCAGGTCTCTCAGATGTCCGGAGATGTGGCTGTGTCGTGGGATGTCGAGGATGAGTCTGGCTGAGGTGTTCTGGATCCGCTGGAGTCTCTTCTGGAGCTTGGCGGTGGTTCCGGCGTAGAGGGCGTTGCCGTAGTCCAGTCGGCTGGTGACGAGGGCCTGGGTGACCGTCTTCCTGGTCTCGGTGGGGATCCACCGGAAGATCTTCCGTAGCATGCGCAGGATGTTGAAGCATGACGAGGAGACGGCGTTGACTTGTCTGGTCATGGAGAGGGAGGAGTCCAGGATGACGCCCAGGTTCCGTGCGTGGTCTGTCGGTTTGGGTGCGGTGCCCAGGGCGGGGGGCCACCAGGAGTCGTCCCAGGCGGAGGGCGAGGAGCCCAGGATGAGGACTTCCGTCTTGTCTGAGTTCAGTTTCAGGCGGCTGGTCGTCATCCACTTGGCTACGTGTTTCATCCCTTCGTGAAGGTTGGCTCTGGCGGCGGCGGGGTCGTTGGTCAGGGAGAGGATCAGCTGGGTGTCGTCGGCGTAGGAGTATGAATTGATTAGCTGGTTCTATCACTGAGCCACAACCCGATATAATCGGTCTTCCTGGTGGTTTGTCCATGCGTTTATGTACCTTTGGTAAGGTGTATATCGTTGGTATTCGGGCTCTTTTTTAATCAAGAATTCCTTCTCCGATTGGCTGAGGAAACCTGCTTTTACACCTTCTTCAGCCAACGTACCAATAAGGGACTTGATGTTGTTCGTGCGATCCCTTGTTGTCAATTGGTAGCTGTCTCTTATTCCTAGTTGCTGTTCGATTTCGTTGATGTTATCGCTCGTGTTTTGCAGCACAATTGCCCCCCCCCCTTATTGGCTGCTTTCACCACAATCGATTGGTTATGTCGTAGCTCTTTTATGGCAGATCTTTCATCTCTAGTTATGTTGTGTTTTATGTATTGTCTCATTTAATGACTCCATTACTTCCTGCATAACGATTTGTTCGAAGACCAGAATCCGTTGACTCATGCAGTATGCATTCGGTGTAAATGTTGACGGTGGCTTGAAAGGTGTAGCTGTGAATTTCGGTGTGTATATGTTCCTACCAAAGTAATATTTTAGCCTTACTTTCCGAAAAAACTTTGTAGCTCCAATTTAGTTGTGAAGGAGTCCGGTCTGTTGGTAGGCACAAATGATAACCCCTTACTCAATATTTCTCTTTGTGCTCTTGTTATCCTGTGATCTGAGAGATTAATGATGTGGTCAGAAGGATTGAGATTCAACGATGGTTGTCCATTCAGATCTGGTTGTTGTCGGTTTATGTTCTCTATTTCCTCTGTGGTACTTGATGTATTGGCTACTGTTGTTGTTACACAAAGATTCTCCCTTGTGTTTTGATCCAACTGGTTTAGGATATCCCGATTCTGCATATTGAGATCAGATTGTCGTATGTTCATGTTTACCACTTCATCCGTAATACTCGATGTACTTGCTACTATTGTGGTTGTTGACAGTGGCTCTCTAATGTTCAGGTTTTCCACTTCATCCATAGTACTTGATGTATTCGCTGCTGTTGTAGTTGTTGAGAATGCCACGCTACTCCTCTGGTCTGATTGGTCCGCCGTCTCTTGTACCTGATTCATCTTTACAATCGATATGTTTGTTTTCTTGTGGAGATCTCCCCATGATTATCTGACGGGAAGAAACGTCGACATCCTTCCAATTGGCCCCAATAATCCAGAAACCCAAATTGACTAGCTACACATGGGATTCTGTAAATTTGTATTAGTGGATGGCCTCTTTTGAAAATCAACTTTGTATATATTTGTATAAATTGTTTATATTGGAAGTCAGCAGTGTATATATTGTATATGTCACAAGAGCACTATTCACTATTGTCTCATGTTGCACTTTTTTACTATGACAGTCGTTTATGTTTCACTTTGAATGCAATTTGAAAATATATATAGCTATATACAGGTTTTTCTTTTCATTTATTGTAAGAAACTGTATCGAATTCCTGTCAGAGGGAGGAGGGAACTCCGTATGCAAATAGAATCAACAAATCAGTTGTTTCATTACCCGACAGAACCAATTTTTTCTTAAATTGTCCAGTAGCCAGTGGGACCCCAAAAACAGTCTTCACATTCCCTTCACTAGCTTATCTCACCAGATCTGGTTCTGAAGCATAATGCATCTCCTTCAAGTAGTCCAATCAGATTTTGCTATGGCTGGATTTGCTTATCCATATCAGAGGGAAGGATGAAGAGTCACAGACCCCTTCTTTCGGTAGCTCATTTAAATCCTTGGTTTCAGTTGAGCGATCTTCATTCACACGCTCATCTTGTGCAGTAATTTAGACCTTCCGGTATAGGTAAAAAAAATGAAAGACTAGGTCCCAGCATAAGAGCAAGTGATTGTGTTTTTGCTATGGATCCTTGCTATGGGGCACCAATCCTCACACCCGCACTGGGGGCAGTGGTATGTCCTTTGACAAATATTTGAAGTAGTATTTCAGGTGGACAATCATGAAAAATATGGCACCTCTTGCGGCCTGCACAAATACTTTGAGGGAGAAAAGATGCTTTGTTTCTGTCGAGGGTCATCAAACCTCACTTGTCTTTCTTTTCTCTGTTAGTTTGCGTTATAAAACCTAACGTGAGACTGGATACTCATGGTTCTCTATCCCAGCTCAGCACAGTCCTTGTGAACCACTGACTTGCAGGAACATGACACTAGTTTCATGGAAAAATCATTTTCGGGCAGCATCGACTCTGCCATCATGCATGTACACTGGGAATCAAAAGCAGCTCTTAAAGGAAAGGCACGTAGGGCAAGGGAACGGCTAAGGCGATTTGAAAGACACAAACAAGGACATTATTATTAAAGGATTTCCACTTTGTTGGGCTCAAAATAAATCGCCGATTTAGCTATACGTTATTCCTGATTTTCCTCAACTAGACCAGAGACCAGTAGAGTAACTGTTGAGTCTCAATTTGAGTGAATGATGAAATTAAGTATGTTCCCACAAAGGTAAAACAGATCATTGTTCACACACAAGCACTCTTGGTCAGTACTGTTCTATAGGGGACTGTATTTTCTAAACATTAGTTCATACCGCAACAAGTTGATCTCCATAGATTAAACAATTCTGTGGTCTAAAGGAAGCCTTCATCAAAATTCTGCAGTTCACCAAGCATCAAATAAAGGCCATTTATTTTTTCTTACAGGTTTAAGTCACCCACTGGAAAACTTTCCGCACTCTTATTTACTTTATTCTTTAATCGTCTCACCCAATCGAAACGCCTTACTGTTAGGTTTCTAATCTTTACTTTACAGCAAATATTTATGAACGTACGTTCGTGTGTCAATTCCCTTAACATGCTTTTTTTTATTTCAATAGTTATCTACTGTAATTCTCTGAATATATTCCTAAATTTCCCGAGTAAAATATAGAAAATACAGAGTCCACGTTCCTACCAGAAAGTTATTGTAATCTTTCGAATCGTCAGGGAATCCGATCTCAGACTTTTACCAGTGAATAAGTCCAATCACCGGCGCTTAAAGCGCTCTTTACTATGTGTTGCTGCCACCTAGAGGATTTTTGTCAGGTCGACTGGGAAGCCATTAATAGATTCACCGGAATAGTGAGCACGAGGAGCAACCTGTCGGAGCCCCTATTATTTTTAGGTGGAGCCTAGCGTCAGCGCGCATGCGCTGCTCTGCGAGTCTTAATGTATACCGTTAGTGTGGTTTGACCACGCCCACAACTTTTAATTGGTTCCTTCATGTGCTGCCCTTCAACTGCCTTTCTTTTGTGTGGTTGGTCAATGGTGCAATTTGTCCCTCCTTTAGGTGTGTTTCTCATACCCATGGCGACTGGCCCTGCTACATGGGTCATGTAGCTTCACGGCATTTTATACTTGCAGCGCACTCTTTCTTTTAACATTGGTTTTGGACATAACACTAGTGCTAGTGTTTTGAGTCGCGCTGTGCTTCTTTGGTCAGCAGTTGCGTAGAACTGTTGAAGAGAGACGTTTCCGTGGTGCGCTGCCACTAGTTTTAACAGTTGTTCCATATTCATGTACTTAATTGTACTTTAGTCGTAAACCCGCTGTACAACTACATTTCCAGTCAAGCTGTGTCAGCGCATGCGTAGAACAGCAATTTGTCATGGGACTCTGTATCTCGGCAGAGAACGTGTGCTTCCTGTCCTGTGGCTGGGGGGCCTGACTACTGCGACCCCCTAGAGTTGAGTGAGACCTAAACCACTCAGTACCCGCTGGGATGATAAGAGTACACCTTTCCAGATGAGATTTCTCATCGCCCATGAATACTTCCATTGCTCCTTGTTTCAGTGCAATCGGACAGGTTAATGTGCCTGCTGCTGAGAGCAAGAAGGAGACAGAGATAGAGTTTGTGTGTCTATGCTGCAAATGTTGGGTGCGACACTGGATGGCCCGATACAACTTTTTGAATAGAAGTACGTTTCTCCTTATGGTATGGAGAACATCTGGCGTACTATCTGTCCTCTAACTGCTGCATGACAAACAGTTTGCTATTGTCAGGCAGTAGTGGGGAACCCAGATGTAGAGATGCCATGGGGGTGTTACACCTGAGAGGGTGGTATTTCCGTAAACGTGTGATGAAGGATATGGACGCTACGCGCCCGGTGTCTGTGATTTTTGGCTCGCCTGTGACCTTGAAAGGGGGGCGGGGGTGCCAGTAGACACCCCGCCCTTCCAGGCATGTGACCTCTTTCGCATATAGTTATGGCGCATATCACCCAAACACCTCCCACCACTTTTGTTGGATTCATTTATCTGTCTGGGCCTAGCTTTCTGTGCGATAATAACCGGGTCAGAGTCCTCTAAGTAAACCTGCAGGCAACCCTTACTGAGCACTCTGACCCCACTCTTGTGTGGCAGTGGACCATACCATCCTATGCCGTAAAACCCCCCGCTCTACGTATTGATGGGCTGTTCCCCTGTGCAAGAATTATTCATTTCTTACCAGAGTTCTCTGACCTCACCCCCCCTAGGATACAGTACCAGTACATCCTACGTTCTCTGGCCACAGTCCTCTTGGAATAGATGCCAGCTTCCCCCACCCTACGTCATCTGAAGCAAGCTCCCTTCAATTACTTTCATGCCCCCTATGTTGCCATCCCACTTGGGTTATTTTTTTATTGGTGATTTATTATTTTTCTTTTAAACAAGAGAGCCGCTTGGGAACTGCTTCGGTTAGTGGGTGAGAACCGTTCTTTCCTGCACTCTGTAAAGCAGGTCCTCTGGAGCTGGAATAAAGGCTGCTCCTTATCTCTGGCTGCCACTCTAATATCACACACATCACAAACTATAGCTTCCAAGTTTTCAGTATGCATACTTGTGAAATTTGCATGTCTCGTGTAACAATTTGAGGGAAACTTGGTCACAAGCAACTGCAAAGCATAATGTTTAATTCTTGTTTTATTTTGGAACCAAGGATCTTCAGCACTTAACATTGTGTATCAACATACCCTTTTGCGATTCCTTAATAGAGATTTTTAAGGAATCGCCATTTAGAAATCGCAAAATGGTATGTATGAAGAAATTCGCAATTTTTAAGCGATTCCTTAAAATTCCTTAATTGCGATTAGCAAATTGCTAATCGCAATTAAGGAATAATTTCCCATTCATTTCTATGGGCCAGGAGGCCCATAGGAATGAATGGGAAATTATTCTCAATTAGCGATTCGCAATTTGCTAATCGCAAATTGAGAATAATTTCAAGGGTGCAGGGGTGTCTCAAGAACACCCTGCTGCACCCCTGAAAATGACATGTGTGCGCATATGGCGAACATACATGCCCTAAGGGCATGTATGAGCGTCGCATGGCACAATTGGATTTTCAAAAAAATGCTTTTTTTAAAAGAATTTTTTTTCTTGATACATTGCATTTAAGGAATCGCAAAATTTGCGATTCCTTAAATGCAATCGCAAAATAAGGAATGGCAAATTTTGCGATTCCTTATTTTGCACCCAAATTGTTTGATACATACCATTTTGCGAAAATGGGTTCGCAAACGCCGAAATTCTGTGAATTTCGGCGTTTGCGACCCCATTTGGCCTTGATACATGTGGCCCTTAGTTCATAGCGAAGGTGAAAACCTCATTCCGTTTCATTACTGTCACTTTTCAGGACTAGGTTTGTGTATGACAACGTAATGCATTCTGGGTATTGTAGTCTTAGTGTCAGTGGGCCTAATTAAACATGTGATATCCGTTATTTAAGTGTGAGAGGCACAGAACTAGAAACCATGTTGTTAGTGACATGACGTAGAGTAGCCTCAGTAGTTATAGGACTTAAGTTTAAAAAATGTTAGGAGCATACATTTCAAAATTTGTGGAATCGCATATGGTGGCCCATTGCAGTGTGCACACACCTTCTCTGTTGACAAGTATAACATGGGCAGTAGCAAGCCAAGTCTCGGAGCAGTAGCGTATAGTGTGGGTCTCAGAATCAAAATGAAGATTATATTACCAGCTCTAAGAAAATATTGCACACTTCAGCTGCTGCTTTTATCTGCGGTTTATATTTCACTTTCTCTTCCGTGCCCTCCCCACACCACATCACCTCACCTTATCACCTCCGACCTGTCTCTCCTTATTTAACGGTTTGTCTTCCTGCCTAACTTCATTACACATTTCAGCTGCTAAAACAAATATAGAATCCCTCCCCGGACCAGTAAACTCCAATATCCTGATTGCTTAAAAACACAGCAGTCCTTTTAACAGCGAAGGCATACTAAGACATGCAGAGCATCCTACATTAGTGCACATTCAGAACCCAAGCAGTCTTACCCAATATCTCCCCCAGCCAAAAAAACGAAATACACATTACTCACCTGCAACATAATTCTATTACACTCCATGCAACACAATTTAACTCCATTGGCTTTGTGTTGCTTCTCCCCACACTAGATCTCTGTGTTACTACCACACAAAAAAATACTTTTGTGCTACCTTTTTATTTCATTTACAAAGCCACTCGTATTGGGAAAGAAAAAAAAACCAAAGCCATTGCGAGACCTATTGGCTTTGGCAATGCTTTTTATACACCAAATAGCCTACCAAGATGGCTGTCCAGCTCAAAATTATGGAATTAGAATTGCCACTGTAAACCTCCTTTTCGACGATTGTGCTTACATTTATTTGCACAGTTAATCGCTCTGCAGTTCTGAGTGAACTCCTTAATGAGTGTATCGTTTTGAATCTCAGCATCCTTTTGTTGTGAGGACCTCTGTGAGGTTCTTGCTGAAGGTAAGGCGATGTTTCATGTGAGGATGGTTGCTGCCTTCACTGACTAGGCTATGGCTTAGGTGTGTTGATCCTCATGTAACGTTTGGAAATAAAACAACTTTAAGATAATAAAAGGAACAATATCCAACACACTGAAGTTTATTTTGTGTGTTATAGTAAGATTGATTTCCATTTAGGTGTATTCCTGTCAAAAATAAAATACATTTGAATATTTGTCATTGATATAAACTCATCTTTGTCAAATGGGATAAACGGTCACATATTTAAACATCCCCATCATGATAAATCAATTTCACATGAAAATGGAGAGTAGACGCATTTAGAAGGACATGAAGGTAGTCGTTTTAGGTTTCATTAAGCTGCCTTTCTGTATTTGTTTCATATGTAGTTTAAAAAGAAGTGCTTTGGTTTGAATTGCATCACAGGGAATTTCACAGTCTTTTCTTTTGTTGTTTGAAACAAATAGGATGACGGGGTTTCGAAGCAACTATACCAGGAATCCTGCACCTAATTATGTTAATTCAAGTACACCTGAAGTATCAATGTTAAGACCGAACACATCAAGGGAAATCAACTATGAGAAGACTAACTGTAGGCAGCAAGTCCCCCACTCGAAAGAAGTTCATGACGTCACTTTACAGCAAAATCCAGAAACGGGCAGAACACTTGACCATGAGAAAAAAAGCTATTTACTTTCATCTAAAACCTTCCATGAAAAACAGTGCTCAGATGAGGTCACCAAGACAGCAAGAAAAGAAAAACTTGTTGGTGAACCCAGCAGCCAGGAATCTGGCTCCGATGAGGTCAGCGTGAGAGCAAGAAAAGAAAAAAATGTCGGTGAACCCAACAGCCAGGAATCTGGCTCAGATGAGGTCAGCAAGCGAGCAAGAAAAGATAAAAATGTTGGTGAACCCAACAGCCAGGAATCTGGCTCGAAATACAGAAAGGACGAAAAAAAGTGCATAGAAAAAAATTCAAACCGTGAACTGAAAAACCTTACACCTCTTGCACCAGAGCATACTGACAAAGCAGCAAAGAGGTCACAGAACCTGGATACCCAGAGGATAAAGCCAAACAGCAGTTCTGAGGTGGAAGGCCGACCCAATGTGCGCTCTAGGGAGAGTCAAAGCTCAATAAAAGAAAAATCACCACCTGAGACAAACCAGCATGAAAAGGGAAGATTAGCAAAGGTCATTGAATCTAACAGTCTAGAAACTTTCACCAAACACAAAAAGGATGAAAACCGTTGTGTGGGAAAACCTACAAGCGATGTACTAAAAAATGATGATCGTACAAATGAAGTGCCAGACTATGTTGAAAAAGTAGAAAAAAAGTTACAGAATCAGGAATTTAAGAGCAAAAAACCAAGTGTCAGCTCAGATTGTGAACATCAAAGCTCTATCCAAAATCTGGTCAGACCAAACACTACTGAGAAAAATTCTGCAGCTGAGGAAAGACCAGCAAAAGCAATTAATTCTATCAGCCGTGACTCTAGGTCAGCCAGAGCATCAGAAACTAGCAGTCGAGAGGCTGTCACCAAAAACAGAAAGGATGAAAGCAAGTGTGTTGAAAAGCATAAAAAAGATGGACGCAGAACTGAAGAACATAAACCTAAAGTACTAGAACCTTCTGAGAAAGCGGAAAAAAATTCACAGGAAAGTAAAATCATAAATCAGAGGAGCAGCTCAGATGGAGAAAACCAACCCAAAGTAAGTACTCTGGAGTCTACTATGAAAAATAAGGACAATTCCTCTGCTCGGGAGCGGCTCCACAGAGAGGAAAAACTAGCAAATGCATGTGAACCTAAGAATCAGGACAATGTAAGCAAACACAAAAAAGAGGAAAGCAAGTGTGCGGGGAAAAATACAGGAGGTAAACCGTGGAAGGATACTGGTTCATTTAAGTCACCAGAG